>NC_134565.1:15708699-16332274 GCF_025594145.1 Primulina tabacum
ATCATGTAAAATATATCATTTAAGTATTAAAATCAATTAAGTAAAATAAATATGGAATTTAAATCATTTGCATGCATGCAGTTTACGTACACTGATTTTTTGGGCGATACAAATCTCCCCCTCCCACCCCCACCTCTAAATAAAATTTTTTCCTCGAAATTTGCCCAGTCTTGATTCTCGAAAAGCTTATGCTCCTACCTCATTCACTTTGTGCTTAATCCACTTGTCTTTAATTTTGCGCTACATCACGCTTTCGATGTGTACTCTGATATGCCATCTTCCATTTTATATATTTATGCAAAATTTCATGACCTCAGGGAACTCAAAGATTTCACTAACTCTACATCCCCTATCAATTACAAATCCTATGTCACCCTAAGTTATTTTATCTTTCCAAAGGGTAATTAATTGGTCGACTCTACCTTGCGTCGTCCTGACCGTATAGTTTAATTTCCCCAAAACATATTCAAACCAAGTTTCGATCCATAGCCATCTTATAGTATCCATGATTATAAAACACCTTAATGACTGATAGTTACTAAAACCTCATTCATGTATATGCCCAAAAATATTGTTCTTAATTCTATTACCCATTCGTTTTCTTAACTCTCAAGCATTCCAAGTACCTAAACAATTCAAGCCTACCAAATCAACATTATGCATCATGGTTTGATTCTAATCCCACTATCCAATTGAACATTTGTGTGAAACCTCAGAATTCGAGATAATGTCTTATAAACTTACACTTACAAAATCCTAATGCTCTATGGAAGAAAACATTTATCCACATTCCAACATAATTTTTTTTTACCCTTAGTATGGTGTAAATGCACAACTTGTTGTGGTACTCTATCCTCGATGTTTATCAATATTATCTTAATATTATCCCAAAAGATAGCTTAATTTTCTTATCCTGGAAATGTCACTCCTTAACTTATTGTAGTCAAGATAATTCAAAGTCATACATATCCCAATTTAGGTTTTTACCATCCTAAAAATCCAATCCTAATATTCACAAGGTAAATCATTGACTCAAAATAATTTTTCCTATATTGGAGCTCGAAAATTGATCCATGGAGCTTCAGTTCCATCTATTCTCATGAATCTCATAGTCCACAGAACCTAGTACCCATAAAATCATAGTTTATTTACCTAATAGAACTTACTATATAATCCCAATGTATATTTCCAATTGATCCCAAAATAATTGTCCTTTAGTAACCATTGTACTCTTATCACCAATTCAGAACTTAGGTTCCAAATTTTATAACCCCAAATAAATATTTTATAACAATACAAATCGTTCCTTAATAACTTTCAATATTTCCCCAAATGAATCTATCCTTAAAAAGTTTAGTGACAAAGTTCAAAAACAGAGGTTTCTAGACCGTAGAAATCATAGCAATCGTATTGTAAACCCAAAAATGAAATTATTTTTTTAACTTACTTCCCCAAATTTTGCAATTACCTCGTATATTCCCCAAATAATATTTTTTCTCAGATTTTATAAACCGAAGTTAACAAAAATTATACGAATTCCGATATTCTTAGCTTGTATTCCTCGACTCCTTCATAACATTACTTCCATAGTTTTGCCTAATATCCCAATATATACTAATTTTGTTTAATGATTTTCTCCTCTCAATTATCTACTTAAATTCTGGAATCTTACGATACAAAACTCCCAAACTTCCAGATGAAATAGCAATCGTTGAACTCAAAGGCATTTGTATCTTACGATGAAACAAAAAATAATAAGAATGTTGATTAAATCTTTTTTCTAGTATTTATATCCTTTGTTCCTTACGTCATAAACTTATAATACCTATACTACCATTGTAATCCCTATAATACACTATGATACCCAAAAATTATTAATTCGACGATTCTTACTTTCTCATTGACATTGCTAGTACCCATATGTCTCGTTCTTCCTAGTATATCCTCATACTTGCATATCTGTCTAATTTCCTCAATCGCAATTTTTATGTAACCATAAATTTGAAATTTACTTGCGGACTACATTCAAATAGACCCTTTGTATTTTTCAGTAAATTTCAACCTAAATCACAAAGTTCTCGGATTATTCGGTTAAACCTAGGTTATCGCATTCCTAGCTCCTTAAATTGTCAAATATAACCCAAAACGGCTCCCATTGATTTCGAAAATTCTTAAGATGACCCCATAATTCTCCTAAAATTTGCAATTAAGACCTAAAAATTTTCGAGTTCTCCAATTTAGCCCAATTTTTTTTACATTTTAGCCCTCCAAGTTTTTGGATTCTTGCAACTAAGCCCCCTATTCTCGAATTATAGCAAAATCACCCTCAATATTTTTGGGAACTTCCCATTAGGTCCCTCAAGTTATTATAATTCATTTCCTAATTTTATGATTCATAAAAATTCAACCCATAACTATCAATTTCAAAATTCTCTTCCTACACAAAGTAGAATTCAAAACAAGCAGTCCTAAATCACCAAGTTCAATTCGCCTCAACTTAGTCTTAGGTAGTGCAAAACTCGAGATACGCAAAACCAAATTCTCCTCACGTCTCGATACATAACTGTACACACAATTCAATCCACGTAACCAACATGCATTTAATTTATAAAATTTCTAAACCTCCAAATCGTTATAGCATAAAAGCATTTAAAATTTTAAAGCAGTAAAAACTCACATACTTGAGGCATAACTTCTTAAACTTCTCGCAATGGTAGTAACACAATCCTTTGGGAAAAAACCTTCGCTCTGATACCAATTGAAATGCCATCTGCTTTATAACTTTTTTACTTTAAAATCCTACTAAATTTTTTTCCTTCTTTATAAAATTCGAAACATCTAACTAAAAACCACACAACTTCTCAAAAATCGTAAATGCATACAAATTTCATAAATCGTCAACCGCCAAAATAATATATCAGCATTTAAAATTAATCCAAAATTGAACTTCAAAGTAAAGCATAAAAATCTCTAATCAAAATCTTTAAAATTTTAATATCAAGCTAATGCGAAAAATAAAGGCCCTCGAGAGTGTAGCGCCTGCCTCGATCCACTCAAGGTTAGCGTCTCCTTTAATATCATAATCACTTGCAGCATTCAAACCTAGTGAGTCTAATGACTCAACATGTTCTAAAATTGAGTAGCAAGTAATACATATTCAAGCACATGTATTTAAAATCATACTTTTTTTCAAAATAAATTTGTAAGAATAATTTAATCATAAATCGTCAAATCATAAATCTTTCGATCAATTATCATTCTGGGTGAAGTTCGATCCTTGAAAGTGACTAGAATTTGTCATATGGTCGACTAATCAGTATTGGCTCACCATTGCGCATGGGGACGGGAACAAGGCACCGATGTAAAATGGAAATACGATCGTTGGGCTTCCTCTGGGCCTTTCCCCGTAAACGGGCTCTCTTTGGGGCCTTCTCCCTCACGATATTCCCAAAAATCATATATCTTATCCTTTTTGTCACAGTCAATTCACATCCTTCAATTTTTTTTCTTTTTAATCATAAAATATCGTGTCCTTTTCACATTTGAAAATAACATTTTAACAGTAAAAATTTCAAAGCTTTACCATAAATCATAAAATCTCATATTTTCATCATAAACATTCAAAAATATCATTTAACATGCGTTATGATCCCTCATGACACTGCCAACCCTTTTCATACTACCCAGGTGTATAATGACCGTTTTGCCCCTAGACTTAAAATGTATCGTTTTTTAATTTTCTTTTTTTATTGAATCTAGACCATCCCATAATTATTTAAGCTTAAATTTAATTTTTTTAAAATGTTTATATTTAGCTTAAATTCGAGGCTTTCTATTTACTTATTCGTGAAGCATTTAATTCCCCAATTAATTCAAACTTTAATATTTTCTTCCCAAACTTTAAACATAGACTTTTTATACCTAAACAACCCTCGTGAACCATGAACCGACCCTCGTGTAACATGGTTTGCCTCTTTTCTTTTTCCTAGCCGATATTTCGAACCCTATCTAGTTCCACCGAGCCATCTCTCGTTTATTCTGGAATCACACTCGAGCCACCTCGAGCTAACCCTTGGCCAGACCCCCTATGGACCCTACGGAACCCCCTTGGACCAGCACCGAGCCTCCAGCTCACGCCAAAGACCCCTGTGCAAGCCACAAGTCGCGGTGTCATTACCTTATGCGCCTAGGACTCTTTTACTCTACTAGGACTCCTCAACTCAAGCCACCACCGAGCCCAAACCCTCCTGACCCTCACTGGACCATTTTCCAACCCCTTATCGATAGCTTAAGCCAACGCCGAACTTTGTGCGCATGCACGCACGCGCGGAGGAGCCCTCACCCCAACGCACTCCCCCTCAGCTGCGGTCAAGGAGTCCTAGCCATGCTAGGACTCTTCCTAACACCTAACCACGCCCAACATAGCCCCTAGCCCAACCCTGACCGAGCCATGCATGGTGCCAAGCCCTTGGCCGAGCCCTTACCCATCTAGTGGCCTTAGTAAAAGCCTAGGATCTTTCCCGTCCCTATCCCTCACGATTTCCGGCCTCGTTTCCACCTTGAATCGTCCTCGTTCTATCCATAAAACGTCCCAAGTTGGCAGCCTATCCCTTTGAAATCATAACGTTTAATAAACAAGCGTAAATCATCAAAACGTTTGAAATATTCACTCTATCGTTAAACCAATCGAGCATAACTATTTTTCATGCAAAAATAATCAAAACATGCAAAATTGGTTCGAATGATGTGCAAAAGGAATTTAGAAACGTGCCTTTGCATTTAGAATGCTCGAATCTACGATCGTCGGCGTGGGTTGCGAAGAAGAATGAACATGCGACGAAGACTCCTTGTTTCTTCCCTTGAAATTTTCGAAAATATGTGTGTTGTGTGTGTAGTGTTTCGGCTGGTTATGGGTTTCAAAAATACCTAGGAATCCTTATAAATTTTAATTTGAATGTTAACAGGCTTAGGTTTTGGGCCTTTGAGTTTAGGAGCAATTTAGCCTACTAATCTTAGGTAAATTAGGTTGAATAACACCTATTTAATTGAAAAATAAAAGTATAAAAATTATTTTTCAAAAATAATACTTTTGATCTTTTAAAAGTTCATCATTTCCGAAAATCGGCTTTCCGGATAAAATCGAGCTCATTTCATAAAATAATTTGAACTCTATCATTTTTAGAAAAATTTAATAATATTTAATCATATTAATAAGCCTTGAAAATATTTATTGAAAATATTTTATCTTGGTCGTCCCTAGTCTCATTTCCACAACCTATTGTCGAATATTTGGGTAAAATCCTTCAGTTTCATGAAATCATGCATTTTAAACATTTAAGCATGTAAAATTTATCATTTAAGTATTTAAAATCAATTAAGTAAAATAAATATGCAATTTAAATCATTTGCATGCATGCGATTTACGTGCACTGATTTTTCGGGCGTTACAAGCAGTAACACAACCCTTTCGGGATCCTTGCCTCTGATACCAACTGAAACATCCCTTAATTTTCTTTTTAAAATTTAAATAAATATTAGAATTTTTTATATATACATAAACATTTTCTTCTATATTCAAACCATCCAACATAAGAACCAATAATTTAAAAACTCAAATGCATAAGAATCCATAAATCGTCAACCACAAAATCGTACGTCAATTTTAAAATAATCCAAAACTAAACTTCAAAATAAAGCTTAAAATCTTTAAATAAATAAGCCTCAAGATCTTTACTTTAAAACTCTTAAGCTAATGCGGAAAATAAAAGTCCCTCGGGAGTGTACTGCCGGACTCGATCCACTCAAACATTACCGCCTCTTTCAAAATCATCCTTTCCCGCGAGCATTCAAATCTAGTGAGTCTAACGACTCAGCACGTTCAAACCATACGTAACAAACAATGCACATACATGTATATGCAGCTTTAAAATAGATATTTTAATAAAACAAGTTGGCGTAAAAACCCGTAATCATACATCATATCATAAATCATTAAATCGTAAAACTTTTCATAATTGCATATAATTTTTGGTAAAATTTGATCCTTTAAAGTGATTATCATATATCATATCATCATGGTCGACTGATTAGTCTAGTTATACCAAGTACCTGGGGGTGGGGCGTCAGCAACTCTCGTCACTGGGTCGTGGCCAAATATAGAAATACGATCATCGGGTTCCCTCTGAGGCCTTTTCCCGTAAACAACTCCTTTTGGAGCCTTTTCCCTCATGATATCCACATTAAATCTTTGATGTCACAGTCAATTCACATCCTTCAAAATATTTTTCATTTCTTTTTATTTATAAAATATCGTGTCCTTCAAAAATAGCATTTTTCGAAAAAAAATCGTACAACCTTTGCATATATCATAAAATATCATATTTTCATCGTAAACATTTTAAAATATCATTTAGTATGTATTATGATTCTTGGTGACACTGTTAGACCTTTTGAACTATCCCGGACGTGAAATGACCAATTTACCCTGAACCTTGAACTTCCCAATTTTGACTTGTTTCTTACTTTTCTTGACTCGAGCCTATCTCATAGAATCATATAAGCTTAAACTTAACTTCTAATATTTTTCTTAGGCGTAAACCCGAGCCTTTTAATTTAATGACTTAATAACTAAACCGTAAAACATTTTAGATCCGAATTAATTCCAAACTTGATATTTTCATCCCAAACATTAAACATAAACTTTTAATCCGTAAAATTACTCCCGTGTACCACGAACCAACCCCTGTGGACCACGGTTCAAACCCATTACTTTTCCCAGGCCATTTTCGAACCCTAAGCCTTCCTAAGTCATGCTTGTCCCAAAACCCGAGCCACCCTCGAGCCAGACCTTAACCAGACCCTCCTAGACCCTACCCAAACTATCCCTGACCAGCGCACCAACCACCAGCCACCCGCATCCCATCGCATGCACCCATGCGCAAGAAGCCCTTGATCGCGAAGGTCCTACCATCGTGCCATCCATCCAGCCGCCCTAAGACTCCTCTAGCCTCTGGACGCAGAATACATGGCACCGTGACCAAGCCTAGTCGAGCCCTGGTGCAACCTCCCTCATGGCCGAGCCTATATATCCTCAAAACTCCATTGTAGTCCTTAGAAATAATTTGATCAATATAATTTTCATGCTTTAAAACATAAATAATGCATAATATGATTTGAATGGTGCAAAAAGAAAGTTTAGAAGCATTCTTTTGCGTTTAGAACGCTCGAATATTCGATCGTTGGCGTTGGTTGCGAAGAGGAGCGAACGGGCGACAAACAAACCATGGAATTTTGCTTGAAGTTTTCGAAAATATTGTGTGTGTGATATGTAACGTACCGTACTTTTAAACTATTTAAAATTTATGGAAAAATAAAAATTTTCTTAAATACAAAATAAACTTTCAAATTTGCATTAAAATAACTTTCTCGTCTAAAAACATTTGCAATAAAAACAACCAAAATCGAGTTTGCCAAAAGTAATAATCGTTTAAACATCATAAATCACTTCATAAAATCAAAGTATTAAAAATCGTCATGCATAAAATCTTAAAACATGGGCAGTCCTCGGGTTTAGCCCCCTGCGCAGTCCAAGCCGGCTAATTGGTCCCCACCCCTCGTCTCCTCAAAGTCATCTTCACCTGCATCAATCAAGTCTAGTGAGTCAAAAGACTCAACATGTATTGTAACGTCCCGAGAATTTGAAGGGTCACGTAAACCACATGCATGCAAGTTATTAAATTTCTTTAGTATTTTATTAAATTGTTTTGAAGTTTTCAATGCAATTTTATTTCGTTATTGTGTTTAAATATTTTAATGCATTTTATGCATAATTCATGCATGGTAGAATTTAATTCATGAAATTTTAAAGGTTCATTCATTAAAGATTTTTAAGTTCATTTCGCGCTCGAACGAGGAACGGAGACCGGAGAATTTTCAAGAAAAATTATTTTTATTACATGATTAATTTTTATTAATTATTATACGGTGTTTTTATAGGTATCTTTCAAAAATGAGATTTTATTGGGTATTTTGACCCGCATGATTTTATTTTAACCGATAGGCAATTTTTATCAAATCGTAGGACTTTTTTAGCGTTCAACTGATATTTTCAAAAACTTTCCAACACGAAATATTTTTCGGGAGTATGTTTGCATTTGATGGGCCTACTTTAAAATTTATTGGACGTAAAATTCTCTTTAAATTTTTTAAAAGACTTTAGGACCCATTATATTATTATTTAATTAACTAATAATATCATAGGCTCCACTAAACATAATACCTTTCCCCCCAACAGCCGACACACCCTATCCCCCATCAGATCCTCTCGTTTTTAGCATCATTTCTCCAGCAAGGTTTCGGTTTTCTATTATCTTTGCAAAGGAAAAATTCTACCGGGTTCTCTCGTCTTGTTCTTACGCTTCAATCATCAAAGGCACGCATTGTATCATTATTTCTTCATCATTCACGTCGTTATATGCTGTGTGTATTATTTATGCTTGGCTTGGTATTTTCATGATAAATTCTCATGGCTTCGGTTTTCATGATTTAAGCTTGCATCTTCTTGGCATCTCACGTTTTTTTAAGGGTTGCAAGGGGACTGCCGATCTGTGGTTTTGTGGGCGATCTTGCTGTGTTTAAGGTGAAATCGTGAAGGAAGTCTATGGAACACTCGGCTATGGGCGAAGGCCGATGGCTTCATGCGTGTGGCTAGGGTCTTGCGTGATTTGTGTGTATGGTTGGGGAGAGATCGGTTGAGCATGGACTGAACCACGCCGTGGTTCGATCCCAGCCAAGAATCCGGCCCTTGTGGGTCTGTGCTGGGGCTGGGTGAAGGCTGAAAGTTGCTGGTCTTGACCCTTAAGTGGTTCTACGGGGTTAGTGCACGGTTGGACGCGGGCGGTTCGAAGGTGGAGTGGTTTGAGTTGTGGGCACGTCCGTGAGTTTGGGGGCTTAGGGCATGGTTGGGTCGGTCCAAGGGGAGGTCCGTGAGCTGGTATTTTTCCTAGGATGGTTTAGTTCAAGGCTGGTCCAGCCCGGAGTCGAGCTAGGACGGAAATAATCGAGCCTTGTTGGGTTAGTGTTGGAAGCAAGTGTGCTGGAAATTTCCAGCAACATTTGAGTTTGTTTCCATGGGTCATTAGTGATCTGGAATGGAGGATTTAGTGGCTGGTCAAGTGGGTTTAAGTCACGATTTAAGTTTGGGAAATTTTGGTTAAGTTTCGAGTCGATTCAGGTTAAAATCGGGACTTCGGTCCAAGATTTAAAAACAATTCGGTTAAGTTATGAAATGGGCTCGAGTTTAAGTCTAGGAATGCTTTTAAAAAATGTTTTGGGACATTTTAAGGAGTTTGATAAGTTTTGGATCAAATAATGAGTTTTGGATTTATCCGGGATTTAATAGCCGAACGAAACGTTAATTAAAGAATTAATTAAAACGTCTAGATTTACGCTTAATAAAATTATGGAAAATTATATTTAAGCTCAAATAATTATTAGAAGTCTAAGTTTTTAATTTGGGAATTTTATGCTGAGGTTTGATTGAATTCGGGATTAAAACGCATTAATATGTTATATTTAAAGATTAATTTAAAAGTCATCGATTAAGCAAAATAAAAATATGAGAAAATTCATGTAGGCTTAAATAATTATTTGGGACATGTTAGAGTCAATGGAATTAAGAAAATGTCAAAAATATGGAATTTTTCGTCTAGGGGCAAAACGGTAAATTTTGGGTTCTTAGGGGCAAAATGGTCATTTTGCACCCGGATGAGAATTTGGTCATGGAAGCGCCGTGAGCACAAATTTACTATATTTTAAATGTTTATACATCATGATCACGATTTTAAGATTTTATAAAGATATACGTCGCACGCTTTAATTTAAGAAAATTGCATTTATACATGAATTTTATAAGTGATGAAAATGATAATGTTTTGAATGATGGGAATTATTTGTGGCTATCGAAGTATATGTAAATATTTAAGATGTATATGTAAATGCTGATGATGAGGCCTAGGCACAGTGGATGGGTGATCCTGTCACTGATGTCCGACAGCTGCCGAGTACTGCGGTTCTATGTATGATGGATCCATCGTAAATGATGATGTAAGATATTCACCTCTAATGAAGTGAATTCACAAATGATAAACGATAAATGATAAACGATGAATGATGAATGATGATTAACGATGAGCTGTTTTGACACGATATGATTTTACACGACACGTTTACGTATATGATGACATGACATGCTTTAATACGATATGATTTTACGCGACACGTTTACGTTATACTTGTAAGTTCATGAAAGATATGTTGAGGATGATATTTTTCACTGTTGTGTGCTATGTATATGTACTTGTTATTCCTGATACAGGCGTGTTGAGTCTTTAGACTCACTAGGCGTGTGTGATGCAGGTGAGCTAAATGCTGAGGAGACTGGAGGTGCCGAACTCTGAGTAGACAGACTTGGTGGGGTTACACGACCCGAGGACCACATGTTTTCTGCATTACGATTTATGAGATTGAGAGGAGATGAATATTTTCATACGTTGATGAATTTAAGATTTTTACTCGTTTATGTTCACGTATGATTTTGAATGAGTTTGGTTAAATTTTAAACGACACTGTTTTTAGTGTCAAATATTTAAGATCATTTTTAAATCTTATATTTTACTATAGAGCGCATGCATGCGAAACTTTTAAATGTTATTTCGAAAATGCGAGCTTTTATGAAAATGCTTTAAAAAAAATTCCGCACTTTTAAAACGAGTAGACGCAACAGTTGGTATCAGATCAAGTGTCCTGTATAGGGTTGTGCCACAGCCAGCTTCTGCCGCTCAGTCTTCAAGCCTCAAGTCTGTAAGCTTTTATGATTTAAATGTTTTAAATGATTTACTCTTATCACATGCATGTTAACATGATTTACGCTTTATGATGATCTACTGTATATGTTTAACTGATTTTATGATTTAAGGATTTACTGTTTAAAAAAAACATTTTAAATTGCATGGTGGTTATATTTGAAATTAGACGTGTCTAAGAATTCGAATATTGGGTTTTAGGAGAGGTTGATAATGATTTGATTATATTGATTTTTAGGGTAGTAGTACTGATGTTTTACTCTTTGGGGAAATAAGTAAATCTTGAAAATTATGAATGCTTTTGGACTTGTTGAATTTCTAAGAAATTACTAATGGTTCGTGTTTGTTAGTTGAATTAATTTTTGAGGATTTCATGTAAGGATTAATGATTCGAAAACTACGACGATCTTTGAAAGTATAAAAACGTAGAATTTATTTAGGATGCATGCCTAGTAGGAACTAAGGATTGAATTGCATGAATTGAGAATTTTAAGGACCTAACTGTACTAATCAATAATTTGAGAACCTAAGTGCAAGAATAAAATTCTAACGGACTATTTCGAATTTACCAAACTTTGGGATTAAATTTTTAGTTTTGAGAATTTTAAGGTTTAATAAGGCCAAGTCGAAAATTTTATGGAAAAAAATACAAATTTCGAGGAGTTATAGGGCCAAAAATGTAATTTTTGAGAAATTTAAGAGCCAAATTGCAAATTCTGAAATTTTTAGGACTAAATTCGAACTTTTGAGGGACACTTGAGTTAAATCAGTAATTTTTCAAGGTTATTGGAATTGATTTTGGGTCTAATAAGTTTAAAATCATTGAAATTTATGTTACGAGAAACCCATAAAATGGAATTAGAAACGTCAAGAACTTATGGGTAATAGTGGAATTTTCGAATAAGGACAAATTGAATAATGTTTGAGGAAATTAAGAGTTATTGTTGCAATTTTAAGAAAGTTGGGGACTAGTCTAACAGTAAGTGATAATCAAATAGTTTAAGTGATAGGAATTTTCGATGATTTAAGTTTGAAGGGATCATTAGAACCTTGAAGTATCTGGGTTATACCGTTATAAGGAATGGTAATCAAGGGCATTGTAGGATAAATCAACATTGGGCTTGAAAATTTAAGCGCTAGTGAATTAATATTGCAGCAAATTAAGAATTCAGAGTGATGACGATTTTAGGTAAAGTTGATCGGTTAGCCAAGTTATAAGAGTAGACATTGAGTTAGCGAATTTTTGGGAATTTAAGTTTGGTGTGTCATAAGTTTTAGTCATGATTTTAACAGTTAAGCTTGTACCTTTGTTGGAATTTGATCTTTCTAGAAAGTTGGGTATTATTGATAATTATGTTATTTGATAGACGACGCATGTAAGAGGTAAGTTTGACATCTTGTATTCAGGAATTTTAAAAGTCATTAACAAACTTGGGACTAAGCGGATGTGTATTGGAGTTATACTATCTAGTACTACTTGTGTTGCATAAACTTGAATTTTTAAGTTTATGAGATAGGCGTTCATACAAAATTTTTAGGTGAAATAAAAACAAAATGTAATTAGTTGTGTTCAGCATAGGTTACCGATGAACGACTGTTAAGATTTTTACCGAGTAAGAAATCTAAAATCGTTATATAGGGATTTTAGAACTCTATGGGCTATAAGCAAAGTTGATTCATTAGAGTTAGTCTAAGGCTACCATGGGATAACTTATTAAGTTTTATACGCTAGAATTAATTAAGCAATAAAAATGTGATATTCGTTCCAATGAGGAAAGTTCAAGGGTCTTAGGCCTCAACTATATTGTAATTGGGAAAGAAACAGTTTAAGCATTAATTGATATTATAATGGTTTTATTATTTAGGTAGAAGATCAAAATCATATATTTTGGGTTTTATGGATTAACACTACTCGAATTTAAGATTTGCAACATCGTTATATTGGGATGTACTTCTAAATAGTTAAGTTATGTAAGTTTGGTGTGATAAGATAAAAATTCGATTCAATGATTTTAGGCTAATATTATTATGAGGTTGAGATAAGGTTTAACTTGTAAGTGTTTTACCAGGATAGAAGTCGATTAGAAAATTTTGGTGCTAAGATCTCCTAAGTCGAACTGCATGAATGACAATACTTGGATTTGAAGCTTTAACATATCTTGAGTTCATTAAATTTAAGAAATGATGCTGTTAAGATTTTAATATTAAAATATAATAGGTCAATGAACATCTTGGGTACATTATAAGGAAAGTAAGATGTGATAAGTTTGGACTTCCATTTCTATTATTGGGAATTGCGAGAAAATTCAAAATTCGAGGACATGGTAGAATAAAACTAAATCACTATAAATCGTCTTAAGTTGCGATTCACAAACGAAGATTTTGACAGGCAAAATAATTAGGATAGAGGAGACACAATGACATCTTAAGATTTATTATTTTATCAGAGTAGCGTCGCGGAATCGTGGACCATTGGAGATACTAGAACTAAGTCTAAACTTTGTGATTATCAAGGATAAGCGAATTTCGGGGACGAAATTCAATTTAAGGGGGGGAGATTGAAACGTTCCGAGAATTTGAAGGGTCACGTAAACCACATGCATGCAAGTTATTAAATTTCTTTAGTATTTTATTAAATTGTTTTAAAGTTTTAAATGCATTTTTATTTCGTTAATTTGTGTTTAAATATTTTTATGCATTTTATGCATATTTCATGCATGGTAGAATTTAATTCATGTAATTTTAAAGGTTCATTCATTAAAGATTTTTAAGTTAATTTCGCGCTCAAACGAGAAACGGAGATCGGAAAATTTTCAGGAAAAATTATTTTTATTACATGATTAATTTTTATTAATTATTATAAGGTGTTTTTAAGGGTATCTTTCAAAAATGGGATTTTATTGGGTATTTTGACCCGCATGATTTTATTTTAACCGGTACGCAATTTTTATCAAATCGGAGGACTTTTTGAGCGTTCAAATAATATTTTCAAAAAATTTCCAACACGAAATATTTTTCGGGAGTATGTTTGCATTTGATGGGCCTACTTTAAAATTTACTGGACTTAAAATTCTCTTTAAATTTTTTAAAAGACTTTAGGACCCATTATATTATTATTTAATTAACTAATAATATCCTAGGCTCCACTAAACTTAATACCCTTCCCCCCAACAGCCGACACACCCTATCCCCCATCAGCTCCTCTCGTTTTTAGCATCATTTCTCCAGCAAGGTTTCGGTTTTCTATTATCTTTGCAAAGGAAAAATTCTACCGGGTTCTCTCGTCTTGTTCTTAGGCTTCAATCATCAAAGGCATGCATTGTATCATTATTTCTGCATCATTCACGTCGTTATATGTTGTCATGTGTGTATTATTTATGCTTGGCTTGGTATTTTCATGATAAATTTTCATGGCTTCGGTTTTCATGAGTTAAGCTTGCATCTTCTTGGCATCTCACGTTTTTTTAAGGGTTGCAAGGGGACTGCCGATCTGTGGTTTTGTGGGCGATCTTGCTGTGTTTAAGGTGAAATGGTGAAGGAAGTCTATGGAACACTCGGCTATGGGCGAAGGCCGATGGCTTCATGCGTGTGGCTAGGGTCTTGCGTGGTTTGGGTGTATGGTTGGGGAGAGATCGGTTGAGCATGGACTGAACCACGCCGTGGCTCGATCCCAGCCAAGGATCCGGCCCTTGTGGGTCTATGCCGGGGCTGGGTGAAGGCTGGAAGTTGCTGGTCTTGACCCTTAAGTTGTTCGACGGGGTTAGTGCACGGTTGGACGCGGGCGGTTCGAAGGTGGAGTGGTTTGAGTTGTGGGCACGTCCGTGAGTTTAGGGGCTTAGGGCATGGTTGGGTCTGTCCAAGGGGAGGTCCGTGATCTGGTCTTTGTCCTAGGATGGTTTAGTTCAAGGCTGGTCCAGCCCAGAGTCGAGCTAGGAAGGAAATAATTGAGCCTTGTTGGGTTAGTGTTGGAAGCAAGTGTGCTGGAAATTTCCAGCAACATTTGAGTTTGTTTCTGTAATGTCCCAGATTCGACGACTGTCCTCACTGTACCAAGACGAGTCTTTCCAGCGTGCTTATGTCCTCACTCACACGCACCCTAGGAAACTTCCCAAGAGGTCATCCATCCCAAATTGCCCCAAGTCAAGCACGCTTAACTTTGGAGTTCTTATGTGATGAGCTACCGAAAAGAAGATGCACCTTCGTGATATGAGTAGTATAAATCAAATCTTTTAAGCTCTCTTAAATTGTACAGTCCATTACATTGAATAGTCTCGGAATCCCTCTCATTCCGGTGTGGGATCGGTTCATTCATGTTCCCTCCACCTAGAAGTCTGCCAGGAGCCGCTCATTGTCCGTGTAACCTCATGGCACCGGCGATCACCCCCCGCCCTCTTCGACCCCAGGCCTCGCATGCCCACCAGCTTCCGCTTGGTTCGTCCCCGAATCACACCGTACTAAGAGAGGTCGGCTCTGATACCAACTGTGAAGGCCCGAAAATTCGTGTTTGAAAATTTGCGGAAAAATTAAAAATTTTCTTTTTAAAATAATCAAAATTTGCCTCATTCACAAAATCAGCTGATAAATCAAGTTTAAATGCTCAAAATAGCAGCGGAAGAAATTATTTAAAGTAATCCAACACTGATAAAATGTTTGAGCATAAAAAAAATGGTAAGTGCAGTAAATGAGGTCCTCGGGTTCCACTACTGCTGACCCAAGCTAGCTCACTGGTCCCCGCCCTCGGCCCCGACATCATCAGTACCTACAACAATCAAGTCTAGTGAGCCTAAAGACTCAGCATGCATATATCGTAAATAACGAGTAAATAATATAGTAAAATTTTCATGGGATAAAAATATCATGTCATGAGGCATAATGTGAAAATAACTTGTCATGAGCAATTATAATACGTGCATAACTGAACTGAAAATCATAGTGAAAATGTTTGCTCCTTGGAGCCCTGTACTGAAATAGCATGTAATAATTTTTTGTTCAGATTATGGTCTACGCAAGTGGCCCCTGCACTGAACTGAACTGACCGGTAACTGGCGACCGGATAATACAATGCTCCCATGACCGGTAACTGGCGACCGGGTGAAGTAATGAACGTCTGATCAGACTAATGCCACAGTATACTGGGTGGTACATAACTGAACTGACCGGTAAATGGCTACCGGGTGAAATAATGCTCCCATGATAGGGAGATGGCCACAAGCAATATCGCATAAATCTCAAAAATGAATATTTTCTCTGCACGTAATATAATTAACCAACATAATTAAATATGAACAATTTCGATCTTCTTGCATTAAAATCATGTACTTGCGATATTTAAAAATACCTATATGGCTTGATTGAAGAGTGAAAGAAGATATAAACATGCCTTGGTTTGTTTTGACAGAAAACAAACGGAATAACGATGCGGCGCGACGGAGACGGGGTGCTCTTCACTTTCTCACTTTTTCTCCCTTAATTCCTTTAAACCAAGCATGCACCATAATTATTATAATAGCGTAAAAAAATCGTAAACGTGATGCATGAACATTTAAAAATATCATGATTTGTGCTCAGGGCGCTGCTATGACCAAAATCTCACCCCGGGTGCAAAATGACCATTTTGTCCTTGGAAACCCAAAAATTATCGTTTTAACCCTGGACCTCTAAAATCGACCCGAAACTTACCAAACTCCTTAAAATATCCCAAAACATATTAAAAAGCATTCCTAGAAATAAACTCGAGCCCAATTCTCCGCTTAATTCGTTTTTAAACTCGGTTCGGGGTTTCGATTATGATCCGAATCGATCCCAAAATTTACCCAAATATTCTACAACTTTTACTATATCATAAGAACACTTAATAGACCCTAAAACACTGTCATTAGGCATCCCAAACCCGCGGAAAAATTCCAGAACCTACTAAAATTCTCGGTCCTCTCATATTTCAACACCTCAAGCACACCTTTCTCCCAAAAACTCACACCTCAAGCAAATCCATCGTTCCATCCATGAACCCACCTGCTGTGGACCTATACCAGACACCAAGGAACGTCCCTGAACCAAGCCACCCGCCACATGCAGCCTATGCAAGCCACAACGCGAAGGAGACCCAAATGCACATCACCCGAGCCTCACTCCCTAAGCGTGCCGTCGGCTCTTTGGTGGTCCCAGCGGCAGTTGGCCATTCTAGGACCGTGACTCAGACCCATCATGGTCTGGTCTCAGCCTTGGTCCCGCTCTCACACCGCTCGTTCCACCCCAAGCCCGTGTACCAACCCACAAGACTAACACCAAGGCACATCTCTCGATCCTTCTCCCTACAGCCTACCCGACCTGTTTTCTTTCTAAATCTCCATCGTGACACCACCACTATACCCTGGACAGACCATAGCCGCAGCCCCTCGCGCCTCTATACAGAAAAAAAACGTGAGTGGTAAAACAAGAAGGCATTTCATGAACAAAATCGAAACTCCCACATGATATTGGTTGGATCGAAAGTTTCAATAACACACAAGCATATAACAGCATATATATCGTGTATGATGCATGAAGAAAAGTACAAGGGCGTGCCTTATGATTTGAAGACAAGAATGATGCAAATGGAGATCCGAAGGAGTTTTCTTTGCAAACCCAAGCCAATCACCGGTGCTTACAGCTGCTGGGTGGAGAAACCGAGAGAGGACGTTTGAGGGAGGGGTGTCGGCTGTTTAGGGAGTTTAGGTTTAGGTTTAGGAGAAATTAAGAAATATTTAAATGGTTAACAATTTGACTAATGGCCATTATTGGTTAATTAAAGTTGAAAAAAGATATTTAAGCCCAACAAGCTCAAAAGTAGGCCCATTAAATTCAAACATGCTCCCGAAAAATATTTCGTGTTGAAAAGATTTTGAAAATATTAGACGAACCCTTAAAAAGTCCTCCGGTTTGATAAAATTTGCGTACCGTTAAAAATAAAGTTATACGGGTAAAAATACCCAGAAAAATCCCATTATTTGAAAATTTCACTTAAAACACCATATATTAATTTATAAAAATTAATCATGTAATTAAAAATAATTTTCCTGAAAATTCTCCGGTCTCCGTTCCTCGATCGAACGTGAAATGCACCTAGAAACCCTAATACGTGAACTTTTAAAATTTCATGAATTAAATCCTATCATGCATGAATTATGCATGAAATGCATAAAAATAATTAAACACAAATTAATGAAATAAATACGCATTTAGTGCTTTAAAACAATTTAATAAAATATCAAAGAAGTTTAATAACTTGCATGCATGTCAACTTTTTAAATTATAATTACTAACATGGTAAATTACCACTTCTTAAATAAGTCTTTATTAACTTATTTCAATACCCCATCTCCAGTCCGGCCTCACTTATTTAACTGAAAAGATAACAATTAAACTTATGCGATTTAAAATAAACAATCATGACTAACAACTTTAAAATTCTTTAAATAATAAGGAAATCATTTTTTTTATTTAAATACTAGAAATTATGCATGGCTTATACTAGTCTGATTTACGGGTTCTACAATATTTTCCCCCTTAAAAGAAATTTCGTCCTCGAAATTCGCTTATCCTTGATAAACAAAAAGTTTAGACTCTTGATTCTAGAATCCTAATAATCCACGCTTCCGATGCGCTACTCTGATAAGATAAATATTAAGATGTCCTTACGTCTCCTCAATCATAAATAAATTTGTCTATCGAAATCCTCGTTTGTGAATCGCAACTTAAAACAACTTATGGTGACTTAGTTCTATTCAACTATAGCCCCGAATTTTGACTTATCCCGCAGTTTCTCATACTAGAGATGGATGTCCAAACTTATCGCACCTTACTTTTCTTATACTATACTCGTAATATTCATCGACTTATTATATTAGCATTTATGCAGTTCGACTTAAGAAACCTTTGTGCCAAAATTTACTGATCGACTTATATTCTCAGTAGAACGCTTAAAGGTTACACCTTATTTTAACCTCATAGTAGTATTAGCCTAAAATCCTTGAATCGAATCTTTATCTTACGGCACTAAACTTACGTAACTTATTATTTACAAGTGCATCCCGGATATGAAATCATTGTAAATCGTAAACATCGAATAACGTTAATCCATTATACAACATCGACCTTCTACCTCAATAATGACACTTCTAGCATCAATTACCTGCTCAAACTATCATCTTCCCAATTACAATCTAGTTGAGGCCTAGGACTCTGAACTTCCTCATTGGAACAAGTGTCGCATTCTTATGTATCCTTAATGCTTACTTAATTCTAGCATATAAGCTTAATAAGTTAGCCCATGGTAGCATTAGACTAACTTTAATAAATCAATTTCACTTATAACCCATAGAATTCTAGAATCCCCATATCAAGCTTTTAGATTTCTTACTTGATAAAAAAAATCTTAATATTCATCAATTGATAACTTATATTGAACACAACTAATTCCCTTTTGTTTTTATTTCACCCAAAATTTCCGTATAAACAAATACCCCATAAATTTGAAATTCACTTACATAATCCAATTAGCTTTGAATAAAATAATTCCAATACACATATCCGTTTAGTCCCAAGTTTGTTAATGACTTCCTAAATTTCTCAAGACAAGGTGTCTACCTCACCTCTTACGTGCGTCTACCAATTAAACTAACCATCATCGTACCCAACTTTCCTAAAAATTTTAAATTCTCACAAGGTATAATCTTAAATGTTAAGATCATGACTAAAACTTGTGACACATCAAACTTATGTTCCCAAAAATTTACTAACTCAATGTTTATCCTTTTAACTTAACTAACCGATCAAATCTACCTTAAATCGTCATCACTTTAAATTCTTAATTTGCCACAACATTATTTTACTAACGCTTAAATTCTCACGCCTAAGATTGACTCATCCTACAATGTCCTTGGTTACCATTCATTATAACATTATAACCCAAATATCTAAATATTCTATATTTCCTTCGAGCCTAAATAACCGAAAATTCCTACCATTTAAACCGTTCAATTCTCACTTAATACTAAATAAGTTCTCAAATTTCTTAAAATTGCAAAATAAATTCTTACTTCCCTCGAATATCATCCAATTTTTCCCTAAATCTCGAAAACTCCACAATTACTCATAATTCTTCGGCGTTCCCAATTTTATTTATATGTTTCCCGTATCATAAGATTCAATAGCCTTAAGTTTCTTAAACCCAAAATTATTTTCCCCAACCTGCCTTACATTTCTATAAATACTTAAAATCCCAAGTGCTCCTCAAATGTTCGTATTTAATCCTCAAAATTTCGGACTTTGCAATTTGGCTCTTAAAGTTCTCAAAATTACATTTTTGGCTCTACAACCATTCGAAATTTGCATTTTTGTCCCCATAAAATTTTTGACTTAGCCTTATTAAATCTTAAAATTCTCGAAACTCAGAATTAAATCCCAAAATTCGGTAAATTCAAAAATTTCTTAAATAACCCATAAATATTTTTATCATTTTAAATTTCTTTCTACATGTTTCCCATAGCATAATTTCAAAAAATTTTAACTTATTTACCCAAGAATCAATTCCTATAACCAATCTTACCTTTCATCAAAACTTTAAATCCCAATTTATACATTTTTATATTCCCAAAGTCGTTGCAATCCTCGAATAATTATTACTTATGAGTAATTACCAAAAATTAATTCAACTAGTAACCACAAATCATAAATGTTTTATTAGAAAATCTACGTGTCCCAAACGCATTCATAATATTCATGATTAACTTACGGCCCACAAAGTAGAATGTCAATACTAAAACTCAAAAATCAACATAGTCAAATTCCACCACAAGGCCAACATGCATAATTTCATTATTTCTTTTAAATTCAAATAAATACTGCATAATCAAAATCTGAACGTAAAATATTTCATGAAACATGCTGTTAAAATATTTCATGCTTTAAACTAAGTGCGTAAATGTAAAACTTGCAGACCGAAAACGTGACTTCGTGAGCTTCTCGTGGTCAGTAGTAGTACAACCCTATACAGAATCATCGCTCTGATACCAGCTGTAACGTCCCAGATTCGACGACTGTCCTCACTGTATCAAGACGAGTCTTTCCAGCGTGCTTATGTCCTCACTCACACGCACCCTAGGAAACTTCCCAGGAGGTCACCCATCCCAAATTGCCCCAAGTCAAGCACGCTTAACTTTGGAGTTCTTATGTGATGAGCTACCAAAAAGAAGATGCACCTTCGTAATATGAGTAGTACAAATCAAATCTTTTAAGCCCTCTTCAACTGTACAGTCCATTACATTGAACAGTCTCGGAATCCCTCTCATTCCGGTGTGGGATCAGTTCATTCATGTTCCCTCCACCTAGAAGCCTGTCAGGACCCGCTCATTGTCCGTGCAACCTCATGGCACCGGCGATCACCCCCCGCCCTCTTCGGCCCCGGGCCTCGCATGCCCACCAGCTTCCGCTTGGTTCGTCCCCGAACCATACCGTACTAAGAGAGGTCGGCTCTGATACCAACTGTGAAGGCCTGAAAATTCGTGTTTGAAAATTTGCGGAAAGATTAAAAATTTTCTCTTTAAAATAATCAAAATTTGCCTCATTCACAAAATCAGCTGATAAATCAAGTTTAAATGTTCAAAATAGCAGCGGAAGAAATTATTTAAAGTAATCCAACACTGATAAAATGTTTGAGCATAAAAAAATGGTAAGTGCAGTAAATGAGGTCCTCGGGTTCCACTACGGCTGACCCAAGCTAGCTCACTGGTCCACGCCCTTGGCCCCAACATCATCAGTACCTACAACAATCAAGTCTAGTGAGCCTAAAGACTCAGCATGCATATATCGTAAATAACGAATAAATAATATAGTAAAATTTTCATGGGATAAAAATATCATGTCATGAGGCATAATGTGAAAATAACTTGTCATGAGCAATTATAATACGTGCATAACTGAACTGAAAATCATAGTGAAAATGTTTGCTCCTTGGAGCCCTGTACTGAAATAGCATGTAATAATTTTTTGTTCAGATTATGGTCTACGCAAGTGGCCCCTGCACTGAACTGAACTGACCGGTAACTGGCGACCGGATAATACAATGCTCCCATGACCGGTAACTGGCGACCGGGTGAAGTAATGAACATCTGATCAGACTAATGCCACAGTATACATGGTGGTACATAACTGAACTGACCGGTAACTGGCTACCGGGTGAAATAATGCTCCCATGATAGTGAGATGGCCACAAGCAATATCGCATAAATCTCAAAAATGAATATTTTCTCTGCACGTAATATAATTAACCAACATAATTAAATATGAACAATTTCGATCTTCTTGCATTAAAATCATGTACTTGCGATATTTAAAAATACCTATATGGCTTGATTGAAGAGTGAAAGAAGATATAAACATGCCTTGGTTTGTTTTGACAGAAAACAAACGGAATAACGATGCGGCGCGGCGGAGACGGGGTGCTCTTCACTTTCTCACTTTTTCTCTCTTAATTCCTTTAAACCAAGCATGCACCATAATTATTATAATAGCGTAAAAAATCGTAAACGTGATGCATGAACATTTAAAAATATCATGATTTGTGCTCAGGGCGCTGCTAGGACCAAAATCTCACCCCTGGTGCAAAATGACCATTTTGCCCCTGGAAACCCAAAAATTATCGTTTTAACCCTGGACCTCTAAAATCGACCCAAAACTTACCAAACTCCTTAAAATGTCCCAAAATATATTAAAAGGCATTCCTAGAAATAAACTCGAGCTCAATTCTCCGCTTATCTAATTCGTTTTTAAACTCGGTTCGGGATTTCGATTATGATCCGAATCGATCCCAAAATTTACCCAAATATTCTATAACTTTTACCATATCATAAGAACACTTAATAGACCCTAAAACACTGTCATTAGGCATCCCAAACCCGCGGAAAAATTCCAGAACCTACTAAAATTCTCGGTCCTCTCATATTTCAACACCTCAAGCACACTTTTCTCCCAAAAACTCACACCTCAAGCAAATCCATTGTTCCATCCATGAACCCACCTACTGTGGACCTATACCAGACACCAAGGAACGTCCCTGAACCAAGCCACCCGCCACATGCAGCCTATGCAAGCCACAACGCGAAGGAGACCCAAATGCACATCACCCGAGCCTCACTCCCTAAGCGTGCCGTCGGCTCTTTGGTGGTCCCAGCGGTAGTTGGCCATTCTAGGACCGTGACTCAGACCCATCAGGGTCTGGTCTCAGCCTTGGTCCCGCTCTCACACCGCTCGTTCCACCCCAAGCCCGTGTACCAACCCACAAGACTAACACCAAGGCACATCTCTCGATCCTTCTCCCTACAGCCTACCCGACCTGTTTTCTTTCTAAATCTCCATCGTGACACCACCACTATACCCTGGACAGACCATAGCCGCAGCCCCTCGCGCCTCTATACAGAAAAAAAACGTGAGTGGTAATACAAGAAGGCATTTCATGAACAAAACCGAAACTCCCACATGATAATGGTTGGATCGAAAGTTTCAATGACACACAAGCATATAACAACATATATATCGTGTATGATGCATGAAGAAAAGTACAAGGGCGTGCCTTATGGTTTGAAGATAAGAATGATGCAAATGGAGACCCGAAGGAGTTTTCTTTGGAAACCCAAGCCAACCACCGGTGCTTACAGCTGCTGGGTGGAGAAACCGAGAGAGGACGTTTGAGGGAGGGGTGTCGGCTGTTTAGGGAGTTTAGGTTTAGGTTTAGGAGAAATTAAGAAATATTTAAATGGTTAACAATTTGACTAATGGCAGACTCCTACGGGAGGCAGCAGTGGGGAATTTTCTTTTTATTTTTTCCTTCTAGAGAAAATATGCCATTATTGGTTAATTAAAGTTCAAAAAAGATATTTAAGCCCAACAAGCTCAAAAGTAGGCCCATTAAATTCAAACACGCTCCCGAAGAATATTTCGTGTTGAAAAGATTTTGAAAATATTAGCCGAACCCTTAAAAAGTCCTCTGGTTTGATAAAATTTGCGTACCGTTAAAAATAAAGTCATGCGGGTAAAAATACCCAGAAAAATCCCATTATTTAAAAAATTCACTTAAAACACCATATATTAATTTATAAAAATTAATCATGTAATTAAAAATAATTTTCCCGAAAATTCTCCGGTCTCCGTTCCTCGATCGAACGTGAAATGCACCTAGAAACCCTAATGCGTGAACTTTTAAAATTTCATGAATTAAATCCTATCATGCATGAATTATGCATGAAATGCATAAAAATAATTAAACACAAATTAATGAATTAAATACGCATTTAGTGCTTTAAAACAATTTAATAAAATACCAAAGAAGTTTAATAACTTGCATGCATGCCAACTTTTTAAATTATAATTACTAACATGGTAAATTACCACTTCTTAAATAAGTCTTTATTAACTTATCTCAATACTCCATCTCCAGTCCGGCCTCACTTATTTAACTGAAAAGATAACAATTAAACTTATGCGATTTAAAATAAACAATCATGACTAACAACTTTAAAATGCTTTAAATAATAAGGAAATCATTTTTTTTATTTAAATACTAGAAATTATGCATGGCTTATACGTAGTCTGATTTACGGGTTCTACAGTTTTCATGGGTCATTAGTGATCTAGAACGGAGGATTTAGTGGCTGGTCAAGTGATTTTAAGTCACGATTTAAGTTTGGGAAATTTTGGTTAAGTTTCGAGTCGATTCGGGTTAAAATCGGGACTCCGGTACAAGATTTAAAAACAATTCGGTTAAGTTATGAAATGGACTTGAGTTTAAGTCTAGGAATGCTTTTAAAAAATGTTTTGGGACATTTTAAGGAGTTTGATAAGTTTTAATCAAAATAATGAGTTTTTTATTTATCCGGGATTTAATTGTCGCACGAAACGTTAATTAAAGAATTAATTAAAACATCTAGATTTATGCTTAATAAAATTATGAAAAATTATATTTAAGCTCAAATAATTATTATAAGTCTAATTTTTTAATTTGGGAATTTTATGCTAAGGTTTGGTTGAATTCGAGATTAAAACG
This sequence comes from Primulina tabacum, assembly GCF_025594145.1. Taxonomy (NCBI): domain Eukaryota; kingdom Viridiplantae; phylum Streptophyta; class Magnoliopsida; order Lamiales; family Gesneriaceae; genus Primulina; species Primulina tabacum. The sequence continues at coordinate 15,733,639 of NC_134565.1, forward strand.
CATTAATATGTTATATTTAAAGATTCATTTAAAAGTCATCAATTTAAGCCAAATAAAAATATGGGAAAATTCATGTAGGCTTAAATAATTATTTGGGACATGTTAGAGTCAATGGGATTAAGAAAATGTCAAAAATGTGGAGTTTTTCGTCTTGGGGCAAAACGGTAATTTTTGGGTTCTAGAGGCAAAATGGTCATTTTGCACTTGGGTGAGATTTTGGTCATGGAAGCGCCCTGAGCACAAATTTATTATATTTTAAATTTTTAGGCATCATGATCACGATTTTAAGATTTTATAAAGATATACGTCGCATGCTTGAATTTAAGGAAATTGCATTTATACATGAATTTTATAAGTGATGAAAATGATAATGTTTTGAATGACGGGAATTAGTTGTGCCCATAGAAGTATATGTAAATGTTTAAGACATATATGTAAATGATGATGATGAGGCCTAGGCACAGTGGATGGGTGATCCTGTCACTGATGTCCGACAGCCGCCGAGTACCGCGGTTCTAATGAACTGAATTCACCAATGATGAATGATGAACGATAAATGATAAACGATGAATGATGATGATTAACGATGAGCTATTTTGACACGATATGATTTTACACGACAAGTTTACGTATATGATGACATGACATGCTTTAATACGATATGATTTTACACAACACGTTTACGTTATGCTTTTAAGTTCATGAAAGATATGTTTAGTATGATATTTTTCACTACTGTGTGCTATGTATATGTACTTGTTATTCCTGGTACAGGCGTGTTGAGTCTTTAGACTCACTAGGCGTGTGTGATGCAGGTGAGCCAAATGCTGAGGAGACTGGCGGTGCCGAACTCTGAGTAGACAGACTTGGTGGGGTGACACGACCCGAGAAACACATGTTTTCCGCATTACGATTTATGAGATTGAGAGGAGATGAATATTTTCATACGTTGATGAATTTAAGATTTTTACTCGTTTATGTTTACGTATGATTTTGAATGAGTTTGGTTAATTTTTAAACGACGCTATTTTTCGTGTCAAATATTTAAGATCATTTTTAAATCTTATATTTTTCTATAGAGCGCAAGCATGCGAAACTTTTAAATGTTATTTTGAAAATGCGAGCTTTATGAAAATGCTTTAAAAAAAATTCGCGCTTTTAAAACGAGTAGACGCTACATGTATAAACTGGATATAACAAGTAATACATAATAAAACCACATGCATCTTTAAAGTAGAGTGTACATACTTAAAACTTGAACGTAATAGCATAAACATACTTGAAACTTGAACGTAGTAGCATAAACATAGATGTGACATCATCATAAAATTTTTCTTAAACATTCTTGCTTCATACATACTTGAATATACATAAACTTCAACATTTTGCGTAGAGATATGTTTCAAAGCAAGTGACCCATACATAAATGTGCCTGATGAGGCTAAACCACAATACTGAGCTGACAGGAAAAATCCACTGCCACATACATGAAATCCTCGGTCATGCTTTACCGGGTGGATTGGTCCCTGGTAATGCTTTACTTCTTTCCAATCCTGATCTAAAACCGGTCATGCTTTACCGGGGTGGAGAGGTCCTCGGCCACGTTCATCGACTGCCAAATCTGTTCATAATTTGGTCACAAGACATTTAGCATACCTCAAAAACTTAAAAGTATTTTCCTTTGCACGTCGAACATACTTACTTGGCGTTGAGGGATTCGTTGGATCTCGCTTGGGGCCACTGCTGCATGTACTAACATGAATTCGAAATACCTATCTTGCATAACTTAGATGTATAGTCATGCTCACACCCAAAAATGACAAAACGTCCTAAATCTCTCGGGACTTGACCTCGTTTAATCATCGTACTAAATCATTACATCAAACCCCAAAACAATCCCTAAATTTTTTTAAAATTTTTTTAAAAGGACTCGGGCCCCGTGTAAGGGTCCGTGTAGGTGCTGGAAATTCACATTTTGAAGGAAAAAGGGCTCAGACTCCGTGTTCGGGTCCGGGTAGCCTCTGAACTTGCAAACTCGTGAAAATTCACTAACTTATTGATTCATTCTTCCAATCCAAGCCTAGGGACCATGAAGCAACACCTTGAGACTCATCCTAGGATGCTATTACATTGATTCAAACCCGAACAAACACCCCAAACGTCCCCAAGAATCGACAAGCAACTTCCATACAACAATAACCCGTAATTCGACATCATTTCGTTTCCTACGATTTCTATTACATCCCAAGCCATTCCCGACCCGAACGAACCACCAATAACACCTAAATACATCCCATAACATATCTAAATGTAGTAGAACAAGCCCGGTGGTGTCCAATGAAGCCTGCAACTCAAAAACCTCAAGAACGCATTTTTAAAAAAAACGCAGTTTGAGCAGTCCCACAAAACGATCATAACTCACTCATTTCTCATCCAAATATTTTGAATTTACTGTCAAATCGAATGTATCAAAATTTTTTACGATTTATATGTTGAAAGATTTTCCAGAAAATCGACCCAAAAATCGCCGTATTAAAAATGACAGCAAATTTCGAGTTTTGAGATCCAAAAACGTTTCAAAATCGATCAACACATTTCTGCCCAAACTTTACACAACTTACATGAATTTTCACGCATAATAAACAACAACACGAATAATATGACAACATCGATGCAAGAATGGAAGAATATACATGCTTTTTGATATTTAAAATTACCGAACCGACGATACCGAAGCGGGAATGGTGCGATGGTTGATCCGAGACGATCGTGGAACGATTTTCTTGAAGAAATATCAACAAAAATATGCTGGAAAACTGAAGAGGGAGGGGCGGCTGCACTCTTGTTCTAAGAGCCATAATTTTCTCTTCAAAAATGAAATGAAATAGAAGGCCAAGAGTTGTGTGTGTATCTAACATGTGTGAGTGTGTGTAAATGTGGGTGTGTGCGTGAGTTTGTAGTTAGATTTAGGAAAATAAAATGCTTAATTAAATAATTAACATACTAATAAAATGCTAACCCACCTTTACTTTACTAACAAATCCAAAATTTAAAATTAAAACACAACATTGATAAATTTTAAATTCCTAAATAATCAAATAAATAAATTTAGATTTAGAATGCTAAAAACTAAATAATTCATTTAAAATGCCAATTTCTAACTTAAAATAAAATACCACATTTTAAAATTGTCAAAATTGTCGCCGGTCTCTATCCCTCGATCCCGCATCGAATAATCGCCTGAAACGTAAAACTCAAGGAGAACATTTTAACGTGCATCACATAAACATAAATAATTTAAAATAATGTAATTTCATAAATCATTGTTAATAAATGAAACTAGCGTTTCAAGAATTTTGGTGTATGACAAATCAAAATCAACCGCGGCTGGAATCCTAATAAGCTCAACCGGCGAAAACCTACAGGTTTCTCTAACCGATGATTTTCAACCGCTGATTCTTCAGATTACGGCAAAAGTGAACCGGTTCATTTAAGAGAATCACTTATTGCTAAAAGACATTCTCTGACCGGTTGAATGCATTCAAAACTCCTTGAAGTCAACGATTACACATCAATTCCAAGAATGATATGCATTTAACTCTCTATCCCAGAAAGGAAGCTCAGAGATAGACTTCGCAGTCTGATGCTAAAAGAACAGTTGCCTTAAGAGGAAATTCTCAAGAAAAGAGCTTCAGATTTATGATGAGCAAAAGGAAGATTAAATGCGAACATTTATTGCTCATAAAGATGAAAACGACTCATCTGATTCTGAAGCTCAGGTTTACGTTAACTGTCCTTTCCGACCGTTAAGTCATTCGGCTATATCAACAGAGAGGGATGCAAGCTAAATCACACAAGCTATACAAAGATCATTGAGCTTGCCCTCAAAAGAAATCTTAGAGCGCAATCACAATCAATATTCATCTTCGCTCTATCTGCACACAGTTCAACAGAAACATACTTGATCATTCAAGGATCTTTTCGTGCTACTCGAACAAACCACTGTTTCATATCAGTAACATGGTGGTTATTTGATTAAAGTTTGTGCTGTCTGGAGAACTAAGGGTTCTTAATATCCACAAGTGTAAAGTGATCACTAAGAGTTCCAATACAGGCAGTGTGATAAGTCCTGGTTGGATCGGGCTGTTACAAACATTTTGTAAAGTCAAAGTCTTTTAGTGGAATCATTCCTAACAAAGGAAGAAGGGGTGACGTAGGAGTATTCAATCTCCGAACATCCATAAAATTCGCTGTCATCTATTTCTTGCATGCTTAAATATCTCTCAGTCACTTATTGTTGTTAAGGGTGTCACTAATTTTATTGGTCATTGAAAGCTCTGAACTGTTTTTCGCACAACTAGTAGTTCAAGTTTTCAACCGTTTGAGAAAATATTTTTCAACCGCCTAAAACGGTTGATAGCGAAAATTCAAAAACAGTAAAATTTGAAAGAGTTCATTCACCCCCCTCTAAACTCTTTCCCGACCCTAACAATCATGCATCTCAAAAAACATTTTAAACTTGATTAAATAATTTAATAATTAAATAAATGCATGAGTTTACGTGTAATGATTTTGGGCTCTACATGATATGTGAAATTTTTGGCCAATACCACACTTAGAAGCCTATGATTTTGATTTTATAATTTAGTGTTTTAGGTGATAAAGGAGTCTAGAGTTTAGAGTTTTTAGGACTCTAACTTTGAAAATAATTAGGCCCATTAATCATAGATAAATTAAGATCAATTAAATATAAATAAGAGTTTACAATAATCGATTTCAAAAATAATAACTTTCCGGTCCACAAAAAAATCCTTCTTTTGACTAAAACCAACTTCCCAGATAAAATAAGGTTCGACTCGTCAAATAATTAGGACTCCAGTATTTTTTAAAAATTTCATCCTATTTAATAATTTTATCGAGACTTAAAAATATATATCAAAAAATATTTTCATTTTGGTCGTCTCCGCTTTCCTTTCCCCAGCCTAATATCGAATATCCGAACAAAATCCTTAATTTCGTGAAATCATGCAATTTAAACATTTAATCATATAATATATATCATTTAAGTATTTAAAATCAATTAAATAAAATAAATAAGCAATTTGCATGCATGGGTTTACGTGGATTGATTTTTGGACGTTACAAGATTCAATTGGAGATGGTGGGAATCTCAATATGAGATATGTTTATGGCCCTTACACGGTGGAATTGTAACTGTTATATGGTCTCGCCTCCTTAGAGGAATAAAATTTAGGATCTACTATCAGTAAACTATGTAAAGTAGAAGAATCTCAGTGTCTAGACCAAGTTATGATTATGTTTATGCTTATGATATATGATATGAAATATGTTATACATGATATACTATTATTTCGAAGATCGTGTGTATTTGTTATGTATGTGCTCGAACGGTCCCCACTTACTGGATGACAATCATATCACTCACTCTTACTCTACCTTTCTGAGATAAGTCAGAAGAGGAAGTCAAGGAAGATGAATAAGACCATTTTTGGAGCTGATAATAAGATGAATCTAAAAGTTTATTTTATTTTTCGTTTATTTAAGTATTTCATTTCACGTTGTAAACGCTTCCGCATATTTTTATCATTATAAAAATCTACGTTGTAAAAACAATTTTATAATTGATTATAAGTAATAAACTTGTTTTTGATTTATATTGTATTACGAAGTTGGTTGTTTTTATTTATCTGACTAAGGAAAAATCAAAATCTAAAAAAAATTCTAAAATTGTGGTGGTCAAACTTGCTGGTCTCCCTTGTGGAACCCTTTAACGGCTGAGCTGCTGATAATTTCAAACACATTACATCTCTTTGACTCTTCCATTCCAGAACAGAATTGAAAGCGTATGATCGCAGCAAGAAAATGAAATGCTTCAACTTCATCAATGGGGAGCGCAGGCCCGGAGACGAGGACGGCCAGCAAGACGGTGCCGTCCCGCGTAAAGTGTCGTGGGCTCGCTCCCTGAGCATAGCCTCCACCAACATGGACATGCGGCCGTCGGAGCTCGAATCCGACTCTTTTGGGGACTGGGCCGATTCTTCCGTTTCGTTCCATGATCTCTTGACCCGAAGGCGCGCCAATGATCTGCGTGCTTTCACCTTTTCTGAGCTGAAATCTGCTACCAGGGGGTTCAGCCGCGCGCTTCTCATAGGTGAAGGAGGGTTTGGGTGTGTTTTTCGGGGCAGGGTCAGGATCAAGGATTCAGGGTCCGGATTGGAATCGACGATGGATGTCGCTATCAAGCAGTTAAATCGGAATGGATTGCAGGCATGCTCTTTAACATTTTTTGTCCTAATGTGACATTTGTACCATGGATCCTTGTGGTATTTCTTGAGTTTTATTTGTTTATTTATTATGTTGTTGGTGAGTGCTACATAATTTTTTTTAACAGGGTTGTGCCGCCTCTGGCAATGCTTAAAAGTGTCTCTTTTTTATTATTTATTTATTTCAATTAAGTGCGGGTCTATTTGATAAACCTGTGGGTGAGATTATCCTGTTTTATGTCCTTGCTCCATTATAGAATGGAAAGTTTGATTAATTTCACATGGATGTGTAACATATTTTCTGTTAAGAATGTGTCTGTTTGGATAACTTTATCTGAAGGAGTTGATAAAAATAGGACATTTTCAGATCTTTTTAAATTTCATTTATAGATTTCATGGATCAGTAATATTTTCCATTTTAGACACTGTGTCAAAGGCTGAGGATATTGGCAGAACCGTTCATGTTCTGTGGACCATTCTGCTTGGATTCAAATTTGAATTCAACGGCTGCTTTATTTTGAACAAACGCTTTTTTTCAAATTTAGATGTGACGACACAAGTAGTTAGCTAAAATGGGCTGGACTTGTGAGAAAAAAAATCATTTTCTTGGACTTGTTCTTTCTTCTGTACTTTGTGCTTTAATATGAGCTTGGCTGTATCCACTCCTGTAAAGTCACCTAGTCCGCGAAAGGTTCATCTTGATATTCTCTAGTCGATTCTTCAAAAGGGCTACCTGTCCATTGGATTAATATCTGGCTAACTTCCTCTACATGACATTGTTGGATCTCGGTTTTCTCGTGCCCAAACGCAGCGAAAGTTTTAAAATTTTATTTTATTTTGAGAATCAAAATATTTGTTTGAGCACTCGTATGGTTTTAATAAATAAACATATATAGGATGTTTAAAACTTTTACTTTAGTGAATATTCACTTGGTTTCAACTACACCGGTAAGGCGAACGTAATTGTTGTTATAAATCCCACGTACGTTCTTCGAATCTCCTTTCTTCAATCTTCGAATCAGGTTCACGACCGGATTACTTGTTCCTCTTCTAAATTGTACTAGAAATTTAGAAGGATTTTTCATTGAAATTAATTAAACGAGAGGAGGCTCAAAACCCTTTGAAAAACAAAAGATGATGGCCGAAAATTTCGAAGAAAAAGGAGAGCAATTTTTCGAAATCCTTGGTGGAGGCTAGGGTTTTGAAATTATCAATGTTAATTGTGTTGACCCTAAACCTAATACACACATATATATAAGCTTAGGGTCCATTAATTAAATTAAATAGTTAATGGGCTTAATCAATTAATTATTCTAGTCCAACTAGTTTAATTAATTAATTAATCTTGTAAAGTCCAATTAAGAACCTTCATAATATGTATGTTGGTCTTGTACTCTTACAAACCCATTATACATATATCCATTACATTTAATTTAAATATTTTATAAATTCAACATTTGAATTTAATATTTAAATTATAAATTCAACTCCTTGAATTTATCACCTCCAAAATTTCATATTTAATAAATTCAACATTTGAGTTTAATAATTTAAATTCCCAAATTTTATAAATTCAACTCTTTGAATTTATTCTCTCCAAATTTTATATTCATAAATTCAACTTCTTGAATTTACTAATTAAACTCCTTGAATTTACTATATCATAATTTTATATAAATTCAACTACTTGAATTTAATCTCTCAACGTTTTATATAAATTCAACTCCTTGAATTTATTATCTCAACGGGGACAAAATAATTCAGTGTGTGACCCTCAATGGTTCAGGGATACAGCTACCGTGGGTTCACAAATATCTGTGATTCAGGACATAATCCTTTATTCGGGCTTACCATAAGTTGTCCTATTCTATGTATCAACAATTGATCATGAGAATGTCAGAAATCATATTTCTGATTAAACCCATCGAATCAAGGTAAGAGTTTCTAGTAGCATCGCCCCATGATTCCCTATGCATCAGTGATAGTGCCTGCAAGAACCAGTCGATTATGATTAACGTACAGTACGGTCCCTTCATCTCATATATCACGATCGAATCTGCAACCATTGGTTCATCGAGGGTTGCATATTAATTCGATAACTATGTGATACATATAAATAGTGGCATCACATGTATTATTAGAGAACTCTTTCTCTAACGTACATCTCATACTCTGGCCAGAGATTTCACGCACTATTATTTCATCAGATCACATAGGATATCCACACCCGTAGGTGAGCGATGAGTCCCCGACTACAATGCTCTGGCTCCTACATGTGTCGTAACTGTACCCAATCTCGTTACCTGATGACTCTCCTGGAATCGGTAAACGAGTCAAAGTACAGCCCTAGCATATAGAGCCTCAGTGTTGTCCTGGATCGTAAGGACTAATGGTGTACAATCATAACCACAGACTTATCCTCTCGATGAATGATTACCACTTGGAAAGTCCGAGGGAGTGTAGTTCGGTATAATCATCATATGACTACCCATCTGCATGTTTGGACATCTCTATGCCCTTACCAAGAAACGCGGTACACATCATCACAGATGCCAGTCTCGAGCTCAAGCGACCTTTATCCATGTTTTAGGCGGCTGAATCGATTAGGAACGAATTTAGATCATACAGTGTCTACATATGAGTTTCAACATCGAATTACGATTCATTTGTATTAAAGTATAATCAAGGTCTTTATCTATGTTTGATATAATTAGTATACAGATAAAGAAATAACAAACCATGAAATAATGAATTATATTAAAATAAAGATTGTTTATTACAACTAAGTCAATAAAATCCCCAGCCAACAGTTGGCTTACAGGGCATCTACTCTAACAATCTCCCACTTGCACTAGAGCCAATTACCCATGAACTTTAATCCTATTGCTTCGCGATGCTACTCAAAGAATGGTCCTGGCAAGGGCTTTGTAAGTTGATCAGGAACATTATCTGCAGAGGGGACTCTTTCGACTGATATATATCCTCTTCCCACAATCTTCCGGATGATGTGGAATTTCCTCGCTACATGTTTGGATCGTTGATGAGACCTTGGTTCCTTTGCTTGCGCAACGGCACCAGTGTTGTCGCAGTACACCGAGACTGGATCAACTCCATTAGGAATAACGCCCAACTCTTGGACTAAATTCCTCATCCAAACTGCATCTTTGGCTGCAGTAGATGCAGCAATGTATTTAGCTTCAGTGGTGGAATCCGCAACGGTGTCTTGCTTGGAACTTTTCCAAGAGACAGCCGCACCATTTAGCATAAATACAAAACCAGAGGTCGATTTCGAATGATCTACGTCACATTGGAAGCTAGAATCAGTGTACCCTTCCCATTTCTATTCTCCAACCCCACAGACCATGAACAAGTTCTTAGTCCTTTTTAAGTACTTAAGAATATCTTTCACGACCTTCCAATGCATTGGACTAGGATTCGCCTGATATCTGCTTGTAACACTTAGAGCGTAAGCAACATCAGGACGTGTCTATATCATACTATACATGATACTACCAATGGCTGACGCATATAGAATACGTGTCATCATCTCTATCTCTTCATCAGTTTTGGGACACAAAGCTTTAGATAGAGTAACACCATGACACATTGGTAAGTATCTTCTCTTGGACTCTTCCATAGAGAATCGCTTCAAAATGGTACCGATATAGGTGGCTTGGGTGAGCCCCAGCATCCTCTTTGATCTATCTCTATAGATTTGTATTCCCAACACATAGGATGATTCACTCATGTCTTTCATGGAGAATTTACTTTCTAACCATACTTTAGTTGATTGCAGTAATCCTACATCATTCCCAATGAGCAGTATATCATCAACATAAAGTACTATGAATGTCACTGCACTCCCACAAACTTTCTTGTACACGCATGGTTCCTCAGGATTTTTAGCAAAACCAAATTCCTTGATAGTGCTATCAAATTTGAGGTTCCAACTCCTTGACGCCTGCTTGAGACCATATATTGATCTCTGAAGTTTGCATACCTTATGCTCACTTCCTAGTTCTTACTTATGTGATCCCTCAGGTTGAGACATAAATTTCTTCTTTGATGTCTCCATTGAGGAATGCAGTCTTTACATCCATTTGCCATATCTTATAGTCATACCATGCTGCTATGGCTAGTAGTATTCTAATGGACTTAAACATAGCAACTAGAGAAAAAGTTCCTCATAGTCAATTCCTTGCCTTTGAGTATAACCTTTTGCAACTAGTCTTGCTTTGAAGGTCAATACCTTCCCATCCGCCCCAAGCTTTCTTTTGTAGATCCATTTGCATCCTATGGCAACGATTCCCTCAGGTGGATCTATTAATGTCCAAGCTTGGTTTGAATATATATAGTTCATTTCAGACTGCATGACTTCAAGCCATTTGGTTGAATTAGTATCAGATATTACTTTTTTGAAGTTCATTGGATCACATCCAACACAAGGCTCATCATGACCCTGTTCATGTTCATGAAGAAGTGTATATCTTGCAGGTGGTCTAATAACCCTATCAGACCTTCTAGGTGCTTGTACTTCAACTACTGGTAGTTGGGGATTAGGTTCAACTTCTACAGTTGAGGGAGTAGTTTGAATTTTTTCAAACTCTATCATCTTGCCTTTTCTATCTAATATAAATTCCTTTTCCAAAAAGGTGACATTTCTTGAAACAAACACTTTTGCTTCATTGAGATGATAAAATTAATTTCCAACAGAATTCTTTGGATATCCTACAAAATAGCACAAAGTGGATCTACTATCCAATTTGTCTCCCACTGTCTGCTTCACGTAAGCAGGACATCCCTATATTCTTATGAAAGAATATTTGGGAGTTTTTCCCATCCATATCTCATGTGGTGTTTTATCCACTGCTTTAGTATGGACATTATTCAACAACATTGCCGTAGTTTCAAGCGCAAAGCCCCAAAACAATGTAGGCAATTCGGTGAATCTCATCATGGATCGAACCATGTCCATCAAGGTACGATTACGACGTTCAGAAACACCATTCAATTGTGGTGTTGCTGGTGGAGTCCACTGTGAGAGATTCTCATTCTCTTTCAAATAACCCAAAAATTCAGCACTCAAGTATTCTCCATCTCGATCAGATCGAAGTGTCTTAATACTCCTTTCTAGCTGTTTTCCTACTTCAGATCTGAATTCTTTGAACCTTTCAAATGCTTCAGATCTGTGTTTCATAAACTTACCCATACCTCGAATGGTCATCAGTAAAGGTAATGAAGTAAGATTGCCCATATTTTGTGCTAACACTTAGCGTGCCACAAATGTCTGTGTGGATCAAATTCAATAGACCATGCGGACGTTCCACGTTTCCATTGAATGGAGTCTTGGTCATTTTTCCTTTTAGACAGGGCTCACAAGTAGGTAGAGAATTTATGTCTGACAAGTCAAACATGCCTTCTCTTACTAGTTTGTGCATCCTTCTTTGGAAAATGTGACCTAGTCTAGCGTGCCATATTTGTGCGGGATTTGGATCATCTAATTTTCTTTTGTTTGTTGTTGAAATCCTATTTACTTGGACATTCACTTATCATTTACAGAGCATTTCTGGCGCATATAATTTCTTATGTCCGGATTTGTTGCAGTGAAATAAATATGTTCTGACTTATCGGGCTTTGTAGGCCCTTTAAGTGTCCTTCAGAGTTTGCCTCTTATTGGGATTGTTTTTCTTGTGAGGGGCAGAACATTTCTTTCCTTACCTTATGGGCCATTTTTCGTCTTGATGAGAGGCCCATTAGAAAAACAACATTTTCCTGTTTTATGGTGATCTCATAAGTCATAAGCGTATTGATTAGCTCTTCAAGGCTATCATCTATCTTATTCAAATTGAAGTTCACCATAACCCCGTCAAATAAGGAAGAGAAAGAGAACAAATTGATGTCATCAATTAACTCGTTAGGAATCACATATTCCAGGCCAACCACATTCTCAATAAGCCCAATCATATGTACACCACGCTCTTGGGCCAGAGCCCTATCTTGCATGCATGTAGTCATGAGCTTTTAAAAATGGTGTGCTGATATCACTGTACGAGTTTCATGTATCATGCAACTCTTGCATTTGTATTCGAATGTCAGCAGCATTCAACATTTCCTCAAACTGTCCCTACAGTTCTTTTGACATAGAAGCGAGCATGTTACACTTTAGCTTGCATACTATGGTCCTACCATCTTGCATGCTTTGTCAGTTCAGCATGACTGACATTAATGTGTATGTTATTTCTCCGAATTCAGAACAATTTTCCCAACTAGTCTTGAAAATTAGATTCGATTAGCTTGTTAATAATAAAAATGGATTATGTGACGAAATCGAAAATATATTGATATGGAAACAGAATAATGGTTGCTGATTATTTTAAAATAATTCTAAGATATAAAATATGGATTTTATTTTATAAATTTCACTCCCACTATTTTGACATTTCTAAGAAATCATATTTTCTTAATGGGCACGTAGAGTCCAATTAGCCAATTATAATCTCGAAAAATATCAGCCAATTATAATTTCGAAAAGGTAGAATCCAATTGCATCCTTATGCATCCTCCGCGTGTTTTGCCTCACGTTTAATAAGGACCCAATAATATGATGCCGTTTATTTTCACGTGTCAAACCGACCCATCAATATTGAATTGTAGTGGACGGTCGCCATGAGTTCTCCCAATAATATGAGCCGACGTCATGGGAGTTCCACTCAACTCACATCATATGTCCGGTGGAAGTCACAGCTTTCCGTCGTCCAAGCCTCCCCAATAATATGAGCCAGACATTGTCCGCGGCAAGGAAAAATTAAACACTTTTAATTTTTACTTTTTCGGTTTGATATAAATTTTGAATCTTATTCAAAATGAGGGATTTTAATTTTAAAATTGTCTCATCATTTTAGTTTAATATCGCGTGCCATGTTTGTATGTTTGCCGGATTCATGCAACTATATTATTTAATAATACACATACATGCATACTACTATATATCACATATATATCATAATATGATATTCAACAATAATTAATGATGATCGATCGCCAACACTATTAGATCCATGTGAGCCAGACACGGATCCAGGCCCAAAACCTATATGAATGCAGGGATGCAAATGCAATTATTACAAGTGCTTTCAATATGTTACATGTCTTCATCTTGTGCATCGGGCCCACCATCTTCCAGTCTTGATCTCCCACTATTTATAATAATTACATTTAAATAACTATGGCATATAAGAGATACATCTCATGAGGTGGGAACAGGCCATAAACCAGACCCACTTTAATAATATCAAATATTTAACAAAATGAATAAAAAACAGTAAAATATCCTAATATATACCTAACACATTGGTCAAAGCTCTCGATCATCCTTCATACATCTAATATCAAATATTAACATCAATTTAATTAAAAAAATTTAATTAATTGATAAATCATGTATCTAATAATTTTATTACTAACCATCACAATTATTAAAGAATTTAATAAATTAAGTAAACATCTTTATTTAATTTACAATTAATTCAATAATAATCGATTTCTTGTAAAATTCATTTTTACCATAAATAATTAAAATCATATTCTAATTATTTATTTCACAAGAAAATTATTAATTTTCCAAAAATTAAATTTTCAAAAGATAATCAATTTAATCCGAAGTTTTGAAAAATCAGAAAATCTTCTATCCCATTAATTAAGACAGTGCTCGAGACATTCCCGGGCAGCCGTCCGCCCGCTGCCCGGCGCATAGCCGCGCGCTGAAGCTGCACGCGCGGTCTGGGCAGATCCGATTTTTTTTTTTAAATCAAAATTTTACGGTGCAACAATTTTCTGAAAATTTTTTCTTGTGTGGTTGGAAATAAATTATTCAATATAAAATAAAACCATACGATATAGAGAACCTGGCTCTGATACCACTGTTGGATCTTGGTTTTCTCGTGCCCAAACGTAGCGGAAGTTTTAAAATATTATTTTATTTTGAAAATCAAAATATTTGTTTGAGGCCGGGGTTTCGAAATTATCAGTGTTAATTGTGTTGACCCTAAACCTTATACACACATATATATAAGTTTAGGGCCCATTTATTAAATTAAATATTTAATGGGCTTAATCAATTAATTATTCTAGTCCAACTAGTTTAATTAATTAATTAATCTTGTAAAGTCCAATTAAGAACCTTCATAATATGTATGTTAGTCTTGTACTCTTACAAGCCCATTATACATGTACCCATTACATTTAATTTAAATCTTTTATAAATTCAACATTTGAATTTAATATTTAAATTTTAAATTCAACTTCTTGAATTTATCAACTCCAAAATTTAATATTTAATAAATTCAACATTTGAGTTTAATAATTTAAATTCCCAAATTTTATAAATTCAACTATTTGAATTTATTCTCTCCAAATTTTATAAATTCATAAATTCAAATTCTTGAATTTACTATCTCATAAATTCAACTCCTTGAACTTAATTTCTCAAAATTTAATTATCATAAATTCAACTCCTTGAATCTACTATATCATAATTTTATATAAATTCAACTACTTGAATTTATTCTCTCAACATTTTATATAAATTCAACTTCTTGAATTTATTATCTCAACGGGGACAAAATAATCCAGTACTTTTGTGACCCTCAATGGTTCAGGGATACAGCTGGCCGTGGGTTCACAATTCTTTGTGATTTAGGACATAATCCTTTATCCGGACTTACCCTAATTTGCCTCATTCTATGTATCAACAATTGATCACGAGAATGTCAGAAATCATATTTCTGATTAAATCCATCGAACCATGGTAAGAGCGTCTAGTAGCATCGCCCATTATTCCCTATGTATCACTGATAGTGCCTGCAAGAACCAGTCGATTATGATTAACGTACAGTACGGTCCCTTCATCTTATATATCCCGATCGAATCTGCAACCATTGGTTCATCGAGGGTTGCATATTAATTCGATAACTATGTGATACATAGAAATAGTGGCATCACATGTATTATTAGAGAACTCCTTCTCTAACGTACATCTCATACTCTGGCCAGAGATTTCACGCACTATTATTTCATTAGATCACATAGGATATCCACACCCGTAGGTGAGCGGTGAATCCCCGACTACAATGCACTGGCTCCTACATGTGTCGTAACTGTACCCAATCTCGCCACCTGATGACTCTCCTGGAATCGGTAAACGAGTCAAAGCACAGCCCTAGCTTATAGAGCCTCAGTGTTGTCCCAGGTCGTATAACCACAGAATTGTCTTTTCGATGAATGATAACCAATTGGAAAGTTCGAGGGAGGGTAGTTTGGTATAATCATCATATGACTACCCATCTGCATGTTTGGACATCTCTGTGTCCTTACCAAGAACATCACAGATGCCAGTCTCGAGCTCAAGCGACCTTTATCCATGTTTTAGACGGCTGAATCGACTAGGAACGAATTTAGATTATACAATGTTTACAAATGTGTTTCAACATCGAATTACGATTCATTTGTAAATGTTTTATCTATGTTTGATAAAATGGATATATAGATAAAGAAATAACAAACCATGAAATAATGAATTATATTAAAATAAAGATTGTTTATTATAACTGAGTCAATAAAATCCCTAGCCAACAGTTGGCTTACAGGGCATCTACTCTAACAGACATAGGATGGTTTTATAAGCATACACATCAAATGTTAATGACAGTGGGCTGTATCCTTAGTCTGAGGTGGTAATCAAAGAACTTCATTAGATACTGCCCTTCGACAATGGTCTCAGAGCAAATATATGAAAGATCAGAGGGATTTAGTCTATGAAATCGGTTTGCAATTGCAAAAGTTCAGATTTCACTCAATTTTGGTCCCTCATTTCAGTAGTTCAAAATCTTGAAGCCTATGAACTGTGTTACCTTCAACTCTCATGTTTCCCTCGTATTTTAGCTATCCTACACTGATCACTTTGATGAAAATTGTCTTCCAATAGGATATTTGTTGTGTGGGGGTGAGATTTGAACAGTTGGTCTTCAAAAAACCATAGTTTTAAAACATTTTACACGCTCAAAGATCACCACAATAACCACCAATTATCTACTGGTTGTTACTTTGGAATTTTACACGTTTTTATCCTCCCTTTTTATCTTCAGCCATCTGGAGTTGATATGATTTTCCCTTGTTCTGATAATCTAAAACTAAGTTCTGTCCATATTTTCATTGTTTCGGTCATCCATTTCTATTGGCAGCTTTTGACAGCTTTGTTCAATTCGTGCTTTGCTCCATTTTGCTGTGCAACTGGTTTTCTTCGAATATTTTGCGTAACAATCAATTTACTAAATGTTACTTCATATTGATTGCCTTTAATCTATATGGGTGAAGAAATTGATGGCAACAAAAAAAAAACAAAGATTACTTGCATTCGGCTCAACAGAAACACGAAAAGATTTGGTTTTTTTGTGTTCTTTGCTGATTTTTTTGCAACCGTAATGGCAAGCAGCCATTAACTTCTTATTTTACAAGTTTTATGCTGTTACAAAGACTCATATTATGGGTTTCAAATTTTGCATTCTAGTAATCAGGGGCACAAGGAATGGATTAATGAAGTCAATTTATTGGGCTTTGTGAATCATCCTAATCTTGTTAAGCTAGTTGGATATTGTGCTGAAGATGATGAAAGGGGGATTCAGCGGCTTCTGGTATATGAGCTAATGCGTAATAAAAGCTTGGAGGACCATTTACTGACTCGATCATCAGATCCTCTTCTGTGGACAGTAAGGTTAAAAATTGCTCAAGATGCAGCTCGTGGTTTGGCATATCTTCACGAAGAAATGGAATTTCAGGTCAGTCGTCTGACACGCCAATCAATACATTTTGCTTAAAGTACGCATTTGCATCTTAAACAATGTAGAATGAGAAGAAATTAGTTAATTTTAGAAATTGAACATGGTTATCATTTAATTCTGGGGTGAAAAGCTTGACGAAGTGAAATCTAACTTCTCCATCTCTATATTCTGAGATGAGAGTGTAAAATGCTTGTATATTTCCCACTCATTGTAAACTGTACATATTGTCTTGATCATGATTCGATTTTCCAATGAGGTATGATCTGCCTTTGTGTTTGTTTAGTTGATTTTCAGAGACTTCAAGAGTTCAAACATCCTCTTGAATGAAGACTTCAATGCCAAACTGTCAGACTTTGGACTGGCTAGGCAAGGTCCAGCAGCTGGACTCGATCAGGTTTCAACATCGGTGAGTTTAATTTGTTTCTAGAACAGAATTATTACTTATTTTGTGATTCTCTATGGGCCTAAATATGAAATAGATGACCATCGATCTGTTTTAATTTCATATACTTTGGTCAATGATGCAACCCTGCATTTTTCTGCTGAATTATTTTCTTCAGGTTGTTGGTACCGTAGGCTACGCAGCTCCGGAGTACATCCACACCGGGAGACTCACTACTAAAAGTGATGTATGGAGCTTTGGAGTAGTTCTATACGAACTCATTACAGGAAGACGAGTGCTGGATAAAAACTTGCCAAGAGGAGAGCAAAAACTCTTGGAATGGGTTCGACCTTATGTGTCCGATCCAAAAAAGTTTCACCTAATATTAGACCAAAGGCTTGAAGGACAATATTGCATGAAATCAGCTCAGAAACTTGCATCACTCGCCAACAAATGTCTCATGAAGCATCCTAGATCACGTCCGAAAATGAGTGAGATAATTGAGATGCTTGGATGTATGATTAATGAAGCATCACTTCCAGATAAAAGTGTACCTCGAGATATTAAACACATTGAAAATGTGGAGGAAGAAACTGTGGAATCAGAATCAGGAAAATGTGAAAACTCCATCCGGAAAAAGGGTTTTGCTTTTCTTGAAATTGTGTCGAGGAACAGATCGATAGGGAAGTTAGATTGGAGAAACTGGACCCCAAGTCTAGCGAGGACTTGATATTCTTGGTTTCTTTTCAGCATGGGCTGATGGGTTTTTCGAATAGTTGATGGATATATTACTTATTTTGCCCCCCTTTATCTTCGCAATAGGGCTGTATATGAGGTTGTGCGTTGCGACACTGCTTGCATTTTGCCCTTGACTCCTGGAAGTCAAGGTGAAGTGTACAATATTTGTGTCCTAGGAATCGTACGGAATTTGACCTAACCTTAATCTTATTGAGCCGAGTGTTCGCAACCTCTAGAAACAAATAATTCTCCACATTTCCTGAAATACTGACCGTAATGGATTTTAGTACTTTATAGTCATGTCATCATATAACAGTTTTTTTCAGCCCAAATTGATCAATCCCTTGATTTAATTTTATCCCCTTACCGCAAATTTTCCTCTTTCCTAGATTTTGGTGGCTGATTAAAATTTTCTATTATATCCTTATTTAAGGTGACATGTTGCTGTTTTTATTTTAAAATAAAAAATGGACATAAATTTAAAGTAACAAATAAAATTATAAATTTACCATGTTCGATGAAGGTAGTAGGAGGCAATTAATTATGGGGAATGGGGAATTTTGAGGGTAGGAAGAGGCCATTAGGTAAGTTGAAAGAATGAAATTTGAAGAAGGAAATGAAATTAGGTCATTGGATTGATCCATTTTAGGGAACTAGGAAGAAGCAACAAATTATTATCTATAACACAACGTGATAGTAACATATAATCAGTTAATGGAAATAATAGTTATCATAAAAATATAGACACACACATGAATATATATAAATTTTAATTTAGGAAATACAAATAAATTTGTAATAATAATAAAAACAACTAAATGAGTAAACCCATTTAGAGTCATGATTTGATCAGTTTAATTTTTCTCTTTCTTGATCTTCACGGATGTTCCTCGAAATCTTCGAGCAATTTTTCTCACCTCGTCTTCAAATTAAAATAAGTTAAGATAATTATTATAGAATATAATGGCATATTGTATCTACAAACAAAATACATTTTTTAAGATGTTTCACCTCATATCCCACTTTATGATCAAGAATTTTATGCTTCTCTAATCTACTCCTCACGTAAAACATGTTGTTTGGAAAAAAATAGATCAAGACAAATGGTAAAAAAACAAAATGTTTCATCAGATTACGTACAAAATAAATTGAACAGAATAATAAAAATAAAATGGTAGGAAAGGATTTGAATTAAGCAATACAAAGTAGAAATAACTTTTGGAATATGATGTTGATGTTTTTCAACTCATTACAACAACCAATGATAAGTATGCTCTTAAAATTGAAAAGGTTATATCTTGAAGATCTAAAATTTTGGAAATATATTGCTGATTCCTCTCTTACTTTTAAGTATTTAATTATATAAAACGTCCACTACTCGTTTTCCTAAAAAGTACTAAAATTTTTTTTCTTTACTCATTAATCTCGACCGAATATATATATATATATATATATATATATATATATATATATATATAAATGCATCATTTTAAAAATAAAACAACCAACTATATTTGAACCCAAAGGAAATAGTTCAAGAATCGTCAAACGTTTTCAAATCCTAACTTAACAATATTGCTAAAACTAACAACATCTGAAAAATCACTCAAAAACATACTCCAAGTCGTAAAAATATCTTTTAACATAATCCTAAAAGTCATAAATCATAATCATAAGTCTAGTGCGGAAAACTAGTACTGGTCATCGGGTTTTGTGCACCTTCATTCCAGTCAGATCAACCATCAAGACCTCCAATATCATTATTATCATATTCACTTGCATTAATCACACCTAGTGAATCTAAAGACTCAACAAACCATATTCTTGATAACAAGTATTACATATACAGATCACATGCAACAGTGAAAATACTTGTACGTAAAATAACATTTTTATAATGATGCATAAACATAAGCAAAAACATAACCATTTTCATAAACATTTTCATATCAACATACTCACATATTCATCAGATTCATATACGTATTCTATTTTCTTTTCGTTGAATTCAGATCGTTAATTGTGACTTTCGTATTCGTATTGGAGCGATGGATCCATCTACATGTAACCATAGTACTGGGCAGTGGGAACATCGGCGACACTCTCATCCGTCAACTGAGCCTTGGTCTTAGTATTAACATATCAACATATCATCGTATCAGCCACAATTACTTTACTTCCTTCAACGTATTTTCATCACTTATAAAAATTAAACATGCATATAACGTTTTTCTTTTAAACCAAGCATGCAACATGTCTTTAAACGTTATCGTTCATCATAAAATTTCATAAACATGAAAAATAATTATATTAACATATAAAACCGCAATCAGGGCACTTCCATGACGTTTACTAATTTTCAGGTGTGAAATTACCGTTTTACCCTAGACATAAAATTTCACGATTTTGACATTTTCTTAATTCCGTTGATTTTAGACCATCCCAAATAATTATTTAAGTTCACATTAATTTTATCATATTTTCATTTAGCTTAAGTCTATGGCTTTTTATTTATTCTTTAATTTTAACTTATTAATGGGTTTTAATCCCGAATTAAATCAAAATTTAATATAAAATTCTTAAACTTAAAACATAGACTTTTAATATTTATTGATCCCTCGTGAACCATGATTCGACCTCCGTTGAACCATGTTTCGAAACCTAGCCATTAAAACCCTAAGTTCGAACCACCTAAGGAAAAACTATGAGCCAACTTGCGTTTCCACTAGGCCATTCTCAAACCACCCTGAGCTGACCCCTGACCAGACCCTATAGGAACCCTACTGGACCCTTAGAACCCCTAGGACTCGAATCACAGCTCGCCCGAAGCCTCCTGCACCAGCAGCAAACAACCGGCCGAGACCCTCCTTGCTTTAGGACTCTTCGAACTCGCCTAGGACCCTAACCACCGAGCCAGACCCTGACCCAGACCCTTGTGCACCATCTTAAGACCCTAGGGACCTAGCATAACCCAGGCCTAAGCCCCCTGGCTGAGCCTTGTCTTCCTGCGTGGCTGCTGCTCATGCGCGCCTCTACACGATGGCTCGGATAGGGTCCTAGCTTGCTAGGACTCTTCCCAGCCACTGCTGCTCGGGTCCCAGTGCGGCTAAGACTCCTTCCTTGACCCAAACCATGACCCAGCCATGAACCAAGCCGAGCCAGGCAAAGCTTAACCCCTTAAGACCGAAGCTTGACCCTAAAAACGTGAAGGTTGGTTCCAGCTTGTTCCGTTCTCGTGTGCTACTTGTTCGTGTGACTTAGGACTCCTTAAAATCGTATAAAAACATGCCCCTTTTTAATCCTAGAACATGGCAGCCCCTTCATGTACATATACATCAAATTTTGGATTAAAAACATGCTTAAAAAATTCATGCTTTGAAAAAAAACGAAAATGAATAAAAGTGTATCTTGTTTTTTCATGAAAATTCATATTTAATACATATTATGGTGTGATGATGAGTAAAGGAAAGAGTATGGCGTGCCTTTGCGTATTTAACGCACGAAATAAACATTGAAGATTGCGAAGAACGACGACGAGCAACCTTGGGCGAATTTCCTTGAAATTTTTCGAAGATTTCCTCTCGTTTTTTTTGGTGTGTTCCGTGTGGTTTAGGGTGTTTAGGAGTCTTGTGAATTAATTAGTTAAGGGTGTGCATAATTATAAAAAAAGGGTAGGGTTTGGGCTTTTATTTTTGTTAGAAAAATTAGTGTGCAAGCTTGGGCCCATTAGTAAATTATACTAGGCCCAATAAGCCCAATTGTGCATTTAAAAATTATTTCGTTTAGGAAAGTTCGTTTAATTATTAGCCGAGTTGTCATAACGTTCGTATTTTTGTTGAAAATCGAATACCGACAAAATCACGTCCCGGCGTATAAATTCACCTCAAAACTCCTTATTTTCAAAAATAATAAAAAGTATCAACCTTAATTTAAATAATTAAAAACAATTATTTAGAAAAGTTATTTTTCATTTTTCAGCCCTCGGTCTCCATTTCTCGATCGCAACTCGAATAACCTTTCAAAATTAATGCATTTAAGTGAACAACTACTATAAAATCATATAAACACAATCAATTTAAGCAATTAAAATAAATTAATTTGTTATTTATTCATTTTCCCTAGATTTGTATACAATTGGATTATGTCGTCTTAATTTTGGACATTACAGTTCCCTCCCCCTAAATAAAATTTCGTTCTCTAAATTAGAACTTATCGAATAGCTCCGGATAGCGATTCCTCAAGTCCCTCTCAGTTTTCCAAGTAGCTTCTTCTTTCGAGTGATTCAACTACTTGACATTGACCATTGGAATGACTTTGTTTCGGAGTCTTCTTTCTTGCCTACCCAAGATTTGGACGGGTCTTTCTTAAGAAGTCATATTTGGAGTTAATTGCAGAGGTTCATTATTTAGTACATGGGATGGGTTCTACATGTACTTTCGCAGCATCGAGATATGAAACACATTGTGTACTCCAGAAGGCATCGATGGCAATGCCAGTCTATAGGCCAGTGTTCCAATTCTCTCCAAAATCTCAAATGACCCTATGAATCTCTGACTAAGTTTGTCTTTCTTGCCAAATCGCATAACACCCTTCATAGGTCACAAATACGTGGTCTCCCACTGCAAACTCTAGGTCCCTTCGTCTCTTGTCAGCATAACTTTTCTGTTGGCTTTGTGCAGTCTTCATTCTATCTCGAATTTTGACTACTAGCTCGGAAGTCTCTTCTATCAAGTCCGGAACAATTTCTCTTCTTTCGCCAACCTCGTCTCAATGAATAGGAGATCTACATTTTCTTCCATAAAGTGCCTTAAAAGAAACCATCCCAATAGATGATTGATAGCTATTATTGTTGGTGAACTCCTCTAGAGGTAATTTTGGTTCCCAAATTCCTTGGAAATCGATCACACAAGCTCGCAATAGATCCTCTAAAATTTGAATAACCCTCTCTAACTGACCATCGGTTTGAGGATGGAATGTTGTACTGAATAATAATTTGATCCCCATCGATGCATGCAGACTCTTCCAGAAAGACGATGTAAATCTCGGATCTCTGTCAGAAACAATAGATACATGAATCCCATGCAGGCGAACTATCTCTCGAATGTATAACTTTGCATACTGTGTCATGGTGAACGTCGTCTTGATAGGTAGAAAATACACTAATTTCGTAAGACGATCCACTATCACCCGTATAACATTATATCCCTTAATAGTCCTTGGCAATTCCACAACAAAATCTTTAGTGATATTTTCCCATTTTCACTCGGGAATAGGAAGTGACTTAAGCTTTCCCGCTGGCCTCTGATGCTCTGCTTTGACTTGTTCACATGTCAAACACTCGGATACAAATCGCAGGATATCTCTCTTCATGCCTGGCCACCAATTTAACTGTAGAACCCGTAAATCAGTAGACGTTTAAGCCATGCATAATTCTAAATTTCTAAATTTAATTGACTTCATTGCATAATTATTTTAAATCCATTTATTTGAAGTTAATTATTCATTATTTCAGTTCAGTAGTTTGATTTTTAGCATTTCAGTTATTTCAGTGAGGCCGGACCGGAGTCGGAGTTTTGAGGTAGAATTTAAGATTCGAGAAATATTTCCAGAAGTTAATTTAGCTAGCAAGTAAGTTCATTTAAGTTAGTAAGGGAGGTTTGAGGATTTAATTTAATTATTTGAGGTGATTAAGAAATGAGCTCATTTAAGTTATTTAATTAAGGAGTTAGCTCACTAAATTATTTAAAGGATTAGTAAGGCTTTCAAGGATTATTAGTTGACTAGATAACCATCACTTCCCACTCATTTTATTAGCATAATTTCGGCCCCTTAGTTGCTAGGCAACTCAATTGCCAACTCATCAACCTTTTGGCAATTTCTTTGCATGTAAGTTGTAGGATAATTCTAGGATTTTTGGGAGCACAATTTAATTAATTAATGGACATATCCTAGACTAGAAAACAAGCTAATAATCGGCCACTACCTCCTAGAAGCATCCACCAACTCATTTGATATCAAACCATAATTCAAAATTCAAATTTGGGAAGACTTGGTCTTGATACGATCCTATTATTGTGCACCCTTCTCCTCACCTTCATAACCATCACTCCCCCTCCCTCACCACCGAAATACCTCATCATTCAGATCCATTTTCAGTGTAGAAAAATCGTGAGTCTTAGCTAGAGGGAAGGCAAGAAAAATCGAGAGCAAGAAAGGTAGACAAGAAGCGCTCCATCTCCTCCGTGCCGCGTCGTCGTCGTTTCGTTCGTTTTCTTTCGAAACGAAACCAGGCATGTCTAGATTCTTTCTAAACCTCAATCAAGTCATATTATCATTTATTTTTCAGTACATGATCATGTTTATTCAAGCAAAAATCTAGATCCATGTCCAAACATTTTGAAACAACACATGCAGAATTTCGGCTCTTCATGGCAGCTTCACGTTTTCTTTTAGTTTTGATGGTTTCAGGTTGTGGTTCGACCCCAGGCTCCCAAGGCGGCTTATATACATGTAGTAGGATGCACTAGGACCATGTTGGTCCATTCAAACCAGCCCCATGCTAGCTGGAAATTCAGAATGACAGCAAGTTCCCATAGGCGCAGATTTGTGTTTCAAAATTTTCAGTTTGGTTGCCAAGGGGTTGGATCTGATCTTGGCTGCCCTAAGGGCTCTTAGCCATGGTTGGATCAATCCCCTAGCATGTCTAAGACATGACTAAGTTGCCCTTTTAGTGGCTTGGTCCATGGCCCCTCGGTTTTTAATCAAAACATCAAAACAGCCCCTTTCCCCATTCGGCTTCTTCCTTTGTTCAGCATATGGTTTCGGTTTGTGTTTGCTTGGTGTGGATCTTGGTTGGCCTATGGCCCTTAGCCACGGTTCATATCATGCTACTAGATATCTAGATTGTGCCATGGTCAATCAAATGGCCACTGGAATGACACGAGACATCGATCATAGCATAAACACTACACACGCACGCACGTTGCTCTCGGTTGGACCCTTCGGTTGAGTTTTGGTGTGATGCGGATTGTGGCTGGCCTAGGGCCCTTAGCCATGGTTCAAATCATTCCTTGGGATGTTGGTAAGAGTCTCTGGTTGGTGGTTCACGCCCCTAATGGCCGATAGTCTCGAAACCAACGCAAGTCTTGTAGTTGCGCAGCTGCTGGAAATTACAGCATGTTGCTGTGTCGTTTAGAAGGCTCGTTTGAGTTCTTGGTTGGCTTTAAGCCCATGGCCTTGGACTGGACAGTGCCTCATTGAGTTGGGAAGGTCATGTTTTTGACCGTTTGTCATTCGGATCATTTTCGAGGTCGTACGAGAATTTACGGTGCAATGTGCCAAATTGACTCTCGAAAGAGCGTTTCGTGTTTTGGCCTCCATTCCACCTAGATTTCGACCCTATCATTTTAGGAGCATTATTTTATGATTTTTCAGCGTATTTTAATCATGACTATACGTCGGTTCGGTGTCGGTTCAGGTTGGCTCGGAGTCATGATTAAATGCGAAGTCATTAGGCATCATAGTCGCATCTTTTGAACGTAAATCGCATAGTTGGTCAAGTTTAAGCTATTGCATATTTTTCATGGCACAGTTAGGTTGCAGCGAGCCTGGGGACAATCCAATCCAATCCAGTTGGTAAAATTACGGGACATTTTCATTATGTCAGTTAATTATTTTACGTGCATTAAATAGAAAATGATTATTTTTGAGATTTATGCGATATGGCTTGTGGTTCATTCACTATGTGGGATTGTTATTTTATACGGTCGCCAGTGACCGATCAGTTCAGTATGGTACCACCCGGTCGCCAGTGACCGGCCAGCTCAGTTCAGTTTAAACCTCCCCGGTAGCCAGTTACTGATCAGTTCAGCTTAGTGCAGTGGCCACAGGCGTAAAACATAATCTCAACAGAAAATTTTATCAGTTATTTCAGTACAGGCTCCAAGGAGCAAACATTTTTTACTGTGTTTATCAGTTCAGTTATGCACGTATTATAATTGCTCAGTACAGATTATTTTCAGCATGCCTCAGGACATGATATTTTATCCCATGCATATTTTAAATTCAGATTTTTTTTACTCGTTACCTGCGAGATATGCATGCTGAGTCTTTAGGCTCACTAGACTTGATTGTTGTAGGTACTGATGAGGCCAGGGCCGAGGGCGGGGACCAGTGAGCCAGCTTGGGTCGGCAGTAGTGGCACCAGAGGACCTCAGTGCAGCAGTTGTTATTTTATTCCGCAAACAATTTTTATCAGTCGTTGGATATTTTTAAATTGTTATTGTTGGCAAAACTTTATTTTCTTCTGCTGCTATTATTTTAAACATTGAACTTGATTCCCCATTGATTTTTATGAATGAGGCCATTTAAGTTCTTTTAAAAAGAAAATTTTTAATTTTCCGCAAATTTCAAGAAGGGAGTTTTAGGCCCTTTAAAGTTTGTATCAGAGCGGTGGTTCTGTATAGGGTTTCACTACTACTGACCGCGAGAAGCTCACGAAGCCACGCCTTTGGTCTGTAAGTTTTTCAGTTCAGCATTTTGTTCAGCATTTTAGTTAAAGCATGAATTATTTTGTCAGCATGCTTCCAGATTTTCAGTATTTCAGTGTTCATTTAAAATAAATTATGGAATTATGCATGTTAGTTACGTATGGGTTATGTTGGAACAGTATGCCCCCTAGACGCATTTTAGAGCGCAACAGAGAGGAGGAGCCTCGCCGAGAGGACAGGGAGGAACGTAGACCGGAGGGAGACCTACCACCCCCACCGGACACGAGTGCCCAGATGTTAGCTGGGATGGCACAGTTCTTCGCACAGTTTGCGGGGGGCAATGCCGCAGCCGTAGCCACAGTGCAGCCAGGCCGACAGGGCCCGAGGCTGTTTATGAGGGATTCATGAAGATGCGTCCGAAGGAATTCTTTGGGACATCTGACCCCATGGTTGCCGAGGGATGGATCAAATCCCTCGAGGTTATCTTCGAGTTCATAGAGCTGGGAGACGCAGACCGAGTCCGGTGTGCCACCTACCTGTTCACTGGAGACGCCCGCTTATGGTGGGAAGGAGCTTCGGTAGCCCTGACCTTGGCTACACTTTCTTGGACCCACTTTACGGAGGTTTTCTACTCCAAGTATTTTGCTGAGGAGGTTCGCACCAGGCTGACCACCGAGTTCATGAGTCTGAGACAGGGGGATATGACGGTTACGGAGTTCATCCGTAAGTTCGAGAGGGGCTGTCACTTTGTGCCCCTGATCGCGAATGATGCCAGAGCCAAGCTGATGCACTTCCTGGTGGGTTTACGGCCGATCTTGCGCAGGGATGTTAGGATATCTGACCCTGCTACTTATGAGATAGCCGTCTTTAAGGCCTTAGCCGCAGAGCAGGATCTGCGGGATATCGAGAGGGATCGCCAGGGCAAGCGCCCAGTCCAGGCACCGCACCGCCCTCCTCCTCATCAGCATCAGCAGCAGAATAAGAGGCCTTTTCATGGACCGCCCAGGAACCGAGGCCAGCAGCAGCAGCAGCGGGGACGCCCAGCCCCGAGGACTCAGGAGCACCCAGTTTGTCCCAGGTGCTCACGTCGCCATCCTGGAGCATGTATGGCTGGCTCAGGAAAGTGTTTTAAGTGTGGCAGTCCAGACCACATGTTGTTGCAGTGCCCTCAGAGGAATCTGCCTACCCAAGGCAGAGTTTTTGCTCTCCATGCCGCGGAAACCAACCCGGAGACTATGTTGTTGACATGTACCTTTAACTTTAAGTTATTATTTGAATTTCCGTGTTTTGGGAATCGGGATTTAGATGTGAACTTAGAACTGTTATAGGATTGCATGCTCTACTCAGATTTATTTTGGGGGGAATTAAGCTAGAGGAACCTTGACCTTTGCATGTCTATAAGTTTAGATCTTGTAGTGGAATTCAACTTAGAGCTCCGCTCTTTCAGGGAGAATTTTTATATCTGGTTCCGCTACCAAGGCCTTGATAGATTCAGGGGCCACTCACTCGTTTATTTCGGAGGTCTTTGCAAACATTCTCAAGATCCAGACCATTGGGCTAGATACAGCCTTTTCAGTAGTGTTGCCGTCAGGCGAGGAGATGGCAGCCACCAATGTTATCCGAGATATAGACCTTGAGCTGCACGGTAATCTTGTTTATGTGGATCTGATCGTGCTACCGATGCCGGAATTTGACATCATCCTAGGGATGGACTGGCTATTGAGGAACAGAGTGTTGATAGACTTCCAAAGGAGATCTGTTCTTGTCCGACCGCCTGGAATGGAGCAGTTCTTATTTGAGCCGGACATGTACTTTCCTTTACCGCGCATTATTCCTTATGTTCAGGCTAGGAAACTCATGCATAGAGGGTGTCGGGCATTTCTAGCGACCTTTTTATCTGTCCCCGAGGAACCCAGCCAGTCAGCCTCAGATGTTCCGATTGTCAGAGATTTCTTAGACGTTTTTCCCGAAGATGTCTCTGGTATGCCACCCGAGAGAGAGGTGGAGTTTTCCATTGAGCTTATGCCAGGTACGGCTCCGATATCCAAAGCGCCATACCGACTAGCACCGACAGAGATGGCAGAGCTTAAGAAGCAGATTCAGGAACTTCTCGACAAGGAGTTCATTCGCCCGAGCTTTTCTCCATGGGGCGCGCCGGTCTTATTTGTGAAAAAGAAGGATGGCTCGATGAGGCTTTGCATTGACTATAGGGAGTTGAACAGGGTTACAGTGAAGAATAAATACCCACTGCCGAGGATTGAGGATCTGTTTAACCAGTTGCAGGGAGCTTCGATTTTCTCCAAGATAGATCTGCGTTCCGGTTATCACCAGTTGAGGGTGAGAGATGCTGATGTCTCGAAGACAGCTTTCAGGACTCGTTATGGCCACTACGAGTTCCTAGTGATGCCGTTCGGTCTGACGAATGCGCCAGCGATCTTCATGGATCTAATGAATCGCGTATTTCAGCCGTACCTCGACCAGTTTGTGATAGTGTTCATAGATGACATTCTCGTCTACTCCAAGAGTCGGGAGGAGCACAGCAGGCATCTGACCACAGTGTTGCAGACATTGCAGAAACATAAACTATTCGCAAAGTTCAGTAAGTGCGAATTCTGGTTAGAGAAGGTGGCGTTCTTGGGACACATTGTTTCTAGCAGTGGCATTGAGGTAGACCCGGCGAAAGTTGCAGCAGTCAGAGATTGGGTTGTGCCTTTGAATGCATCAGAGATCCGCAGTTTTCTTGGGCTAGCAGGATATTACAGGAAGTTCATTCAGGGATTCTCATCCATTGCCGTTCCACTCACAGCACTGACCAAGAAAAATGTGAAGTTTGTGTGGAGCGAGGAGTGTCAGAAGAGCTTCGATACTTTGAAGCAAGCTCTTATCTCAGCACCCGTTTTGGCTGTACCGTCTGGATCCGGCGAGTTTGTCCTTTATACCGATGCTTCGAAGCTTGGTTTAGGTGCAGTTTTGATGCAGCATGGGAGAGTGATAGCGTATGCTTGTCGACAGCTGAAAATTCATGAGAAGAATTACCCTACCCATGATCTGGAGTTAGCGGCCGTAGTTTTTGCTTTGAAGATTTGGAGGCACTATCTGTATGGAGAGAAGTGTCAGATCTTTACCGACCACAAGAGCCTCAAGTATTTCTTTACACAGAAGGAGCTGAACATGCGTCAGAGGCGTTGGTTGGAGCTTGTGAAAGACTACGATTGTGACATTAGCTACCACCCGGGCAAAGCTAATGTAGTCGCGGATGCTTTGAGCAGAAAAGTCGCAGTGATGGCTCATTTGACGATTCAGAAACCTCTTCAGATTGAGATGCAGAAGTTCGATCTTGAGACTTATCCGCGAGGTAGAGTTCCTCGTTTATCTACCTTGACTATCCAGTCCTCTCTTATTGACCGTATTCGTAGTGGTCAGGCCACAGATGAGCAATTGGCACAGTGGAAGAAGAGAGATGAAGCCAAGGGTAGTGTCTTGTATACAGTCTGCAACGGTATTGTGAGATACCGAGATAGGATATGGGTTCCTAGCAGTGATTCTATCCGAGCAGTCATCTTATCAGAGGCCCATACGTCCCCGTACTCCATTCACCCTGGGAGTACGAAGATGTACAAAGATCTGCAGCTATTGTATTGGTGGCCAGGGATGAAGAAGGACATCAGGCGTTTTGTATCCGAGTGCCTGACTTGCCAGTTAGTGAAGGCCGAGCATCAGAGACCAGCAGGTTTGCTCAAGCCTCTTCCTATTCCCGAGTGGAAGTGGGAGAACATTACCATGGACTTTGTGACCGGATTGCCGAGGTCAGCCAGAGGATCGAATGCTATCTGGGTGATTGTAGATCGTCTTACCAAATCAGCGCACTTCTTGCCTATTAAGACGACTTTCACCATGGTTCAGTATGCAGAGCTGTATATCCGAGAGATAGTCCGACTCCATGGTATTCCGGTTTCTATCGTATCCGACAGAGATCCCAGATTCACTTCCTCATTTTGGAAGAGTTTGCATTCGACTTTGGGTACGAAGTTGCTGTTTAGCACAGCTTTCCATCCGCAGACGGATGGGCAGTAAGAGCGAGTTATTCAGATTTTGGAGGATCTTCTTCGCGCTTGCGTCATTGATTTCTCTGGGAGTTGGGAGTCGAACTTACCATTGGTAGAGTTCACCTATAACAACAGTTTCCAGTCGTCTATAGGTATGGCTCCGTATGAAGCACTGTATGGCCGCAAGTGTAGATCTCCTGTTCATTGGGATGAAGTAGGAGAGAGAGCAGAGTTGGGTCCAGAGATTGTTCAGCAGGCAGCAGATGTAGTAGTCAAGATCCGTGATAGGATGAGGACTGCTCAGAGCCGACAGAAGAGTTATGCCGATCAGCGGAGGAGAGACTTAGAGTTTGCAGTGGGCGATCATGTCTTCCTGAAAGTGGCACCTATGAAGGGTGTCATGAGATTTGTCAAGAAAGGGAAGCTCAGTCCGAGATTCATTGGACCGTTTGAGATCCTTGACAGAGTTGGGACGCTTGCTTATCGTGTGGCTCTTCCGCCGAATCTGGCCGGAGTACACAATGTCTTTCACGTCTCCATGCTGAGGAAATATATGGCAAATCCTTCGCATGTGCTGAATTTCGAGCCGTTGCAGCTTACTCCGAACTTATCTTATGAGGAGAGACCCGTGCAGATCCTAGACAGACAGGAGAAGAAACTTCGGAACAAGCTCGTTAAGCGAGTCAAAGTCAAATGGCTCAACCATTCAGAGGAGGAAGCTACGTGGGAGTCTGAGCCGGAGATGAGAAGTCGATACCCAGAGTTATTCAGTGAGTTCTAATTTCGAGGACGAAATTTATTTTAAGGGGGGAAGGATTGTAGAACCCGTAAATCAGTAGACGTTTAAGCCATGCATAATTCTAGATTTCTAAATTTAATTGACTTCATTGCATAATTATTTTAAATCCATTTATTTGAAGTTAATTATTCATTATTTCAGTTCAGTAGTTTGATTTTTAGCATTTCAGTTATTTCAGTGAGGCCGGACCGGAGTCGGAGTTTTGAGGTAGAATTTAAGATTCGAGAAATATTTCCAGAAGTTAATTTAGCTAGCAAGTAAGTTCATTTAAGTTAGTAAGGGAGGTTTGAGGATTTAATTTAATTATTTGAGGTGATTAAGAAATGAGCTCATTTAAGTTATTTAATTAAGGAGTTAGCTCACTAAATTATTTAAAGGATTAGTAAGGCTTTCAAGGATTATTAGTTGACTAGATAACCATCACTTCCCACTCATTTTATTAGCATAATTTCGGCCCCTTAGTTGCTAGGCAACTCAATTGCCAACTCATCAACCTTTTGACCATTTCTTTGCATGTAAGTTGTAGGATAATTCTAGGATTTTTGGGAGCACAATTTAATTAATTAATGGACATATCCTAGACTAGAAAACAAGCTAATAATCGGCCACTACCTCCTAGAAGCATCCACCAACTCATTTGATATCAAACCATAATTCAAAATTCAAATTTGGGAAGACTTGGTCTTGATATGATCCTATTATTGTGCACCCTTCTCCTCACCTTCATAACCATCACTCCCCCTCCCTCACCACCGAAATAACTCATCATTCAGATCCATTTTCAGTGTAGAAAAATCGTGAGTCTTAGCTAGAGGGAAGGCAAGAAAAATCGAGAGCAAGAAAGGTAGACAAGAAGCGCTCCATCTCCTCCGTGCCGCGTCGTCGTCGTTTCGTTCGTTTTCTTTCGAAACGAAACCAGGCATGTCTAGATTCTTTCTAAACCTCAATCAAGTCATATTATCATTTATTTTTCAGTACATGATCATGTTTATTCAAGCAAAAATCGAGATCCATGTCCAAACATTTTGAAACAACACATGCAGAATTTCGGCTCTTCATGGCAGCTTCACGTTTTCTTTTAGTTTTGATGGTTTCAGGTTGTGGTTCGACCCCAGGCTCCCAAGGCGGCTTATATACATGTAGTAGGATGCACTAGGACCATGTTGGTCCATTCAAACCAGCCCCATGCTTGCTGGAAATTCAGAATGACAGCAAGTTCCCCTAGGCGCAGATTTGTGTTTCAAAATTTTCAGTTTGGTTGCCAAGGGGTTGGATCTGATCTTGGCTGCCCTAAGGGCTCTTAGCCATGGTTGGATCACTCCCCTAGCATGTCTAAGACGTGAATAAGTTGCCCTTTTGGTGGCTTGGTCCATGGCCCCTCGGTTTTTAATCAAAACATCAAAACAGCCCCTTTCCCCATTCGGCTTCTTCCTTTGTTCAGCATATGGTTTCGGTTTGTGTTTGCTTGGTGTGGATCTTGGTTGGCCTATGGCCCTTAGCCATGGTTCATATCATGCTCCTAGATGTCTAGATTGTGCCATGGTCAATCAAATGGCCACTGGAATGACACGAGACATCGATCATAGCATAAACACTACACACGCACGCACGTTGCTCTCGGTTGGACCCTTCGGTTGAGTTTTGGTGTGATGCGGATTGTGGCTGGCCTAGGGCCCTTAGCCATGGTTCAAATAATTCCTTGGGATGTTAATAAGAGTCTCTGGTCGGTGGTTCACGCCCCTAATGGCCGATAGTCTCGAAACCAACGCAAGTCTTGTAGTTGCGCAGCTGCTGGAAATTACAGCATGTTGCTGTGTCGTTTAGAAGGCTCGTTTGAGTTCTTGGTTGGCTTTAAGCCCATGGCCTTGGACTGGACAGTGCCTCATTGAGTTGGGAAGGTCATGTTTTTGACCGTTTGTCATTCGGATCATTTTCGAGGTCGTACGAGAATTTACGGTGCAATGTGCCAAATTGACTCTCGAAAGAGCGTTTCGTGTTTTGGCCTCCATTCCACCTAGATTTCGACCCTATCATTTTAGGAGCATTATTTTATGATTTTTCAGCGTATTTTAATCATGACTATACGTCGGTTCGGTGTCGGTTCAGGTTGGCTCGGAGTCATGATTAAATGCGAAGTCATTAGGCATCATAGTCGCATCTTTTGAACGTAAATCGCATATTTGGTCAAGTTTAAGCTATTGCATATTTTTCATGGCACAGTTAGGTTGCAGCGAGCCTGGGTACGATCCAATCCAATCCAGTTGGTAAAATTACGGGACATTTTCATTATGCCAGTTAATTATTTTACGTGCATTAAATAGAAAATGATTATTTTTGAGATTTATGCGATATGGCTTGTGGTTCATTCACTATGTGGGAGTGTTATTTTATACGGTCGCCAGTGACCGATCAGTTCAGTATGGTACCAACCGGTCGCCAGTGACCGGCCAGCTCAGTTCAGTTTCAGCCTCCCCGGTAGCCAGTTACCGATCAGTTCAGCTTAGTGCAGTGGCCACAGGCGTAAAACATAATCTCAACAGAAAATTTTATCAGTTATTTCAGTACAGGCTCCAAGGAGCAAACATTTTTTACTGTGTTTATCAGTTCAGTTATGCACGTATTATAATTGCTCAGTACAGATTATTTTCAGCATGCCTCAGGACATGATATTTTATCCCATGCATATTTTAAATTCAGATTTTTTTTACTCGTTACCTGCGAGATATGCATGCTGAGTCTTTAGGCTCACTAGACTTGATTGTTGTAGGTACTGATGAGGCCAGGGCCGAGGGCGGGGACCAGTGAGCCAGCTTGGGTCGGCAGTAGTGGCACCCGAGGACCTCAGTGCAGCAGTTGTTATTTTATTCCGCAAACAATTTTTATCAGTCGTTGGATATTTTTAAATTGTTATTGTTGGCAAAACTTTATTTTCTTCCGCTGCTATTATTTTAAACATTGAACTTGATTCCCCAGTGATTTTTATGAATTAGGCCATTTAAGTTCTTTTAAAAAGAAAATTTTTAATTTTCCGCAAATTTCAAGAAGGGAGTTTTAGGCCCTTTACATTAACAACTGCAAATCTTTGTACATCTTCGTGCTTCCCGGAATGAATGAAATATGGTGTGTCATGAGCATTCTTCATAATGAGCTCCCTCAAAGAATCGTCACTAGGAACCCATAAACGATCTCAATATCGAACTATACCATCCACCTCAGAATATAACTTTCGGCTCTTTGCTTCATCTCTCAATCTCCACTTTTGAAATTGTTCATCAGTAGACTGTCCCTCACGGATTCTGTCTCTCAAAGTCGACTGAACTGTCAAGGTGGCAAGATTAGGGGTCTCGCCTCTAGCATACACTGTAAGATTAAACCGCTGTGTCTCAGACTGCAACGGTTTTTGAAGTGATAAATACGTAATAACTGCTGCCTTTCGACTCAATGAGTCTGCCACTACATTAGCTTTTTCCGGATGATAGCTAATCTCACAATTGTAGTCTTTCACTAATTCAAGCCATCGTCGCTGTCTCACATTAAACTCTTTTCGGCTGAAGAAGTATTTCAAACTTTTATGGTCGGTGAAAATCTTACACTTCTCCCCAAATAAGTAATGTCTCCAAATCTTCAATTCAAAAACTACCGCTGCAAGCTCAAGATCATGCGTATGGTAGTTTTTCTCTTGAACTTTCAACTGTCTCGACGCATAAGCTATAAATCAGTAATTTTGCATCAGAACTGCACCCAACCCAAGTTTAGAAGCGTTTGTATAAAGAACATACTCTCCTTGCCCCGATGGCATAGATAACACTGGCGCTGTATTTAAGACTTGCTTCAACTTGTCAAAACTGTCTTGACACTCGGGTCCCATATAAACTTTGCATTCTTCTTTGTCAAGGAGGTCAAAGGTACTGGAATAGATGAGAATCATTGAATAAATTTTCGATAATAGCCAGCTAGTCCCAATAAACTACGAATCTTGGTTACGCTCTTCTGTACTGGCCATGCTCTCACTACCTCTACTTTACTCAGATCAACTTCCACTCCATCTCTATAAATGATGTGGCCTAAGAATGCCACTCTCCCAAGATAAAATTCGCACTTGCTGAATTTCGCAAACAACTTCCTATTTTGCAGTACTTGCAGTGTTGTTCCAAATGCCGACTATGCTCCTCTTTACTCTTCGAATAGATCAAAATATCATCAATGATGACTATCATGAATTGATCCAGATATGACTGAAATACGCGATTCATGAGATCCATGAAGATCGCTGGCGCAGTGGTCAACCCAATGGCATGACATAAACTCGTAGTGCCAATATCTAGTCTGAAACGCTGTCTTATTAGTCTGAAACGCTGTCTTATGAACATCGGACTCTTTCACTTTCAACTGATGTTATCCAGAACGAAGATCAATCTTCGAGGATATCGACGCTCCTTGCAACTGATCAAATAAGTCTCCAATTATCGGCAGAGGATACTTGTAACGCCCCGAAAATTCTAATGTCCACGCGAACCACATGCATGCGAGTTATTAAATTCTTTGTGTATTTTTAATTAAATGTTTTAATTGCATTAATTAATTGTGTTTTGAATATTGACATGTTTAAAATATATTTTTCTACATTGTTGCATAAAACTGTATTTTTAAAGGTTATTCGAGTTGCGATCGAGGAACAGAGACAGAGGACCGAAAAATAGATTTTTTTTATTAAATAATTAAATTTAATTATTTAAAATATAAGTGATGCTTTTCCATATTTTTTAAAATAAGGGGTTTTGAGGTGATTTTATACGTCGGGACGTAATTTTTATCGGTGTTGAATTTTCAACAAAAATACGAACGTTTTGGCAACCCGGCTAATAAATTCACAAACTTAGTTAAGCAAAATTATTTTTAAATCTTTTTAATATTTTAATTAAGCACTAATGGGATATTGGGCCTTATTATCCGTCCTAATGGGCCTAAGCTTGGTTAGTGTTTTAATTATCTATTTAAAGTGCAATTCCACCCCATTAATCACTAAAACTACACGTCCCACTTTCCCCAACAAATCGAACTCTCCCTTGCAAAATTTACACGGCACACACAAGGAGATTGGAAGGGAAAGCATCAAGTTCTTCACAATTCGTCAAGCCAAGGTCCCGTCGTCATCGTTCTTCGATTTGTCAACGTTATTTCGTGCGTTTAAAACGCAAACGCACGAATATTTCTTTTCTTCAAAACATCATCACACCATATTATGTTTTTATGAATGAAAAGTTTGGAAAACAAGTAACCCCTTGAATTATTTTCGGATTTGTGGCATATGTAAAACTTTTTGCTTGGATTTTTCCTTCAAATATCATGTGTTTTTATTGTTTAAGGGCTGCCATTATATAGGTTATGATTAAGCATGGTTTTCACGACTTTTAGAGTCCTAGGATCATCCGCAAACGCTGCAAATAAATTGAACAAAAGCTGGAACCAAAGCCTGGCAGAAAGTGATCTTATGGTTCGGTTTTCATGAGAGGATGGCTTAGCTTGGGTTCAGTTGGGGTCAGGGCATGGCTATGGTCCATAAGGGGTCAAGGGAAGAGTCCTAGCCACGCTAGGACTCGAGTCAGGAGGGCTGGGGAGGAGTCCTAGCAAGTTGGGATTCCCACCCGAGAAAAACAAGGAATAGCGCAGGTGGTTGCTGTTGTGCAGGAAGAAAGAGGCTCGGCCACGGGGCTTGGGCTAGGCTAGGTGAGGTCCTTAGGGTCCTAGGAGAGTGCTTGGGGGACTGGTTCAAGTGGTGGCTCGATGGTTGGGAGGCTAGCAACAGAAAACGTGAGAGTGCATCATAGAGTCAAGCACAGGTTGTGCCTTCTTCAGGTGGCTTGTGCGCTAGTCCAGGGGATTGGGCTGGTTTGGGCATGGTCCAGGGAAGGTGAGGGTCAGGTGGGCTCGGTGGTTGCTCAGCTGGAAGAGTCCTAGGCTAACTAGGAGTCCTAGAGCAACTATGATAGACACTTACACACATGCATAGAATAAGGTCATGGGAAAGGGGCTTTTGTGCGGGCCAGGGCTGGTTTTTTGGGCTAGGCTTGGTCAGTAGGGTCCCTAGATGGGTTGGCTCAGGTTTGGCTTGAGGTGGCTCGGGCGTGGCTCGAGTAAATTGGGAGATGGCTCGGATCGTTCGCCAATGGGTCAATATTTCTAATTTAATAGGGAAAATTGAATCCATGGGTCCACGGGGGTGGCTCATGACTTGGAAGGGTAGAATAAATAATAAAAATTCTATGTTTAAAGTTTGTGGTCAAAATAATGAGTTTGGATTTAATCGCCGCACGAAACATTAATTAACGAATTAATTGAAACTCCTAGTTTTAAGCTTTATAAAATTATGAAAAAATTATATTTAAGCTTAAGTAATTATTAAAAGTCTAAGTTTTTAATTGGAATTTTATATTAAGGTTTGGTTTAATTCGGGATTAAAACGCATCAATACGTCATATTTAAAGATTAATTTAAAAATCATCGATTTAAGTCAAATAAAAATATGAGAAAATTAATATAAGCTTAAATAATTATTTGGGATGGTATAGAGTCGACATGATTAAGAAAAAATAAAAAACGTGAAACTTTACGTCTAGAGGTAAAACGATCATTTTACACCTAGAAATTAGAAACGTCATGGCAGTGTCCTGGATGTTGTTTTATGTGCTAATATGATTATTTCAAATATTTATGAATTTTTATGATGATGATTTTAAAACGTTTATGGTTTTTTATGATTTTTATATGCTAAAACGCTTATTTTAAATGTTTACATATTTTTATGATTTAATATTGACATTTAAAAGATATGATGCATGCTTGATTTAAAAGAAAAAAAATTATATGCATGTTTAATTTTTATTAAGTGATGAGAATACGAAACGTTGAAGGAAGTGAAGTAATTGTGACTAAATATATTGGCGATATCGTGTGGGGCTCTTAGCTCCTAATCGTTATTACTACACAATCTGATTAGGGTTAATTAATTACAGCGGAAAACGAGTTTAAATTTTCTTTACAATGAGCCCAGATCATTTTATTTGAATACTAAAAATAGTATTTTATCTCATATCATATAACTCGCCCACACATAATCAAAGCCAATCATATACAAACAACTCATATCTTCGGGACATGCCCCGGTATATAGATACATATATATACTGGGAAAAAAACATAAAACCTCAGCCCAAACTGTGACTCCCTCCAGAAGTACGCTCTCCGGCCTCTTGATATCCTGGAGTACCTACCATTGTCCACACACAAAGACAACAACAGCCCCCCCGTGGGGGTGAGCAAAGCTCCGTATGAAACAACCATCATATATACCACAAGTATCTAAACAATGATATATGATATGCAATTCATGTATGTCGTGGAGGTATCAGGTCAAATGCCCATCCACTGAGCACATGTCAGAATCAATCGAATCGCTATCAAATCAATGCTCGAGCTGGCACACCGGCCTCAATTAGGGATACTCGTATGATAGCGTCGACAAAGCGCTATCAAATTCCAAATCTCAATCAATCGTCGGGGCCACAAATGTCTATGTTTTAAGGGTCATGTAATACCAAACATAGCATTGTGTTCACAAACCCCAGAATCCAATCAAATCATATCAGGGTATCCAAGGATCATAGCTCAACGTGCATGTCATGTATCGATGTATGCATCAAACGATGTGTGTTAACAAAACATTTATTTTATACATCGATATTCAAATCACAATGTCATGTATGCCACATAGACTCAACAAATAAGGCATATAGACATGTATTCTCATTCCAATCAATCAAACCAATCCAACATATAACATATAATACAGATATCGGTCGTATGTTACCCGGTCACAACATACCTCAATTCTTCGTTCCAGTTGATGTAGCTTGAAGATATCAGTATAATAATTTATCTACATCAATACATATTCAATTCAATCAATAACATGATTCAAAATCAACAATATGAGTTTCAAATATCTTTTGAAACTTCAAAATTTCATATCAAATTCAAATCATAACATAATTCAATTCCGACTTCGAATATGAGTTTATTGTCGGTTATTCTACTACATATAGGAATTTCAACTTCAAATACATGCTATTCCAGCACTTTGATATTTAGAACTGCTGGAACCAGAAGAAATTTACCTCAATCAGAAGCCCTCGACGCGAAGATTCTGAATATATAATTAGTTTCGCGTTTGGAGAGCGTTTCAAAGTCGATTTGTGTAACGACCCATTACAGGCCCAATGGACCGCCCATACGGCCCACTGCCCCGATCGGCCCAAGGCTATCCCGATCTTGGGCTCTCTCAAAGGGGCCTTTTCCCTCACGGGCTTTCCATAGGCGTCGTACGGGTTACTCATAGGATCTCCCCCTCCCTACCAAGGGGTTTCTTTCGCCTCCTCAGAACTCGATCCCATGATCTATAGGGATAAGTACATTGATATAAAGAGTCCTGGTACCAGTTGAGCTAGTAGTTCAATTTGTACCAGGACTCTTGATATCAATGTACTTATCCTATAGGTCATGGGATCGAGTCCTGGGGAGGCGAAAGAAACCCCTTGGTAGGGAGGGGGAGATCCTATGAGTAACCCGTACGACGTCTATGGAAAGCCCGTGAGAGAAAAGGCCCCTTTGAGGGAGCCCAAGATCGGGATAGCCTTGGGTCGATCGGGGCAGTGGGTCGTATGGGCGGTCCACTGGGCCTGTAATGGGTCGTTACAATTTGAACGGAAGAAATTCAAAATCTCGCGTGCCTCTCGAAGTTGTCGAAGGATAAATGAAGAAGGAAAAAAGGAAATCTAATTCTTATCCTCATCTCTCTCGCGCTCGGGCGGTAGAATTCTCGCGCCCGAGCGCGAGACATTCTGTCCCCGAGTGTGATTTGTCTCGCGCTCGGGCGGTCAAACATTACCGCTCGGGCGCGGAGTGTTCTACCTGAATATTATCTCAATATACCTTGGCGCCCACACTTTCTGTACAATTATTTGATTTTTGTACTTATTGGCGTCCGACTTCTCCACTCAAGTTCTTACAACGTCAATTCATATTTCATACTTATTTTCTCATTTTCAGTGTCAAGATTTACCTCAAATACATAATCATCTATCAAATTCATGAATTATCGATAATCACATAAGATTTACGATAATACGATACACGGTCCTTACATTTCTCCCCCACTTAAAATATTTCGTCCTCAAAATCTCAAACATCTCTATATACATAACATTGGCAAACATATATATGTCATCAGTTATAGTACATATCAAAACTAAAATCAGTAAACGGATCAGTATACATTGAATACAATGGAACAGATGGACTAGGATCAAATAAATGCGGATATGCATCTCGCATCTTGCTCTCTAATTCCCACGTTGACTCCTCCACACCGTGTCGTGTCCATTGCACTCGAACTAGCGGAATCGATTTATTTCGCAATATCTTTTCCTTTGATCCATAATGCGAACAGGTTGTTCAACATAGGAAAGAGAAGGATCAAGTTCAACCTCATCAGGTGCAAGTACATGTGATGGATTTGGTTCATATTTCCTCAACATAGAAACATGAAACACATCGTGAACGGCAAATAGAGCTGGTGGCAATGCCAATCGATACGCAAGATCACCAACTCGATCAAGAATCTCGTATGGACCAACATATCGAAGAGATAATTTACCTCGCATGCCAAATCAAACAGTGCCTCTAAAGGGAGATATTTTCAAAAACACTTTGTCACCTTTCTGGAATTCCAAGGGTCGTCTTCGTTTATTTTCATAACTCGTTTGACGATCCTGAGCAGCTTTCATCTGCTGTTGAATCAACTGAACTTTATCATTCATTTCCTGTATCATTTCAGGTCCAGTCAATTGTCTTTCACCAATTTCATCCCAGAATAACAGTGATCTACATTGTCTCCCATATAAGGCTTCAAAAGGTGCCATACCAATACTCGTTAAAAACTATTATTATAAGAAAATTCAACCAATGGTAAGGCATCTTGCCATCCCATTCTGAAATCCATCACTATCGCACGCAACATATCCTCTAACGTTTGAATCTTACGCTCGGTTTGGCCATCAGTTTGAGGATGATAAGCAGTACTCATAGCCAAACGCATACCCATCGCTTCTTGGAAACTACCCCAGAATTTAGAAGCAAACCTGGGATCACGATCTGATACAATCGAGACTGGAACACCGTGCAGTCTCACAATATTCTCGATGTATAAACGGGCCATTCTTTTATAAGGATAAGTCCGCTCATACGAAATAAAATGTGCAGATTTCAAAAGCCGATCAATAATGATCCAAATAGCATCACAGCCCTTGGGCGAACGAGGTAAATGAGTCAAAAAATCCATAGCAATATGTTTCCAATTCCATTTCGGGATTTCGAGACTATGGAGTAATCCTCCCGGTTTCATTCTCTCGGCTTTCACTTGCTGGCAGACCAAGCATTTCGAAACAAACTCAGCAATGTCCTTCTTCATACGTTTCCACCAGAATTGAGGTCTCAATGTCAAATACATCTTTCGACCTCCAGGGTGAATAGTGTATTTGCTACAATGTGCTTCTCGAAGAAGGAGAGATTTCAAATCATAATTATCAGGAACTACCAGCCGACCATTAAGTCGTAAAGAACCATCACAAGAAATCTATAATCCAGACTGATGTCCAGCAGATACAAGTTCTTTCGACTTTTGGATCTGAGCATCGCTTCGTTGGGCCTTTCTTATTTTCGATATCAAGTTCGGCTCAATTTGCAATGCTGAGACAGTGACAGAATTCCAATTCGAGTGAAAAGTCCAGCCAGAAGTACATATATCCTCGTGTACTTTGGCGACACAAACAAAAGCTAGAACATAATCGTGCACCTTACGACTAAGGGCATCCGCAGTAACATTCACCGATACAGGGTGATATTAAATCTCACAATCAAAGTCCTTCAGGAGATCCATCCACCTGTGTTGCCTCATATTCAAATCAGATTGAGAAAAGAGACACTTCAGACTCTTATGGTTCGAATAGATAACAAAATTTTCTCCGTACAAGTAATGGCGCCAGATCTTCAAAACAAATACAATGGCAGCCAATTCAAGATCATGAACAGGATAACGTGTTTCATGAGATTTCAATTGACGAGACGCATAAGCAACCACTTTGCCATGTTGCATCAGAACGCAGCACAAACCTTTACCAGACGCATCTGTACACACCACAAATCCTCCGGTACCTGAGGGAATAGTAAGCACAGGTGCTGTGGTCAATCTCGTTTTCAGTTCAAGAAAACTAGCTTCACATTCATCTGACCATATGAATCGTTGATTCTTCTGTGTCAGTTGAGTAATAGGTTTAGCTATTTTAAAAAATCCTTCAATAAAACGACGATAATATCCAGATAAACCCATGAAGCTACGGATCTCAGGAACATTCGTAGGTCTCGGCCAATTCAGTACAGCTTCGACCTTCGTAGGATCAACAGATATGCCATGTCTCGAAATGACGTGGCCTAAAAACACTACCTTGTCCATACAGAATTCACATTTGGAAAATTTAGCATATAAATGACTAGTACGAAGAGTTTGAAGTACCAGTCTCAGATGTTCAGCATGCTCCTTTTTCG
This sequence comes from Primulina tabacum, assembly GCF_025594145.1. Classification (NCBI taxonomy): domain Eukaryota; kingdom Viridiplantae; phylum Streptophyta; class Magnoliopsida; order Lamiales; family Gesneriaceae; genus Primulina; species Primulina tabacum. The sequence continues at coordinate 15,776,870 of NC_134565.1, forward strand.
ATTTCGAATATACAAGAATATCATCAATAAATACAATAACGAATCGGTCAAGATAATCTCGAAAGACACAATTCATTAGATCCATAAATACGGCAGGAGCATTCGTAAGACCAAAAGGCATAACCAAGAATTCATAATGGCTATACCTCGTACGAAAAGCAGTCTTAGGCACATTTTCTTCTCGAACACGTACTTGATGATATCCAGATCGAAGATAATCTTAGAGTAAACAGAAGTACCCTGAAGCTGATCAAATAATCATCAATACGAGGAAGTGGGTACTTGTTTTTCACAGTAGCCCGATTCAGTTGCTTATAGTCGATACACATTCGCATAATACCATCTTTCTTTCGAACAAATAAAACTGGAGCTCCCCAAGGTGATACACTCGGTCGAATATACCCCTTATCGAGAAGATCCTGTAATTGTTCTTTCAATTCTTTCAATTCCAACGGTGCCATGCGATAAGGAGCTTTCGAAATAGGCGTAGTTCCCGGCACAAGATCAATACTAAACTCAACTTCTCGATGATGAGGAAAATTAGGAATCTCATCGGGAAATACATCCGGGAATTCTTTCGCAACAAGAATCTCAGATAAAGAAGGCTCCTTCTTAGAGACATCAATAGTGTATATAAGATAACCCTCATCCCCGCTAGTCAAAATTCGAGACATTTCCAAGGAAGATACCAATGGAATTTTGGCTTGGGAACCCTTGCCATAAAAATTCCACTTGGGTCCATCAATCGGTCGAAATCGAACCACTCCATGAAAACAATTAACAGTAGCTCGATTTGTCGTCAAGATATCCACGCCAACAATACAATCAAAGTCGTGCATTAGGAGGACAATAAAATTCAAGAACATCACATTATCCTCGTATATCAATACACAATTAGCACAACTTTATGAGACAAAATAATTTTTCCCGCTGGCGTGGATATTGACAAAGTATCATACAACGGGGTACACTCAATACCATGAGATGCAACAAATGAATTAGATATGAATGAATGAGATGCTCTTGTATCAAATAAAATAAGTGCAGGATAATCGCAATGTTAGAATAGGTGCCCGTCGAGCCAAGTGTTGGCCGATGGTTCATGATTAAACTCTATGTATGAACAGTCTTTATTTTAATAATATTTGAATTTATTGTTATGACACTTCTTTATCTGTATACCCATGCTAGTTGCATAGATAAAATCCTTGAATATACAAATAGTAGAAAGAATATGAGATGCTCATATGATGAGTATCATGAAACTCATATTTGGAATACTGTATATTCTAAAAAGTTCCTAATCGATTCAGCCGCCGCTAAGAAGGATATAGGACGCTTGAGTTCGAGAATAGTATCTGCGATGTGAGCACTATGTTTCATTGGAAGGGGACACTGTGATGTCCGAGCATGCAGATAGGTGCTCCTGGTAGAGTGCACTGAACAACCCTCCATAAAGGACTTTCGAAGTGGTTCTCACTTATCGAGTGGAAAAGTCATAGTTTATGGTTGTACACCATTAGTCCTTATGACCCGGGACAACATTGAGACTCTATATGCTAGCATTGTACTTGGACTTGTTTACCGACTCATATGGGGTCATCAGGTGGCAAGGTTGGGTGCTTTGTCGAAACATATAGGAGTCGATGCATTGTAGTCGGGGATTCACCGTTTACCTTCGGGTATGGATATCCTATGTGTATGTAGTATGAAATCTCTGATCAGAATATGGTGGTAATTAAGAAAGGGGTTTTTTAGATTACACCATCGATGCAACTACGACGTGACACATAGTATCGATTCATTGACAACTCTCGATATACCAATGGTTGTCGAATCGGTCGGGATATATGAGTTGAAGGGACCATACTGTACGCTAACCATAATTGAATTGTTCTTGCAGGCACTATCATTTGATACCTAGGGAATCATGTAAGCAATGCTGCTAGGCGTTTAACATGATTGGTTGGGTACTATCAGACTTGAGTTCTGACGTTCTTGTTATCAAGGAGTTGATAAGTAAGAATGGAGCAATTGGGGTATGCTCATATAAGGATATGTTTAGTCCGAATCACATGGAGATGTGAACCCACGGCTAGTTGTATCAATGAACCATTGAGGGCCACACAAGTGCTAGCTTTCTAGATCCCATTGAGAAGTTAAAATAGTTCAATGTGTTGAACGGCTTATAAATGAGTTAATAAGTGTAAAGAAAAATAGAAGTATGACTTCTATGAGAGAAATGTAATTTTTAATTTATAAATGTGTTCCTAAAATTAAAAGTAGGCCAAGTGAATAATGTATTTGAAAATTGTGATTTTCATAAACATTATTTTGGACTAAATTAAATTAATTCAAGTGTTGAATTAATTAAACACTAGTGAGCCTAGTAGAGTCCAAATAATTAAATTAATTCAAGTGTTGAATTAATTAAGTAACATTGGGCCTTGTAGAGCCCAATTGGAAATAATTATTTTAGTAGTGGGCTTGAGTAAAATCAAGTAAAGTTTAATTGGGATCAAATATGTTTGAGACAATTTAAAAGTCCATGGGCCCTTTGTAAATGTTACAAGCCCACTAGGTTTTGCATGCTTGGGAGATGAAGAGTTGTGAATACTTTTGATTAAAAAATTGCATGGCATGCAAAAGGTGATTTCTACATTTCCCACAACCTAGACAACTCATTCACTCTCCCACTCTACTCACCTTGGCCTAAATCTCACACACAATTTTCTCTCAATTTTATGTTCTTCAATTGTTGGAGAAAACACTCTCTTCTCTTTGAAAAATCCTTTTATTTTTCTAGTGCAAAATAAAAGGGGTTCTAGCTAGTTGGTGGTGGGCCTAATTTTGAAGGAAGGAAGCTTGCAGATTGTCTTGCCTTTGAAGAGCCAAGTTGTAAATGGTTGGAGCCATCATCAACCTCAAGAGGTTTATAAGGTATAATTTCTTAACACCCTATGTATGACAAAGGTGTTTAGTATATGTTACACACTAGTACAAAGGTGTTCAAATTTTTCTCAAAATTTCGGTTATCTTGCCTAAAAAGGAATTTTGAACTTCCGTTGCGCATTTGAACTCCCTAAAATCGATCCCTTTCAAGTGGTATTAGAGCTAAGGGTACTAGTTTTTGTGTAGCATATACATAATATTATATTGAGGTCGATTTCTAACCGCATGAGATGAAAATTTGCAACAAAAATCAAGGCGTTTCAGGGCAAATTTCGGACAGCAACTTGCTGCCCATTTCGTGCAGCTCGGGCTGCCCATTTCGGGCAGCTAGGGCAGCCCGAGGGGCTGCCTGAACAGCCCCTTTAAAAAAAAAAAAATTTGTTGTTGGCCGGAATTCGGTGACGGCGATGACGACTAGGGTTTTCAAAAGGACTTTTGAAATATCAAAGTGTCATGGGCCTTGAGTTGTTGGGCCATTGGATGGCTAACATATTTGTGAATTTTAAATGAGCCAAAATGTTTTTGGTGAAAAATGAGTTTTTTGGGCTCTTAAGTTTAAAATTACAAAAGTTGCAAATATTTTCTCATAAAATAAATAATTGAAGTTGGACTTTAATTATTTATAGTAAATTGTGATTTACAAGAAATTCGGTTATAAATAAATTAATTGGAAAGTAGACAAAGGTGTTTGTATACTTTGTTAATTTAGTTTATAATCGTGACGATTAGTGATTGGTTCAAGATATATAATATTGGATCAATTAAGTATTGTGATAATTATTTGATGGTGTATGATATGTGATATTATGCATGAAGGATGATCAAAAGCCCAAGCCCAATTTGCTAGGTGTATGCTAGGATATTTTGTGTTGAATGATTGTAATAATTATCAAATTTAAAGTGGGCTTGGTTTATGGCCCGTTCCCACCCCATGAGATGTATCCCTATTTGCCATGGATATTTATTTGTAAATATTAGTATAGTGGATGATCAAGATTGGAAGATGGTGGCCATGATGATTATGAAGATCGAAGATATGTAAATATTGGAAGCTAATGTAATAGTTGCATTTGCATCCTTTGCATTACCCTAGGATTGGACCTAGGCCCGTGTTTAGCTCACACGGGCCATTAGTATTGGGGCGATTGATCATCCTTGTTTGTTTACTGTTTATAATATATAGATGATATGTTATAAATAATGAGTATGTGCGTTATTATTATGATAATAACAAAGTTGCATGAATCCGACAAACATACGATCAAACATGGCGAGCTTTTAAATAAAATTAATGATGAGACCTTTCAAAATTAAAAAACCCTCATTTTGAATAAGATTCAAAATTAATATTAAGCCCGAAAAGGGGAATTATAAATTTTTTTATAATTTCCATGTCTTCCATCGACAATGGGTGCATGATGAACGCTACCCGTACTCGGGGCTCGGCTCATATTATTGGGGGGGCCCTGGGTGCCAGAAAGCTGTGACATCCATTGACATGGTGATGTGAACTACGTGAAACTCCCATGATTTCGGCTCATATTATTTGGGGAACTCATGGCGACCGTCGATTAGGGTTCAACATCGATGGGTAAGGCTTGACACGTGAAGATGAACGACGTCATATTATTGGGTCCTAATCAAACGTGAGACAAAAGTTTACGTAGAGGGTTGCATGGAGATGCAACTAGAAACTACCTTTTAAGAATTGTGATTGGCTGATATTATTCGGGATCATATTTCGCTAATTGGACCTTGCGTGTACCTACCGAGGAAAGGAGTTTCCCGTTTTCACTAGAGAGTAGTGAAAGATGTCAAAACAGTGGGAGTAAACATTTATAAAGTAAAAGTCCATACTTTATATCTTACTAAATATTTTAAAATAGTCATCAACGTTTATCTGTTCTTACTTTTCAGTACAAATTGACAATGTCTTCGATACGCAACCCGTTATCTGCAATACTCGACAAACACGTATTAACCAGACCTAACTACCTCAATTGGCTAAGAAACCTAAAAATTGTCTTGAATTCGGAAAGGATAGCATATACACTGACTGAGTCGCCCCCTGTTGAGGCTCCGACTGACTGCACTCCTGAGGAATTGCAGACTTACAAGGAATGGTGTGACCATGACTTGAAAGCCAGGTGTTATATGCAAGCTTCTATGAATGATGAGCTGCAGAGGCGTTTTGAGGATGCAAAGAGTGCTGCTGACATTCATTTGCATCTCAAGGAGCTCTTTGGTGAGCAAACACGGCCTCTTAGGCATGCTATCGTCAAGGAGCTGATCACTTTGCGCATGCGAGATGGGGCCTCGGTCCATGAGCATGGCCTGAAGTTGATTGGGCTCGTGGACAAGCTCGTTAGCATGGATCTGATGTTGTTTTCGGAGTTGACCACCGACGTGTTGCTCTTATCGTTGCCTAGCTCATTTGATCCTTTTGTGGTGAATTTCAATATGAACAAGCTAGAGCCGACCCTTGAGGAGTTGGTGAACACGCTTGTGACCTTTGAGTCCACTATCAAGAAAGAGAAGCTGGTTCTTTATGTGGGTTCTTCATCTGGTACGAAGATTGATCCACATGGGAAGGGAAAGAAGCGTTCTTTCCAACGTCCCAAGAAGAACGTGCCCTTGTTGAGGCAATCTCCGAATCCCGTTGAGGCAGCCACACCAGTTAAGGCTGACAAGACTGCTGATGTATGTCATCACTGCAAGAAGCCTGGACATTGGAGGCGTAACTGCAGGGAATATCTTGCCCAGAAGAGTTCTTGAAACAGTATGTTCTAAATTGAAGTAAACATTTCAATTAACTCTACTTCTTGGGTATTAGATACCGGTTGTGGCTCACATATTTGTAATGATTTACAGGTGATGGGAAGAAGTAGGAAGCTTAGGGAAGGTGTGACCTTCTTGAGGATGGGTAATAGAGCAAGAGTTGCTGCCAAGGCTGTTGAAGATGTTTACTTATTGTTGAACAATAGTTTTAAGTTAATTTTATGAGATGTTTTGTTTGTACCTAATTTTGTGAAAAACATTGTTTCCATTTCTATGCTGATAAAAAAGGATATTCTTGTTTATTTAGCAAAGGTGTTTGCAACATTTACAAGAATGAATGTTTAATTGGTACTGGAGAACTTGAAAACGATCTCTACACCTTAAAATTGAAAGATATTCCAATAAATGTCCATTCTAAGGCAGACACCATATGAGATGTGGATAGGTAAGCCTCCCAAATATTCTTATCTTAGAATATGGGGGTGCCCTGCTTATGTGAAGCAGGTAGTGGGAGATAAATTGGATAGTCGATCCATTTTATGTTACTTTTTGGGATATCCAAGGAATTCAGTTGGATACTATTTCTATCATCCCCAAGAAACAAAAGTGTTTGTTTCTAGGAATGCAACCTTTTTGGAAAAGGAATTTCTATTGGATAGAAAAGGGGAGATGATAGAACTCGAAGAGGTTCGAGAGACACCCACAATTATAGAACCCACACCCAAGAGCCAAGAGAGGAGATACAAGCTCCTAGAAGATCCGAGAGAATCTCGAGACCACCTATGAGGTATGGTCTGCTTCTTGAAGAGGGCCATGATGAGCCTAACCATGGATGTGATCCAAGGACCTTCAAGGAAGCGTTATCTGATGCCGATTCATCCAAGTGGGTTGAAGCGATGGAATCTGAGATGAATTCCATGCATTCGAACCAAGTGTGGAATCTCGTGGATCCACCTGAGGGAATTGTTCCCTTAGGATGTAAATGGATTTACAAGAGGAAACTTGGGGCGGATGGGAAGGTATTGACCTTCAAGGTGCGATTGGTGGCAAAAGGATATACTCAAAGACAAGGAGTTGACTTTGAGGAAACATTTTCTCTAGTTGCAATGTTCAAGTCCATAAGGATTTTGCTAGCCATAGCTGCATGGTATGACTATGAGATATGGCAGATGGATGTTAAGACAGCCTTTCTTAATGGGGATATTAAGGAATAGATTTACATGTCTCAACCCGAAGGGTTTACATCTGTCGGAAGTGAGCATATGGTATGCAAACTTCAGAGATCTATTTATGGTCTAAAGCAAGCATCTAGGAGTTGGAACCTTAGATTCGATAATACAATCTAAGAGTTTGGTTTTACTAAGAATCCTGAGGAACCTTGTGTGTATAAGAAGGTCAGTGGGAGTGCTGTGACATTCCTGGTGCTGTATGTTGATGACATTCTACTCATTGGGAATGATGTAGGAATGTTGCAATCAACTAAGATATGGTTAGCGAGTAAGTTCTCGATGCAGGACTTGGGTGAAGCATCTTTTGTATTGGGAATACAGATCTATAAAGATAGATAAAAAAGATTGCTTGGTCTCACCCAGTCCACATACATTGATACCATCGTAAAGAGGTTCTCGATGGATGAGTCCAAGAGAGGGCATCTACCAATGTGTCATGGCGTGTCAATCCAAGTCTATGTCTCCCAAGACTGATGCAGAGATAGAGGCGATGACACGCATTCCGTATGCATCTGTAATTGGTAGCATCATGTATGGGATGATATCTACACGTCCTGATGTGGCTTTTACACTATGTGTAGTGAGTAGATATCAATCGAACCTTGGTCTTCCACACTTGAAAGCTGTGAAAGGCATCCTCAAGTATTTGAGAAGGACCAATAAATTGTTCTTGGTCTATGGGGTGGAGAACTAAAATTGGAAGGCTATACCGACTCTAGCTTCGAAAGCGATATCGATGACTCGAAGTCAACCTCTGGGTTCATATTCATGCTCAATGGTGCTGCTGTCTCTTGGAAGTGTTCCAAGCAAGACAGTACTGCGGATTCCACCACTGAGGCCGAATACATTGCTGCATCGGATGCAGCAAAGGGATTTTGTTTGGATAAGGAAGTTCGTCCAAGAGTTGGGCGTCATTCCTAATGGAGTTGCTCCTATCCCAGGTGTTTTTGTGACAACACGGAAGCCATTGCTCAGGCAAAGGAGCCAAGGTCTCATCAGAAATCCAAACACGTATTGAGAAAGTACCACATCCTCCGAGAGATTGTGGAAAGAGGAGAAGTCTCGATTGACAAAGTAGGCTCCGCAGATAATGCTGCTGATCCACTAACTAAGCCTTTACCTAGACCATTGTTCGAGAAGCATTGCGAATCGATGGGTTTGAAGCATATGGGTAGTTGGCTCTAGTGCAAGTGGGAGATTGTTAGAGTAGGTGCCCGTCGAGCCAAGTGTTGGCCGAGGGTTCATGATTAAACTATATGTATGAACAGTCTTTATTTTAATAATATTTGAATTTATTGTTATGGCACTTCTTTATCTGTATACCCATGCTAGTTGCATAGATAAAGTCTTTGAATATACAAATAGTAGAAAGAATATGAGATGCTCATATGATGAGTATCATGAAACTCATATTTGGAATACTGTATATTCTAAACAGTTCCTAGTCGATTCAGCCGCCGCTAAGAAGGATATAGGCCGCTCGAGTTCGAGACTAGTATCTGCGATGTGAGTACCATGTTTAATTGGTAGGGAACATTGTGATGTCCGAGCATGCAGATAGGTGCTTCTGGTAGAGTGCACTGAACAACCCTCCATAAAGGACTTTCCAAGTGGTTCTCACTTATCGAGTGGAAAAGTCCTAGTTTATGGTTGTACACCATTAGTTCTTATGACCCGAGACAACATTGAGACTCTATATGCTAGCATTGTACTTTGACTTGTTTACCGACTTATATGGGGTCATCAGGTGGCAAGGTTGGGTGCTTTGTCGAAACATATACGAGTCGATGCATTGTAGTCGGGGATTCACCGCTTACCTTCGGGTATGGATATCCTATGTGTATGTAGTATGAAATCTCTGATCAGAGTATGGTGGTAATTAAGAAAGGGGTTTCTTAGATTACACCATCGATGCAACTACGACATGACACATAGTATCGATTCATTGACAACTCTCGATATACCAATGGTTGTCGAATCGGTCGGGATATATGAGTTGAAGGGACCATACTGTACGCTAACCATAATTGAATTGTTCTTGCAGGCACTATCATTTGATACCTAGAGAATCATGTAAGCGATGCTGCTAGGCGTTTAACATGATTGGTTGGGTACTATCAGACTTGAGTTCTGACGTTCTTGTTATCAAGGAGTTGATAAGTAAGAATGGATCAATTGGGGTATGCTCATATATAGACATGTTTAGTCCGAATCACATGGAGATGTGAACCCACGGCTAGTTGTATCAATGAACCATTGAGGGCCACACAAGTGCTAGCTTTCTAGATCCCGTTGAGAAGTTAAAATAGTTCAATGTGTTGAACGGCTTATAAATAAGTTTATAAGCGTAAAGAAAAATAAAAGTATGACTTCTATAAGAGAAATGTAATTTTTAATTTATAAATGTGTTCCTAAAATTAAAAGTAGGCCAAGTGAATAATGTATTTGAAAATTGTGATTTTCATAAACATTATTATAGACTAAATTAAATTAATTCAAGTGTTGAATTAATTAAACATTAGTGGGCCTAGTTGAGTCCAAATAATTAAATTATGTGGGGACCCGGACGCTAATCATTTTCTTAATCATCTTTGGGATTTAATTATCAATTAAGATACACAGGGTCTAAAAATTTTTCTTTTTAAAAACGTAAGCGCGGAACGTAATGGAATTTAACTAATATACATCTCAGTATAAAAGTACAATAATGTGCAACATTTATTCAAATTAGTCTATGGTTCAACTACTAAATTTCAAGTATTAAACCAAGTCTACAATAAGTCCGGAATCACCACTCTAACTCATCTTCTCTCATCATCTTCTTGACCCCGATCCTGCCCCACCTGTTGTCATGCACACATACAAAACAAGACAACAGCCGGATACTCCGGTGAGAATAAATCCAAGTATAAAACATGGTAGACATGCATGTACACAATATAAATCATAAAGCATACTATCATGCATAAAATCAACAGCAATAAGTTTCATAGTCTATGAAACTAAATCAAAATAAGCATGCATTAACAATGGGTTCCATAATCTCTGAAACCAAAATAAAATAAGCATGCAACTCGATTCAATTCATATTTTGACTCAACTCAACTCTAAATCTAGGGATCCCGATGTGAATAAGACGTCACTGTCTGTCACCTACCCTCCCAATCGGGGTGACTGTACGTCTTATTCCTAGACTTCGGCCCTGTCTGTATCGAATATCTACAATCGGAGTGACTCTGATCCGAAGCGTCGATACCACCGAACATCTAGTAATTTGGCGAATCTAGCAGACGTTTCAGTTGGTATCAGAGCAATGATTTTTAAAGGGTTGTGCCACCATCAGTGCCGGGAAGATCAGTCGTCAAGCCTCAAATTGTAAGTTTGCATGATTTATATGATTTATATGTTGTTACCTGCATAAGTACATGAATTATATGTTTACGCGACATGTTTAATTGCTTTATGATAATATATGATTTATATGCTTTAGAATTTTTATACGTGATACGATATGAAATAAGAAGTTATTTGATTTTAATGCATGTTGGCTTTGTGGTGGAATTGGATAATGTTGATTTTTGAGTTTTAGTATTGACGTTTTACTTTTGTGCAATAAGTTAATCATGAATATTATGAATGCTTTTGGGACACGTAGATTTTTTTAAGAAAAATATTTATGATTCATGGTTAATAGATGACTTAATTTTGGGAGCTTCACCTAAGAAATAATGATTCGATGATTTGCAATGACTTGGGGAATAAAAATGTATAATTTAGGATGTTAGGCTTTAATGAAAATGTAAGATTGGCTATGAGAAATGATTTTTGGGCGAAAAGTTTAAATTTTTGAAATTATGTTATGGGAAACCTGTAGAAGGAAATTAAGAACGCCAAAAATTTATGGGTTAATTGTGGAATTTTCGAAATTTAAGACCAATTGGATAATTTTTGAGGAAATTAAGAATTGATTTTGCAATTGTTAAGGAATTTGGGAACTAGTTTAGCAATAAGTGTAAACTGAATGGTTTAAATGATAAGAATTTTCGATGATTTAGACTTTTATGAATATTTGGAACCTTGGGATATCTTGATTTTAATGTTATAAGGAATGTTAACCAAGGGTTTTTAAGGATGAAATAATATTAGGCTTGAAAAATCTAAGCGTTAGCGGATGCGTTTGGGATTTTAAGGTTGAAATACGAAAGTTGATGAATATTTTGGGTATAATATAAGGAAAGTAATATATGATAAGTATGGTCATCCATCTGTTAATATTGAGAATTGTAATAAAAATTGAAATTCGAGGTTATAATAGTAACAAAACTAATTTATTATGGGTCTATTTTAGTTGCAACTCGCAAATAAGGATTTAGAAGAAAATTTATTTGGGATCAAGCTGACGTAAGGACATTCTAGAACTTAAGTTTTACCAGAGTAGCGTACTGGAAGCGTAGATTTTTGGTATACTAGAACTGAATCTAAACTTTGGGTTATTAAGGATAAGCAAATTTCAAGGACGAAATTCAATTTAAGGGGGGAGGATTGTAACGCCCTGAAAATTCGAAGGTCCACGCGAATCACATGAATGCGAGTTATTAAATTCTTTGTGTATTTTTAATTAAATATTTTAATTGCATTAATTAATTGTGTTGTGCATATTGACATGTTTAAAATATAATTTTCTACATTGTTGCATAAAACTGTATTTTTAAAGGTTATTCGAGTTGCGATCGAGGAACAGAGACCGAGGACCGAAAAATAGAAAATGTTTTTATTAAATAATTAATTTTAATTATTTAAAATATGAGTGATGTTTTTCCATATTTTTTAAAATAAAGGGTTTTGAGGTGATTTTATACTCCGAGACGTATTTTTTATCGGTGTTGGATTTTCAACAAAAATACGAACGTTTTGGCAACCCGGCTAATAAATTCACAAACTTAGTTAAGCAAATTTATTTTTAAATCTTTTTAATATTTTAATTAAGCACTAATGGGCTATTGGGCCTAATTATCCTTCCTAATGGGCCTAAGCTTGGTTATTGTTTTAATTATCTATTTAAAGTGCAATTCCACCCCATTAATCACTAAAACTACACGTCCCACTTCCCCCAACAAATCAAACTCTCCCTTGCAAAATTTACATGGCACACACAAGGAGATTGGAAGGGAAAACATCAAGTTCTTTTTAATTCGTCAAGCAAAGGAAGGTCCCGTCGTCATCGTTCTTCGATTTGTTAACATTATTTCGTGCGTTTAGAACGCAAAGGCACACATATTTTTTTCTTCAAAACATCATCTGTAACGTACCGTACTTTTACTACTCAAAATTTGCGGAAGAATTAAAAATTTTCTTAAATAAAAACGTGAACATTCAAAATTTGATAAAACAACTATCCGTCCTCAAAAATTGTTGAAACAGGAATTCTCAAAATGGTGTCTATCAAAAGTATTTGCTCGAGCCTCGAACAGTAACAAAAAATCAGAGTAATTAAACATTTTCATAAAACTAAAACTTGGCGGTCCTTGGGTTTAGCCTCCCACTCAGTCCAAGCCTGCCCCTTGGTCCCCACCTCCTGTCTCCTCATAAACATCCTCACCTGCATCGATCAAGTCTAGTGAGTCTAAAGACTCAACACGTATAAACTGGAAGTAACGAATAATACAATAAAACCACATGCAACTTTAAAATAGGACATACATACTTGAAAATTGAAGTTGCAAGATAAAACTTAAACATACGTGCATACATACTAAGACGTGCCATCAACGTAAACTTTTCTTAAACATGCTTGCATACTTGAACATACTTAAACATACATAGCTTCATCATTTCGCGTAGAGGATGTTTCAAAGCAAGTGACCCATAACATATTTCGCCTGATCAGACTAAACCACAGTACTGGGATAGCAGGGACGTATCCACTGCCCCATACATGAGATCCCCGTTCATAATTTAATGGGCTGATTGGTCCACATTCATGATTTAACGCTTTCCAATCACGATCTAAACCCGTTCATAATTTAACGGGGTGGAGAGGTCCTCAGCCACATTCACCGAATTCCAAACCCATTCATAATTTGGTCACAAGACATTTAGCATACCTCAAAAACTTGAAATATTATCTTTTGCACGTCGAACATACTTACTTGGCGTTGAAGGATTCGTTGGATCTCGCTTGGGGTCGTTGCTGCAACATACTAATCATGAACTCAACACTTAACTTGCATAACTTAGACACAGGTATTCGTACTCATCTCGAATTCAATAAATAACTTAAGACATTCTAGAACACACGGAACTTGACCTCATTTAAATCATCGTACTAACCCAAGACATGAAACTCCAAAACAAAATAAGATTTCCCAAAAATATGGAGTACACGGACCCCGTGCATGGGTCCGGGTATGGGCTGTGTAGGTGCGCAAAAAGGAATACTCGGGGAGAAGAAGCGACACGGACCCCGTGCCCAGGTCCGGCTCCGGGTCCGTGTAGACTCGGTAAAATTACACTTCGAAGGATAGAAAGGCACGGACCCCGTGCATGGGTCCGGGTAGGGGTCCGTGTAGTCTCGGTAAAAATGCACCAAGGAGGAAACGAAGGCACGAGCCCCGTGCCAAGGTCCGTGTACCTGCGGGAAGTGCAAACTCACGAAATTTCAATATATGCAATACTTATCAATCTAGACTCAATAGTACAGACCATGAATCGACACCTCGAGACACATCCTAACATGCCAAAACGTCGAACCAACTTCATACAAGCACCCAAAGCAATGACGTCCACCTTACGACACATACAATTCAAAAACGTGGCAATTGACTCCAAATCGGTTCCTACGACTCCTAGTGTATTCGAGTGCCTATCAACACCGAACGACATGCCAAATAACAAGCCAACAACATACTAATCATACCTAAATGCAGCAATGATCAATCGTCGATTCCCAACGAAGCATGCAACAATAAAATCTCAAAAACACACCAATACATAATTTTTTCTGAAAATGCAGTTTGCGCAGTCCCACGAAAAATGCCATAACTCACTCAATTTTTATCCAAAAATTTTGAATTTTATATCCAATCGAAGGTATCAAAAAATTCTACAATTTTCATGTTGAAAGTTTTCTCAGGATCCCGACCGAAAAATCGCAGTTTTCAAAAGAACATCAAAAACGGGATTTGCGATCTAAAACTTATTTCAAAACTGATCCAAATCGTTTTCCGCTCCAACAACGAACGTCACACATGAATTTTTACGCATAAATAACAACACAACGTATACTATGACGAGATCGATGCATAAATAACAGAATATACGTGCCTTTTGTTATTTAAAAATACCATGACGACGATACCGAAGCGGAGATGGTGCGAGGATTGATCCGGGACGAACGTGGCACGATTTTATTTGAAGAAAATTCAACAAAAACTTTGCTGGAACTGAAGGGGAGGGGCGGCTGCTCACTTGGGGAAGAACTCTAGGTTTTCTCTCTTATTAAAAATCTGGACATAAGATGTGTAGGGTGTGTTTTGTGTTTTAGTGTGTGTAAAAAGGTGTAAGTCTGTGTGAGTGTGTGTAACGTGTGTGTGGGTTTTTAATTAGGAGAAATTAGTGCTAAGTTAACCAATTAAAATACTACAAAAAGGTTAGCACACAATAATTTAATCAAACTCTTTAATTAAAATAATTACATTCCAATTTTAAAAGTTTTAAACTCTTAAATCACTCAACACATAAATAAGACTTTAAAATACTAAAACTTAGTAAATCTTTTAAAATTCTCCATCCTCCACTTAATATTAAAATACCATGTTTTAAATTGCCAAAATCGTCACCGGTCTTTTCCTTGATCCCGCCTCGAGTAATCGCCTGAAACATGAAACTTGAAAAACATTTTAACGTGCCTCACATAAACATAATTAATTTAAAATAATGCATTTAAATAAATCATGCGTCACTAAAATCGTTTTAAACTTAAATAAAATATTTAACAATTTAAATAATGAATGAGTTATACGTGTACTGAATTTGGGCACTACAGTTCCTCCCCCACTAATATAAATTTCGTCCTCGAAATTAAACCTTACCAAACAACTCCGGGTAGCGGTTCCTCTTGTCCGCTTCTGACTCCCAAGTGGCTTCCTCCACTGATTGGTTCAGCCACTTGACTTTGAACAGCTTGGTCACCTTGTTCCAAAGCCTACGCTCCTGTCTGTCTAGGATTTGGACATATCTCTCCTCATAAGACAGGTCTGGAGCCAACTGTAATGGTTCATAGCTCCAAACATGTGAAGGATTAGCTAGATACTTCCTTAACATCGAGACGTGAAACACATTGTGTACCCCTGCGAAATTCGATGGAAGGGCAACACGATAAGCTAGTGTCCCAACTCTGTCAAGAATCTCGAAAAGTCCAATAAATCTCGGACTCAGCTTGCCTCTTTTCCCAAATCTCATGACACCTTTCATGGGCGCTATCATTATAAAAACGTGATCACCAACGGAAAACTCTAGATCTCTCCTTCTCTTATCGGCATAGCTCTTTTGGCGACTCTGGGCGATCTTCATTCTGTCTCGAATCTTAACCACCACATCTGCAGTCTGCTGAACTATCTCCGAGCCAAGTTCTGCTCTTTCACCAACTTCATCCCAATGAACTGGTGACCTGCACTTCCTTCGATACAACGCCTCGTAGGGAGCCATACCTATCGATGATTGAAAACTATTGTTGTATGTGAACTCCACTAGAGGTAGTTTAGATTCCCAAGTCCCTTGGAAATCGATCATACACGCTCGCAATAGATCCTCCAAAATTTGAATCACTCGCTCAGACTGTCCATCTGTCTGCGGGTGAAAAGCGGTACTGAAAAGTAACTTCGTCCCCATGACTGCATGTAGGCTCTTCCAAAAGGACGATGTAAATCTCGGGTCCCTGTCGGACACGATAGAAACTAGGATCCCATGCAATCGAACAATCTCCCGGGTATAAAGCTCTGCGTACTGCGTCATGGAGAAAGTCATCTTCACGGGCAAGAAATGCGCTGATTAGTGAGTCGGTCCACTATACCCCAAATAGAATTCGATCCTCTGACTGACCTCGGCAAACCAACCACAAAGTCCATTGTAATATTCTCTTATTTCCACTCAGGGATGGGGAGTGGCTTAATCAATCCTGCTGGCCTCTGATGCTCTGCCTTCACCTGCTGATATAGGTGGATTTTTCTTGTTTTTTCATGTCATGTTTTGTCGAATGGTGTTGCATTTATCGTTTAGATTGCATGAATTTTGTCATATTTTAGAATAAATTATGTTTTATTGTTACTCATGTATCTCGTTGGTGAAAATGCAGGAGATTCATACAAAACTAAAAAAAAGAGAATTTTTGCGAAGGACGTCCGCCCGGGCGCTTGAGAGCTTGAAAAAAATAAATTTCTGCGAAGACCATCCGCCCGGGCGGAAACTTATGTCCGCCCGGGTGCGCCAAAGAAGAGAGAAAAAAGAAAATCTGCAAAGACCATCCGCCCGGGCGAAACTTATGTCCGCCCGGGCGCACTGGTTATTTTTGGGAAGATTTTGGACGATTTCTTCCCTTAATTCTGGATGGGAATGATATGGAAGGGATCATTGCACGAAATAGGAGATCATTCAGACGAGGTTGAAGAGCCAACGGAAGCTTTGGAGAGAATTCGGCGCTTGGATTGAAGATTTGAAACTTTTCGGGCATCGCTCTTCGTGTTTTTCGTCAACTCTAGTATTTCTTATTTAGTTTTTATCATTTGAACTTAGTTTTGTTTATTTTCGCTATGAATTTTAGTAGCTAAACTTTATAATTTGTTGGGATTTAAGGGGATCCTACCCCAAAACTTTGATATAATTAATTTACACCTCGATTTCTGATTTATTCTTGATTATACTATTGTTTTATCGTATTGTTAGAGCGTAGCTAACTTAAACAACGTCTTTATATTGCGAGTGAGTTCGAGAGAATAACGTGTGATAGGAACGAGTATTATAATCCGTGGATCTACAATTTGCATAGATATATGAAATTGGATACGCGCCGATAGTCATAGTTCCTAAGGGTCGAAAACTAGGGGATTTCATAGATCGAAATGCGATTCACTCTTGATAAATAATTAAAGACATTTAATTACTTCATTGAGTAGAATTAGTTTGGCATAGCTCGAGAGAGTGTGGTCAATTGAATAGGAAATCCTGTCGGAAGCATATGATCATTATCGAGTAAATTAATTAATTAACGAGGGGTAGGTGAACCGATATTCCCAACAAATCCATTTCTCATTGAATTTTAATCAACCATTTTAGATATTATCTTTCATCATTTAATTATTGAATCTTTTTATTTGCATATTTGTTCAAAAATAGTAGTGTTAAAACAATCAAATCAATTTTCGTTGCTAAATGTTCAATAACTGAAAATAATAATTGTTAAATACAGTCTTCAGTGGAACGATACTCGTACTCATGTACACTATACTATAACTTGACATCCTGCACTTGCGATTAATTTTGAGCATATAAAACATATTTTTATTAAGGATTTCACAGTGCAAGTTTTGCTCGATCAAGTTTTTGGCGCCGTTGCCGGGGATTGTTAAGTCACAATTTTATTTTAATTATTTTCTTTAGTATTCTCTATTTTACTTTGTTTGACACCTTCGATTTCTTCACAGATATCTCATCCAGTGCATGCCAAAGTCACTTGACGTGGAGCTTGAGCAGTTTGACCCTGAAATTTAGGAGAAGACAACAGCAGAGACTGAAAGAACTGATGGAGAGGCACGAGAACGATCATGAGGAGGAACACCATGATGCTAGACGTGTTGAGATGCCACGCCGCATACCGATGCTGGAGTATGCCCAACCTTCTTTGGATGGAGCACGCCCCAGCATTGTGAGGCCTATGGTGCGGGCAAACCAGTTCGAAATCAAACCAGCAATAATTCAGATAATTCAGAACACAGTCCAGTTTGGAGGATCTGCAGTAGATGATCCAAACACGCACATCGCATATTTTCTTGAAATTTGCGATACGTTTAAATTCAATGGAGTTTCTGATGATGCTGTTAGATTGCATTTGTTTCCTTTCTCCTTGCGTGATAAATCTAAAGCTTGGTTGAATTGTTTGCCAGTAGGTTCAATCACCACATGGGAGGATATGGCGAAAGCGTTTATCATCAAATATTTTCCTCCATCTAAGACCATGAAGCTTCGGGCAGACATCACCACCTTTGCTCAATTCGAGCAGGAGTCGTTGTATGAGGCATGGGAGCGCTTCAAAGATCTCTTGCGTAGATGCCCACATCACGAGTTGCCACATGGGTTAGTTGTTCAAACCTTTTATTATGGTTTACTTACTCCTAATCGTACTATGATAGATGCTGCTGCATGTGGAAACCTATTGAGGAAGACTGCTGAAGAGGGATATGAGTTGTTGGAGGAGATGGCTGCTAGCAGCTATCATCCTCAATCTGAAAGAAACAATCTGTGGAGAAGTGCGGGAGTTCACCAGGTAACTGATCTTTCTGCTATTACTGCACAACTTGAGGTTTTGAACAGGAAACTAGATGGCTTGAACATGGGTGGCACAGCTATGCGTCTTCAAGAGATATCATGTGAAAAGTGTGGAGGTGAACATTTTGTGAAGGACTGTCAAGATGACAATCCATTTTATGTGCAAAATGAGGCACCGGTGAATCAAGTGGGAGTCCAAAACCGTTCAAGGAATGATCCATATTCAAACACATATAACCCTGGATGGAGGCAACATCCCAACTTCTCATGGGGCGGTCAAAACAGTCAGAATCGACCGCAAGGAGAACAACCATATGGGAAACAACCGATGTATAGATCTGATCCTCTTAGAGAAGAGAAGTCCAACCTGGAGCAAATGATGTCTAAGTTTATTTCATCCACTGAAACTAGACTTCAAAACCAAGATGCATCGATAAAAGGGCTCGAGAATCAAATTGGACAGTTAGCCAAGATGATAGCAAGTAGAGAGCCGGGCACCTTGCCAAGCAATACAGAGACAAATCCAAAAGAGCAAGTGAAGGCTATCGAGTTGAAGAGTGGGAAAGTTTTAGAGTCAAGAGAAAAAGAGAAAACTCAGAAATTGGATGAGCATTCTGAAACATCCAAAGGTAAGTCTCTACACCAGCACCCACTACACAACCTAAAATTGTTATACCTCCTCCTTTTCCTGCAGCATTAAAAAAGGCCAAACTGGATGCGCAATTCGGTAAGTTTCTTGAGATATTTAAAAAATTGCATATTAATATTCCTTTTGCCGATGCTTTGATGCAAATGCCGAGTTACGCTAAATTTTTAAAAGACATCTTAGCAAACAAGAGAAAGTTGGAGGATCACATGACGGTGAATCTTACTGAAAATTGATCTGCTTTGGTGCAAAACAAGATCCCACCGAAACTTAAGGATCCAGGGAGTTTTTCTATTCCTTGCATGATTGGAGATGTTGTTTTTCATAAAGCAGTATTAACCTGATGCCTTTTTCTGTGTTTAGGAAACTTGGATTGGGAGAACCTAAGCCAACGAGGATGTCTTTACAACTAGCTGACAGATCTGTCAAGTACCCCCGCGGAGTGATTGAATATGTGCTAGTGAAAGTGGACAAATTTATTTTTCCCGCGGACTTCGTGGTGCTCGACATGGAGGAGGATATGGAGATGCCCTTGATTTTGGGGAGACCGTTCCTTGCGCCTGGCAAGGCCCTGATTGATGTTCAAGAAGGGAAGTTGAGATTGAGAGTGGGCGACGAAGAGATTACTTTTGATGTTTTTAATGCACTTAAGCACACACTGCAATCTGATAGTTGTTATAGAATTGATGCTTTTGATGCTTTTGTGTCTAACTATGTGCAAGATGCTCTTAGGGACCCTTTGGAGGCCATTCTCACTACTGAACAGAGAGAAGATGACTTGGACGAAGAGAAAGCCGAAATAGTGGCATACCTCAATGCCAACCAACCATGGAAGAGGCAAATAAGGATGAGATTAGAGGACTTGGGAGATCGAAGAGACTTGATCCCACAGAAGTCAATCCTGGAGGAGCCACCGACGCTTGAGCTAAAACCATTGCCTCCAAACCTAAAGTACATATACCTAGGTGAGCATAACACTTTACCTGTCATAATTTCTGCTACTTTGACAGATGTGATGGAGGACAAACTGTTGGAAGTTTTGAAAGCACACAAGAGTGCTTTTGCGTGGAAGGTGGCGGATATCAAAGGAATCAATCCATCAGTCTGCATGCACAAGATCTTGATGGAAGATAAGTACTCACCTCTTGTGCAACCTCAAAGAAGATTAAATCCAAAGATGCAAGAGGTAGTAAAAGCAGAAACTATCAAACTCCTTGATGCAGGTATTATCTATCCTATATCTGATAGTGCATGGGTAAGTCCTGTTCAATGTGTGCCGAAAAAAGGTGGGATTACTGTGATAAAAAATGAACAAGATGAATTAATACCCACTAGGACAATTAGGGGATGACGTCTGTGCATTGATTATAGGAAATTAAATGATGCCACCCGTAAAGATCACTTTCCACTGCCCTTCATTGATCAAATGCTTGAGAGGTTAGCGGGTCATGAGTTTTATTGTTTTTTGGATGGGTATTCAGGGTATAACCAAATTATGATTGTGCCTGAGGACCAAGAGAAAACCACTTTCACTTGTCCTTATGGCACTTTTGCTTTTAGACGGATGCCCTTTGGTTTGTGTAATGCCCCTGCCACTTTTCAACGATGCATGACCGCTATATTTCATGACATGATAGAAACCTTTCTTGAAATTTTTATGGATGACTTCTCGATTTTTGGCTCTTCTTTTGATGTCTGTTTGTAGAATTTGAAGGTGGTATTGATGAGATGTGAGGAGACGAATCTGGTGCTGAATTGGGAAAAATTCATTTTATGGTACAAGAAGGAATAGTATTGGGGCACAAGATATCAGGGCATGGAATGGAGGTGGATAAGGCAAAAGTTGAAATTATCAAGAACTTACCACCTCCGACATCCATTAAGGGAGTTAGAAGTTTTCTAGGCCATGCCGATTTTTATCGGCGTTTTATCAAAGATTTTTCTAAAATTGCCAAACCTCTATCTTCGTTACTTATGAAAGATGTGCCCTTTGATTTCAATACCTATTGTTTACAGGCATACGAGAATTTGAATAAGCGCTTGGTGACGGCTCCTGTCTTGGTGGCACCAGATTGGGATCTACCCTTCGAGGTCATGTGCGATGCCAGTGATAGTGCGGTGGGAGCTGTGCTTGGACAGCGGCAAAACAAGGTATTTCATACAATTTACTACGCAAGTAAGATCTTAGATGAGGCTCAATTGAATTATGCGACAACTGAAAAGGAATTACTTGCAGTAGTATTTGCGCTTGACAAATTTCATGCATATCTTGTCTTGTCCAAAGTCATTATTTACACAGATCTAAAAAAGATGCAAAACCACGCCTACTTCGATGGATCTTATTGTTGCAAGAATTTGATTTGGAAATAAAAGATAAGAAAGATGTTGAGAATGTGGTGGCGGATCATTTGTCTAGACTGGAACTTGTTAGTAATGACTGTGTAGATCAGGCTATTAATGATTGGTTTCCTGACGAGCAATTGTTTGAGATGAAACATTGTCCGTGGTATGCAAGTTTCGCTAACTTTCTTGTCACAGGCACACCACCACCAAATCTATCATTTCACCAACGAAAGAAATTCTTCTCTGACGTGAAATCTTATTTTTGGGAGGAGCCGTTTTTGTTTAAGATTTGTGCAGATTCTATGATAAGAAGGTGTGTTGCAGAGGAGGAGTTTGGGCAAATTCTCAATCATTGCCATGACCGTGAGGTAGGTGGTCACTTTGGACCAACAAAAGGACGGCATCTAAGGTACTTGAATGCGGCTTTTATTGGCCAACCCTCTTTAAAGATGCTCGTTCTTATGTGCTAGCCTGTGATAAATGTCAGCGGACAGGTAACATCTCTAACCGTCATGAAATACCATTGAATAACATCATTGAGTGTGAGGTTTTTGATGTGTGGGGGATAGACTTTATGGGACCGTTTCCCAGTTCATTCACGAAAAAATATATTTTGGTTGCGGTTGACTATGTGTCTAAGTGGGTAGAGGCAGAAGCATATGCCACTAATGATGCTCAGGTGGTCTTGAAATTTTTGAAAAAAAATATTTTTAACAGATTTGGAACACCGAGAGCAATCATTAGTGATGGTGGCACCCATTTTTGCAACAAATTATTTGAAAAACTTTTGAGCAAATATGGTGTGACACATAAGATATCTACTCCCTATCACCCCCAGACGAGTGGTCAAGTGGAAGTGTCGAACCGGGAGATTAAGCGTATTCTAGAAAAAGTGGTAGGTGTTAGTAGGAAAGACTGGTCAGTAAGGTTAGATGATGCTCTTTGGGCATATAGGACAGCTTTTAAAACACATCTAGGCACTACACCATATAGGTTACTGTTTGGTAAAGCATGTCATCTACCTGTAGAGTTAGAGCATCGTGCATATTGGGCAACAAAAGCATTAAATTTTAACTTTACTGATGCAGGTGAACGACGTCTCCTTCAACTGGATCAGTTGGAGGAGTTCCGAAATCTGGCATATGATCTTGCACTGTCATACAAAGAAAAACAAAGAAAGCTCATGATAGACGGATCATCGAAATAGAATTCAAGGAAGGTGAAAACGTCCTGCTTTACAACTCCCGGTTGCGACTTTTTCTCGGAAAATTGAAGTCGCGATGGTCTGGTCCATTCGTGATTTCTAAAGTTTACCCATCCGGAGCTGTAGAATTGCACGACGGAAAGGATGGGACATTTACGGTCAATGCCCAGCGACTGAAGCACTACATGGGTGGCACAATTGAGCCGCAACTTGGAATCACCCAGTTCCAAGACAATCCGAACTGAAACTGACTGACAGTCCAGCTCTAGACTATAAATTGAGAACTACCTCTCGTTCCCTTTTCTTGCATTTCATTCGATTTTTAGTTTGTGCTCTTATTATTAAAAAAAAAAAAAAGGGGGAAAGCCGTGAAGCTTCCGCCCGGGCGGACATTTACATCCGCCCGGGCGCGTTCTTTTTCACCCTAATTTTAAAAAAATGCCGTGAAGCTTCCACCCGGGCGGACATTTACATTCGCCCGGGCGCGTCCCTTTTCAAATTTTTTTTAAAAAAAGCCGTGAGTTATCTGCCCGGGCGGACATTTATTCTTGCCCGGGCGGATCGCGCAGATTCTTAAATCTGCAACTTTTTTTTTCTTTCCCCATTCGTACCCTAGCCGCCCCCCTCGATTTTTCGCCCCTAGTCTCTCAATCTCGCTCAAATATCTTGTTTGTGTCAATTTTAGGTACAAATCATGGGTCTCCATCCGCACCAAACATCAAGAAGTGATTTTTCCGGTCAAAAATTGAACTTTCCGGCCACCTCTACAAACTCCGGCCACCGCTGCGTTATTCCGGCCACCTCCTCCGATCCGGCGAGCATTATCTCGGCGACACACCCTCCTACTCCGGGCTTATTGTTCTTCAGAAATCGTCAACAACGATGGCACCTAAAAAGGCTCGGGTAAGTCATGGTGCTTCTTCTTCGTCATCTCATACTCCCCAATTATTTGTGAATACTGCGGCTAGGGAATGATATGAGCATGCAAAAATACATCGCAGGTTTCCAGCTTGAGGAGAATATTCTTATTATCAGACAAACTGCGAGTAGAGGATGGGGTAAATTTTGTTCGCAACCGCAAGCCGCAATGGCACCAGTGGTGCGAGAATTTTACGCCAATGCGGCTGAGCGGAGTGACAGCAAGGCGTTTGTTAGAGGAAAATTGGTGGATTTTAGTTCAACCGAAATTAATAGGGTGATTGAGACACCGGCGGTGGACGATTCGTTGTATACGGCATGGGCGGCAGAACCCGATTTAGAGTTGATGATGCGCCGCATCTGCTATCCGGGGTCTCCATGGAAGACACCTGAATCGCTGAAAAATATCTGCTAGTCCCGGCTGCAATGTGGTATGCTTTTCTGACCACACGATTGATGCCAGTCGGGCACACGAGTGACGTCCAGAGGGAAAGGGCATTGTTGACATATGCACTGATCACACATTTGCCGCTCAACGCGGGAAAAATCATTCATTCACAGATCCAATTGAGCATCCATAATCCAAATGTGGCGTTATTTTTTCCTCATATTATCACCGAACTATGTGCGAGCGCTGGGGTGGTTTTTCAGGACGATGATGAGTGGCTCCCACCGACCAAGGCCCTCGATGACACCAGCTGGCTACAGAAGACCACAGTACGGCGAAAGGCGTTCCCTCAGTTTGGCCCTATCTGGGACAGTTTGAATTTTGATCCACTGCCAGAGCAGCCTCCACCACCGGCCCCGCGACCTAGACGTCGCCTTTTGCATGAGAGGATTGATGAATTTGCTGCATTTGCATATCATCAGCTCCAGTGGCAGGCTGTGAGTCAGACTTATCAGACCGCCACTGACGCCATGCTTCGCCTATACCTGAGCCACAGCGGTGTCGACCCAGCCCTTCTCCCACCACCCATGCCAGCTTTCCTGCCGCCGTTCCATTTTCATTACGCCGATACGCCAGAGTCGGACGCTGGCATCGTTCCCCCGGAGGCGCACGAGTAGTAGGATCAGTGAGAGGGGAGTCACTTCTATCCCTTCTTTTCTTTATCGCATTTCGTTTCGTTCAGTTTATTTATTTTCGTTTATTTCTATTTCTGTTGCATGTTTAAGTCATATTGCATCTGTTTTGTTATGCACTATCTGTCTCTGTTCTATCATCTGTTGCATTGGGGACAATGCTCGACTTTAGTACTGGGGGGGTGGATGGGTGTTGTGTCGTCTTTGTCGTGTTGGTGCTTTGGTCGTATTGTTCGTTGGAATGTAGTTTTAGTTGTTTTGCATATGTTTGTGTGTCAGCCGACAGTGTTTGAAGTAGTACATTGTTAGCCAAGGATGATTAGGAAGTGATGAGACATGCTCTGTCTGTCGTGTATTCGCACATCTTTAGCACATACTATGGTAAAGACATAAAGTTTTATTTAAAACATTGAACTCTCTTTGCACAAATGTTAGAACTAGAAGCATGCGTGATAAGATGGTGAAAATTTAAAAACTAAAGTGGGGAACGAAGATGTCTGAAGGTGTAAATTGAACTTGACGACATTCTCTTGAATCGAGGTATCTATCAGCATCGTAAAAAAAAAAAGATGGAGATGTAAGGTGTGGGGGAGCCGAATAAAGGAATGAAATCCTATTCCTGGCTAAAGTTGGAGATGTAAGGTGTTGAGGAGCCGAATAAAAGAATGAAATCCTATTCCTGGCTAAAAATGCAAAACACATGGATTTGAATCTGAAATGAAAAGTTCTAATATAGTCCTTTCATTACAGTATTCTTATTAAAAAAAAAGTAAAAAATTAGTCGCTGATGGATACTGAGTGCAAAGGAATAAAGGAGAATGATATTTACACTAACAGACTGATTAAATCTCTGACAATGGTTGAGAATGGATCACTCTATCATTTGTGATGCTAGGACTAACAACACACACACACGTTCAGGCTTTAGTTGAAACGATGTCTAGACCAAGGGAAGTGCGAAGAATTGTGCTTTTGTGTTGATTGACAAGGGAATATATTGAGTTTCGCTGAGGCTGGTTGATTACTATGAATTCACTGTCGAGCTAATTTATGTCATGTTCCATTCTATCTTGTCACCTATTTTGCTCGAGGGCGAGCAAAAGCTTAGTATTGGGGGGTTGATATAGGTGGATTTTACTTGTTTTTTCATCTCATGTTTTGTCGAATGGTGTTGCATTTATCGTTTAGATCGCATGCATTTTGTCATATTTTAGAATAAATTATGTTTTATTGTTACTCATGTATCTCGTTGGTTAAAATGCAGGAGATTCGTACAAAACTAAGAAAAAGAGAATTTTTGCGAAGGACGTCCGCCAGGGCGCACATTTATTTCCGTCCGGGCGCTTGAGAGCTTGAAAAAAATAAATTTCTGCGAAGACCATCCGCCCGGGCGGAAACTTATGTCCGCCCGGGCGCGCCAAAGAAGAGAGAAAAAAGAAAATCTGCGAAGACCATCCGCCCGGGTGGAAACTTATGTCCGCCCGGGCGCACTGGTTATTTTTGGGAAGATTTTGGACGATTTCTTCCCTTAATTCTGGATGGGAATGATATGGAAGGGATCATTGCACGAAATAGGAGATCATTCAGACGAGGTTGAAGAGCCAACAGAAGCTTTGGAGAGAATTCGGTTCTTGGATTGAAGATTTGAAGCTTTCCGGGCATCGCTCTTCGTGTTTTTCGTCAACTCTAGTATTTCTTATTTAGTTTTTATCATTTGAACTTAGTTTTGTTTATTTTCGCTATGAATTTTAGTAGCTAAACTTTATAATTTGTTGGGATTTAAGGGGATCCTACCCCAAAACTTTGATATAATTAATTTACACCTCGATTTCTGATTTATTCTTGATTATACTATTGTTTTATCTTGTTGTTAGAGCATAGCTAACTTTAACAACGTCTTTATATTGCGAGTGAGTTCGAGAAAATAACGTGTGATAGGAACGAGTAGTATAATCCGTAGATCTACAATTTTCATAGATATATGAAATTAGGATACGCGCCGATAATCATAGTCCTAAGGGTCGAAAACTAGGGGATTTCATAGATCGAAATGCGATTCACTCTTGATAAATAATTAAAAACATTTAATTACTTCATTGAGTAGAGTTAGTTTGGCATAGCTCGAGAGAGTGTGGTCAATTGAATAGGAAATTCTGTCGGAAGCATATGATCATTATCGAATATATTAATTAATTAACGAGAGGTAGGTCAACCGATATTCCCAACAAATCCATTTCTCATTGAATTTTAATCAACCATTTTAGATATTATCTTTCATCATTTAATTATTGAATCTTTTTATTTGCATATTTGTTCAAAAATAGTAGTGTTAAAACAATCAAATCAATTTTCGTTGCTAAATGTTCAATAACTGAAAATAATAATTGTTAAATACAGTCTTCAGTGGAACGATACTCGTACTCACGTACACTATACTATAACTTGACATCGTGCACTTGCGATTAATTTTGAGCATATAAAACATATTTTTATTAAGGATTTCACAGTGCAAGTTTTGCTCGATCACCTGCTGACAAGTAAGGCATTCAGACACAAATATGCGGATGTCTCTCTTCATCCCTGGCCACCAATACAAAATCTGTAGGTCCTTGTACATCTTGGTACCTCCTGGGTAATAGAATATGGAGATGCTGTGCCTCTGTCAGAATATCCTCTCTGATCGAATCAACAATAGGCACCCACATTCTACCTCTGTATCTCACAATACCATCTGACACTGTGTAGAGTACACTACCCTTGGCCTTATCCTTCAGCCTCCACTTCTGCAACTGCTCGTCTGAAGGCTGGCCCGCACGAATACGGTCTTGCAAAGAAGATTGGACTGTCAGATTAGACAGCTTTGGAGCTCTGCCCTTGCGGTAAACTTTTAAGTCAAACCTCTGAATCTCAGACTGAAGAGGTTTCTGCACTTACAACTGTGCTACAACTGCTACTTTCCTGCTCAAGGCGTCTGCGACGACATTAGCCTTTCCCGGATGGTAGCTAATCTCGCAGTCGTAGTCCTTCACCAACTCTAACCACCGTCTCTGCCTCATATTCAGTTCTTTCTGTGTGAAGAAATACTTGAGACTCTTGTGATCCGTGAAAATCTGGCATTTCTCGCCATACAAATAGTGCCTCCAAATCTTCAACGCAAAGACAACAGCTGCTAATTCTACGTCATGCGTCGGATATTTCTTCTCATGCACCTTTAACTGTCTGGAAGCATAAGCTATCACCCGACCCTGCTGCATCAAAACTGGGCCTAAATCGAGCTTAGATGCATCGGTGTATAACACAAAATTCCCTTGCCCTGATGGCATGGCTAACACTGGCGCTGAAATAAGGGCTTGCTTCAACGTATCAAAGCTTTTCTGACATTAATCACTCCACACAAATTTAGCATTCTTTTTGGTCAGTGAAGTGAGTGGCACTGCTATAGACGAAAATCCTTGGATGAACTTACGGTAGTAACCGGCTAAACCCAGAAAACTGCGGACTTCCGATGCATTCTTCGTTTCAACCCAATCCTTAATTGCCGCTACCTTGGTTGGATCCACCTCAATTCCACTGCTAGAAATAATATGACCCAAAAAGGCTACCTTTTCCAACCAAAACTCGCACTTACTGAACTTCGCAAATAACTTGCGACTCTGCAAGGTCTGCAAAACTGTCTTTAAGTGTTGACTGTGCTCCTCACGGCCCTTCGAGTAAATAAGAATGTCGTCAATAAAAACTATGACGAACTGATCAAGGTAGGGCTGAAATACTCGGTTCATCAAGTCCATGAAAATTGCTGGAGCGTTTGTCAGTCCGAATGGCATAACTAAGAACTCGTAATGCCCATACCTGGTCCTGAAGGCTGTTTTGTGAACATCTGCGCTTTTCACCTTCAGCTGGTGATACCCTGATCGAAGATCTATCTTAGAGAACACCGTGGCTCCCTACAACTGATCAAACAAGTCTTCGATCCTTGGAAGTGGGTACTTGTTCTTTATCGTTACCTTGTTCAACTCCCAGGAATCGATGCACAGTCTCATGCTCCCATCTTTATTTTTCACAAAAAGCACTGGTGCGCCCCACGACGAGAAATTGGGGCGGATGAATTCCTTGTCGAGAAGCTCCTGAATCTGCTGTTTGAGTTCTAACATCTCAGCTAAAGCTAATTGGTATGGTGCTTTAGAGATTGGCACAGTGCCTGGCATAAGATCGATTGCAAACTCCACCTCTCTCTCTGGTGGAAGGCCTGTGACATCATCAGGAAAGACATCTGGGAAGTCTCTGACTACTGGCACCTCTGATAAAGACGTGGGCATGTCAGGTGCAGAAATAATGCTGGCCAAGAAGGCCTGACACCCCTTAGAAATAAGTCTCCTAGCCTGCATGCAAGAGATCATGCGAGGGAAACTTCTCCATCTGGCTGGTTCAAAAAGGAACCGCTCCATGCCCGGTGGTCTAACCAATACCGACCTCTTCTGCAAGTCAATCAGAACTCTGTTCCTCGTCAGCCAGACCATTCCTAAAATAATGTCGAATTCTGGCATCGGCAAGACGATCAAATCAGCATACACCAGGTGGCCGTGCAATTCTAGATCAATGTCTCTGACCACACTAGTAGCTGACAGCTCTTCCCCTGATGGGACCGTCACAGAATAATTCACGTCGAGTCCAATGGTCTTGATATCCAAGTGACTAGCAAATGTTTTCGAAATGAAAGAATGGGTGGCTCCTGAATCTATCAAGGCCTGAGTGGCTAATCTCTTAATGAAAATATTTCCTGAGAGACGTTAGCACAACACAAACTTATATCCCAAAAATTCTAACATTAACCTCAAACATAGCACAAAATTATTATCCCAAATCCCACAAAATATCACTATCACTCTAATAATCCCAAATGAAATTTCAACATGCAAGGCAAAAATTTAATACTCTACTGAATTAAACAAGTTACTGATTAACAGTGTAGTATCTGGGTTCGCCTCCTGTGCATGCATGGCGAACACTCTGTCCTGGGTTGGCTGCTTCCACTGTGGGCACTCCTTTAGCATGTGGTCACTGGCCCCACATTTAAAACATTTTCTGGATCCCCATAAGCATGGTCCGAGATGCTGGCGATTACATTTCTGACACACTGGGAAATTCCCGGGTTTCTGAGGCGCCATCTGCTGCTGTATTGGACCCTTGCCCTTTGGCGGTCCTTGATATGGCTTCTTCCCTGGCGGCCCCTGAAACGGCCTCTTAAACTGAGGTCTCTGATGCTGCTGCTGCTGGTGTTGCGGTGGTGCCTGATAGGGCCTCTTGCCCTGCCTGTCCATCTCGATATCCCTCAGATCCTGCTCTGCTGCCAATGCTCTAGATACGGCTACTGCATAGCTAGTAGGACCAGCTACTCGGACGTCACGGCACAAGATCGGCCGCAAACCATTTAGGAAATGCCTCAAATTTGCCTGGACATCATTCGCAATGAGGGGTACGAAGTGACACCCTCTCTCAAAATTCCTAACAAATTCTGCAAAACTATTGTCCCCCTGACGCAGTGTCATAAACTCGCTGGTTAGATGAGAGCGTACTTTCTCAGTGAAGTACTTGGAGTAAAAGACCTCCTTGAAACCATTCCAATGCAGCACCTGCAAGTTGACTGCCACTGATGAACTTTCCCACCACAGTCTGGCGTCCCTGTCAGAAGGAACGTGGCACACCTGACCCTATCTGCATCGGTCAGTTCCATGAAGTCGAAGATTACCTCGATGGACTTAATCCATCCCTCAGCTACCAGAGGGTCGGTGGTACCCAAAAACTCCTTAGGATTCATCCTCCTAAACCTTTCGTACACTGACTCAGGTCGGGGTCTCGCCCCTGCATCAACTGCAGCCCGGTTCCCCGCAAACTGTGCAAAGAACTGAGTCATGCCTGCAAGCATCTGTGCCTGCATGTCTGGGGTTGGGGGTGGAGGATTGGCCCTCTCCTCACCTCGAGGCTCTTGGCCCTCTTCCCTTGCTCCACGGTCAATTACACGTCTAGGAGGCATACTGTTCCAATAATTTACCCAACACGTAAGTCCCACATGCATGAACATGATATAAACAACAGAAGATGCACGTACTTGAACTTTAAAATATGCACATGCTGAAATCAGAACTTAATGCTTACTACATAACATAAATTCAAAACATGAAAACTTACAGACTTGAGGTGTGACTTCGTGAGTTTCTTGCGACTGATAGTAGGCATAACCCTTTATAAGAACACCGCTCTGATATCAACTGTAACGTACCGTACTTTTACTACTCAAAATTTGCGGAAGAATTAAAAATTTTCTTAAATAAAAACGTGAACATTCAAAATTTGATAAAACAACTATCCGTCCTCAAAAATTGTTTCAACAGGAATTCTCAAAATGGTGTCTACCAAAAGTATTTGCTCGAGCCTCAAACAGTAACACAAAATCAGAGTAATTAAACATTTTCATAAAACTAAAACTTGGCGGTCTTCGGGTTTAGCCTACCACTATGTCCAAGCCTGCCCCTTGGTCCCCACCTCCTGTCTCCTCATAAACATCCTCACCTGCATCGATCAAGTCTAGTGAGTCTAAAGACTCAACACGTATAAACTGGAAGTAACGAATAATACAATAAAACCACATGCAACTTTAAAATAGGACATACATACTTGAAAATTGAAGTTGCAAGATAAAACTTGAACATACGTGCATACATACTAAGACGTGCCATCAACATAAATTTTTCTTAAACATGCTTGCATACTTGAACATACTTAAACATAGCTTCATGATTTAGCGTAGAGGATGTTTCAAAGCAAGTGACCCATAACATATTTCAGACTAAACCACAGTACTGGGATGACATGGACGTATCCACTGCCACATACATGAGATTCCCGTTCATAATTTAACGGGCTGATTGGTCCACATTCATGATTTAACGCTTTCCAATCACGATCTAAACCCGTTCATAATTTAACGGGGTGGAGAGGTCCTCGGCCACGTTCATTGACTTCCAAACCCATTCATAATTTGGTCACAAGACATTTAGCATACCTCAAAAACTTGAAATATTATCTTTTGCACGTCGAACATACTTACTTGGCGTTGAGGGATTCGTTGGATCTCGCTTAGGGTCGTTGCTGCAACATACTAATCATGAACTCAACACTTAACTTGCATAACTTAGACGTAGGTATTCGTACTCACCTCAAATTCAATAAATAACTTAAGACATTCTAGAACACACGGGACTTGACCTCATTTAAATCATCGTACTAACCCAAGACATGAAACTCCAAAACAAAATAAGATTTCCCAAAAATATGGAGTACACGGACCCCATGCATGGGTCCGGGTACGGGTCCGTGTAGGTGCGCAAAAAGGAATAATCGGGGAGAAGAAGGGACACGGACCCCGTGCCCAGGTCCGGCTCCGGGTCCGTGTAGACTCGGTAAGATTACACTTCGAAGGATAGAAAGGCACGGACCTCGTGCATGGGTCCGGGTAGGGGTCCGTGTAGTCTCAGTAAAAATGCACCAAGGAGGAAACGAAGGCACGGGCCCCGTGCCAAGGTCCGTGTCCGGGTCCGTGTACCTGCGGGAAGTGCAAACTCACGAAATTTCAACACATGCAATACTTATCAATCTAGACTCAATAGTACAGACCATGAATCGACACCTCGAGACACATCCTAACATGCCAAAATGTCGAACCAACTTCATACAAGCACCCAAAGCAATGACGTCCACCTTACGACGCATACAATTCAAAAACGTGGCAATTGACTCCAAATCGGTTCCTACGACTCCTAGTGTATTCGAGTGCCTATCAACACCGAACGGCATGCCAAATAACAACCCAACATAATACTTATCATACCTAGACGCAGCAACGATCACCCGTAGATTCCCAACGAAGCCTGCAACAATAAAATTCCAAAAATGCATCAATACATAATTTTTTCTGAAAACGCAGTTTGCGCAGTCCCACGAAAAACGTCATAAATCACTCAATTGTTATCCACAAATTTCGAATTTTATATCAAATCGAAGGTATCAAAAAATTCTACAATTTTCATGTGGAAAGTTTTCTCAGAATCCCGACCGAAAAATCGCAGTTTTCAAACGAACAGCAAAAACGGGATTTGCTATCTAAAAGTTATTCCAAAACTGATCCAAATCGTTTTCCGCTCCAACAACGAACGTCCCACATGAATTTTTACGCATAAATAACAACACAACGCATACTATGACGAGATTTATGCAGAAATAAAAGAATATACGTGCCTTTTGATATTTAAAAATACCGTGACGACGATACCGAAGCGGAGATGGTGCGAGGATTGATCCGGGACGAACGTGGCACGATTTTCTTTGAAGAAAATTCAACAAAAACTTTGCTGGAACTGAAGGGGAGGGGCGGCTGCTCACTTGGGGAAGAACCCTAGGTTTTCTCTCTTATTAAAAATCTGGACATAAGATGTGTAGGGTGTGTTGTTTGTTTTAGTGTGTGTAAAAACGTGTAAGTGTGTGTGAGTGTGTGTAACGTGTGTGTGGGTTTTTAATTAGGAGAAATGAGTGCTAAGTTAACCAATTAAAATACTACAAAAAGGTTAGCACACACTAATTTAATCAAACTCTTCAATTAAAATAATTACACAACAATTTTAAAAGTTTTAAACTCTTAAATCACTCAACACATAAATAAGACTTTAAAATACTAAAACTTAGTAAATCTTTTAAAATTCCCATCCTCCACTTAAAATAAAAATACCATGTTTTAAATTGCCAAAATCGTCACCGGTCTTTTCCTTGAACCCTCCTCGAGTAATCACCTGAAAAATGAAACTTGAAAAACATTTTAACGTGCCGCACATAAACATAATTAATTTAAAATAATGCATTTAAATAAATCATGCGTCACTAAAATCGTTTTAAACTTAAATAAAATATTTAACAATTTAAATAATGCATGGGTTATACGTGTACTGAATTTGGGCACTACAGCGTCACACCATATTATGGTTTTATGCATGAAAAGTTTGGAAAACAAGTAACCCCTTGAATTATTTTTGGATTTGTGGCATATGTCAAACTCTTTTCTTGGATTTTTCCTTCAAATATCATGTGTTTTTATTGTTTAAGGGCTGCCATGATATAGGTTATGATTAAGCATGGTTTTCACGATTTCTAGAGTCCTAGGATCACCCGCAAACGCTGCAAATAAATTGAACAAAAGCTGGAACCAAAACCTGGCAGAAAGTGATCTTATGGTTTGATTTTCATGAGAGGATGGCTTAGCTTGGGTTCGTTTGGGGCCATGGCATGGCTATGGTCATAAGGGGTCAAGGGAAGAGTCCTAGACACGCTAGGACTCGAGTCAGGAGGGCTGGGGAGGAGTCCTAGCGGCCCGAGAAGCACAAGGAATGACGCAGGTGGTTGCTGTTGTGCAGGAAGAAAGTGGCTCGGCCAGGGGGCTTGGGCTGGGCTAGGTTAGGTCCTTAGGGTCCTAGGAGAGTGCTTGGGGGACTGGTTCAAGGGGTGGCTCGATGGTTGGGTGGCTAGAAACAGAAAACTTGAGGGTGCATCATATAGTCAAGCACAGGTTGTGCCTTCTTCATGTGGCTCATGCGCTGGTCCAGGGGCTTGGGCTGGTCTGGGCAGGGTCTGGGCAGTGTCCTGGATGTTGTTTTATGTGCTAATATGATTATTTTAAATGTTTATGAATTTTATGATGTTGATTTTAAAACTTTTATGGATTTTTATGATTTTTATATGTTAAAACGTTTATTATAAATGTTTACGGATTTTTATGATTTAATATTGCATTTACAAGATATGTTGTATGCTTGGTTTAAAAGAAAAAACGTTTTATGCATGTTTAATTTTTATTAAGTGATGAGAATACGAAAGATTGAAGGAAGTGAATTAATTGTGACTAAATATGTTGGAGATATCGTGAGGGTTATGGTCCCAGTGAGAGCCCGACGATCGTGTTTCCATTGATACGAATATGAGGATATGAGGATAAGAGTGGGGATGTCGGGAGGGGAGAAGGCCCCAAAAGGAGCCTCGACGATCGTATTTCTATTCGATGAGGATAGGCCAAGGCTCAGTTGACGGGTGAGAGTGTCGCTGATGTCCCTGCCACCCAGTAATGTGGTTACATGTAGATGGATCCATCGACTTTTTGAGGATTGAAAAAAGTCACAATTAACGATCTGAATTCAACGGAAGGAAAAAAGAATACGTATATGTTGAGGATGATATGAATATGATGAATGTAAGGCCCGAGAATTTTATCCTATTAATCTGAAATGATTTGGGGATAATTGATATGATTATAGACGGAAAGGATCGGACCGGGAAAGACGAGATAATGCATGAAAATGTGCGAGGAACAGTAGCCCTCGCGCATATGCGCGACATGGGCAGAGGACCTCGCGCATATGCGCGAGACTGTACAAGCGAAGTCCAGAGGACCTCGCGCATATGCGCGCGAGACTGTACAAGCGAAGTCCAGAGGACCTCGCGCATATGCGCCGAGATGAGTCGTGCATATGCGCGAGCTGCCGAGAAGCCGAGCACCGAGACCAGTAGGTCTCGCGCATATGCGCCGATGATGTCGCGCATATGCGCGAGACGTGCAGTAGGCACACCGAGCCACTTGGCTTATTGCATGTACGTGGTTGTATATATATATATATATATGCACGATTTCTTCAAGGAAACGAAGGAAAGAATCGTATAGAAAGCTTCAGAGAAAGAGTTAAAAATCCTTACGCCTTTTGTGAGAAATCTGTCCGTCAGATTTTGAATCCGACTTCGATATTATGTTCCTACCGACGCAGGCTACAATTGGACGTAAGTTTTGTTACGTTTTGATATGATTTGAAATTATGGTATTGTCAGAATCTGATATGATTCTTATATGATGTTCTGGTCATGTTAGACATCGTATAATCGAAACCGGACTGAAGAATAAATACCATATGGAATTAGTATGATTTTCGGAGTTGTTTTGGAATCGATTTGATATCAGAATTGAATTATTACCGATTATGAGATGTTAGAATTGATATCTGACTGAGATGATATTGCTGGGTATATTGAGACTATGACGTTGTGCTATTGAAACAGAATTTGATTGAATTCTGATTATATCCAGTGTTGTTTGAGTGGCGTATTGATACCGTACCCTCGATATTGTTATTGTCAGATTGAGTATTGACAGGCTTTGAGTTCGAGACTTCGACAGAGTCAGAGTATCAGAAAGAAAGGTATAAATTAATGTTGAGTTGGGATTGCACAACTCGAGTGAGGTTTGACTCGAGTCTCCCTAAATCACATACTTAGTTTATTGCATTGATATTTGTAATTGATGAGATTGATGTTTGTAGTCTACTGATTCATCGTCACTGCATGTATTGACTACTGATTGTTTAGTCATTGGCTGATTCGCCTAGTCACCGGCTGATTCGTCTGGTTATTGGCTGATTCGTCTAGTTATCGACTGATTCGTCTAAACTTTGGCTGATTCGCTTAATTACTGACTGATTCGTCTAATTATTAGCTGATTCGCTTAATCCTTGACTGATTCGTGTGGCTGTTTCGCCCACACACTGGATATATGAATTATATTGATGCCGTTTAGGGTTGATTCATTCCTATCGACTGAGATTCGATATAATTATCAATATCCATACATTGGGATCCCTAGGTTAGAGTTGAGTCGAGTCTGAGACGACGCGTTGTTTGAGTCGAGTCTGTAATGACTAGTTGATTTACAATTTTGATATCATACATGTTGGTTGATTGGCTGCATGTGAATGATATTTGTTATATGCTTTTGTATATGTTTTTATATGATTGCATGTTTACATTGTTTATACTGGGATTTATTCTCACCGGAGTATCCGGCTGTTGTCTTGTTTTGTATGTGTGCATGACAACAGGTGGGACAGGTTCAAGGTCGAGGAGATGAGGAAAGATCGTGATTAGAGTGGAGGCTCCGGACTTGGATTAGAGATAGGGTTGGACACTTGATATTAGCTGTTAAACCTTAGTTGAATAAATGTATGTGGTACAGGACTTGTACTTTTATACTGAGATGTATATACGTTTTATTTCACTACGTTCCGCATTTAAAAAAAAAAAATTAGACCCTGTTTTATAATTGATTAATTAGTCCCAATGATGATTAAGAACATGATTAGCATCCGGGTCCCCACAATGAATAAGGATATGTTTATAATGGTATGAAAAATTTTATGATAAAGTTTATGAAAATGTTTATGTTTAAATTTGATGCATCATTATGAAATTTTTTTTATTTAAAGTTTATGCATCATGAAAATGTTTATGAAAATGATTATGTTTAAAGTTTATGCATATTCATGAAAACGATATTTTAAGTACAAGTATTTTTCACTGTCGTATGTGATCTGTGTATGTAGTACTTGTTATCAAGAATATGATGTGTTGAGTCTTTAGACTCACTAGGTGTGATTGATGCAGGTGATTATGATAATAACGTTAATGGAGGTCTTGATGGTTGACTTTGCAGGACTGAAGGTGCACATAACTCGAGGACCGACGCTAGTTTTCCGCACTAGTTATGATTTATGATTTTAGGTTATGTTAAAGGTATTCTATGATTTTTACTTATGTTATGAGAGATTTTTGAGATGTTATAGTATGTGCTTTACTTTTCAAATAATGTTTTTAGGTTGATAAAACGTTTGACGATTTCATGCTTTAAAATATTTTACTTTGGATTTTTAAATGTCAGTTGTATGTTTATTTTTAAAATGATGTCAAAAATATTTTATACAAATATATATGGTTCGGCCGATGCTATGTTTGGTTTTTTAAAAAATAAAATTTCTAGCACGTTTTAAGAAAACGAATAGCAGACGTTTCAATACTTATTCTTGACAGTGACTCTATTCAGCTCACAATAATCAATACAGAGTCGCATACTACCATTTTTCTTCTGCACAAATAATAGCGATTTGCCCCACGGAGAGTAACTAGGGCGAATAAAGCCCTTGTCTAGCAATTCTTGGATTTGATATTTTAATTCTTTCATTTCAGCGGGTGCTAGACGATAAGGTGCTTTAAAAATAGGTATTGTGCCCGACATCAACTAAATAGAAAATTCCACGTCGGGTGGAATGCTAGAAACTTCAGCAGGAAAGAC
Organism: Primulina tabacum; assembly: GCF_025594145.1. NCBI lineage: Eukaryota > Viridiplantae > Streptophyta > Magnoliopsida > Lamiales > Gesneriaceae > Primulina > Primulina tabacum. The sequence continues at coordinate 15,814,765 of NC_134565.1, forward strand.
AATAGGAAAGTCTTTGACAACATCAACATCCTCTAACTTCTGACTTCTAGGAGCATGTGTTGTAGCGACACATGATAGAAAAGCATGGCATCCTCGCCTCATAAGTTTCCTCGCACATAGACAAGAGATAATGTCCGGCATTTGCTTGTTCCTCGCCGCCTCAAAGACAAAAGATTTCCCTTTAGGCTGTCGAATAGACACTTTTCTCTGACGAAAATCTATCGAAGCTCCATTTGCTGATAACCAATCCATAATGAGTAAGATGTCAAATTCAGGCATAGGGAATACAATAAGATCTGCCCGAACCACATCTTTAAATAAATGAAGTTCCAGATTCTTCACAATACTAGTCGTGATCATTTGGTCACTGGAAGGAATGGAAACCTTGAAACCCAAACCCATATCCTCAGGAATAATATTCAGTCGCTTAACGAAAGTCTCAGATATGAAAGAGTGCGTAGCTCCCGAATCTAGCGGTGCATAGGTAGCTACTTCTAGAATGAATATCCTCCCTGTGGCGAAAACGTTTTAGATTATTCGTGTTGAAAATTAAGGAATTTGTACCATTTATTTCCCAAAATTTCATATAGAAGATTGATTGGATCCTATTGTTCCTAGGAAAATTCATAATTTCTTCCTTAATTTTTGATTAATTACCATTTGACCCTTCATTTCTTCGAAATTTGAATTTTAGTACCATAAATTTTCGAAAATTTCATATTGACCCTTTAAATTTTGAAATTTTCAATTTTGGTCCCTCAATTTTCAGAAATTATACTTTTGGTCCTTAAGTTTTTGGTAATTAAATTTTGGTCCCTAAACTTTTCAAAAATTGTATTTTAGTCCTTAAATTTTCGAGAATTAGTATAATTGCCCCAAAAATTCGGAAATTCCATATTAGACCATCAAAAATTTTGAAACTTCATATTATGCCCTTTATTTTGATTCTTCTCAATTTTTGGCCATGAAACTTTTATTTGGAATTATTATATCCTTCACATAAATTAAGGCACAAAAATCAATATCAATTTCTATGGTTTCTAAAATCATTCCTTAATTTCATCTAAGGTAGAGCATACAACCTAATTTCCACTAGGTTATCTTTATTCCCAGATCAATTTTAATAACCAATTTAACATATCAATATAAACACGTTAAATAACTAGGTTACCGGTGATAAGGGTAGTGTCTACCTCCTCTTCAGCCTCCTCGGCATGCATAACATAAGCTCGCCCCATAGTAGGTGCTCTCTTCTTTGGGCAATCAGCAGCCTTGTGCCCTTCTTCCTTGCATATGAAGCACTTCGTAGTTCCCCACTCGGACTTTCCATATTGTAGGCGGTTGAACTTCTTGCACGGTGGTCCTCTGCAGGCTTCGGTGCTCCAGGTGTTGGTGGTTTTGGTGGTCATGGCTTCTTAACTTGACCTTGGGGCTTTGGCGGCCCTTGAGGTCTAGGAGGTCCCGTGTATGGCTTTTTATTTGGCTGAGAATAATTTTGGTGTTGCTGTATCTTGTGCTGCATCTCAAAGTCGATGTCCTTCAAAGATTGCTCAGATTGAAATGCATAAGTAGCAACAATAGCATAAACCAAGGGACACATCATCATCACGTCGTGTCGTATGGTAGGTCGTAGACCATCCATGAAGTGTCTAAGCTTCTCCACATCATCCCTCGCAATAAGGGGTACAAAGTGGCAACCCCTATCATATTTCCTGATAAATTCAGCAATAGAAGTGTCTCCCTGACGGAGAGTCATAAATTCCTTCTTCAATCGCCCTCGCACATCGACAATAAAATAATTCTCATACAAAATCTCTTTGAATAAAGCTCAAGTAAGTGTAGCAAGATTAATACCGTGCTCAGATCCTTCCCACTATAAAGAAGCGTCATCCCTAAACATGTAAGTAGCACACCTCACACGATCAGCAAGTAGCGAAAATGCACCTCAAGTGCTCGAATCTATGCCTCCGCAGCAAACGGGTCTGTGGTACCGGAAAATTCTTTCGGCCCTAGCCTCCGGAACTTATCATAAATATCATGCTGTGGCCTAGGGGCCTGCTGTAAGTGCTGCTCGAAGAAACGAGCCATACCCTCCAATGCACGAGTAGCAGCATCCCCATTAGGAGGCGGGGGTGCATTAACATGACGATCCTTGGTAGTCTCAGTCTACCTATCAGTACTAAATGCGCGTCTAGGAGGCATTATATCTGAACATTTTCCAATTTCTAACGTAACCAACATGCATTTAAATCTAAGTTTTCTAATCATACAACGTATCCTAATTCATTTTAGCAATTTTAAGCATATAAAACATATATTCTCGTAAAGCTATTAAACATGCGACATAGACATATATTTCACGCATCATAAAAATAACATAAAACATGTAACCTTACAAATTTTAGGCTTGACGACTGAGCTTCCTGGCACTGATGGTGGCACAACCCTTTACAGGAACATTGCTTTGATACCAACTGAAACGTCCATTACTCGTTTTCCTAAAAATCATTAGAATTTTTTTTATTTACTCATTACTCTCGGCCGAATGATATATATACATATATATACTTTAAAATACCTTGCACCATTTTAAAAATAAAACAACCAACTATATATGAAAGCCAAAGGAAAGGGTTCAATTTCGTCAAACGTTTTCAAATCCTAACTTAGCAGTTTTGCTAAAACTAACAACCTCTCAAAAACCACTCAAAAGCATAACAAAAGTCGTAAAAATATCTTTAACATAATCCTAAAAGTAATAATTCATAATCATAATTCTAGTGCGGAAAAATAACGTTGGTCCTTGGGTTATGTGTATCTTTAGTACAGTAAGTTCAACCATAATGACCTCCATTATCATTATTATCATATTCACCTGCATCAATCATACCTAGTGAGTCTAAAGACTCATCAAATCATATTCTTGATAACAAGTAATACATATACAGATCACATGCAACAGTGAAAATACTTGTACGTAAAATAACATTTTCATTATGATGCATAAACATAAACATAACCATTTTCATAAAAATTTTCATATCAACATACTCATATATTCATCGTATTCATATACATATTCCATTTTCCTTTCGTTGAATTCAGATCATTAATTGTGATTCTCGTATTCGTATTGGGGCGATAGATCCATCTACATGTAACCACAGTACTTGGCGGCGGGGACATCAGCGACACTCTCACCCGTCATTTGAGCCTTGGCCTTACCTATTAACATATCATCGTAACAGTCACAATTACTTAACTTCCTTCAACATTTCGTATTTTCATCACTTATAAAAATTAAACATGCATATAAAGTTTTTCTTTTAAACCAAGCATGCAACATGTCTTTTAACGTTATCGTTCATCATAGAATTGCATGAAAATGTAAAATAATCTTATTAACATATAAAACAACATTCAGGACACTTCCATGACGTTTACTAATTTTCGAGTGTGAAATTACCGTTTTACCCCTAGACATAAAATTTTACGATTTTGACATTTTCTTAATTCTGTTGATTCTAGACCATTTTTAAGCTTCCATTAATTTTATCATATTTTCATTTAATTTAAATCGATGGCTTTTTATTTATTTTTTAATTATAACTTATTAATGTGTTTTAATCCCGAATTAAATCAAACTTTAATAAAAAATTCCAAAACTTAAAATATAGAATTATAATATTTATTTAGCCCTCGTGAACCATCATTCGACCCCCGTTGAACCATGTTTTGAAACCTAACCATTAAAACCCTAAGTTCGAACCACGTAAGGAAAAACTATGAGCCAACTTGCGTTTCCACCGGGCCATGCTCGAACCACACTGAGTCGATACCTTACAAGACCCTCGAGGAACCCTACTGGACCCTTAGAACCCCTAGGACTCGAAGCAGAGCACGCCTGAAGAAACCTGCACGAGCAGCAAGAAATCGGCCAAGACCCTCCTTGCCTTCGGACTCTTCGAACTCGCGTAGGACCCTAACTACCGAGCCAGACCTTTACCCAGACCCTTGTGCACCCTCTTAGGACCCTAGGGACCAAGCTTAGGCCATCCCTAAGCCCCTTGGCCGAGCAATGTCTGTTGGAAACTAATTCTGGAGTTTGACAAAATATGAACCAACTGAAAATACGAACCAACTGATCAAGCAAACTAAACTCAGCAACTGAACTCAGCAACTGAAAATTCAGTTATTCTCCTCACCAGTAACTGAAACACGTCAACCGACAAAGAGACATAAAAGACTGCAACTGAATGTGGAACGACGCACTTCAATCAATACAGATTGGAACAACGCATTTCGGCTAAAGCAGTAAAAACGCCGCATTACAATAAATGAAGCAAACAATGCCCAAGAAATAATGAAGTGGCAATCAACGGATACAAAGATTCAAATATATCTCAAGTTACCATAGGAAGGGAAGCTTATAAATATGACAGAAGAGCAGCTGAAAAACCAACAAGATCTCTCGATTCAAAGCTTGCTGTCATTCTGCCAAAATCTTAGCTCACTCTTACTTTATTTATTCGTAGCAGTCAAGGCTACAATTTGAGCTCACTAGCACTCTGTATTAATCGTGTTAAGATCAGTTACGCACTGAGAATTCTCTGTAATACTAAGAGTTTCAGTTTTTGGTAGCGAGAAGTCCAAACTGAAGTGGGTCAGTACAAATCTTGTATTTGATCAAAATCTTTTAGTGGAAATCCTATCTTTGAGATAGAAGGGGTGACGTAGGAGTAATTTAAATCTCCGAACATCCAGAAACAATCCTTGCATATTTTATTTTTGTATTCTAACTTTCAGTCAGTTACTTTCTGCAACTAATTCAGTTTAACTGATTGTCATTGACCAACAAGATTCCGAGAATCAGTTTGTCACCAAACTGAACTCAAAATTCAAAAGATCAGTTTTAATTGTGAGTGTTTATTCAACCCCCCCTTCTAAACACTCTTGATACGTTAATCGATCCTATCAAGTGGTATCAGAGCAGTTGAATCTTGTTCTTGAATACTTTTGAATATATAAACTTGCTAGCATGACTTCATTCAACAAAATTCCTATGTTCTCCAGAGAAGAATTTGATGATAGGAAAATCAGAATGCAGGCTCATTTAGCTGCACAAGATGATGACATGTGGTATGTCATAACTGATGGACCCATGAAAATTCTAAAAACAAATACAGCACTTGCTATAACAGAAGGGGCACCGCAAAGAATAGAAAAGCCCAGAGATGAATGGACAACTGAAGATAAAAGAAAAGAAAATCTTGATAATGTGGCTAAAGACATTCTGTACAAAACGCTGGACAAAGTAACCTTCAGCAAAATAAAGATGTGTAAGACAGCCAAAGACATTTGGGAGAAGCTGATCCAGCTGTATGAAGGAAATGATCAAACCAAGGAAAATAAACTTTATGTTGCTGTTCAAAAGTTTGATAACATCAAAATGAAAGCAGGAGAATCAATGCACGAGTATGATGAAAGAGTAAGCAGTGTCATCAATGAGTTAAATGCACTTGGAAAAGTGTATAACAACAAAGAAATTGCACTAAAGATAATGAGAGGTCTTCCCAAGGAATGGGATGTCAAGACCATGGCAATGAGGGAGTCCAAAGATCTAAACCAGATTGAACTTCATGATTTGTTTGCTGATTTAAAGGCTTATGAGTTCGAGCTGCAGACCAGAGAAGGAGAACCATCTACCCCTGCAGCCACAACTGCTCTAGCTACTGTCAGAACAGAACCAATCAGTTCAGTCGAAAAATCTGCTGATCAATTGAGCAGTGATACAAGAACAAAGAAAAAATTTGGAAGGTTCATGAGAAAGAACCAAGGAAACTTCCAGAAGCCATACCAAAGGAACAACTCCAAGGATGAATCAAATGCCTGCTACAACTGTGGCAAATCAGGCCACTTTATTACTGATTGTCCTAAACCGAAGAAGGATAGTCAAGGCTCAACTGATAGAAGAAAGAAATCATATGAGCACAAAAGAAGACCCAAAGAAGATAAGAAGTCCTTCAGGAAGAAACATGAAGTACTCTTAGCTGAAGAGAACAAATCTAAATGGGAAGAAACTGACAGTGAGGAGTCAGAACCAGAAAGCTCATGCAGCTCCAGTGATGATGAGGAAGTCAAGTGCTTAATGTCTAATGATGCAGAAGAAGAATCATCTAGTCAACAGATATTTGGTTTCAGCTCAACTGATTTCACACGAGAAGAACTCATTCTAACACTACATGACATGGTAAATGAGTACCAAAAGCTTGCATCATCATTTGAAAAAATCAAAGCAAAGAAAACTGATCCCACAGACAATAAAACCAAAACTGATGAATCAGTTGATGGGTTGAGTCTAAAAAGGAAAATTGCTGAGCTAAAAGCAGAAAGAGACAAAAATCAGTCATTAATCCAGAAGTTGACTGTTGAAAACTCAAAAGAGACTGAGCTCATTCAGTCTTGGAACAAGTCATCTGCTGCACTGAATGAGATGCAGAATTCACAAAAATCAGTTTCTGATAAAACTGGTTTAGGGTTCAACACTCAAGAAGAAATGAATCCAAATGATACTCAACCAAAGCTAAAAATAGACAAAGGGAAATACATTCACTTTGTCAAATCAGCAGTGATACAAGAAAAAATTGAGCCCAGTAAACTGATTGAGCAACCTACTGAGATTATGAACAAGGCTAGAAGATATGAGATTGGTTACAGTATAAAATTCTTAACTAATTTACACAGTCAGTCATCAAAAAGATTTCACAAGAACTATTCGAATAGCTATTTCAATTACAATAACTGCAAGCCAGTTCAGAAAAGATATAGACTGAACAATCAGTTAAATAAAGCTAAAACACATATTGTATCATCTGTACACTACACACCAAGCACACAAAAGCCGAGAAAAACCATTTGGAATACAGTTACTGGAAAGTCTGTTAGACTAATCCAAGTATGGGTTCCTAAGGGACTAATCAGTTCAGGACCCAAATAGATATGGGTACCAAGTTATATTATGTGTGTGATTGCAGATAACAGGTACAAACAAGAACTCAATATGGTATTTGGACAGTGGATGTTCGCGGCATATGACAGGAGATGCAAGTGTGCTATCTCAACTGATCGAATACACTGGTCCAAACATCAGTTTCGGGGACAATTCCAAAGGTAGAACTGTGGGTAAGGGTAAGCTTATCCATGGTAACTTTACTTTTAAAGATGTTCTATTAGTAGAAAACCTGAAGTATAACTTGATTAGCATCAGTCAGTTATGCGACAGTGGATTCTCAGTACAATTTGACAAAAATTCATGTTCATTCAAAACTTCAACTGATAAAGTCATACTAACTGGCAAACGTTGTGGAAACACATATAAAGTCAGTTGGAATGATCAAACTTATGCACCAGTTTGTTTTATTGCTTCCAAATCATCTAAAAACTGGTTGTGGCACAAGAGACTAAGTCATTTAAACTTTAAATCAATTGCCTATCTGAGTAAACATGAACTTGTAACTGGTTTGCCCAAAATAGACTTTTCAAAAGAAAAATTTTGCTCAGCATGTCAGTATGGTAAATAAGTACGATCTTCTTTTAAAAACAAGGGATGCAAATCTTCATCCCGATGCTTAGAACTATTGCACATGGATCTTTTTGGTCCTATACCAGTCATGAGCTTAGGGGGAATGAAATACACCTTGGTAGTCGTAGATGATTTCTCAAGATTTACTTGGGTTATTTTTCTCAAATCTAAAGACCATACTGCTTCGCATCTAATAAAGCTTTTCAAAAGACTTTTAAATGAAAAATCAGTTGGAATTGATCGAATCAGATCTGATCGAGGAACTGAATTCATCAATCAAACTCTTTCAAATTTCCTAGAAAATGCTGGAATCAAGCATGAGCTCTCAGCAGCCAGAACTCCTCAGCAAAATGGTGTAGCTGAGAGAAGAAATCAGACCCTTAAAGAAGTTGCTAGAACGATGCTTGCTGATTCTGGTATTTCTCAAAGATTTTGGGCAGAGGCAGTAAACACTGCGTGTTATACTCAGAACAGATCTATGATTAATAAGAATCATATGAAAACACCATATGAGATCTGGCATGGAAGAAAAAGTATAATTACTTATTTCAAAATATTCGGCTGCAGATGTTTCATTCTTGATAATGGTAAAAATTATTTAAAAGCGTTTGATGCTAAATCTGCAGAAGGAATATTTCTTGGATATTCATCAGTTAGTATAGCTTATAGAATCTTCAACAAGAAAACCCTAAATGTTGAAGAATCTGCTCATGTTGATTTCGATGAAACTGAACTAACTGATAAGCCAACTGATCAAGTCGAGCTAGCTTATCGATTTACAGATATCAGTTTGGAAGATGATGACAAAAATGAAAGTCATGGCAATCAAAACATATTTCAAACACCTGAACCAGAAGTACTGGACCAATCAGATGTGCAGGAAGTCGTTGCTAATGATCAGTTGATAGAGCATAATGATAACATTCAAATACCAGTTGACGAAGCACAAACTGAGACTGAAAACTATGTTCAGTTACCAACTGAAGAAATTGCTGATACAACAAATACTGAGTACAGATGGAGAAAATCACATCCACCTGAGCTGGTAATAGGAAATCCATCTGATCCAGTAAGAACTCGCAATCAAATGCTAAATTTATTTATCTATTCAGCTTTTGTCTCACAACTAGAACCAAAGAAAACTGATGAAGCTCTTGCTGATCCGAACTGGGTAAATGCAATGCAAGAAGAGATAAATCAGTTCACTTATAATAATGTCTGGAACTTAGTTCCAAGACCAATTTCAAAAACTATTATAGGGACAAAATGGGTATATAGAAATAAACTGAACGAGGATGGTTCAGTTGTGCGCAATAAAGCGAGACTGGTAGCACAAGGATATAGGCAAGAGGAAGGAATTGATTACGATGAAACATATGCACCAGTTGCAAGACTGGAGGCAATCAGAATATTACTTGCCTATGCTTCATTCAAGAACTTCAAAGTCTATCAAATGGATGTAAAAAGTGCATTCCTAAATGGCCAGTTGCAAGAGGAAGTATATGTTGAACAACCCCCAGGTTTTGTAAATCACAACTTTCCTGATCATGTATATCATTTGAACAAAGCCTTATATGGTCTTAAACAAGCTCCCAGAGCTTGGTACAAAACTCTTTCAAAATTCCTAATTGATCATGATTTTTCTGTTGGATCAGTTGATAAGACCTTGTTCAAATTGCTAAGAATGATCAAATTTTATTAGTTCAAATTTATGTTGATGATATCATATTTGGGTCAACTAACCTCAAATTATGCGAGAAATTTGCTAAGTTAATGCAGGAAAAGTTCGAAATGAGCATGATGGGTGAACTGACATTCTTTCTTGGACTGCAAGTGAAGCAACTGGATACTGGTATATTAATCAGTCATATTAAATATACAAAGGAGCTGCTGAAGAAATTTGGCATGGAATCATGTTCAGCTGCAAATACTCCGATGAGCTCATCAGTAAAATTGGACACTGATCAAGGGGGAATATCAGCTGAGGCGACATTATATCGAGGATTAATAGGTTCATTGTTGTACCTAACTGTCAGTCGTCCTGATATTGTATTTGCTGTCTATATGTGTGTTAGATTTCAAGCAAATCCTAAGCAATCAAATTTCTCAGCTGCTAAAAGAATTTTGAGATATCTTAAGGGTACACAAAATGTTGGGTTATGGTATTCTAAAGACTCTACTTTCAATTTAGTTGGATATTCAGATGCAGATTATGCAGGATGTAAGCTTGATCGTAAAAGTACAAGTGGATCTTGTCAGTTTCTAGGAGACAGACTGATCTCTTGGTTCAGAAAAAAGCAGACATCCATAGCTACCTCAACAACTGAAGCAGAATATCTTGCTGCTGGTAGTTGTTGTGCACAACTGATCTGGATCCAGCAACAATTGAGAGATTATGGAGTAATTACAAATGAATCGCCCATATTTTGTGACAATACAATCACAATTGCCATCACCTATAATCCAGTTCTTCACTCAAGGACCAAGCATATAGATGTTAGGCACCACTTCATTAGAGATCATGCTTTGAAAAATGACATTAGACTGGAGTATATTTCAACTGAGCAACAAGCAGCTGACATTTTCACCAAACCATTACCCGAGACTAAGTTTTCTTACTTTCGCAATATTCTTGGTTTAATTGACTTATCTTAAAATTATTATTGATGTTGTTTTACTAAAAAAATTATTTGCAGTGCCGCTAAGATATTTGATGAAAGTCAAAGGGTTGGTGGATGATGATACGGAGCGATTATCTAAATTCAAAATTTTCAATGGGAAGAATGTTATGCCACCCAAGACTAAATTAGATATTTCTCCTGATCAGTTCATAAAGATCAAGAAAGAGATTGGGACGCAACAGGTTGCTTCCAAATCAGTTAAAAAGGCCAAGACATTGGCTCAACTGAAGATAGTTAAAAGAAAACTGATTATCAGTGAATCTGATTCCGAGAAGACGCCCTCTCCAAAAGTTGCCAAGAAACCAAGAACACAAAGGACAAAATTACCACCAACCACAGTAGAATCTATTCCTACTGAAAGACTGAAATCTTCAAATGCCCAACAGCCTCTCAAAGCAGTTCCTCTGAAGATCATCCCACCAGAAATCTCAGCTGGTGCAACAAAGGAAATAGTTAGAATCAAAGCTCCTCTAATCCACATCAATCGTCCTACCATTCTAGCACCTGCCAGACCCAAAGGAATAAATATTATGGAACTGGTGGATACTACTCGAACTGGATTGGAAATTCCACACATCCTCAGTACTGAAAAAGGCAAAGGCAAATTGATTGAAGAGCCCAGGCCATCCAATTCAATTCAAACTCATATTGACCTTGTTTGGGAACATGTTAATAATTTTGCAGCATCAAAACTTAAAATCTATGATGCCTGGACCGCCTACAGAACTCAAATTTTTGCTAAGCAGCTGAAAAAGAAATCCCAGCTGAACAAGTTTATCAAACTGGAAGCAATTGTCCTCAAGATGGTCAAAGCTGCCACAATTGTTCCGGCTCTGGAGAGGAAAACATATTTTTTTGATCAAATTCGAGCTAAAAGGCTATCTCAACTGCTTGAGAAATTAAAGGCAAACTACATTCCCACCAATCCAACTGCCTATAATGATCGAGCTGTGATCACTCAGCTAGATACAGATCTTACTAGCTTGCAAGCTCAGATAAAAGTGTGGGAAATGGATCAGGAGTTAGTTTTTCCTGAGGAAGCCTCTGAAGAAGAAGAAGAAGAACCCTCCTCTCAGCAGAAAGAGCCACCCTCAGAACAAACTATTGTTACAACTGAAGAAACAGTTTAGGATGTGCCACAATCATCTGCTGTGGAACATCAACAGTATTCTGAAGCCGAATTGAATTTTGGCAACATTGATGAAATTATTCAAGTAGTGGTGACAGAATCTGTTATTGATGAACCTCTATCAGTTGATCACTTCGCTGATCAAGCAGCTGAAGAGAACACCATCTTAACTGAAGAGCCAGTTAAGGCCGTCATTTCTGAACCAAATGATTCAAGAATGATGTCTGCTCAATCACCAAATCACCGAATTGCTGAAAATATGGAGGCATTGTTGATCTCTTCTGAAAAACTTCCAACTGATGAACCAGCACGAATATCAGAAGACTATCAAATAGATGTATCAGTTCATGTCCCTCTCACTAAAGATATTATTCAACAAGAAAGCTCAAATGCTGAACAACATCATTCCTCATCTCCTCCAGTCCAAGTAGCAGTAACTGAAACAAATGTTCCAGCACAGACTGTTTCTGAAACGATACTAACTAATAGGACCATGGTGGTTTTTGATCAAGTCTCACATGAACCAAGAACATCTGATCAGTCACCTCCTCTTCAATCCACAGAAATGGATATTGTCCTTGAAGAAATCCAGAATATGCAGCACAACATGCAGCAGATGATTACTGAAATCAAGAAAATTCAATCCACACAATTCTCTCATACTGTCAAATTGGATTCTTCAATTGAATATGACTCCGCAAAATTGAAAGCCATTCAAGCAAACATGGAGTCTCTTACCCGAACTGTGCTTGAGATGAAGAATAACAGAGGTCTAGTTCAAAGTCTCTATACAACTCAGGATATAATCAGTCAACGAGTTGAGCGATTGGAAACTTCTATCTCTAATAAAATGGAATTGCTGCAGACTTGTTTACAAACTGCTGTCTCAAGTATCTCTGCCGATGTCAAAATTCTTTCCACTGACGTTCGAAAATTATTTGAGAAGATGGATTTGTTTGACAAAAAGGGGAAAGAAATCAAAAATCAAAGAGCATCTTGAGAAACAGCAAAAGAAACCATCTTGTTAAAAAGCAGTTAATCAGATTATTAGATTCAGCTGTTATTAATTCAAGACTTCTATCAGTTCAAGAAATTCAATCCCTTATTTTATCTACAATGAGTTCAGACGTTCAGTTATTATCTACTTAGTTTTGTCAAACACCATAAAAGGGGAAATTGTTGGAAACTAAATTCTGGAGTTTGACAAAATATGAACCAACTGAAAATACGAACTAACTGATCAAGCAAACTGAACTCAGCAACTGAATCTACGCAACTGAAAATTCAGTTATTCACCTCACCAGTAACTGAAACACGTCAACTGACAAAGAGACATAAAAGACTACAACTGAATGTGGAACGACGCACTTCAATCAATACAGCTTGGAACAATGCATTTCGGCTAAAGCAGTAAAAACGCCGCATTACAATAAATGAAGCAAACAATGCCCAAGAAATAATGAAGTGACAATCAACGGTTACAAAGATTCAAATATATCTCAAGTTACCGTTGGAAGGGAAGCTTATAAATATGACAGAAGAGCAGCTGAAAAACCAACAAGATCACTCGATTCAAAGCTTGCTGTCATTCTGCCAAAATCTTAGCTCACTCTTACTTGATTTATTCGTAACAGTCAAGGCTACAATTTGATCTCACTAGCACTTTGTATTAATCGTGCTAAGATCAGTTACTCACTGAGAATTCTCTGTAATACTAAGAGTTTCAGTTTTTGGCAGTGAGAAGTCCAAACTGAAGTGGGTCAGTACAAATCTTGTATTTGATCAAAGTCTTTTAGTGGAAATCCTATCTTTGAGATAGAAGGGGTGACGTAGGAGTAATTTAAATATCCGAACATCCTGAAACAATCCTTGCGTATTTTGTTTTTGTATTCTAACTTTCACTCAGTTACTTTCCGCAACTAATTCAGTTTAACTGATTGTCATTGACCAACAAGATTCCGAGAATCAGTTTGTCACCAAACTGAACTCAAAATTCAAAAGATCAGTTTTAATTGTGAGTGTTTATTCAACCCCCCCTTCTAAACACTCTTGATACGTTAATCGATCATATCAATGTCTTTCTGCGTGGCTGCTGCTCATGTGCGCCTCTACGCGATGGCTCGGATAGGGTCCTAGCTTGCTAAGACTCTTTCCAGCCGCTGCTGCTTGGGTCCTAGCTAGGACTCTTTCCTTGACCCAAACCATGACTTAACCATGACCCAAGTCAAGCCATGCAAAGCTTAACCCCATGAGACTGAAGCTTGACCCTAAAAACGTGAAGGTTGGTTCCAGCTTGTTCCGTTCTCGTGTGCTGCTTGTTAGTGTGACTTAGGACTCCTTAAACTCGTATAAAAACATGCCCCTGTTTAATCCTAGAACATGGAAGATGCTTCATGTACATATACATCAAATTTTGGATTAAAAACATGATTCAAAATTTTATTCTTTGAACAAAAAAGAAAATGAATAAAAGTGTATCTTATTTTTCATGCAAATTCATATTTAATACATATTATGGTGTGATGATAAGTAAAAGAAAGAGTATGGCGTGGCTTTGTGTATTTAGCGCATGAATAAACATAGACGATTGCGAAGAACGGTGACGAGCAACATTGGGCGAATTTCCTTGAAATTTTTCGAAGCTTTCCTCTTGTTTTTTTTTTTGGTGTGTTGCCGTGTGGTTTAGGGTGTTTAGGAGTCTTGTGAATGAATTAGGGTAAGGGGCGTGCATGATTACAAATAAATGGTAGGGTTTGAGCTTTTATTTTTGTTAGAAAAATTAGTGTGCAAGCTTGGGCCCATTATTAAACTATACTAGACCCAATAAGCCCAATTGTGCATTTAAAAGTTCGTGAAATTATTAGCCGTGTTGTCAAAACATTCGTATTTTTGTTGAAAATTTAATTCGGACAAAATCACGTCTCGGCGTATAAATTAACCTCAAAACTCCTTATTTTAAAAAATAATAAAAAATATCAACCTTAATTTAAATAATTAAAAACAATTATTTAGTAAAATTATTTTCTATTTTTCAGCATCGATCTCCGTTACTCGATCGCAACTCGAATAACCTTTTAAAAATATATTTTAATGCATTTAAGTAAACTACTTTAAAATCATATAAACATATCAACATAATCGATTTAAGCAACTAAAACAATTTAATTTGCTATTTATTTATTTTCACTAGATTTGCATGTAGTTAGATTACGTCGTCTTAATTTTTTGACATTACAATTTAATTCTTGGAATAACTAAAAATATGCATACAACTTCTTTTGATAATATGTTATTTTTAAAATATAATAAAGTAAACTACCTACACGAAACTACTTCGTAATTTAAATTTTTTTATTTAAAACCTATTCGGGCAATCGTCGCCACCCAGATGTGCAGCGGCTGCTGTTGTGTGCGTTCGTGTACTTTTTGGAACTATTTCCTGGCAGTACACACATAATTTTGTTTTTTCAAAAAATTTTCAGGGCCTGCGTGTAACGTCACTCATTTTTAAATTCCACTGAAATATTTTTTTTTAGTTATGATCGAAAATACTTACACATCCACTATAGAGGCCCGTATTTCGTATTTGTAAATTTGCGGAATTATTTAAAATTTTTCTTTAAAAGTAAATAACTTGCCTCATTCATAAAATAAACTGATAAAAAATTTAAATGTTTAAAGTAGCAGCGGAAGTAAATACTGTTTTTCAAAACAACAACTTAAAATAATTCATCGTAACAAAATAAGTTTGAGCATAAAATGATAAATAAACTGAAACATGAGGTCCTTGGGTTCTTACTACTGCCGGACCAAGATGGCTCATTGGTCCCTGCCCTCGGCCTCGACCTCATCAGTACATACAACAATCAAGTCTAGTGAGTCTAAAGACTCAGCATGCATATATCGTGAATAGCAAGTAAAATATATCATAAAATTTCATGCCATGTAAAGATATCATATCGTAAAGCGTAACGTGAAAATCGTGTCATGAATAATTATAAATGCGTGCATAACTGAAAATCGTACGTAAAATGTTTGCTCGATAGAGCCCTGTCATAAAATAGCATATCATAATTTTCTATTGAGATAATGTTCTGCGCAAGTGGCCCATAACGTATCACAACATACCATACACGTCTGATCAGACTAAACCACTGTATACTGGGCGGTAGAGATCATCATAGCCCTTGGACTGGATATCCCTACCGATACATGAACATGAACCGGTCGTAAGTCACCGGGTGAAGTAATTATCCCATAAGCTGCAATCCCATAAGCGTGAGGTGGCCACAAAACATATCGCATATATCTCAAAAATAAACATTTTCTATTTTTATGCACGTAATATAACTAAAAATCCTGTTTTATTTTACCAAACGGGTTGGATCGTTCCCAGGCTCGCTGCGACCTAATTCTAACATGAGAAACATGAAAATAAACTTAACTTGATGAACATGTCATAACCGAACCAAAAAACGAGACAATTACGCCCCACAAACTTATTATCTAACAATGACTCCGTACCAACCCGAACCAACATCGAAACCATCGTTTAGTCATGATTAAAATACACCTAAAATACTGGAAAATAATTACCAAGGGCTGTAATACACGAAAATTGTTCATGGAGGCCAAAATCATGAAACGCTCTTTCGAGAGTCACTTTGGCACATTGCACCGTAAATTCTCGTACGACCTCTAAACTTAACCAAATCACAAACGGCCAAAAACATGACCTTCATAACTCATTGAGGTACTGTCCAGTCCAAGGCCATAGGTTAAAAGCCAATTCAGAACTCGTACATGACCTCTGAACCGCAGCAAAGTTGCTGTAAAATTCCAGCGGCAGCAACTGTGCCTGCATCGCTTTGTTTACGAGGCTATTGGCCATTGGGGCTTGAACCGCTGACCAGAGCCTCTTCCCACCATCCTAAGGCATGGTTTGAACCATGACTAACGGACTTAGTCCAACCACAATCCAAACAAACACCTACGACAAAACCGAAGCTCCACCCGAGACGCCATTGATCACGCGTGGGGTGTATTGCTTCACTTGTTGTCTTGGTCATTCCAATGGTCATGAGATCGACAATGGCCTGATCTAGACATCCTGAGGTATTGTGTGAACCATGGCTAAGGGCTAAAAAGCCAACCAAGATCCACCCAACACCATAAAATCGAAAACCAACTCACACAACAAAATCATAAAATTGAAAACCGAAGGGGCTGTCTTGTGTTGTTTGCTTTAAAACCGATGGGACCATGAACCAAGCCATGAAAGGTCATCTTGGTCATGTCCTAGACATGCTAAGGAAGTGTTCAAACCATGGTTATAGGCCCTAGGCCAAATAAGATCCGAACCCTCGCCTTAGACAAACAAGAAGAGAAATCGAGACTCAACAATTGCCACTATGAGAGTTGCTGTCAAATCTCTTCCGTCATCATGTAGGGTCTGGTACCAATGGACTACCATGACTCTAACATGTCCTAGTACATGTCTAGATGCAACCTTGCATGCCTGGAACCGAGCCAACCTCTGAAATCAAAAGAAACAATACCAAACGTGAAGCATGAACGGAACCGAAAATCTGTGCAGAAATTCTGAACTTGCTGTCAATAAATTTCGGTTTTTGCCTTGAAATCGTGATCATGTAAGGCTTTAAAATATTTGTATAACTTGATTGAAGAGCAAAGAAAAATATAGACATGCCTTGGAATTCGATTTTCGAAAGAACAAACCAAAACGACGAACGCGGCGCGACGGAGACGGAGTTCTCTTTTCTTTCTTTTTTTCTCTCTTGTTTGCTTGTTGAAGGCTCACGATTTTTGGATGAGTTTTCTTCTGAATTTCGAGAGTCAGTAGAGGGAAATGGCTAGGGAATGAAGGGAAGTTTACTAAATAAAAAGGGAGCTTTGAAAGGCAAAATGAATCTTGCTATCCTAGTTGTTTGTTTGATAGGGAAATATATATTATATTATGGGATTTGATGGAGTGATGGCCGATTTTTAGCTATCAAATATGGGTAGTAATATTGCTTAATTAATATTTTTTGTTGATTAAAAGGTGAGGGATTATCATAACAAGAAAAGGATTAAGGAATGATATCAAAATGGTGAGTTGTCAATCCATAATCAAATCCTAAAAGGGGTTGCCGAATTCTTGAAGGAAAATGGAGGGAAATATTGCTAAAACTTGTATTTTTAAATCTTTAAAGTTTTATCCACCCATTAAGTATTTTATTGAATTAAGTAATTAATTAGTTTAGGTTAGTAATTATCTTGCATGCATGGCTTATTCTTTAAAAATAAATTACTAACAAGTTAAGTTACAATTTATTAAATAAAATAGGTCTAGATTAACTTATCTCAATTGATCATACATTTGAATTTAGGTTTTTAATTAAATTATTGGACATAAAGGAACTTATTTACTACTTATCTCTAATTAATTAAATAAATCCTTAAACATTCTTTTACATTAAAATTATTTATTCTTTATCTTAAATAAATTCTGAGAATATTTTCTTATCATTAAATTTTAACTCAATACTTCAACTCCGTTCCGGCCTCGTTTATTTATCCGAAAAAATAAAAGCTAAACTACTGCGATTTAAAATAAATGACAAATGACTTAATGAAATTTAAAATGCTTTAAATAATAAAGAAATCATATTTAATCTAAATAATAGTAATTATGCATGGCTTATACGTAGTCTGATTTAACGGGTTCTACAACTCTCCCCCCCTTAAAAGAAATTTTGTCCTCGAAATTAAAACTTACCGAATAACTCGGGATACCGACTCCTCATCTCTGGCTCAGATTCCCACGTAGTTTTCTCCTCTGAATGATTAAGCCATTTGACTTTCACTAGTTTAACCACCTTGTTCCGAAGCTTCTTCTCCTGTCTGTCTAAGATCTGCACTGGTCTTTCTTCATAAGACAGGTTCGGAGTGAGCTGCAACGGTTCAAAATTCAGGACATGCGAAGGATTCGCCATATACTTCCTCAACATAGAGACGTGGAACACATTGTGTACTCCGGTCAGATTCGGCGGAAGAGCAACACGATAAGCTAACGTCCCCAACCCTATCGAGGATCTCAAATGGTCCGATGAATCTCGGAATGAGCTTTCTTTTCTTCCCGAACCGCATGACATCTTTCATAGGTGCTATATTCACAAAAACATGGTCGCCAACGGAAAACTCTAGATCTCTCCTCCTCTGATCCGCATAGCTCTTCTATCGGCTCTGAGCAGTCCTCATCCTATCACGGATCTTGACTACTACATCGGCAGCCTGCTGAATGATCTCCGGACCCAATTCTGATCTCTCCCCTACTTCATCCCAATGAACGGGCGATCTGCACTTACGACCATACAGTGCTTCATACGGAGCCATATCTATAGACGACTGAAAACTGTTGTTATAGGTGAACTTTACCAATGGCAAATTTGACTCCCAACTCCCTGAGAAATCGATGACACAAGCACGGAGAAGATCCTCTAAAATCTGGATAACTCTCTCTGATTGTCCATCTGTCTGAGGGTGGAAAGCTGTGCTAAACAACAACTTCGTACCCACTGCTGAATGAAGACTCTTCCAAAATGCGGAAGTGAATCTAGGATCTCGGTCAGACACTATAGAAACGAGAATACCATGAAGCCTGACTATCTCTCGGATATAAAACTCTGCATACTGAATCATGGTGAAAGTCGTCTTGATAGGCAAGAAGTGCGCTGATTTGGTAAGACGATCAACAAACACCCAGATAGCATTTGATCCTCTAGCCTGACTACGGCAAACCTACCACGAAGTCCATGGTAATATTCTCCCACTTCCACTCGGGAATAGGAAGAGGCTTGAGCAAGCCTGCTGGTCTCTGATTCTCCGCTTTCACTAGCTGGCACGTCAGACACTCGGATACAAAACGTCTGATATCCTTCTTCATTCCGGGCCACCAATACAACAACTGCAGGTCTTTGTACATCTTCGTACTCCCAAGATGAATTGAGTACGGCGACATGTGGGCTTCGGATAAAATATCTGTTCGAATAGAATCACTGCTAGGAACCCACATTCTGTCTCAATATCTCACAATACCGTCACTAACTGTATACAAGATACTGCCCTTGGCCTCATCTCTCTGCTTCCACTTTGCCAACTGCTCATCTGCTAACTGACCACTGCGAATACGGTCTAGAATGGAAGACTGAATCGTCAAAGTAGATAGACGGGGAACTCTACCTCGAGGATATGTCTCTAGATCAAACCTCTTCATCTCAGACTGAAGAGGCCGCGAAATCACGAGATGAGACATCACTGCGACTTTCCTGCTCAATGCATCCACAACTACATTAGCTTTGCCAGGGTGGTAGCTAATGTCACAGTCGTAGTCCTTCACTAGCTCCAACCAACGCCTCTGACGCATATTCAGTGCTTTCTGCGTAAACAAGTACTTGAGGCTCTTATGGTCGGTAAAGATCTGGCACTTCTCTCCGTACAAATAATGTTTCCAAATCTTCAAGGCAAATACTACGGCTGCCAACTCTAGATCGTGGGTAGGGCAATTCTTCTCGTGGATTTTCAACTGGCGAGAAGCATACGCTATCACCTTCCCATGCTGCATCAACACTGCGCCTAAACCGAGCTTCGAAGCATCGGTATACGAAACAAAGTCTCCGGGCCATGACGGCATGGCCAATAATAGCACTGATATAAGAGCTTGCTTCAAAGTATTGAAGCTCTTCTGACACTCATCGCTCCACACAAATTTCGCATTCTTCTTTGTCAATGACGTGAGTGGAACTGCGATAGAGGAGAATCCCTGAATAAACTTCCGATAGTATCCTGCTAGCCCAAGGAAACTACGGATCTCTGATGCATTCTGCGGCACAACCCAATCCCTGACTGCTGCAACTTTCGCTGGGTCTACCTCAATACCGCTGCTAGAAATGATGTGGCCTAAGAACGCCACCTTCTCTAACTAGAATTCGCACTTACTGAACTTTGCGAATAACTTGTGCTTCTGCAAGGTCAGCAAAACTGCGGTCAGATGTCTGCTGTGATCCTCTTGATTCTTTGAGTAGATGAGAATGTCGTCTATGAATACTATCACAAACTGATCAAGATACGGCTGAAATACGCGATTCATGAGATCCATGAAGATCGCTGACGCATTCGTGAAACCCAACGGCATCACAAGGAACTCAAAGTGGCCATAACGAGTCCTAAAAGCAGTCTTGAGAACATCGGCATCTTTCACCCTCAACTGGTGATAACCAGAGCGCAGATCAATCTTTGAGAATACCGAAGCTCCCTGCAACTGATCAAATAAATCTTCAATCCTCGGAAGTGGGTATTTGTTCTTCACTGTAACCCTGTTCAACTCCCGGTAATCAATACAGAGCCTCATAGAACCATCCTTCTTCTTCACAAACAAGACTGGCGTGCCCCATATTGAAAAACTCGGGCGAATGAACTCCTTGTCGAGAGTTCCTGAATCTGCTTCTTAAGTTCTGCCATCTCTGTCTGTGCTAATCGGTACGGTGCTTTTGAGATCGGAGCCGTACCTAGCATAAGCTCAATAGAAAACTCCACCTCTCGCTCAGGGTGGCATACTAGAGACGTCCTCAGGAAAAACGTCTAGAAAATCCCTAAAAATTGGGACATCGGAGGCTGACTGACTGGGTGCCTCGGGAACGGATACAAAAGTCCCTAAAAACGCCCGACACCCTCTATGCATGAGCTTCCTAGCCTTGACACAAGGTATAATGTGCGGTAAAGGAAAATACCTGTCTGGCTCGAATAAGAACTGCTCTGTCCCTGGAGGTCGGACTAGCACAGATCTCCGCTAGAAGCCAATCAAAATTCTATACCGTAATAGTCAGTCCATCCCCAGAATGATGTCGAACTCTGGCATCGGCAGCACGATAAGATCCGCATAAACAAGATTGCCATGAAGCTCGAGGTCTATGTCTCAGATCACATTGGTAGCTGCCATCTCCTCACCCGAAGGCAATACTACTGAATATGCTATATCTAGCCCAATGATCTTGACCTTGAGGAAGTTCGTAAAGGTCTCCGAGATGAACGAATGAGTAGCCCCTGAATCTATCAAGGCTTTCGTAGATGAACCAGCTATAATTACTAGAACTACTTATAGACATGCGAATATCAAAGTTCTTCTAATCTAAATTCCCGAAATAATGCTGATTAGAGCATGCAATCCTATCACAAATTCTAAGTTCAAAAACCTTAACCCAAACCCTCAAAACATTGAATTTCAAATACAAATTTAAAGATTTAAAGCTTTAAGATACCTGTCATGAGCATGGTCTCTGGGTTCGTCCCCGCTGCATGGAGAGCAAAAACCCTGCCTTGGGTAGGCAGACTCCCCTGCGGGCACTGCTTCAGCAAGTGGTGTGGAATACCACACTTGTAACACTTCCCCGAGCCATACATACAAGCTCGAGCATGATGACGCGCGCATTTAGCGTAGAATGGGTTCTCAACGGCTCTCGAGACTGCCCGTCCCTGCTGCTGCTGCTGTCCTCTGTTCCTGGGTGGACCATGGAAATGCCTCTTATTCTGATGCTGCTGCGGAGGAGGGCGGTGTGGCACTTGGACTGGTTGCTTGCCCTGGCGGTCTTTCTCAATATCGTTCAGATCCTGCTCTGCAGCTAAAGCTCTGGAGACAGCGACATCATAGGTAGTAGGGCCAGCCACCCTAACATCATGGCGCAAGATCGGCCGATGACCATCCATAAACTGTCTCAACTTGGCTCCCGCATCATTTGCAATCAGGGGCACAAAATGGCAACCCCTCTCAATCTTACGGATGAACTCCGTAACAGTCATATCTCCCTGCCTCAGGGTCATGAACTCCCTGGTCAACCTGGAACGCACCTCGTCTGTAAAATATTTAGAGTAGAATACCTCTGTGAAGCACGTCCAGCTCAGAGTAGCCAAATTCAAGGCCACGGATGCTCCTTCCCACCATAAGCGGGCGTCTCCTCCAAACAGATAGGTTGCACAACGAACCCTATCTTCATCTCCGAGCTCCATGAATTCGAAAATAACCTCGAGGGATGTAATCCAGCTCTCGGCAATCATAGGATCTACCGTCCCCGAGAACTCCTTAGGTCTCATCTTCATTAATCGCTCATAGGTCGCCTCAGGCCCCGCCGGCCTGGCTGCCACAGCGTTATTCCCCGCAAACTGTGCGAAGAACCTAGTCATCCCAACTAACATCTGGGCGTTCATGTCCGGTGGAGGGGGTGGAGGTACATTGCTCTCCTGCCTCTGATTCTCGCCGTCCTCCTGGCGAGGCTCATCATCTCTCGTGCACTCAAGAATGCGTCTAGAAGGCATACTATTCCATATAAACAACCCATACGTAACCAACATGCATAATTCCATTATTTC
The DNA here is from genome assembly GCF_025594145.1 of Primulina tabacum. Taxonomy (NCBI): domain Eukaryota; kingdom Viridiplantae; phylum Streptophyta; class Magnoliopsida; order Lamiales; family Gesneriaceae; genus Primulina; species Primulina tabacum. The sequence goes on from NC_134565.1 coordinate 15,837,581, forward strand.
TTTAAATTTAAATAAATACTGCATAATCATAATCTGATCATAAAATATTTCATGAAAACATGCTGTTAAACTATTTTATGCTTTAAACGAAATGCGTAAACGTAAAACTTACAGACCGAAAACGTGACGTCGTGAGTTTCTCGAGGTCAGTAGTAGTACAACCCTTTACAAGAACATATGCTCTGATACCAACTGTAGAGGCCCGTATTTCGTATTTGTAAATTTGCGGAATTATTTAAAATTTTTCTTTAAAAGTAAATAACTTGCCTCATTCATAAAATAAACTGATAAAAAGTTTAAATGTTTAAAGTAGCAGCGGAATTAAATACTGTTTTTCAAAACAACAATTTAAAATAATTCATCGTAACAAAATAAGTTTGAGCATAAAATGATAAATAAACTGAAACATGAGGTCCTTGGGTTCTTACTACTGCTGGCCCAAGATGGCTCATTGGTCCCCGCCCTCGGCCTCGACCTCATCAGTACATACAACAATCAAGTCTAGTGAGTCTAAAGACTCAGCATGCATATATCGTGAATAGCAAGTAAAATATATCATAAAATTTCATGCCATGTAAAGATATCATATCGTAAAGCGTAACGTGAAAATCGTGTCATGAATAATTATAAATGCGTGCATAACTGAAAATCGTACATAAAATGTTTGCTCGATAGAGCCCTGTCATAAAATAGCATATCATAATTTTCTATTGAGATAATGTTCTGCGCAAGTGGCCCATAACGTATCACAACATAAAATACACGTCTGATCAGACTAAACCACAGTATACTGGGCGGTAGAGATCATCACAGCCCATGGACTGGATATCCGTACCCATACATGTACATGAACCGGTCGTAAGTCACCGGGTGAAGTAATAATCCCATAAGCTGCAATCCTATAAGCGTGAGGTGGCCACAAGACATACCGCATATATCTCAAAAATAAATATTTTCTATTTTTATGCACGTAATATAATTAAAAATCCTGTTTTATTTTACCAAATGGGTTGGATCGTTCCCAGGCTTGCTGCGACCTAATTCTAACATGAGAAACATGAAAATAAACTTAACTTGACCAACATGTCATAACCGAACCAAAAAACGAGACAATTACGCCCCACAAACTTAGTATCTAACCATGACTCCGTACCAACCCGAACCAACATCGAACCATCGTTTAGTCATGATTAAAATACACCTAAAATACTGGAAAATAAATACCAAGGGCTGTAATACACGAAAATTGTGCATGGAGGCCAAAATCATGAAACGCTCTTTTGAGAGTCACTTTGGCACATTGCACCGTAAATTCTCGTACGACCTCTAAACTTAACCAAATCACAAACGGCCAAAAACATGACCTTAATAACTCATTTAGGTACTGTCCAGTCCAAGACTATAGGCTAAAAGCCAACCAAGAACTCGTACGTGACCTCTGAACCGCAGCAAAGTTGCTGTAAAATTCCAGCGGCAGCAACTGTGCTTGCATCGCTTCGTTTACGAGACTATTGGCCATTGGGGCTTGAACCGCCAACCAAAGCCTCTTCCCAATATCCTAAGGCGTGGCTTGAACCATGGCTAAGGGCCCTAGGCCAAACACAATCCAAACAAACCCCTACGACAAAACCGAAGCTCCACCCGAGACGCCATTGAGCACGCGTGGGGTGTATTGCTTTACTTGTTGTCTTAATCATTCCAATGGTCATGAGATCAACCATGGCTAAGGGCTAAAAAGCCAACCAAGATCCACCAAACACCATAAAATCGAAAACCAAGTCACACAACAAAATCAAAAAATTGAAAACCGAAGGGGCTGCCTTGTGTTGTTTGCTTAAAAACCGATGGGACCATGAACCAAGCCATGAAAGGTGTCACGCCCCGAGCCTGGGCCTGCAGCTGCGTGACTGAACAATGGGCCCCTATAGCAACTACTTCGTATTCGTCCTCGCTTTTACAAAAATGATTAACCCAAGTTTATATAGAAGTCCATTGTAAGCCTTAATAAACTCATTTTAAATCTTTAATTTTTAAGATGTGGGAAAAGGGTATCACAATCACCCCTCCTTCAGAACGCGATGTCCTCGTCGCGGCCTGACCCCTCGATCCACCTGCACCGAGAATCTAGAGGTGGCTCCTACAGGTTCAAGAGGTGGCTCACGTCATGTAGCACTTTTCCCCGCAGGTTCAAGAGGTGGCTCCCATGCACGTAGCACTTTGCCCCGCATAGCACTTATTTCTCGGTGTTGCATCTCGGTGACCGGCTCTGATACCATTCTGTCACGCCTCGAGCCCAGGCCCACGGCTGCGTGACTGCACAATAGGCCCCTATAGCAACTACTTCGTATTCGTCCTCGCTTTTACGAAAATGATTAACCCAAGTTGCTATAGAAGTCCATTGTAAGCCATAATAAACTCATTTAAATCTTTCATTTTTAAGATGTGGGACAAGGGTATCACAAAAGGTCATCTTGGTCATGTCCTAGACATGGTAAGGAAGTGTTCAAACCATGGTTATAGGCCTTAGGCCAACCAAGATCCGAACCCTCGCCTTAGACAAACAAGATGAGAAATCGAGACTCAACAATTGCAACTATGAGAGTTGTGTTGTGTGTTTTCTTGATTGCTCGCAAGTGCACGACGTCAAGTTATAGTAAAATGTATTTTTGAGTGCAAGTGTCGATCCCACGAGGAATATATATATAAATGTATATTAGTACTTGTGATTAAAATAGTCTCGACTTTAGTTAGAATAATCAATTAAAAGATTTGTTTGCAAGAATCACTAAATTGAAAATGGATTTAAATGTAACACCAATTAATTGCAATTAACAATGGGAAGGTTACAACTAAATTGAAAATCCTTCTTATTCATTAGCCAAGAATCCTATAATTATCTACTCCCTCTCTCGAGTGTTAAGTAGACTGTAATTATCTAAAAATAGATTGCAACGTTCCCATCAACAATCTACAAATAAATAACACATCAAGCACTAGATTCTCTATGAGCTTCAATAGCATTATAGGCCCTCCCGAACTCTATAAATACCATTAATGTATTTTTCCATTTCTTGTTTATAATTTCCTCTTCGAGTGATAAATTGTAAACATATAAATAATTCAAATTATGGCCAATAAATTGAAAGCATTAAGATTAGAACAATACAAATGAACAATATGAAGAACTTAAATAGCTTATTTCATAGATTCTAACACATGGTTTTTAGTTTTGTTCCATCTTTCCTCTAGAAATAAAAATTAGTTCATAATAACACAAGCAAAACAACAAAACATGGTTTTAAAAAAGACATATCAACTGAAAAATAAAAGAAAGAAAAACTTAGAACAAGAGTTTGAAGTGCTGATTCCGTCCCCGGAGTTGTGCAAAAGAGTTCCCAAGAACTCGATGAACTTGGATCTTCAATCCTCTAGCAGCAGCCTCTACTCCTTCCTTGGCTCCCCATACCCTAGATGGTAAGTAAATGATGTCTTTTTATAGTCCAGACAAGTCTCAATTCGTAGCACACCAAAATCTTGGAATTCCATTCGCAGCACACAAAAAATATAGATTTTCCGGATTCTGTCCTGCAAGGAGCGCGGGTGCGGTCAAGAGGACACCGCGGGTGCGGTGTTGGTTCTGGTGTGCGCGCGCAGGTGCGGTGCATGTTTTAACGCAGGTGCAATGCTTCACCGGGGGTGCGGTGTATGTATAAGTGCGGGTGCGCTACAGCTTCTGTAATTTTGATCTTTTGTACTTTCCAATTCAACACTTTACCACTCCAAACTCTCATTCTAAGGTACCAAACTACAACAACAAAACAATAACAAATCACATAAAACCTGCTCAAGAATCGTAAAATTCCAAGTTAAAAACAAGTAATAAAAATGCAATAAATTGCACTTATCAAACTCGCCCAAACTTAGGATTTAGCTAGTCCCGAGCAAAACAAAACAATACAAACAAACAAGTCATGAAATACTTTAAAGAACTTGGCCTCAAAATAATTTAATTAGCTTTTCATGCATTCATTATTCAATATATGACAAGTCAAAAAAATCCAATCAATTTTTTTATTCGGATATAATCATGAAATCGGTTAATTTTCTAAACATCTAATCTCTTCAACTCATGTTTCAAAACATTCTCAATTGATTTCAATTTTTACAAACACAATCAAGAGGTCTTTTCGGTAAAAATTGGGTTCAAAGCAATATTCATTAAAGAAAGGAGTACCCAATAAATATTTGATGTAATGAGGTGTGTGTAAAGTTCAATAGCATTATAGGCCCTCCCGAACTCTATAAATACCATTGATGTATTTTTTCATTTCTTGTTTATAATTTCCTCTTCCGAGTGATAAATTGTAAACATATAAATCATTCAAATTATGGCCAATAAATTGAAAGCATTAAGATTAGAACAATACAAATGAACAATATGAAGAACTTAAATAGCTTATTTCATAGATTCTAACACATGGTTTTTAGTTTTGTTCCATCTTTCCTCTAGAAATAAAAATTAGTTCATAATAACACAAGCAAAACAACAAAACACGGTTTTAAAAAAGACATATCAACTGAAAAATAAAAGAAAGATAAACTTAGAACAAGAGTTTGAAGTGTTGATTCCGTCCCCGGAGTTGTGCAAAAGAGTTCCCAAGAACTTGATGAACTTGGATCTTCAATCCTCTAGCAGCAGCCTCTACTCATTCCTTGGCTCCCCATACCCTAGATGGTAAGTAAATGATGTCTTTTTATAGTCCAGACAAGCCTCAATTCATAGCACACCAAAATCTTGGACTTCCATGCGCAGCACACAAAAAATACAGATTTTCCGGATTCTGTCCTGCAAGGAGCGCGGGTGCGGTCAAGAGGACAGCCGCAGGTGCGGTGTTGGTTCTGGTGTGCGCGCGCACGTGCGGTGCATGTTTTAACGCAGGTGCAGTGCTTCACCGGGGGTGCGGTGTATGTAAAAGTGCGGGTGCGCTACAACTTCTGTAATTTTGATCTTTTGCACTTTTCAATTCAACACTTTACCACTCCAAACTCTCATTCTAAGGTACCAAACTTCAACTACAAAAACAATAATAAATCACATAAAACCTGCTCAAGAATCATAAAATTCCAAGTTAAAAACAAGTAATAAAAATGCAATAAATTGCACTTATCAAACTCCCCCAAACTTAGGATTTTGCTAGTCCCGAGCAAAACAAAACAACACAAACAAACAAAGCATGAAATACTTTAAAGAACTTGGTCTCAAGATAATTTAATTAACTCTTCATGCATTCTTTATTCAATATATTACAAGTCAAAACAATCCAATCAATTTTTTTATTCGGATATAATCATGAAATCGGTTAATTTTCTAAACATCTAATCTCTTCAACTCATGTTTCAAAACATTCTCAATTGATTTCAATTTTTACAAACACAATCAAGAGGTCTTTTCGGTAAAAATTGGGTTCAAAGCAATATTCATTAAAGAAAGGAGTACCCAATAAATATTTGATGTAATGAGGTGTGTGTAAAGTTCAATAGCATTATAGGCCCTCCCGAACTCTATAAATACCATTGATGTATTTTTTCATTTCTTGTTTATAATTTCCTCTTCCGAGTGATAAATTGTAAACATATAAATCATTCAAATTATGGCCAATAAATTGAAAGCATTAAGATTAGAACAATACAAATGAACAATATGAAGAACTTAAATAGCTTATTTCATAGATTCTAACACATGGTTTTTAGTTTTGTTCCATCTTTCCTCTAGAAATAAAAATTAGTTCATAATAACACAAGCAAAACAACAAAACACGGTTTTAAAAAAGACATATCAACTGAAAAATAAAAGAAAGATAAACTTAGAACAAGAGTTTGAAGTGTTGATTCCGTCCCCGGAGTTGTGCAAAAGAGTTCCCAAGAACTTGATGAACTTGGATCTTCAATCCTCTAGCAGCAGCCTCTACTCATTCCTTGGCTCCCCATACCCTAGATGGTAAGTAAATGATGTCTTTTTATAGTCCAGACAAGCCTCAATTCATAGCACACCAAAATCTTGGACTTCCATGCGCAGCACACAAAAAATACAGATTTTCCGGATTCTGTCCTGCAAGGAGCGCGGGTGCGGTCAAGAGGACACCGCAGGTGCGGTGTTGGTTCTGGTGTGCGCGCGCACGTGCGGTGCATGTTTTAACGCAGGTGCAGTGCTTCACCGGGGGTGCGGTGTATGTAAAAGTGCGGGTGCGCTACAACTTCTGTAATTTTGATCTTTTGCACTTTTCAATTCAACACTTTACCACTCCAAACTCTCATTCTAAGGTACCAAACTTCAACTACAAAAACAATAATAAATCACATAAAACCTGCTCAAGAATCATAAAATTCCAAGTTAAAAACAAGTAATAAAAATGCAATAAATTGCACTTATCAAACTCCCCCAAACTTAGGATTTTGCTAGTCCCGAGCAAAACAAAACAACACAAACAAACAAAGCATGAAATACTTTAAAGAACTTGGTCTCAAGATAATTTAATTAACTCTTCATGCATTCTTTATTCAATATATTACAAGTCAAAACAATCCAATCAATTTTTTTATTCGGATATAATCATGAAATCGGTTAATTTTCTAAACATCTAATCTTTTCAACTCATGTTTCAAAACATTCTCAATTGATTTCAATTTTTACAAACACAATCAAGAGGTCTTTTTCGGTAAAAATTGGGTTCAAAGCAATATTCATTCAAGAAAGGAGTACCCAATAAATATTTGATGCAATGAGGTGTGTGTAAAGTTGATCAAGATTCGTACTCAATGTAAGTGTTCATCGATTGTCCATAGGCTTGATCCTCCCAATCACTCTCCACTAGTATATTGGACAACTATGACTTGGTCAATAGGATTTGCAATGCTTGTAATGTTAGGCCTTGGCTCATGGCTACAAATGAAGATTTGGAATTCCAATAAGGGAGTAAGTTGAATTTTTATCTCTTTTGCAAACTCCACTTTTTTCTTTTATCTCCATTTTTTATTCATTTCATCTCTCTTGAACTTTTCTTTTGTAGGAGAATTTCAATACCATTTTTTTTAATCCTTTGAATTCTTACTCCCTTGATAAGGTAGGAAATTAATGTTTAAGATATTCAACGGGGTAGTAAATGTGGGATATTTGAAAATATATCGAATGTGGGTCTTTTACACATATTTACGTGTGTCATTCGAATTCATATAAGCTCAAAGAGGTGACAAATGATAAATTATTTTTACTTGGTGGCTTGAAAGGCTCAATCGATCCAAAAAAAAATCACCTAAATCATTCCTAAATCATAAGTTCTCCGTATTTCGCCTCGAGTGTTGTTTGGATAGTTCTAGACAAAATCTCAATTCACCAACACAGAGTCGAATCTAATCATCGTGAAAAATAGTGTCTCAATGCATCAACCAAATACATATATATTCAAAAGAAAAGTGTTTGGCTTCCAAGAAATTTCAAGAACATAATTCTTTTCTCATATAAGCTCAAGAGGGCTTCAAATGAATATTTATGAACAATATAAATAGGCCCAAATAAAATCAAAGATTTCCTCAATCATTTACGTGTTTGCAAAAATTTATTTCAATGTCAAATGAAAATCACAGAGTTATTTAGAAATTATAAGTCTCAAACTTACCAAATCTCATGATTTTTCTCTAAATTTTTTCCAATTGATTGATGAACATGAATGAAATACATGACATTTCTTCTCAATACACAAATTTTGTTCATCATTGGCCATTTCAAAAATTTTCGTGACTATGGCACTACAAACACACAAGAAAATAACTCAAAAGTAAATAAAACACTCAAATAAAACTAAATGACACTACAAACACACAAGCAATTATAAATAACAACTCCCCCAAACTTAAATATATGCATCGCCCTCGATGTAAATGATCGTGAAAGTTAGGGAATACACATACCTCGGGCAATAACCGTCACTGGTCATCGCCATCCTCATCATCTGCTCCTTCTTGTGGTGGCTGGTACTCCGGCGGATCATATGCGGGCGGCCATTGTGGAGGTTGTGGAAATGGATTACCAGATGTGGAAGCTGATGGAAATTGTTGAGCCAAGACAGACGTGAAATCCATCATATAATCCATTATTGTATCGGTCCTAAACCGAAACTTGTCCATGTCTTGGCGTTTTTGGCGCATCTCTTCTTCCAAATGAGTTAATCTCTCTCGCACATTTCTTGGTTGCGGTTGTGTTTGTTGTTGTTGGGCCTGAGCATGGGCACGTCTTTCAGCAGCTCTTCGGTTGAATTCTCTATGAGCTTCACGTGTATCTTGTTGATCATATGTCAGTGACCTATGTGGTTGAATTACCACAATGGCATTTTTGGTTTCAACAATTCTTCATTTGCTTCCCAAGTCACACCCGCATAATGACATAGGTCTGTGATAAGAGAAGGGTGGAGGAGTCCACTAGGAGAGTTACCTTTCGCATAATCTAGCATTGAGTTCTGAAGCAATTGACCTAAATCAATCGTCTTTTCCGTTAAGATGCAAAAAGTCAGGATTGCCCTTTCCTTGATGATGGTAGTAGTATGGTCAGTAGGCTTAATCCTAGCCGAAATGAAGGAATACCAATCTTTGGCAACATTTTTCAGATCAGATTTAGCTAGGCTTAAATGTACATTGTCTCTCATTCGCTACTCCGTTCCCTTAATGCAAATAGTCTGAAGAATGTTATCATAATAAACTTCCTCGGTCCGATATTCTTCATATTCATCATGCATGACTGGAGGGATACCATACATCGTGTTGATGGTATAAGAATCAAAAGCCACCATCTTTCCTCGCACCAAAACTTTCAAGTGATCATGCTTAACCTTAAGGTTAGCATAAAATTCTCGTACCAATGAAATAACCGCATCCTGTAGTGTCTTGCCAAACTCCTCCCAATGCCTAGCAGTAAGCATTAATCCAATCTCGGTTCGTGGGAAGCTCAGGTCAAATCCCCTCTCTTTCACAATGCTCTTATTCAGAATTTTAGCATAATTTTCCTCCGCCTTTTAATCCCAAAACTTGTGTGCATCATAATTCGCAGATGACGATGCACCCTTTGATTGTTTCTTTCTTGGAGGCATTTTGTCAAACACCTTCAAATCACCAACTTCCCCTTCAATTCAATTCACTAAACTAGATGATTTTTTCACTCCCCCAAACTTGTTAATCACAATAACTACACCTCAACAATATACTCACCAATCCAATCAACAATATCAAGAATGTACTCCACTAAAATTACAACACCATTACTTTTCTTCCATAGCCAATAGCACCAATAATTTCGAATTTCAAAGCAAATGTAGTATGGATTTGCTCACCTTGAGTGTTGAAATATTTCTTGGAAGAACATAATCGAATCTCCAATCAATTCTTGATGAAATTTTCGAGCCCCCTTTCAAACCCTAGGTTTGGTGTTGATTTTGTGGAATGAAGATGGATATATTGGATGGAATGAGTGAAGTTATGTAGGTGTGGAGTGGTAAATTTTTGCTTGGAAGAACAAAATTTGAGTGTGGAGTGTGTTTCAGAGGAGGTATTTCGAAGTGAACGAAAAAAAATTTGGAGAAGTGTTCTTCGTTGCTGCTTAATTTCTGCCCCTTTCTGTTTTTAAAATCATCGACCGCAGGTGCGGTGAAACACAAACCGCGGGTGCGTTACTGCTACTGTAAAATCTTGAATTTCGACCTTCATCGACCGCAGGTGCAGTGTAACCGCGGGTGCGCTAATGGTTCTGGAAATAAATCGCAGGTGCACTAATAAAAAGACCGCGGGTGCGCTTTGCCTACTGGAAATTTTCAGTTTTGATTCAACATCTACCGCGGTGCGGTCCAAATTATACCGCGGGTGCGGTAATCTCTCTGTCAACTCGACGCAGGTGCGCTCCATAAATTACCGCGGGTGCGGTATGGCTACTGGAAATTTTTAATTTTCTGTCTTAAACTACTGCAGGTGCAATACATTTTCAGCGTAGGTGAACTCGTTGAAATTGTTTTCTACTCCAATTTTTAGTCCTGAAAAAAAAATTTGGGATTCATAAGATTTGGGGGAATACAAAAACACACTAAACTAAAAAATACACAATCAAACAATAAAAATACAAGAATACAAGTAAAACCGAAAATGAAATGCAATAAAGAAACAAAAATTTGGGTTGCTTCCCAAAAAGCGCTTTGTTTAACATCGTCAGCCCGACTGCCACCAGTCTACATCAAGTTGATCCGCCCAATGGAATGTTGTAAAGATTCCGTACTTCAGTCCCATAATAATGCTTGATCCGTTGACCATTTACTTTAAACGTTCTTCAGTCATTGCACTTTAGCTCAATGGCTCCATATGGTTGGACTGATTCTATTGTAAATGACCCCAACCATCTTGATTTTAACTTACCAGGAAATAGTTTGAGGCGTGAATTGAACAACAGTACTTGTTGTCCGGGCTCGAAATTTCTATGCAAGATATGGTTGTCGTGCCACTTCTTTGTCTTCTCCTTGTAGATCTTTGCGTTCTCATAAGCCTCATTTCTGAACTCCTCCATCTCATTCAATTGCAATAGCCGCTGCTCACCAGATGCTTCCATGTCAAAGTTGAGCTTTTTCACGGCCCAAAAAGCTTTGTGTTCCAATTTCATTGGTAAGCGACAGGCCTTACCAAAGACCAACCTATAAGGTGACATCCCAATAGGTGTCTTGTATGCCGTTTTGTACGCCCATAAGGCATCATCCAGCTTTAGTGCCCAATCCTTCCGGTTTGTCTTCACCGTTTTCTCCAATATCTGCTTAATCTCCCGGTTGGATACTTCGGCTTGTCCACTTGCTTGTGGGTGATATGCCAGGGTCACCTTATGCTTTACATCATATTTAGCCAAAAGTGAGTTAAAGATTTTGTTACAAAAATGTGTACCTTCATCACTAATTATGGCTCTTGGTGTCCCAAATCTTGTGAAGATGTTCCTGTGAACAAACTTAGCAACAACTCGAGCATCATTAGTATTGGTGGCAATTGCTTCCACCCATTTTAACACATAATCCACATCAAGCAAAATATAAGATTGACCAAATAAGATGGGAATGGTCCCATGAAGTCAATACCCCAAACATCAAAAAGTTCAACTTCCAAAATATTGGTCAATGGGAACTCATGGCGTCTAGAAATATTGCCAACCCTTTGGCATCTGTCACATGACTTGGCTAAGGTATAGAAATCTTTGAACAAAGTAGGCCAATAAAAACCAGACTGTAATACCTTTGCTGCTGTTCTCGATGCTCCAAAGTGACCGCCATATGGTGAAGAGTGGCATTGTTCAAGAATAACTTTCGCTTCTTCCTCTGCTACGCATCTTCTAATCATCTGATCAACACATCTCTTGAAGACGTATGGATCATCCCATAGGTAAAACTTTGCATCGTGAAAGAACTTCTTCTTTTGGTGATTACTCAAATATGGAGGGAGACTACCACAAGACAAGAAATTAGCTATATTAGCAAACCAAGGGAGTATAGCATTTACCTCAAACACCTATTCATCTGGGAATGCTTCTTTCATGGTTCCTTAATCTATTTTATCTTAAAGTTCGAGCCGTGACAAGTGGTAAGCCACTTGATTTTCACACCTCTTCCTATCCTTCACTTCAAAATCAAACTCTTGGAGCAATAAAATCCACCTTATCAAGCGTGGTTTTGCATTCTTTTTGGCAAATAAGTATCGAATAGCTGCATGGTCAGTGAAAACAATTACCTTTGTGCCGACCAAGTAGTGTCTAAACTTGTCAAATGCAAACACTACTGCAAGCATCTCCTTTTCAGTAGTGTAATTTTGTTGTGCAACATCCATGGTTCGACTTGCATAGTAGATTGATCTAAAAAATTTATCACGCCTTTGGCCCAACACCACACCTACTGCATAATCACTAGCATCACACATCAACTCGAAGGGCTCCTTCCAATCTCGTACTATCATGATTGGTGCTGTCACCAATGCCTTCTTGATCTTCTCAAATGCCTGCAAACAATCATCATAAAAAATAAAAGTGGATTCTTTTTCATACAAATTACACAAAGGTTTAGTAATCTTAGAAAAATCTTTGATAAATCTACGATAAAACCCGGCGTGTCCTAAGAAACTCCTTATCCCTTTGATGTTCTTCGGTGGTGGAAGCTTTTCAATTGCAACTACTTTGACTCTGTCTACCTCTAATCCCTTTGAAGACACTTTTTGTCCAAGAACGATACCCTCTTGGACAATAAAATTACACTTCTCCCAATTAAGAACTAAGTTCTTTTCTTGACATCTCTGCAAAACGAGGGAAATGTTATGTAAACAGTGATCAAATGAAGAGCCAAATACCGAGAAATCATCCATGAAGACTTCCATGATGTCTTCCACCATGTCTGCAAATATGGCCATAATACATCTCTGAAAAGTAGCAGGTGCATTGCATAGCCCAAAAGGCATCCTCCTAAAGGCAAACGTTCCATAGGGGCACGTGAATGTTGTCTTCTATTGATCCTCTGGTGCTATAGCAATCTGGTTATAACCTGAATAACCATCTAAAAAACAGTAGTTACAATATCCAGCAAGTCTATCAAGCATTTGATCAATAAAAGGTAATGGAAAATGATCTTTACGTGTGGCATTGTTCAACTTTCTATAATCAATACATACTCGCCATCCAGTCACAGTACGAGTAGATATTAGTTCATCATTTTCATTCTTTACCACAGTCATTCCACCCATTTTAGGCACTACTTGCACAGAAGACACCCAACTGCTGTCAGAAATAACATATATAACTCCAGCATTTAACAATTTCAACACTTCATTTTTGACTACCTCTTTCATGGCTGGATTTAACCTTCTCTGATGATCCACATAAAGAGCGTATGACTCTTCCATTAAAATCTTATGCATGCATATGGTGGGACTAATCCCCTTGATATCAAAAATCGACCACCCAAATGCAGTTTTAAATTTCCTCAACACTCTCAACAATTTCTCTTTTTCATCTAAAGTAAGAGAGGAAGAGATAATTACAGGATATGTCGAATTCTCACCCAAGAAAGCATAGCAAAGATGGCTTGGCAATTCCTTCAAAACAGGGGATGAAGGTATTATCTCTGAACATTTTTCTTCTTCCAACTTCTCCTGTGCGGCTTCCTTCACCTTTGGCAACTCTTCAAGAGCTAAAAGTTGCTCTCTCAATTCCCAATCATCATCATCAACTCTACTGACAGTACTAGAAAGGCATCTTTCTAATGGATCTTCTACTGTATGACCTATACCAATCTCAGTAACACAAGAGTCAATTATATCAATACTTTTACAAGTACTCACCTCGTCGTTACCTTTAATAGCCTTATAGATGTTGAATATCACAGCTTCCCCACCCAACTCTCAAGGTGAATTCTCCTTTGTGTACATCTATCAATGCTTTTCCAGTGGCTAAGAAGGTCGCCCAAAAATCAATGGAGCATCTTGATCTTCCTCCATATCAAGTATTACAAAATCAGCAGGGAAGATAAACTTGTCAACTTTTACCAAAACATCTTCAACAATTCCACGAGGATAGGTGAGTGACCTATCTGCAAGTTGCAAAGTTATAGTGGTTGGTTTTACCTCCCTAAGCTCCAAGTCCCTATAAACAGAAAATGATATAAGATTAATACTCGCTCCAAGATCACATAAAGCTTTATTAACATGAGTACTACCAATAATACAAGGAATAGTAAAACTCCCTGGATCTTTTAGTTTTTGTGGTAACTTCTTTTTGAGAATGCCGCTGGACTCTTCGGTCAACTTCACTGTCTCAAACTTTTGCAACTTCCTTTTCTTTGACATCACATCTTTGATGAACTTTGCATAGTTTGGCATTTGCTCTAAAGCATCAGCAAATGTAATATTGATGTGAATCTTCTTGAAAATCTCCAAAAATTTTGCAAATTGATCATCAATAATCTTCTTCCTAAATCTCTGTGGGTATGGAAGAGTCGATTTCAGTATAGGAATCCGTTCAACTTCAGTTTCAATCCGAGACTCCTCAACCTCGTTCTCCTTTCCATTTTCACATTCATCTTCTTCAACTATCTTCTCATTTTCCTCATTCTCTTTGGATTTTTTAACCTCAAGTTCTCTTCCACTTCTCAAAGTTACAGCTTTGTATTGCTCCTTTGGATTCTCTTCAGTATTACTTGGGAATTGACCTCTATTTTGATCTCTCAATGCATTAGCCAACTGTCCAATCTGTCTCTCCAATTATTTCATTGCGGCACCCATATTTCCCATGTGAGTTTCAATGCCATCAAGAAGAGATTCAGTCCTAGCCATCCTTTTACTAGATTCAGCAACAAATGTCCCAACTAGATCCTCAAGTGAAGGCTTTCCTTCCCCCTTCAATGTATTGAACCCCGGTGGCATTCTTATTATTAGCATATGAAAAATTCTCATGATTTCTCAAACCAGGATGATATGTGTTAGGGGGAGGGTTACCTCGATATCCTCCGTATCCACCAAAATTCCTATTGTTGATATAATGCACCTCATCAGGAATATGTGGTTCTTCAATAACAACTGATGCATTTTCAACCTCTGGTGTACTAGCTTTATTCATAGCTGCAATTTGAGTTGTTAAAGCTGAAACTTGTGCGGTCAGTGATGTAATAGGATCTACGGCATAAATTCCAGCTGGTTTCTTTACTCCTGACCTCTCAGACGACCACTTATAACTGTTAGTGGTCATTTGTTCAAGCAAATCATATGCTTGATCAGGTGATTTGGCAAATATTGTGCCAATAGCTGCTGCATCCACAGTGCCTCTTGTTTGTCCATTCAAACCATTGTAAAACAATTCAAGCTGTACCCAATCTTCAACCATGGTTTGGACACCTCCTCAACAACTCCTTATACCGTTCCCATGCCTCATATAATTGCTCAAAGTCAGTCTGCCTAAAAGTACTTATCTCAATCTTCAATTGTGCAGACTTCGCTGGTCGAAAATATTTAGCAAGGAACTTGGTTGCTAACTCCTGCCATGTAGTGATACTCCCCAAAGAAAGCGACTGGAGCCATCCTCTTGCTTGGTCCCTAAGAGAAAAAGGAAACAAGCGCAATCGAATTATATCATCAGGAACACCATTTATCTTTACCGTGTCAGTGATCTCAAGGAATTTTCTGAGATGTAGATGAGGATCTGCAGTAGCGGCTCCCTCAAATTGGTTTTGTTGAACCTTGTTTATCAATGCCGGATTGAGCTCAAAGTTGTTTGCATTAATAGTCCCTCGTCCTATGCCCGGATAATGAGCATTTAGTACTGGCCTAAAATGATCTCTGATGGGTATTGCAGGGGGTGGATTTTCGTTATCTCTGTTGTCAGCCATTGTTTGAATCGCTTCTCTTCTTACATTTCTTAATCTTCTTGTGGTCCTTTCGATCTCGGGATCAAAGATAAGCAAGTCAAGATTTTGCGATCTTCGCATGCACTGTCAAACAAAGATAAGAAACAAATCAATGTTTAATGTAATACAATAAAAGCAGCTCTAAATTAAAATCTACACTAATTTTGGTAACAATACAAATATAAATTTAAAAGAAACATCACCGGCAACGGCGCCAAAAACTTGTTGCATGTTTTCTTGATTGCTCGCAAGTGCACGACGTCAAGTTATAGTAAAATGTATTTTTGAGTGCAAGTCTCGATCCCACGAGGAATGTGTATATAAATGTATATTAGTACTTGTGATTAAAATAGTCTCGACTTTAGTTAGAATAATCAATTAAAAGATTTGTTTGCAAGAATAACTAAATTGAAAATGGGTTTAAATGTAACACCAATTAATAGCAATTAACAATGGAATAAAAGATCTAGAGGTCCGATTTCACGCAACTGTCCACCATGTGTAATTTCTTGTAGCTATGTTATAAAAATCCTTCTTATTCATTAGCCAAGAATCCTATAATTATCTACTCCCTCTCCCGAGTGTTAAGTAGACTGTAATTATCTAAAAATGGATTGCAACGTTCCCATCAACAATCTACAAATAAATAACACTTCAAGCACTAGATTCTCTATGAGCTTCAATAGCATTATAGGCCCTCCCGAACTCTATAAATACCATTCATGTATTTTTCCATTTCTTGTTTATAATTTTCTCTTCCGAGTGATAAATTGTAAACATATAAATCATTCAAATTATGGCCAATAAATTGAAAGCATTAAGATTAGAACAATACAAATGAACAATATGAAGAACTTAAATAGCTTATTTCATAGATTCTAACACATGGTTTTTAGTTTTGTTCCATCTTTCCTCTACAAATAAAAATTAGTTCATAATAACACAAGCAAAACAACAAAACATGGTTTTAAAACAAGACATATCAACTGAAAAATAAAAGAAAGATAAACTTAGAATAAGAGTTTGAAGTGCTGATTCCGTCCCCGGAGTTGTGCAAAAGAGTTCCCAAGAACTCGATGAACTTGGATCTTCAATCCTCTAGCAGCAGCCTCTATCCTTCCTTGGCTTCCCATACCCTAGATGGTAAGTAAATGATGTCTTTTTATATTCCAGACAAGCCTCAATTCGTAGCACACCAAAATCTTGGACTTCCATGCGCAGCACACGAAAAATACAAATTTTCCGGATTCTGTCCTGCAAGGAGCGCGGGTGCGATCAAGAGGACACCGCAAGTGCGGTGTTGGTTCTAGTGTGCGCGCACAGGTGCGGTGCATGTTTTAACTCAGGTGCAGTGCTTCACCGCAGGTGTGGTGTATGTATAAGCGCGGGTGCGCTGCAGCTTCTGTAATTTTGATCTTTTGCACTTTCCAATTCAACACTTTACTACTCCAAACTCTCATTCTAAGCTACCAAACTACAACAACAAAAACAATAACAAATCACATAAAACCTGCTCAAGAATCATAAAATTCCAAGTTAAAAACAAGTAATAAAAATGCAATAAATTGCACTTATCAAGTTGCTGTCAAATCTCTTCCGTCACCGTGTAGGTCCTGGAACCAATGGACTACCATGACTCTAACATGTCCTAGTACATGTCTAGATGCAGCCTTGCATGCCTGGAACCGAGCCAATCTCTGAAATAAAAAAAAACAATAACAAACTTGAAGCATGAAGGGAACCGAAAATCTGTGCAGAAATTCTGAACTCGCTGTCCATAAATTTTGGTTTTTGCCAAGAAATCGTGATCATGTAAGGTTTTAAAATATTTATATAACTTGATTGAAGAGAAAAGTAAAATATAGACATGCCTTGGAATTTGATTTTCGAAAGAACAAACCAAAACAACGAACGCGGCGCGGCGGAGACGGAGTTCTCTTTTCTTTCTACTTTTCTCTCTTGTTTGCTTGTTGAAGGCTCACGATTTTTGGCTTAGATTTCTTCTGAATTCGAGACTGAGGAGAGGGAAATGACTAGGGAATGAAGGGAAGTTTACTAAATAAAAAGGGAGCATTGAAAGGCAAAATGAATCTTGCTATCCTAGTTGTTTGTTAGATAAGGAAAGATATATTATATTATGGGATTTGATGGAGTGATGGCCGATTTTTAGCTACCAAATATGGTTAGGAATATTGCTTAATTAATAATTTTTGTTGATTAAAAGGTGAGGGATTATCATATCAAGAAAATGATTAAGGAATGATATCAAAATGGTGAGTTGTCAATCCATATTCAAATCCTACAAGGGGTGGCCGAATTCTTGAAGGAAAATGGAAGGAAATATTGCTAAATCTTGTATTTTTAAATCTTTAAAGTTTTATCTACCCATTAAGTATTTTAGTGAATTAAATAATTAATTAGTTTAGGTTAGTAATTATCTTGCATGCATGGCTTATTCTTTAAAAATAAATTACTAACAAGTTAAGTTACAATTTCTTAAATAAAATAGGCCTAGATTAACTTATCTCAATTGGTCATACATTTTAATTTAGGCTTTTAATTAAATTATTGGACATAAAGGAACTTATTTACTACTTATCTCTAATTAATTAAATAAATACTTAAACATTCTTTTATATTAAAAAAATTTATTCTTTATCTTAAATAAATTCTAGGAATATTTTCTTATCATTAAATTTTATCTCAATACTCGAACTCCGTTCCGGCCTCGTTTATTTATCCGAAAAGATAAAAGCTAAACTACTGCGATTTAAAATAAATGATCATGACTTAATGAAATTTAAAATGCTTTAAATAATAAAGAAATCATTTTTAGTCTAAATAATAGTAATTATGCATGGCTTATACGTAGTCTGATTTAACGGGTTCTACATCCACATTTAAATAAGTTAACAAAAATTTTGAAAGGTCATCCAACTTCTGAATAAAAATAAATGTCGTTAAAAACAATTTAACATCCTCAAAACCCTATAATGTTGTTTAAAAGAATTCAAGCGTATCTTTTCAATCCTGCTAAATCATCAACGTAGTAAAAGATGAAAATGTACAAAACAACAATGATCATCCATGACCCATATACATATAGTGTGGAAGAAATGCAAGGTCCTCGGGTTTTTATGTAATGCCCGAGATTTTATACCGTGTTAAATTACGATTATTAATTTTTAATCGAGATAATTATGAAAGGGCTAACCGAGACACAAAATGAGATCGCGGGTGAAAATTGATGTGCGAGGACAGTAGCATTGGCGCACATGCGCGACCGGATGCGCGCACATACGCCAAACAGGCAGAAGACCTCGCGCATCTGCGCGGAAGATGTTGCGCATATGCGCGAGCCTATGCAAGTGAGGTCCAGAAGACATCGCGCATATGCGCCGGTAATGTCGCGCATATGCGCGAGCTGCCAAGGCCGAGACCAGTAGGTCTCGCGCATATGCGCCAGTAATGCGCGCTGCCAAGACTTGCGGAGGAAGACATGCAACTGAGCAATGCCAGGGAGTAACTGGTAGTTGCAACATCTGTAAACAGCCGGGACACTTTGCTAAAGTGTGTCCACAGAGAGGGTCCCAAAGATCTCAGGGAGCCGAGTCATCAAGATCAGCAGCACAGACTGAGAGACGATCAGCGGCTGTTCATACATTTCAGCCAGCGCCAGCTCAGTCACAGCAGAGGCCAGGAGGTAGCCAGATTGTTAGCCAGCCTCCTAGACAGCAGGCCAGAGTATTCGCTTTGACCGAGGAGCAGGCCCAGGAAGCACCAGATGACGTTGTGGCAGGTAACTGTTCTTTATGTGGTTCCCTGCTTATGTATTGATTGATACTGGTGCTTCACATACTTTCATTTCTGAACGATTTGCATTAAGTCATGCATTGCCTGTAGAGTCTTTAGCTATTGTAGTGTCGGTCTCTTCTCCTTTAGGGATAGGTTTGATATCAGTAAATTCTGTAAAACATTGTATACTACAGTATGACGGGCATGAGATTGAGTTAGAGTGTATTGTACTGGGGTTGTCTGATTTTGACTACATTATCGGTATTGATATGCTGACCAAGTACAAAGCGACTGTGGATTGTTTCCACAAGATAGTGAGATTCAGACCAGACATGACTGAAGAGTGGAAATTTTACGGTAAGGGTTCTAGATCGAGAATTCCTTTAATATCCGTATTATCTATGACTCGATTATTACATAAAGGAGAAGAGGGATTCCTTGTCTATTCAGTAGATGTACTGAAGTCGAGTCCATCATTGGCAGATCTGCCAGTAGTACGTGAGTTTGCTGACGTCTTTACAGACGAGATCCCGGGATTACCTCCAGTTAGAGAAATAGACTTCAGCATTGAATTGATGCCAGGTACAGTGCCAATTTCTAGAGCCCCGTACAGAATGGCACCAATTGAATTGAAAGAATTAAAAGATCAGCTGGAAGATTTACTGGCCAAGGGGTACATCAGACCGAGTGTTTCTCCTTGGGGTGCTCCGGTATTGTTTGTAAGAAAGAAAGACGGTTCCATGAGACTCTGCATCGACTATCGGCAACTGAACAAGGCAACGATAAAGAATAAATATCCTTTGCCTCATATTGATGATTTGTTTGACCAGTTGCAGGGTTCTTCAGTATATTCCAAGATCGATTTGAGATCTGAATATCATCATCCGAGAGTCAGAGATTCTGATATCTCAAAGACAGCATTCAGAACCAGGTATGGACACTATGAATTTATTGTCATGCCGTTTGGTCTGACGAATGCTCCAGCTGTATTTATGGGATTGATGAACCGTATATTCCAGAAATATCTCGATGATTATTTGATTATATTCATTGATGATATTTTGATTTATTCAAAGAATATGAGTGAGCATGCTGAGCATCTAAGAACTGTGTTGCGAATTTTAATGGCTGAGAAATTATATGATAAACTGTCGAAATGCGAGTTTTGGTTGAGACAGGTAGTATTTCTGGGGCATATTATATCCGAAGATGGGATATCAGTGGATCCCAGCAAGGTTGAAGCCGTGATTTCTTGGCGAAGACCGATTTCAGTGCCTGAAATTCGCAGTTTCATGGGTTTAGCGGGATATTACCGTCGTTTTATTAAAGATTTCTCAAGTATTGCTAAACCAATTACTCAGCTGACTCAGAAGAATGCTCCATTTTTTTGGTCTGAAGAATACGAGACCAGTTTTCTGGAGTTGAAAAAGAGATTGATCAGTGCTCCAGTGTTGACTATCCCATCCGGTACTGGTGATTTTGTGGTTTATTGCGACGCCTCTCACAGAGGGTTGGGATGTGTTCTGATGCAGCGAGGGCATGTTATTGCTTATGCCTCAAGACAACTTAAACCACATGAGACCCGTTATCCAATTCATGATCTTGAATTGGCAGCCATTGTCTTTGCATTAAAGATATGGCGACACTATCTTTATGGTGAGAAGTTTGAGATATATTCTGATCATAAGAGTTTGAAATATCTGTTTTCACAATCTGAATTGAATATGAGGCAACGAAGATGGCTTGATTTGCTTAAAGATTTTGATTGTGAAATCAAATACTATCCAGGAAAGTCTAATGCAGCAGCTGATGCACTAAGTCGAAAGGTATGTTCCTTATCCTTGTCGACGATCGGTGTTTCAAATTTGATAGAAGACTGCTGATTGTCTGGATTAGTATTTGAAACAGATTATAGACCGTTGAGACTTTATACGGTGCAAGTAGAACCAGAGCTGATTATGAGAATTAAAGCGGCTCAGAAAGTTGATCAGAATGTACAGAGATCAATAGTGATGGTCAGAACAGGGCATAGATCGGAATATCAGGTACGTGAATCGTTTGGTTGTGCCGAATGTTTCAGATTTGAGACGACATATATTGTCAGAAACGCACAACAGTCGATTCAGTATTCATCCTTGTGGCAGAAAGATGTATAATGATTTGAAAAGACAGTTCTGGTGGAAACAAATGAAGACTGACATTGCCGAATTTGTTTCCAAATGTCTGAATTGCCAGCAGGTGAAAGCAGAAAGAAAGAAACCAGAAGGTTTATTACATAGTTTGTCCATTCCTGAATGGAAATGGGATCACATTTCCATGGATTTTGTGACGCAGCTACCACGTTCCTCCCGAGGTTGTGATGCGATTTGGGTCGTGATTGACAGATTGACAAAATTTGCATGTTTTATTCCGTACAAGATGACGTACAGATTTGACCAGATGGCAGAGATTTATGTCAAAGAAGTGGTCAGATTGCACGGCGTGCCGAAGTCAATTGTATCAGACCATGATCCTCGATTTACTTCGCACTTTTGGCAGAGTTTGCAGCAGGCTCTCGGTACGAAGTTACATCTGAGTACCGCATATCATCCACAGACCAACGGACAGTCAGAGCGGACTATCCAGACACTGGAAGATATGCTGAGAGCAGTGGTGCTTGATTTTAGCACTAATTGGCAAGATGCATTGCCACTTTGTGAGTTTTCGTACAACAACAGCTATCAGACGAGTATTGAGATGGCACCATTCGAAGCGTTGTACGGAAAGAAGTGTCGATCCCCTCTCTATTGGGATGATATCTCTGAAGTGCCTGAGATTGGACCTGACATGATCAGAGATATGACAGAAAAAGTGAAGCTAATTCAAAAGAAAATGAAGGCAGCACAAGACAGACATGCCAAATATGCCAATGTTTGACGTAGGCTGTTGGTATTTGAGGCAGAAGAACGAGTATTTTTAAAGATTTCACCTTTCAGAGGAGTTGTCAGATTTGGCAAGAAAGGGAAACTGTCTCCACGATATATTGGGCCTTATGAGATTCTCGAAAAGATAGGAGATCGTGCATATCGACTAGTGTTACCGCCTTCATTATCCGGGATACATGATGTCTTTCATGTATCGTTATTAAGGAAATACCTTCCTGATGCTTCACATGCTATTCAGCCAGACGAGGCCGAAATGGATGAGACGTTGAGCTATATTGAAAAACCGATTCAGATGATTGATCGTAAAGAAAAACAGCTCAGAACGAAGACCATTCCACTTGTGAAAGTTCAATGAACTCGTCATGGCACTGAAGAAGCAACCTGGGAAACTGAATCAGATATGAGACAAGAATTCCCGGAGTTGTTTCGATAATGTAAACTTTTTAGACCGTTTCTGTATATACTCTCTATTGATATAATTGAATGCCTGTGATTTTGAGGACGAAATCGTATCTTAGGGGGGGAGAAATGTAATGCCTGAGATTTTATACCGTGTTAAATTACGATTATTGATTTTTAATCGAGATAATTATGAAAGGGCTAACCGACACACAAAATGAGATCGTGGGTGAAAATTGATGTGCGAGGACAGTAGCATTGGCGCACATGCGCGACCGGATGCGTGCACATGCGCCAAACAGGCAGAAGACCTCGCGCATATGCGCGGAAGATGTCGCGCATATACGACACCGAGTTCATAGCAACGACAGCTACAACATGACGTAAGTTTTGTTACGTTTTGTTAAGGTTTGAAATTATGCTATGTCCAGAATCAGATACGATTCATATATAGTGTTCTTGACATAATAGATATCATAGAATCTAAGTCAGATTAAGGAACGGACTGAATATGGAATTGTTATGAATTTCAGAATGAGATTGACTAGAATTGATATTAGTTTTGTACGGTGGTTGATTGTAAATGATTGGAATTGGTATAGACTGATATAGTATTATCAGTATCGCAATATTGTACTGTTGTACCGTCAGAATTTGATAAAACAGAGATGTTGTGATTTGATTAGAATATTGATACAGAATATTGATATTGTCATTGCCAGATTGAACATTGACAGACTTTGAGTCGAGACTTCGATTATAGCAGAGTGACAGCAAGAAAGGTATAAATAAATGTTGATTCAAGATTGCACAACTCGAGTTAGGTTTGACTTGAGTTTTCCAAAATCACATAATTTATTTTATTGCATTGATATTTGCAGATTATCAGATTGATATGTTTAGTCTATTGAATTATAGCAGAGCCAGAGTTTGAGTTTAGGGCAGATCAGCCTAGCTAGGGCAGAACCGCCGAGTCTTTGTCAGAACCGCGTAGACTCTAGACTTACGGTGTATCGATGAGCTTAGATGTAGATCGACGTCTATTGTAGACATTCGATACAGCATACCAAAGTCTAAATTAGATCGGGATGCCTAGGTTAGAAATAAGTTGAGATAAGATAATAAGTCATTGACTTAAATACAGATTCGTATTGATTCATGTAGTCAGATTGGATACATGTTTTAATGATTGTTTATGCTTTTATATATGTTTTATATGATTGCATTGATACATTGTTTATACTGGGATATTTATATCTCACCGGAGTTATCCGGCTGTTGTCTTGTCTGTATGTGTGCATGGCAACAGGTGGGACAGGTTCAGGGTCACAGAGGTGAAGAAAGATCGAGTTAGAGTGGAGACTACGGACTTGGACTTCAGTTAGGGTTTAAACACTTGTTATATAGTTGTTAAACCTTAGTTGAGACTGATTGTATATAGTGCAAGATTTGTACTTTTAATACTGACGTGTATGTTAAGAAGTATGCCATTACGTTCCGCATTTTAAAAAAAAAGAAAAAAATTTAGACCCTGTTTATTATAATTAATTAAATTAGTCCCAATGACGATTAATAAGATGATTAGCGTTCGGGTCCCCACATTTTACGTGCACCCCCAGCTCAACCTACTCAGTCTTAAACGCCTCCAGTCTCCTCAACCGAAGATCACCTACATCAAACACACCTAGTGACTCTAAAAACTCAACACACCTGAACCGTTATAAGAAGTATATATACATAACATGCAACAGTGAAAAGTACTGTAATCAACATACCGTTTCATGATCTTCAAAACGTGAACTTAAACACATCTTATCATAGCATAGCGTGTCAAACATGTCTCATCATAACATCATATCATTATATATGTGTTCGTTTTCTTTATTTGAATTCCGTTCATTAGTTGTGACTTTCATATCAGCTCTATCGTATCAGCTCTATTCGATTGATCCAACTACGTACAACCGTGGTTCTCCGCGGCGGGGACATCAGCGACAGTATTTCACATCCAATGATCCTTGGCCTTACATGTCATCGTATTTGTATTATTCACAACTAACTCTCATCCTTCAAAACATGTCATCATATTCATCACTTATAAAATTGATGAATATACGTAAATTTTCCTTAAAATCAAGCATGCAACGTATTTTTCATATTTACATAAAAGTCATGTTCATGATAACGTATACATTTAAAACATGCCAAGTTGTGATCATGACGCTGCCAAGACTGCTAACTCTACCCGTGTAACGTCTACAAATTTAAATGCTGCTAAATTTTTTTAAAGCTCACATTTTCGAAAAATAAACACTTAAATATTTTGCATGCATGAAACTCTGCTGAAAAATATGCCGTCTCAAAATAATCGTAAACAATTGACAAATAAAATACCGTAGTTTAAAAATTGCCAACTCGGCCCTAAACCATGCATAAATAAAATAAAACAAGTAAAATCCTGAAAATCAACATTATAACATAGAAATGTATAAAACTGATCGTGTCTACTCAAAACTCATAAGATCGTAATGTGCGAAAAAGTATGGTCCTCGGGTCGTGCATCCAACCCCACCTACTCAGAGTTCGGCAGCTCCAGTTTCCTCATCTAAGTGATCATCTGCATCACACACGCCTAGAGAGTCTAAATATTCAACACATATACCGATAATAGCAAATACATATACATGGCACACAACAGGGAAAAATAGTGTAATCAACATACATTTCATGCACTTAAAAGCATAAACGTAAACGTGTCGTAAAAATCATAACGTGTCAAAACATGTCTCATCATATAATCATATACGTATACATTTTTCTTTATTTGGATTCAGTATATTAGTTGTGACTTTCGTATCAGCTCTGTTCGACGGATCCATCTAATATAACCGCGGTACCCGATGGTGGGGACATCAGCGACAAAATTACCCAACCACTAAGCCTTGGCCTCAGCTCATAATATCCAATATAATCGTATTAGTCACAACAAACTCTCATCCTTCAAAATGTGTCATTAT
The DNA here is from genome assembly GCF_025594145.1 of Primulina tabacum. NCBI lineage: Eukaryota > Viridiplantae > Streptophyta > Magnoliopsida > Lamiales > Gesneriaceae > Primulina > Primulina tabacum. The sequence continues at coordinate 15,863,162 of NC_134565.1, forward strand.
ATTCATCACTTAATAAAAACATGCATATACATAAATTTTTCTTAAAACTAAGCATGCACCGTATTTTCATAATTACGTAAATATCATATACAAACAATTAAAAACATGATAAATTTTGTGCTCAAGGCGCTGCCAGGACTAAAAACTCACCTCGGGTGCAAAATGACCATTTTGCCCCTAGGAACCCAAAATGAACGTTTTACTCCTGGACCTCTAAATTTCGACCCGAAGTTTACCAAACTCCTTACAACATCCCAAAATATATTTATAATCATTCCTTAGGCGTAATCTCGAGTTCGTTTCAAAACTTATCCGATTCGTTTTAAAACTTGGACTGGAGTCCCAGTTTTAACCCAAATCGACCCGAAACTTCACTAATTTTTTTCCAAACTTTTTAACACACCTTATACACATCTTAACAGCCCTTAAAACATCCATACCAGCCCATTAAACCTTTCGAACCCCAGACCACAAGCTGCTGAAATGTTCGCACCATACACCTTCGAAAACCCTAATCCACCAAACTTGAAACTTATTGACCCTAGGCTCTACCGGATCGGACCAGCCATGGACCAACCATTCCTAGCCCATATTAGGACCCTACTGGACCGACCTAACCTAAAATCACAGCCCCATATAGGCTGCATCATTCCAACAAACAAGAATCATTCCAGGACCCTCACCCGCGACGCACCTCCACTCCATGGCTCCGAACGTCTCTACAGCCAATACCACCAACACTCGGCCACTCTAGGCCATGCCTCAGACCCATCAAGGTCTGGTCCACGACATGGAATAGCTCTTCACACCACCGGCTTCGCTCCAACCCTTGATCTACACCAACCCAATCACATCCAAACAAAACGCCGCACGGTCCCTCACTCAACTCATCTAGACTTCGACACCAGCCTCAAGACACACTCTTAACACTGTGAACCACCTTTAGCATGCACCAAAAACAGCAGCCCCTTGAAACCGTACGAGAAAACGATAGTATGCATCATAAAGTTGCAAAGTTTCATGTCAAACTATTGTAAAAATGCAAACTCCAGGTAGATCATAAGTTTTACATGCATAACCATAAACTTCCGCATACTTATGACGTGAATGATGAGAAAAACAAAATAAAAGCGTGCCTCGATTATTTATGATCAAAAACTCGAAGAATTTCACATTGGGGAGGCACTAGAGAAGCGAGAATGATCTTTTCTTGAAAGCACAAGGCTATGGCCGAGAGTGGCTGCTGGAAACCGATGGGGAGGCTGCTGTATGGGGGGTGTGGGTGGCTGCTATAGGGATTTTAGGTTTAGGGTAGGTTTAAGTGGTAATTAAATAGAAAACAAACCAATAATGGGCCCTTAATTATAATTTAAAAAGAATTAAAATGATTTTGAGCCCATTTAAAAATAAAACAATCCAAACAAGCCCAAAAATGCTCTCGAAAAATATTTTGTTTTGGTACGTTTTTGAAAATATCGTCCGAGCTCTCAAAAAGTCCTCCAAATCGTTAAAATTTGTGTACCGATAAAAATTACGACCCGACGAGTAAAAATACCCAAGAATGCCCATTTTTCGAAAAAACCATTAAAAACACTTCATTTTAATTAATTTAAATTAATCATGTATTAAAATATATTTGCTGATAATCACCGGTCTCCGTTCCTTGTTCGAATGCGAAATGCATCTAGAAATCCTAATGCGTGAACTTTTAAAAATATCATGAAATAAGTCCTAACCATGCAATAATTATGCATTAAATTCATAAAAATAATTAAACACATGATTAAAATAAAATCCTAAAATGCATGCATTACAGTTTACGTAAATTTAAATTTTCTGGACCTTACAGTTCTCCTCCCTTAAATTAAAATTTCGTCCTCGAAATTTTAAAAATACCGAATAACTTTGGGTAGGGACTCCTCATCTCGGCCTCAGTCACCCAAGTAGCCTCCTCCTCAGAATGACTTAGCCACTTGACCTTGACCATGTGGATAACCTTGTTCCGGAGCCTCCCCTCCGGTCTGTCCAAAATCTGAGTGGGTATCTCTTTGAACGATAGGTGCGGTGTCAGCTGAAGTTTCCCATAGTTCAGCTCAAGCGAAGGATTCAACATGTATTTCCACAGCATAGAGACGTGGAATACATTATGGACTCCCGCCAGATTCGGCGACAATGCAACTCCGTATGCGAGTGTCCCTATAACGTCCGAAAAACCAACTTACGTAAAACACATGCATGCAAAATTATTTTAATTGCTTAATTGCTTTATTTAATTGATTTTAAATGCTTGCATGATATTTATTAAATGATTAAAGGTATATTTGCATGATTAAATGATAATATGACATGATTTCATTAAATTGAAGGATTTTACCCGAATGTTCAATAATAGGCGGGGAAAATCAGATCGGTGATGACCAAGACGAGAATATTTATTTTTCATTAAATAATTGCAAGGATTCCTAATATGATTAAAAATGATTCCTAAAAATGTTAGAGTTCGAATTATTTTACGAGTCGAGCTCGATTTTTCTCGGGAAGCCGATTTTGGGCACACAAGGAGTTTTTTAAAAGATCAAAAATATTATTTTTGTGAGACTAATTTTATAAACTTTTATATTTCAATTAAATAAGATTTATTGAGCTCAATTTAATTAAATTAAGTAGGCACAATTACACTTAAGCTTGCAAGCCCAAAACCAAAGCTTAAAAGTCAAGCCCAGTAACATGCTGATTTATAAATAAGGTATCCTAGGCTTTCTAAACACTATGATTCATTCCAAAACAGCCGAAACACACACTCACACACACAAACACAAATAATTTCGAGAAACACCAAGGAAGAAAGCTAAAAGTCTTCGTCTCCCGTTCGTCCTTCCTCCCCGATGATTGAATATTCGAGCGTTATAAACGCAAAGGCACATTTTCTAAACACTTTTAAAATATCATACAAATCATATTATACATGATTTAATATTTTATGCATAAAAAAATAGGTGTTTGAATATTATTACGGTAGAACGTTTATTTTAAAAAATATGATATTTTTTACGCTCATTTTAACCACATTATGATTCCTAACGAGTACGCTGCCAATATATGATGAAATATGGTTAAAACGTGATAAAATTAAAAGAAACAAGGCTGGAATTCGTAGGTGGCAGAAGGATTATCTTGCAGGGGGTTTCTTGTTGGGGTTTTGGCCTTACACTTGGGTAAGGGGCTCGGCTAGGGGCTGTGATGCATGTGGGCTCGGCCAGGGCTGGGGCTCGAGGAGGGTTTTTTTTCAGGGCCTGGTAGAGCCCTAGCAAGGCTAGGACTCGGGCTATTAGCTGGTGAAGAGTCCACATGGGGTAGGACTCTTCCAATGCGTTAGTTTTGTTCAGCCGAGGAGCTGGTGCAGCGAGGGTTTAAGGGCCAGGCTAGGTTGTCTAGGAGGTGGCCCAGGGTGTTACAGAGTAGATCAGCAAGGTTGGGACTCGAGGGTTGTGGGAACCCGGACGCTAACACATCTTTTTAATCATCATTAGGATCAATTAATTAAACTGGGTCATAATTTTTTTTTAATATACATGTGTGCGCAACGTATGATAATCAATCTTATTTCATTTACAAGGTCAAGTTTAATATCTACAACATGATCCATAGTACAGGTCTGGTACAAACGAAAATCATAACAAACTAATGTTCATCCACGACATAACAAGTTATGAAAATCAACTCTACTTCTGGGTCCAAATCTCCACTCTAATCTCAATCTCTCATCCTCTTCTCGACCCTGATCATGTCTCACCTGTTGTCATGCACACATACAAATACAACAACAGCCGGATAACCCTGGTGAGAAATATATTCCCAGTATAAACAACGTAAACATGCATTTCATATAAACATATACAAAAGCATATAACAGTTATCAATAACATGTATCATAATCTGAAAAACATGAATCGATATAAACTGTAAGTCAAACACTTTGACTCTAAATCTCTAACTCGACTCATCTCTAGTCTAGGGATCCCGATTTCCGGACGTTGGCACATTTTATCGAATCTCTGCAATAGAAGTCGATCTTCTCCTACGCCCATCGATATAAATCAAACATCCAGTGTCTTGGCACCTCTGCCAATAACTAGGAACATCTTCCCATGACTCTTTCTCGATATCTATTTTCTTTCCTCTGCTTTTTTATAAATCAATAAAATAAGAATAAACATTCAAAGAATACAAAGGTATTAAAGCAATAACAAGTAAGTATGTGGTTTTGGGAAACTAAAGTCAAATCTAACTCGAGTCGTATCTTCCCGGTTTAACATTGATTTATACCTTTTTTTTGTCGATCTGACGAAGTCGAAGTCTTGAATTCGAAGCTGTCAATACTCAATCTGGCAATGACATTCGAAATATACAATATCACCATTCCATTCAAACAAGACATCTCAATCTTATCAAATTCTGACGGCATAACGGTACAATCTCGAAATACCGGCAATACAATATCAATATACACCAATCTCAATAGTTCATAATCAAACAACAAACACAATCCCAATACCAAATCTGTATATTCTCAATAATATTAAATTTGAAAATGATAACAATTTTATATGGTATCCGTTCTTCGATCCGGTTTCAAATATACGGATACAACAATCTCAGGAACACATAATAACAATCATATCATGATTCCTTCGATACCATATTTTCAAACCATGCTGAATCATAAGAAAACTTACATCCCGTTGAAGCTCTTGACGAGAGAAGCACGGCACAAAACTCGGATTGAAATCTGACGGTCGGATATTGTACAAGCACAATTCTAAAATATGAAAGCTTGAAGATTCTCGGGAGCTTTTCTCGTTTCTTTCTCTGTCCAAACTGAAGGAAATAAAAAGATTTACATATAAATTGCATGGGAAAGAACAAGTGGCTTATTCTTTGTGCTGCACGTCTCGCGTATATGCGCGACCGTCATCGGCGCATATGCGCGAAACCTACTGGTCTCGGCATTCATGAATTCTTCTGCTCGCGCATATGCATACCCCATCTTCGCGCATATGCGCGAGACCTACTGTCTCGGCATATTTCAAATACCCCATCTCGCGCATATGCGCGCCTTGTCTCGCGCATATGTGCGAGGTCTTCTGCCTCGGCAATGGCCTTTCGCGCATATGCGCGCCTCTCTTCAGCGCATGTGCGCGAAGTCTGCTGTATTCCAAAAATGCAATACCCATGCTTTATCCATTCTGGTCCCGGAGTGGTCCTTCTATAATAACATCAATTCGTAATCAATAATATCAGATTAATAGAATAAGAATCTCGGGCATTAAAATTCTCACCCTCTAAGATCTGATTTCGTCCTCGAAATCACAGGCAATCAAATCACATACAAGAAGGAGATATACAGAAGGTAAATAAGAAAACTCACATCAATGAAATAACTCTGGGAATTTCTGTCTCATATCTGATTCAGTTTCCCACGTAGCTTCTTCAATGCCATGATGACTCCATTGAACTTTCACAAGCGGAATAGTCTTCGTTCTGAGCTGCTTTTCTTTACGATCTAGAATCTGGATCGGTTTCTCAAAATAACTCAGAGTTTCATCAAGTTCTGCCTCTTCTGGCTGAAGAACATGAGAAGCATCAGGCAGATACTTTCGCAGATAGATACATGAAAAACATCATGTATACCAGATAGAGAAGGCGGAATAGCAAGTCGATACGCACGAGTATCTATCTTCTCAAGAATCTCATATGGACCAATATAACGTGGAGACAACTTTCCTTTCTTGCCAAATCTGACAAGGCCTCTGAAAGGAGAAATCTTCAAAAATACTCTGTCTCCCTGCTCAAGCTCTAAAGGTTTACGTCGAATATCTGCGTATTTGGCCTGTCTATCTTGAGCTGTCTTCATTCTCTGCTGAATCAGCTTCACTTTCTCAGTCATATCTCGAATCATATCAGACCCTAGTTCAGGTACCTCGGATATCTCATCCCAATAGAGAGGGGATCTGCATTTCTTGCCATACAACGCTTCAAGCGGATCCATCTCTATACTCGTCTGATAACTCTTGTTGTACGAAAACTCACAAAGAGGAAAAGAATCTTTCCAACTAGTGCCAAAATCTAGCACTACAGCTCTAAGCATATCCTCCAATGTCTGGATAGTCCGCTCTGACTGTCCGTCTGTCTGAGGATAATATGCAGTACTCAAATGCAGTTTCGTACCTAGAGCTTGCTGCAGACTGTGCCAAAAGTGTGAAGTAAATCGAGCATCATGATCTGATACAATAGACTTCGGCACACCATGCAATCTGACCACTTCTCTGACATAAATCTCTTCCATCTGGTCATGTATGTATGTCATTCTGTACGGAATAAAACATGCTGATTAGGTCAATCTTTCAATCACAACCGAAATCGCATCACAACCTCTGGAGGAACGTGGTAGCTTCGTCAAAAATCCATAGAAATGTGATCCCATTTCCATTCTGGAATACGTAAGCTATGCAATAGACCTCCTGGCTTCTTTCTCTCTGCTTTCACCTACTGGCAATTCAAACATCTGGATACAAATTCTGTAATGTCTGATTTCATCTGTTTCCACCAAAACTGTTTCTTCAGATCATTCTACAATTTTCTGCCACCAATATGAATACTGAAACGACTACAGTGTGCCTCTGCCAAAATCTGGTGTCTCAAATCTGAAACATCTGGCACAAAGGGACGATTATTCACATATAACATATCATCACAAATTTGATATTCTGATTGATGCCCTGATCTGACCATCAATATCCAGTTCTGAACATCCTGATCAACTTTTTTTGCTTCTTTAATTCGAAACATCAACTCTGTTTCCACTTGAATGGCATAAAGTCTCATAGGTTGACAATCTGTCTCAAATACCAATCCAGAAAAACAGAAATTTTCAATAAAATTCGAAACACCAATCTTCGATAAGGATAAAGAACAACCTTTCGACTCAGTGCATCTGCTGCTGCATTCGATTTTTCCGGATAATATTTGATTTCACAATCAAAATCTTTCAATAAATCAAGCAATCTTCGTTGTCTCATATTCAATTCTGACTGTGAAAATAGATATTTCAAGCTCTTATGATCAGAACAAATCTCAAATTTCTCACCGTATACGTAGTGTCACCAAATCTTCAATGCAAATACAATGGCAGCCAATTCAAGATCACGAATCGGATAGCGAGTCTCATGTGGTTTCAATTGTCTCGAGGCATAAGCAATAACATGTCCTCGCTGCATCAAAACACAACCCAGTCCTCCGTGAGAAGCATCACAATAAACAACAAAATCACCCGTACCTGACGGAATAGTCAACACAGGAGCACTAGTCAATCTCTTTTTCAACCCTAGAAAACTGGATTCACACTTTTCTGACCAAACAAACGGTGCATTCTTCTGAATCAACTGAGTAATCGGCTTAGCAATGCAGGAAAAATCTTTAATAAATCGACGATAGTAGACTGCTAAACCCATAAAACTGCGTATCTCTTGCACTGATGTCGGTCTAGGCCAACTGATCACAGCCTCAACTTTACTAGGATCAACAGAAATACTATATCCAGATATAATATGTCCCAAAAATATCTCTTGCTTCAGCCAAAACTCACATTTAGACAACTTAGCATACAATTTCTCAGTTCTCGGAATCTTCAATAAAGTTCTCAGATGCTCAGCATGATCAATCATAATCTTAGAATAAATCAGAATATCATCAATAAAGATAATCACAAAATCATCAAGATACTTCTGAAATATTCGGTTCATCAAACCCATAAACACAGCTGGAGCATTCGTTAAACCAAACGATAAATTCATAATGGCCATACCTGGTTCTGAAAGCTGTCTTCGATATATCAGAATCTCTGACTCTCAGTTGATGATATCCAGATCTCAGATCGATCTTGGAATAAATAGAAAAACCATGCAACTAATCAAATAAATCATCGATACGAGGCAAAGGGTATTTATTCATTACCGTATCCTTGTTCAGTTGCCGGTAATCAAAGCAGAGTCTCATTGAACCATCTTTCTTTCTGACAAACAATACTGGAGCACCCCAAAGAGAAACACTCGGTCTGATGTAACCCTTGGCCAGGAAATCTTCTAACTGCTCTTTCAACTCAATCGGTACCATTCTGTATGGAGTTTTCGAAATAGGAACTGTTCCTGGCATCAATTCAATACTGAAGTCTATTTCTCGGATTGGAGGCAAACCCGGAATCTCATATGGAAAGACATCAGCAAACTCACATAGCACTGGCAAATCTGCCAATGACGGGATCGATTTCAGTATGTCTACTGAATACACAAGGAATCCCTCGCTCTTTTCTGTAATAATCGAGTCATAGATAACACAGATATCAAAGGAATTCTAGCTCTGGAACCCCTACCGTAAAATTTCCATTCATCAGCCATCTCAGGTTTGAATATCACAATCTTCTGGAAATAATCTACGGTAGCTCTGTACTTGGTCAGCATATCCATACCGATAATGCAGTCAAAATCAGACAAACCAAGTACAATACAGTCTAACTCAATCTCATTCCCATCATACTGCAGTATACAACATTTAACAGACTTCACTGATATCAAACCTGTCCCCAAAGGTGAAGAGACAGATACTACAGTAGATAAGGACTCAACAGGCAAATCATTTATCAATGCAAATCGCTCAGATATAAAAGTATGGGATGCACCGGTATCTATTAATACAAAAGCAGGATAACCACAAAGAAAATAGTTACCTGCAACAACATCATCTGGTGCTTCCTGTGCCTGTTCTTCAGTCAAAGCAAATACTCTGGCCTGCTGTTTAGGAGGCTGGCTAACCGTCTGGCTTCTTCGTGGCCTCCGCTGTGACTGAGTCGTAGGGGATGGCAGGAAAGAGTGAACAGCTGATGATCGTCTATCAGTCTAAGCCACTGATCCAGATGATTCTACTCCCTGGGATTGTTGAGAACTTTGCTGTTGACAGACTCTGGCAAAATATCCTTGCTGTCTACAGATGTTGCAACTACTAGACACTCCTTGGCATTGCTCTGTGGGATGTCTCCTTCCACAAGTTCTGCAATAGACCCCGGTATAACTCTGGCTCTGTCGTGAACCACTGGAGCTCGATGAACTACTACCAGACTTCTTGAACTGTTTCCCTCTGGCTTTCAAATAATCTTTCTTTCCACTGCTGCTACCACCACTATAAAATCTGGGAGGGTGTTGGTGAAATTGAGTGGGAGGTTGTTGCTGTTTCGGTTCTGGGGCAACATACGAAGCTTTTTTCTGTCTAATTAGGCCGCTTCTGCTCCTTTGGTTCTGTTCAGGGCATCACCAAAATTATTCGGTCGCCCTGTATTTACCAGTGTAAAGATCTAAGGATTCAGCCCATTAATGAACTGATCAGCCACTGCTTCATCATTTTCAGCAACATGCGGAGCAAATCGTAACAAGGTAGAGAACTTGGCCACATATTCTTCAATATTAAACTGACCCTGTCTCAGATTAGCAAACTCTGCACCCTTGTCTTTCCTGTATGATACTGGGAAAAATCTTTGATAAAATTCAGTTTTAAAGATCTTCCAATTAATAATTGTACCTCGATGCTCAAACGCTCTCTTGGTTGTAAGCCGCCGAAAATGCAACGTCATACAACTGGTGCCCAATCAGTCTAACTCTTCTTTCATCTGTGTAATCAAGAGAGTCAAACAACATCTCAATATCATCTAGCCAACTCTCACAGTCAACAGAAGTCTCGGTGCCCTTCAAAGTCGGCGGTTTGAACGACTGAAACTTCTTCAGCAATGTTTCCATAGGTGTTGCTGTGACATCCATCGGGTTGTTCGAGGTACTACCCTGTTCTGGATTCTTGGAGGAGGCATATCTGATTATCAAAATTGTTAGCAATCAAATATAATAAATCTGTTTCGATCCTCCTCTGATCATCTTACTGCTGATAAAGAATCGGTTCTGATTCATTCTTAAGTCATACATGTTTCCAATCAAATAGATATTCAAGTAAACATGTATTAAAGCAGTAAAACATGCTATCATACTATGATGCTGTGATGCTAGCATTACAAAAGCAGGAAAAAAAACTCAATCTACCCCGCTCACTAGCTTCTATCTCAGTCTAAAGGAACATATTGCTCTGATACCACCTGTTGTGGGGACCCGAACGCTAACTCATCTTCTTAATCATCATTAGGATCAATTAATTAAACTGGGTCATAATTTTTTATAAAATACATGTGTGCACAACGTATGATAATCAATCTTATTTCATTTACAAGATCAAGTTTAATATTTACAAAATTATCCATCGTACAATTCTGGTACAAACGAAAATCATAACAAACTAATGTTCATCCACTACATAACAAGTGATGAAAATCAACTCTACTTCTGGGTCCAAATCTCCACTCTAATCTCAATCTCTCATCCTCTTCTCGACCCTGATCATGTCCCACCTGTTGTCATGAACACATTCAAACACAACAACAGCCGGATAACCCCGGTGAGAAATATATTCCCAGTATAAACAACATAAACATGCATTTCATATAAACATATTCAAAAGCATATAACAGTTATCAATAACATGTATCATAATCTGAAAAACATGAATCGATATAAACTGTAAGTCAAACTCTTTGACTCTAAATCTCTGACTCGACTCATCTCTAGTCTAGGGATCCCGATTTTCGGATGTTGTCACATTATATCAAATCTCTGTAATAGAAGTCGATCTACTCCTATGCCCATCGATATAAACCAAACATCTAGTGTCTTGGCACCTCTGCCAAAGAGTTGGCACCTCTGCCAATAACTAGGCACATCTGCCCATGACTTTTTCTCGATATCTATCTTCTTTTCTTTGTTTTTTTATAAATCAATAGAATAAGCATAAACATTCAAAGAATAAAAGGCATTAAAGCAATAACAAGTAAGTATGTGGTTTTGGGAAACTCAAGTCGAATTTAACTCGAGTCGTATCTTCCCGGTTTAACATTGATTTATACCTTTCTTTTGTCGATCTGACGAAGTCGAAGTCTTGAATTCGAAGCTGTCAATACTCAATCTGGCAATGACATTCGAAATATACAATATCACCATTCCATTCAAACAACACATCTCAATCTTATCAAATTCTGACGGCATAACGGTACAATCTCGAAATACCGGCAATACAATATCAATATACATCAATCTCGTAGCTCATAATCAAACAACAAACACAATCCCAATACCAAATCTGTATATTCTCAAATCAAATTAAATCTGAAAATGATAACAATTTCATACAGTATCCGTTCTTCGATCCGGTTTTGATTATACGAATAGAACAATCTCAGGAAAAAATAATAACAATCATATCATGATTCCTTCGATACCATATTTTCAAACCATGCTGAATCATAAGAAAACTTACATCCCGTTGAAGCTCTTGACGAGAGAAGCACGGCACAAAACTCGGATTGAAATCTGACGGTCGGATATTGTACAAGCACAATTCTAAAATATGAAAGCTTGAAGATTCTCGGGAGCTTTTCTCGTTTCTTTCTCTGTCCAAACTGAAGGAAATGAAAGGATTTACATATAAATTGCATGGGAAAGAACATGTGGCTTATTCTTTGTGCTGCACGTCTTACGCATATGCGCGACCGTCATCGGCGCATATGTGCGAGACCTACTGGTCTCGGCATTCATGAATTCTTCTACTCACGCATATTCGCGCCCTATCTTCACGCATATGCGCGAGACCTACTGTCTCGGCATATTTCAAATACTCCAGCTTGCGCATATATGCGCCCTGTCTCGCGCATATGCGCGAGGTCTTCTGCCTCGGCAATGGCCCTTCGCGCATATGTGCGCCTCTCTGCCGCGCATGTGCGCGAAGTCTGTTGTATTCCAAAAATGAAATACCCATGCTTTAACCATTCTGGTCCCGGAGTGGTCCTTCTATAATCACATCAATTCGTAATCAATAATATCATATTAACAGAATAAGAATCTCGGGCATTACAAGGGTGGCTCGAGCTAAGAGTCCTAGCCGAAGTAGGAACTCATAGGACCATGGAGAGCAATAACATGCGCGACTGTTGTCCTTGTTTCAGGTGGCTCGCTTCTAGGGTTGGGTGGCTCGAGGTTGGTCCAGTAGGGTCAATGGAGAATGGCCAGGGGTTGGGTCATGGGTTGGTGCAGGGTGGCTCGATGTGGGCTCGAGCTTAGCGTGGTAGAATAGCTTAGGCGAGCAGCTGCTGGTTTCTCAAACTGGTGGCTCGCTGCATGGGTTCAGTGGCTTGGGCTGGGCTTGGCTTGGTCAAGGCGTTGACCAGGGTCGGTTAGGGTCCGATGGGCTCGGTGGTTGCTAGAGTAGAAGAGTCCTAGGTTGGCTAGGAGCCCTTGGGCGAGAAAGCTTCAAGAGTGCAGTTCGGGTCCTTGTTCCGGGAGGCTTGTTCGTGGGTTAGGGTCAGGTTCTATAAGTTAGGGTCAGTCATTAGGGTGCCTTGATGGGTTGGCTCGGGTTTTGCTCGAGGTGGCTCGGGCGTGGCTCGAGTAAATCGTGAGATGGCTCGGTATGTTCGATTAAGGGTCACAAACGAGATTTATTGAATAAAAAATTGGAACCATGGGTCCACAGGTGTGGTTCATGGCTCACAAGGGTAGCTTAAGTAATAAAAAGTATGTTTAAAATTTGGGAATAAAATATTAAATTTTGAATTTATTCGGAAATTAAACGCCTCACGAATCGTTAATTAAAGAATTAATTGAAAAATCTCGATTTAAGCTGAAACAAATTATGGAAAATTAGATTTAAGCATAATTAATTATTTGGGATAAGCCCTTGTCATTAAACGTAAGAAAAAAATAAAATCGAGAAATATAACGTCTAGGAGCAAACCAGTCATTTTACACTTGAGCAATACGTAAATGCTTGGCAGCGTCCCTGTCGAGGCCCGAAAATCCTTGCTTGAAAATTTGCGGAAAATTAAAAAATTTTCTTTTATAATAAATGGAGTGCCTCAACCATAAAATCAACTGATGAATCAAGTTCAATGTTTTAAAAAAAATATAACAGCGGAAGAAAATAAAGTTTGCCAAAAATAACATTCAAAGAATGTCAAATAACTGGTAAAAATGTTTGAGCATAAAATGGCAGGTGCTGAAACTGAGGTCCTCGGGTGCCACTACTGCCGACCCAAGCTGGCTCACTGGTCCCCGCCCTCGGCCCTGGCCTCAACAGTACCTACAGCAATCAAGTCTAGTGAGCCTAAAGACTCAGCATACAAATATCGTGGTAACGAGTAAATACTGAAGTAAAATGTGCATGGGATAAAATATCATGTCATGAGGCATACTGAAAATAACTTGTACTGAGCAATTATAATACGTGCATAACTGAACTGAAATCATAGTAAAAATGTTGGCTGCTTGGAGCCCTGTACTGAAATAACTGGTAAAAATTTTCTGTTGAGATTATGGTCTACGCCTGTGGCCCCTGCACTGAACTGAACTGATCGGTAATTGACTACCGAGGAGTATAAAACTGAACTGAGCTGGCCGGTCACTGGCGACCGGGTGGTACCAAACTGAACTGATTGGTCACTGGCGACCGTATAAAATAATGCTCCCATAATAGTGAATTGACCACAAGCCATATCGCATAAATCTCAAAAATAAGTATTTTCTATTTTCATGCACGTAATATAATTAAATGGCATAATGAAAATATCCTGTATATTTTACCAACTGGATTGGATCGCTCCCAGGCTCGCTGCAACCTACATATGCCATGAAAAATATGCAATAGCTTATACTTGTCCAACTATGCAATTTAAGTTAAAAAAATGCGACTATGACGCCTAATGACTTCGTATTTAATCATGACTCCGAACCAACCTGAATCAACACCGAACCGACGTATAGTCATGATTAAAATACGCATAAAATAATGAAATGATGCTCCTAAAATGATGAGGGTCGAAATCTAGGTGAAATGGAGGCCAAAACATGAAATGCTCTTTCGAGAGTCAATTTGGCACATCACACCGTAAATTCTCGTACGACCTCAAAAATGATCCGAATCACTGAACGGTCAAAAAAAAACCTTCCCAACTCAAAGGGGCACTGTCCAGTCCAAGGCCATAGGCTAAAAGCTAACCGAGAACTCGAACGAGCCTCCGAACCGACACAGCAACTTGCTGTAAATTTCCAGCAGCTGCAACCTTGCTTGCATCGCGTCGTTTACGAGACTTTTGGCCATTGGGGCTTGAACCACCGACCAAAGCCTCTTCAAAACGTCCCAAGGAATGATTCGAACCATGGCTAAGGGCCCTAGGCCAGCCACAATCCTCACCTTTCCAGCAACCAACCGAAAACTCTTACCGAGGGCCCTCATGCGTGCGTGTGTAGTGTTTTGTTTTGATTGCTGTCTCGTGTCGTTCCAGTGGCCATTTGATTGACCATGGCACGATCTAGACATCTAGGGGCATGGTATGAACCGTGGCTAAGGGCCATAGGCCAACCAAGATCCACACCAAACCAACCAACTCGAAGTACATGTGCTGTCAAAACCGAAGGGGTCGAGAGGGGAGGGGGCTGTTCTTGATGTTTTATGTAAAAACCGATGAGCCATGGACCAAGCCACCAAAAGGGCGACTTAGTCACGTCTTAGACATTCTAGGGGAGTGATCTAAACATGGCTATAGGCCCATAGGGCAGCCATGATCAGATACTTTCCCTTGGACAACCAAACTGAATTTTCGAACGGTACAAATGGACACATGTGGAGTTGCTGTCATTTCCTTGTTTTCCAGCTAGTATGGTGTTAAACCAATGGACAAGTGGGGTCCTAATGCATCCTATTACATGCATAGACGTCGCCTTGGGAGCCTGGTGTCGATCCATAACCTGAAACCACAAAACAAGAAGGAGCCGTGAAATGCACAAGAAAAATCGAAATCTGCATGTATGTTTTTCTGAAAATTCTTTGATGTATTTCTGTTTTGCATGATAAAACCTGATCATGTACTGAAAAATAATTGATAATATGACTTGATTGAGGTTTGAAAGAAATCTAGACATGCCTGGTTTCGTTTCGAAAGAAAACGAACGAAACGACGACGACGCGGCACGGGGGAGTGGAACGTTTCTTTTGTTTTCTTTCTTGCTCTCGGTTTTTTTTTTTCCTTTCTCTCTAGCTAAGACTCACGATTTTACCTCTGAATACACTCTGAATTTTGGTGGTATGGAGGGGGAAATAAGTGGTTAAAAGAGTGGAGGAGAATGGTGCAAAATATAAGGCCAAATCAAGACCAAGTCTCCCTCAAATTTGAATTTGAATTGTGGTTTGCTATCAAATCTTTGTTGGATGCTTCTAGAATAAGGTGGCCGAATTCTTGAGTTTATTAGACTAGGAAAATGCTAAATATTTACTTAATTAAGGTGGACCAAGAATTAAAAAGATCATTATGCTAATTCAACCAAGAATGGGTCAAAGGGTGATGAGTTGGCAAGGCATGTTGCTTAATCATCTAGGGGCCAAAATCTTACAATAAAAATGAAGGGAAAATGTTGTTTAGTTACTAAATTAATAACCCTTAAAAGCCTCACCTATCCTTTAAATAATTTAGTGAACTAATCCCTTAATTAAGTAACTTAAATGAGCTTATTTCTTAATCACCTCAAGTAACTTAAATTAAATCCTCAAACCTCCTTATTAACTTAAATTAACTTACTTGCTAGCTAAAATAAAGTCTGGAAATATTTATCAAATCTTAAATTCTATCTCAAAACTCCAACTCCAGTCCGGCCTCACTGAAATAACTGAAAAATCAAACTACTGCAATGAAATAATAAAATAATTAACTTCAAAGAATTGCATTAAAATAATCATGCAATGAAGTCAATTTAATTTTAAAAATCTAGAATTATGCATGGCTTATACGTAGACTGATTTACGGGTTCTACAGTCCCTAAGGGTCATAATGCATGTTAAATGATTTAAAATGATGATTTGAAGAAAATATGATGTTTTATGATTTATGGTAAAGCTGTGCAATTTTACTATTAAAATACTATTTTTGGAAAGCTATGATGTTTAATAATTTTTAAAGAAAAGGAAAAATATTTTGAGGGAGGTGAATTGATTGTAAAAAATGATATATGATATATGGGGGATCCTTTTTAAGAAAGAATGGTGAACTTACAATTTTGTGCAGATGTCGTGAGGGCCAAAGCGCCAGAGGATCCCGTTTACGGGCCAAGGACCCAGAGGGTCCCCGTCTATGGGAGAAGGCCTTAGAGGGACACCGTCAATCGTATTTCCATGGTGGAGCCTAGTGCCCACCCCTTTGGGCCATGTGGAGCTGAAGACTGATCAGTCGACCTGAGGATAAAAGAGAGTCACTTTTAAGGATCAAAATTCACCCAAAATAATATATGATTGAAAGATTTACAATGAAAATGATTTTACGATTTTATAATATATGATCTACGGTTAAAGCTATTTTAAAATGATTTATTTATGCTCAAAATGATTTTAAATAGTTTATTTATGTTCAAAGCATTTTAAATAAAAATATGATTTTTAATGCATGTGAATGCATACGTATTATTTGATATTCATGTTTAAAACGTGCTGAGTCATTAGACTCACTAGGTTTGTATGATGCATGATTTGATGATATTATGGGAGGAGCTGACGATTAAGTGGATCGAGTGCATCAATACACTCCTGAGGGCCGTTTATGTTTCACACTGGCTAGATAGATAAAAAGATTTAAAAGATTAATGTTAATGTTTTATTAGAGATATTTTTATGCTTTATTTTATTGTTAGTTGATCTTTTTAAAGGTCGATTTAGGAGTTTTGATTAGTTGTTGATTTAGGATTTTTATGCACTTGAGATTTCATTGTTAAATTAGTTTGATTGATGGATTATGTCAAGTATTTTATTTAGAATTTTCGAGTTTAAGATGTATGATTAGGAAAAAAAGGAAAAAAAGTAATGGTCGTTTCAGTTAGTATCAGAGGCGAGGTTTTCCCCAAAGGATTGTGTACTGTCACTCCGAGAAGCTCAAGAAGTTACGCCTTAAGTATCTGAGTTTTTACTGCTTATTATTTTATATATGCTAAAATTCTTTTAAGCGCTTATATGATGCATGATATAAATGTTAGTTACATGCTACATGGAAAATGATTCAATGCATGTTGGGTAGTGGAATTGATTGGGTTAATATAGAACTTAGAGGAGAATATGCTGCATGTTCTAACTGAACTGGATTTAGGAGTCGACATTGAGAATATTTTGTGTTAGAAATGCAATTTTCAAGATTTGGAGGACCGAATTGAAGAGTAAGATTTAAGTTAGAGGTCAAGTTTGAGGTGGATAAGGGAATCTAAGTTTTGCAATCATTAAGTCAAGGAAAATATCGAGGACGAAATTCTATTTAATGGGGAAGATTTGTAACGTCCGAAAACCAACCTACGTAAACCATATGCATGCAAAATTATTTTAATTGTTTAATTGTTTTATTTAATTGATTTTAAATGTTAGCATGATATTTATTAAATGATTAAAGGTATGATTGCATGATTAAATGATAATATGACACGATTTCATGAAATTGATGGATTTTATGAATGTTCGATAATAGGCAGGGGAAAGAATACCGGGGACGACCCAGACGAGAATATTTATTTTTCTTTAAATAATTGCAAGGATTTTATAATATGATTAAAAATGATTCCTAAAAATTCTAGGGTTCGAATTATTTTACGGGTCGAGCTCTATTTTTCCCGGAAAGCTGGTTTTGGGCAAACAAGGATTTTTTTAAAAGATCAAAAATATTATTTTTTGGAAACTAATTTTATAAATTTTTAGGTTTCAATTAAATAAGATTTATTGGGCATAATTTAATTAAATTAAGTAGGCCCAATTACCGCCCTTAAGCTTGCAAGCCCAAAACCAAAGCCCAAACTCAAGCCCACTAGCATGTTGATTAAATTATATATAAGGACTCCTAGGCTTTCTAAACACCATAATTCATTGCAAACCAGCCGAAACACACACTCATACACACAAATAATTTCGAGAAACACTAAGGAAGAAAAGCTAGGAGTCTTCGTCGTCCGTTCGTCCTTCTTCATTGACGATTTAACATTTGGGCGTTATAAACACGAAGACACGTGTTCTAAAATCTTTTAAAACATCATACAATCATATTATGCATGAAAAAATAGTTGTTTGAATACTTTTACGGCAGAACGTTTATTTTCAAAAATATGATTTTTTTACGCTCGTTTTAAAAACGTTAAGATTCCCAATGAGTGAACTGCAAATATATGAATGAAATATGGTGAAAACATGATAAAAGTAAAAGAAATAAGTCTGAAATTCATAGGAGGCAAAAGGGTTATCTTGCATGGGGTTTCTTGTTGGGGTTTTGGCCTTACACTTGGGTAAGTGGCTCGGCTAGGGGCTGTGATGCATGTTGGCTCGATCAGGGCTGGCTGGGGCTCAAGGATGGTCTTGTTTGAGGGCCTGGTAGAGCCATAGAAAGGCTAGGACTCTTGGGTATCAGCTAGTGAAGAGTCCACATGGGGTAGAACTATTCCCATACGTTACTTTTGTTCAGCCGAGGAGCTGGTGCAGCGAGGGTTTAAGGGCTGGGCTAGGTCATCTAGGAGGTGGCTCAGGGTGTTCTAGAGTAGGTCAGTATGGTTGGGTTTCAAGGGTGGCTCGAGCTAAGAGTCCTAGCGAAGTAAGAACTCATAGCACCATGGAGAGCAATAACATGTGCGGCTGCTGTTCTTGTTTCAAGTGGCTCGCTGCTAGGGCTGGGTTTCTCGTGGTTGGTCCAGTAGGGCCAAGTGAGGTTGGCAATGGGTTGGGTCATGGGTTGGTGCAGGGTGGCTCTATGTGGGCTCGAGCTTAGCGTTGTAGAGTAGCTTAGGCGAGCAGTTGTTGGTTTCTCGAACTGGTGGCTCTCTGCATGGGTTCAGTGGCTTGGGTTGGACTTGGATGGATCTGGGTGTGGACCTAGAGTTTGTTAGGGTCAGGTGGGCTTGGTGGTGGCTCGAGTAGAAGAGTCCTAGGTTGGCTAGGAGCCCTTGGGCGAGAAAGCTCAAGAGTGCAGTTCGGGTCCTTGTTCCAGGAGGCTTGTGCGTGGGTTAGGGTCAGGTTCTATGGGTCAGGGTCAGGGTCAGTCAGTAGGGTGCCTTGATATGTTGGCTCGATTTTGGCTCGAGGTGGCTTGGGCGTGGCTCGAGTAAATCGTGAGATGGCTCGGTATGTTCGATTAAGGGTCAAAAACGAGATTTATACAATAAAAAATTTGGAACCATGGGTCCACGGGTGTGGTTCATGGCTCTCAAGGGTAGCTTAGGTAATAAAAAATCTATTTTTAAAATTTGGAAAGAAAATATTAAGTTTTTAATTTATTCGGGAAATAAAAACGCTTCACGAATCGTTAATTAAAGAATTAATTGAAATATCTCGATTTAAGCTGAATAAAATTATTAAAAATTAGATTTAAGTATAAATAATTATTTGGGATAAGCCCATGTCATTAAACGTAAGAAAAAGATTAAATCGAGAAATATTACGTTTGGGGGCAAAACAGTCATTTTACACTTGGGTAATACGCAAACGCTTGGCAACTCCATGGAGTATCATAATGCATGTTAAATGAATTAAAATGATGATTTTGAGGAAAATATGATGTTTTATGATTAATGGTAAAGTTGTGCAATTTTTACTGTTAAAATGCTATTTTTGGAAAGCTATTGTAGCGTCTACTAGTTTTAAAAAAAGCGGAAATATTTTTTACTTTTTAAATAAAAGCTTGCATTTTTTAAATAACATTTAAACCATTCGAATGCATGCGCTCTACAGAAAATATAACATTTAAAAATGATCTTAAATATTTGACAGTAAAAATAGTACAATTTAAATTAACTAAAATCGTCCAAAATCGTATGTAAACATAAATGGGTAAAAATCTTAAAATTATCAACGTATGAAAATGTTTAACTCCTCTCAAAACTCGTAAATCATAATTCTGAAAAACATGTGGTCCTCATGGTCGTGTCACCGCACCAGGTCTGCCTACTCAGAGTTCAGCACCTCCAGTCCCCTCATCCTCAGGCTCACCTGCATCACACAAGCCTAGTGAGTCTAAAGATTCAAAACACCTATACCAAGAATAACAAGTACATATACATGGCACACAACAGTGAAAAATATCATACTCAACATATCTTTCATGAACTTCAAAGCATAGCATAAACGTGTCGTGTAAAATCATATCATGTCAAATCATGTCATCTCGTGTCATCATATACGTATACATTTTCATTTAATTGAATTCATTTCATTAGTTGTGACTTTCGTATCAGTTCTATCGATGGATCAATCTACGTATAACCACGGTACCGGGCGGGGGGAACATTAGAAACAACATTACACGTCCACTGAGCCCGGGCCTCAGCTCATCATATATCATGTCATCGTATACATATAAATCGTCAGTCACAACGAATTCCCATTCTTCAAAAATAACATCATATTCACCACTTAATAAAACATGCATATACGTAACTTTTTTCTTCAAACCAAGCATACACCGTATTTAACATAATTTCATAATAATCATAAACATGATGCATAAACGTTTAAAAAATGATAAAATATGCTCAGGGCGCTGCCATGACCAAAATCTCACCCCGGGTGAAAAATGACTATTTTGCCCCTGGAACCCCGAAAATTACCGTTTTGTCCCTAGACGTAAAATTTCACGTTTTTGACATTTTCTTTATTTCATTGATTCTAGCATGTCCCAAATAATAATTTAAGCCTACATGAATTTTCTCATATTTTAATTTGGCTTAAATCGATGACTTTTAAATTAATATTTAAATATCATATTAATACGTTTTAGTTCCGAATTAAACCAAACCTTAGCATAAAATTCCAAATTAAAAACCTAGACTTCTAATAATTATTTGAGCTTAGATATAATTTTTCATAATTTTATTAAGCTTAAATCTAGGTGTTTCAATTAATTTTTAATTTACATTTCATACGGCGATTAAATCCCGGATAAATCCAAAACTCATTATTTTAATCCGAAGCTTACTAAACTCCTAAAAATATCCCAAAACATATTCAAAATAATTCCTAGACATAAACTCGATCTCATTTCATAACTTAACCAAATTGTTTTAAAACTTGAATCGGAGTCCCGGTTTTAACCTGATCGACCCGAAACTCAACCGAATTTCTCCCAACTTAACCTGAAAGGGAATCAGTTATGGTGCCCGGTTGCACAACGAAAGTTTTGAAAAATTGTTTTTCAACAAGAAAAACAAAACCGAGCACCACACAAAATGTGTAGCAAATAACAATAAAACACAAAATGACATTCATAGTGTGTTTAGAATTTCTTACCTATCAATCAGAAGGATTGATTATTAGCTCCAAAAAAGTTGTAAACAACTTGACTCTTGAATGGTTGACCCTCTACAAGCTTTCCTTGCTCTTGGACTCCTTCTTTCAAATTAGGTCTACCACCAACAAGTTAAATCCACCTTACACTTGCACTAGAAAATGTAAGGCATTTTTCTTTGAGAAGTTTTGTGCTTTCATCAACAATTGATAAAGCAAAAATTGGAGAGTGTGGGCATGAATATTTCGGAAACAACATGTGGAGGAGAGGAGGATAAAAACTTTTCTTGGTTATTGAAAAAGTTAAAGTGTAAAGTTGCATGTGCATGCCATGCCATTAACTCAAAAGTTGCCTCCAACCTTTCACTTTCCAAGCATGCAATTTGTTTTGACTTGTGACAATTACAAGGCCCATGAACTTTTATTTAAATATCTGAAACACATTTGAGACCATTAAAACTTTACTTGATTTTACTCAAGTCCACTAGTTAATAATTATTTCTAATTGGGCTCTACAAGGCCAATGTTATTTAATTAATTAAACACTTGAATTAATTTAATTATTTGGACTATACTAGGCACACTAGTGTTTAATTAATTCAATACTTGAATTAATTTAATTTAGTCCATAATAATGTTTATGAAAACCACAATTTTCAAATACATTATTTTTTTTGTTAACTTTTAATTTAGGAACACTTCCTCAAATTAAAAGTCACATTCCCTTATAGAATTCATACTTCTAATTTTTCTTGTGCTTATAAACTCCTTTATAAGTCGTTCAACACATTGAACTAATTTTACTTCTCAACGGGATCTAGAAAGTTAGCACTTGTGTGACCCTCAATAGTTCATTGATACAACTAGCGGTAGGTTCACATCTCTATGTGATTCGGGACTAAATATGTCCTTATATGAGTATACCTTAATTGCTCCATTCTTACTTATCAACTCTTTGATAATAAAAACGTCAGAACTCAAGTCTGATAGTACCCAACCAATCATGTTAAATGCCTAGCATCATCGCTTACATGATTCCATAGGTATCAAATGATAGTGCCTGCAAGAACAATTCAATTCTAGTTAGCGTACAGTACGGTCCATTCATTTCATATATCCCGATCGATTCGATAACTATTGGTATATCGAGAGTTGTCAATGAATAAAAACTATATGTCATGTCGTAGTTGCATCGATGGTGTAATCTAAGAAACCCCTTTCTTAATTACCACCGTACTCTGATCAGAGATTTCATACTACATACACATAGTATATCAATACCCGAATGTAAGCGGTGAATCCCCGACTACAATTCATCGAATACTATGTTTCGACAGAACACCCAACCTTGCCACCTGATGACCCCATATGAGTCGGTAAATAACTCAAAGTGCAATGCTAGCATATAGAGTCTCAATGTTGTCTCGGGTCATAAGAACTAACGGTGTACAACCATAAACTAGGATGTTTTTACTTGATAAGTGAGAATTGGAAAGTCTTTTGTGGAGGGTTGTTCAGTGCACTTACAAGGAGCACCTATTTGCATGCTCGGACATCACAATGTTTTCTACCAATAAAACATGGTACTCACATCGCAAATAATAGTCTAGAGCTCGAGCGGTCTTTATTCTTTGTTAGCGGCGACTGAATCGACTAGGAACTGTTTAAAATATACAATATTCCAAATATGAGTTTCATGATACTCATTATATGAGAATCTCATATTCTTTCTATTCTTTGTATATTCAAGAACTTTATCTATGCAACTAGCATGTGTATACAGATAAAGATGTTCCAAAACATTAATTTCAAATATTATTAAAATAAAGATTGTTTATACATACAATTTCAACGTGATGCTACCAATTGCGGATGCATACGGAATTCGTGTCAATGCCGCTATCTCTGCATCAGTCTTGGGAGACATAGACTTGGATAGGGACAAGCCATGACACATTTGTAGATGTCCTCTCTTGGACTCATCCATGGAGAACTGCTTAATGATGGTATCAATGTATGTGGAGTGGGTGAGACCAAGCAATCTTCTCGATCTATCTCTATATATCTGTATTCTCAATACAAAGGATGCTTCACCCAAGTCCTGCATCGAGAACTTACTCGCTAACAATATTTTACTTGATTGCAACATCCCTACATCATTCTCAATGAGTAAAATGTCATCAACATAAAGCACCAGGAATGTCACATCACTCCCACTGACCTTCTTATACACACATGGTTCATCTGGATTTTTAGTAAAACCAAACTCCTGATTTTACTGTCAAATGTGAGGTTCCAACTCCTAGATGCCTGCTTTAGACCATAAATAGATCTTCGAAGTTTGTATACCATATGCTCACTTCCGACAGATGTAAACCCTTCAGGTTGAGACAAGTAAATCTCTTCCTTAATATCCCCATTAAGAAAGGCTGTCTTAATGTGAGGCCCGGGGCCGAAGAGGGCGGGGGGTGATCGCCGGTGCCATCAGTAGTTGCACGGACAATGAGCGGCTCCTGGCAGGCTTCTAGGTGAAGGGAACATGAATGAACCGACCCACACGGGAATGAGAGGGATTCCGAGACTGTTCAATGTAATGGACTGTACAGTTGAAGAGGGCTTAAAAGATTTGATTTGTACTACTCATATCACGAAGGTGCATCTTCTTTTCGGTAGCTCATCACATAAGAACTCCAAAGTTAAGCGTGCTTGACTTGGGGCAATTTTGGGATGGGTGACCTCCTGGGAAGTTTCCCAGGGTGCGTGTGAGTGAGGACATAAGCACGCTGGAAAGACTCGTCTTGATACAGTGAGGACAGTCGTCGAATCTGGGGCGTTACAAGTGGTATCAGAGCCGACCTCTCTTAGTACGGTGTGGTTCGGGGACGAACCAAGCGGAAGCTGGTGGGCATGTGAGGCCCGGGGCCGAAGAGGGCGGGGGGTGATCGCCGGTGCCATCAGTAGTTGCACGGACAATGAGCGGCTCCTGGCAGGCTTCTAGGTGAAGGGAACATGAATGAACCGACCCACACGGGAATGAGAGGGATTCCGAGACTGTTCAATGTAATGGACTGTACAGTTGAAGAGGGCTTAAAAGATTTGATTTGTACTACTCATATCACGAAGGTGCATCTTCTTTTCGGTAGCTCATCACATAAGAACTCCAAAGTTAAGCGTGCTTGACTTGGGGCAATTTTGGGATGGGTGACCTCCTGGGAAGTTTCCCAGGGTGCGTGTGAGTGAGGACATAAGCACGCTGGAAAGACTCGTCTTGATACAGTGAGGACAGTCGTCGAATCTGGGGCGTTACACTTAACATCCATCTGCCATATCTCATAATCATACCATGCAGCTATGGCTAGCAAAATCCTTATGGACTTGAACATTGCAACTGGAGAAAAGGTTTCCTCAAAGTCAACTCCTTGTCTTTGAGCATATCCTTTTGCTACCAATCGCGTCTTGAAGGTCAATACCTTCCCATCTGCCCCAAGTTTCCTCTTGTAAATCCATTTACATCCTATGGGAATAGTTCCCTCAGGTGGATCCACAATATTCAACACTTGGTTCGAATGCATGGAATTCATCTCAGATTCCATTGCTTCAAGCCACTTGGATGAATCGGCATCAGATAACGCTTCCTTGAAGGTTAATGGATCACATTCATGGTTGGGCTCATCATGGCCCTCTTCAAGAAGCAGACCATACCTCATAGGTGGTCTCGAGACTCTCTCGGATCTTCTAGGAGCTTGTATCTCCTCTCTTGGCTCTTCGGGTGTGGATTCTTCAATTGTGGGTGTCTCTCGAAGAGAGAACCTCTTCGAATTCTATCATCTCTCATTTTCTATCCAAAAGAAATTTCTTTTCCAAAAAAGTTGCATTTCGAAAAACAAACACCTTTGTTTCTTGGGGATGATAGAAATACTATCCAACTGAATTCCTTGGATATCCCAAAAAGTAACATAAAATGGATCGACTATCCAATTTATCTCCCACTTTCTGCTTCACATAAGCAGGGCATCCCCATATTCTAAGATAAGAATATATGGGAGGCTTACCCATCCATATCTCATGTGGTGTCTTATCAACTGCCTTTGAATGGACATTGTTCAACAACAGTGCCGCTGTCTCAAGCGCATATCCCCAAAAGGATGGCGGCAACTCCGTGAAACCCATCATAGACCGAACCTTGTCGATCAAAGTCCGGTTACGACGCTCCGAAACACCATTAAACTGTAGTGTAGCAGGCGGAGTCCACTGCGAGAGAATCTCATTCTCCCTAAGATACTCTTGGAACTCGGCACTCAAGTACTCACCACCTCGATCCGATCGAAGTGACTTGATGCTTCGTCCCAACAATTTCTCTACTTCACTTCTGAATTATTTGAACCTTTCAAAGGCTTCATATTTGTATTTCATCAAATACACATACCCATAGCTTGTAAAGTCATCGGTAAAGGTGATGAAGTAGGCATGTCAATGCTTAGTGGTGATGCTAAGTGGACCGCACACATCGGTATGGATGAAATCCAATGACCTCGCTCCACATGGCCCTTAAAGGGAATTTTGGTCATCTTTCCTTTTAGACAGGATTCACAAATTGGGAGAGAATTAATATAAGACATATAAAACATGTCCACTCTCACTAGCTTGTTCATCTTTCTTAAGGAAATATGTCCTAATCGAGCATGCCATAATTGTACCAAATTTCGAGTATCTTGTTTTCGCTTGTTTGTTGTTGTTATTGCTTGGACATTGTTTAGTGGAATATCTTTCAATTTTAAGTTATAGAGATCGTTTTCAAGTTCTCCAGTACCAATTAAACATTCATTCTTGTAAATGTTGTAAACACATTTGCTAAATAAACAAGAATATCCATCTTTATCAAGCATAGAAATGGAAACAATGTTTTTCACCAAATCCGGTACAAACAAAACATCTCTTAAAATTAACTTAAAATCATTATTCAAAAGCAAGTAAACATTTCCTACGGCCTTGGCAACAACTCTTGCTCCATTGCCCATCCTCAAGAAGGTCTCACCTTCCCTAAGTCTTATACTTCTTCTCATCACCTGTAAATCATTACAGGGATGTGAGCCACAGCCGGTATCTAATACTCAAGAAGTAGAGTTAATTGAAATGTTTACTTCAATGTGGAACATACCATTTCCAAAACCTTTCTGGGCAAGATATTCTCTGCAGTTACGCCTCCAATGTCCAGGCTTCTTGCAGTGATGACATACATCAACAGTCTTACCAGCCTTCGCTGGTATGGCTGCCACAGCGAGACTCAGAGATTGCCTCTTCAAGGGCACGTTCTTCTTGGGATGTTGGAAAGAACGCTTCTTTCCCTTCCCATGTTGACCAATCTTCATGCCAGATGAAGAACCCACATGAAGAACCGACTTCTCTTCATTCATAGATGCCTGCATATAACACTTGGCTTTCAAGTGATGGTCACACCATTCCTTGTAAGTCTGCAATTCTTCAGGAGTGCAGCTAGTCGGAGCCTCAACAGGGGGCGACTCAGTTAGTGTATATGCTATCCTTTCCGAATTCAAGACGATTTTCAGATTTATTTGTCGATTGAGGTAACTAGTTCAAGTTAAAACGTGTTTTTCGAGTATTGCAGATAGCGGATTGCAAATCAAAGACATTGTAAAAATTTGTACTGAACAATAAAACAGATAAATGTTAATGACTATTTTAAAATATTTAGTAAGATATAAAGTATGGACTTTTACTTTATAAATGTTGGCTCCCACTGTTTTGACATCTTTCACTACACTCTAGTGAAAACGGAAAACTCCTTTCCTCAGTAGGTACGTAAGGTTCAATTAGAAAATTATGATCCCGAATAATATCAGCCAATCATAATTCCTAAAAGGTAGTTTCCAATTGCATCTCCATGCAACCCTTTACGTAAACTTTTGTCTCACGTTTGATTAGGACCCAATAATATGACGTCGTTCATCTTTACGTATCAAGCCTTACCCATCGATATTAGACCTTTATGGACGGTCGCTATGAGTTAACTCAATAATATGAGCCGAAATCATGGGAGTTCGACGTAGTTCACATCACCATGACAATGGATGTCACAGCTTTCCGATGTCAAGGACTCCCCCAATAATATGAGCCGAGCCCCGAGCACGGGTAGCGTTCTTTATGCACCAATTGTTAGTGGAAGACATGAAAAGTATAAATACCTTCATAATTCTCCTTTTCGGGCTTGATATTTATTTTGAATTTTATTCAAAATGAGGGTTTTTAATTTTGAATAGTCTCATCATTAATTTTGTTTAAAAGCTCGCCATGTTTGATCGTATGTTTGCCGGATTCATGCAACTTTGTTATTCTCATAATAATAACGCACATACTCATTATTTATAACATATCATTCATATATTATAAACAGTAAACAAAACAAGGATGATCAATCGCCCCAAAAACTAATGGCCCGTGTTTCCTAGGGAAATACATGGGATGCAAATGCAACTTTTACATAAGCCTTCAATATTTACATGTCTTCGATCTTCATAATCATCAAGGCCACCATCTTCCAATCTTTATCTTCTATTATACTAATAATTACAAATAAATAACCATGGCAAATAGGGATACATCTGATGGGATGGGAACGGGCCATAAACCAAGCGCACTTATAAATTGATAATTATTACAACCATTCAACACAAAATATCCTAGCATACACCTAGCAAAGGCTTGGACTTTTGATCATCCTTCATGCATAATATCACATACCATATACCATGAATTAATTATCACAATAATCAATTGATCCTATAATATATATCTTGATCCAATCACTAACCGTCACGATTATAAACTAAATCAACAAAGTAAACAAACTCCTTTGTATACTTTCTAATTAATTTATTTATAACCGAATTTCTTGTAAATCACAATTTACTACAAATAATTAAACTCCAACTTCAATTATTTATTTTATGAGAAAATATATACAAATTTTGTGGATTTAAACTTAAGGGCCCAAAAAATCATTTTTCACCAAAAATATTTCGGCCCATTTAAATTTCACAAATTATGTTAGACATCTAATGGCCCAACAAATCAAGGTCCATGACACTTTGATATTCAAAAATACTTTTGGAAATCCTAGTCGTCATCGCCGTTGCCGTAGCTCCGTCGCCGAATTCCGTCCAACATGCACAATTTTTTTTTTAATTTTAAAAGAGGGGGGCTGCCCTTGCTGCCCGTTTCGGGCAGCCCCTCGGGTAGCCCAAGCTGCCCGAAATGGGCAGCAACTTGCTGCCCAAGAACGTCCCTTGTAATGGCCTTGATTTGATGCAAAAATTTATCTCATGCAGTTAGAAATGGTTCTCAATATAATATGATGTATTTTGCTACCCTAAAATTGTAACCATAGCTCATGATACAATTTGAAAGGGGATCGGTTACGGTGCCCGATTGCGCAACGGAAGTTTTGAAAAATTGTTTTTCAACAAGAAAAACAAAACCAAGCACCACAAAAGATGTGTAGCAAATAACAATAAAACTCAAAATGACATTCATAGTGTGTTTAGAATTTCTTACCTATCAATCACAAGGATTGATTATTGTCTCCAACCAAGTTGTAAACAACTTGGCTATTGAATGGTTGACCTTCTTCAAGTTTTCCTTGCTCTTGGACTCTTTTCTTCAAATTGGGTCCACCACCAATAAGATAAATCCACCTTACACTTGCACTAGAAAATGTAAGGCATTTTTCTTTGAGAAGTTTTGTGCTTTCATCAACAATTGATTAAGAAAAAAATTGGAGATTGTGGGCATGAATATTTCGGCCACTACATGTGGAGGAGAGGAGGAGAAAAACTTTTCTTGGTTGTTGAAAAAGTTAAAATGTAAAGTTGCATGTGCATGCCATGCCATTAACTCAAAAGTTGCCTCCAACCCTTCACCTTCCAAGCATGCAATTAGTTTGGGCTTGTAACAGTTACAAGGCCCATGAAATTTTATTTTAATATCTTTAACACATTTGAGACCATTAAAAATTTACTTGATTTTTTACTCATGTCCACTAGCTTAATAATAATTTTTTCTAATTAAGCTCTACAAAGCCCAATATTGTTTAATTAATTCAACACTTGAATTAATTTAATAATTTAGATTCTACTAGAGCCACTAGTGTTTAATTAATTAAATATTTGAATTAATTTAATTTAGTCCATAATAATGTTTATGAAAATCACGATTTTCAAATACATTATTTATTTGGTCAACTTTTAATTTAGGAACACTTACTCAAATTAAAAGTCACATTTCCCTTATAAAAGTCATACTTCTAATTTTTCTTGTGCTTATAAACTCCTTTATAAGCCGTTCAACACATTGAACTTATTTTACTTCTCAACGGGATCTAGAAAGTTAGCACTGGTGTGACCCTCAATGGTTCATTGATACAACTAGCAGTGAGTTCACATCTCTATGTGATTCTGGACTAAAAATGTCCTTATATGAACATATCCCAATTGCTTCATTCTTACATATAAACTCCTTGATAATAAGAACGTCAGAACTCAAGTCTGATAGTACCCAACCAATCATGTTAAACACCTAGTAGCATCGCTTACATGATTCCCTATGTATCAAATGGTAGTACCTGCAAGAACAATTCAATATGGTTAGCGTACAGTACGGTCCCTTCATCTCCTATATCCCGATTGATTCGACAACTATCAGTATATCAAAGGTTGTCAATTAATCGATATAATGTGTCATGTTGTAGTTACATCGATGGTGTAATCTAAGAAACCCCTTTCTTAATTACCACCATACTCTGATCAGAGATTACATACTACATATACATAGGATATCCATACCCGAAGGTAAGTGGTGAATCCCCGACTACAATGCATCGACTCTTATATGTTTCGACAGAACACCAAACCTTGCTACCTGATGACCCCATATGAGTCGATAAACAACTCAAAGTGCAATGCTAGCATATAGAGTGTAAGGTCCAAAATTAAGACGACGTAATCCAACTGCATGCGAATCTAGGAAATTATGAAAAATTGAGTAATTAATTGATTTTAGCTGCTAATTAATTATGTGACGTACTTGTTTATATGCTAAATGAGATTTATTTGTCATCATGCATAAAAAAATGTATTTTTAGGAATATTCAAGTGACGATCGAGGAACGGGGACCGAGGGCTGAAGAAAACGTAAAATATTTATATTAAATAATTATTTTTAATTATTTAAAAGATGGTCGATGCTTTTTAGTATTTTTATGAAATTAAGGGTTTTGAGGTGATTTTATACGCCGGGGCGTAAATTTTATCGGTGTTGGTTTTTCAACTAAAATACGAGCTTTTTGGCAACCCGGCTAATAAATTCACAAATTTATTTAAACAAAAACCTTGTTAATATTTTATTTAATTCTAATTAAAGGCTAATGGGCTTAATTGTTGGCTTAATGGGCCTAAAGCCATGTTAGCAAATAATTAGTATATAATACATGATTTAGTCTCCCCAAAACCCTACACTTTTTGCATCAAGGGATCGGCCACACACTTTTTAAAATCTGAAAACACTCCCATACACACACGGCACTCACCACACCAAGCTAGAAGAGGTTTTCGAAGGCATCAAGCCAAGAGCAAGCCATCGTGGCGTCCCGTTCTTCGTCGTCAACGGTTTTTCGTGCGTATAAAACGCAAAGGCACACCCTAATCTCCCTTTACTCATCCATCATATCATATTAATGCTTAAATTATTGGATGCATGAATAACATGAAAGAAAAACAAGTGCCACTTTTCTAAATTTTCGTTTTGGATCATAGCATGATATGTTAAGCAAGGTTTTTGATTCTTAAAACATGATTGTATGTTGTTTAAGGACTGCCATGATCTAGGCCATGATTTACAAGGGTTTACACGTGAGTTAGGGTCCTGTAAGCGCACCAAACACGCTGGAATTTGAAGAGCACCAAATAAAACGTAAGTTGCTGTCATGGGAAGAACATGGGTTCGATTAGGGGTCCTCACGGCCGGGCTTGGTGCGACTCTTGTCCAGGGGCTAGCCAGGGGCGTGGGGGAGACCAAGGAAGAGCCCTAGCCATGCTAGGACTCGAGAGGAGAGGCGGCGAAGAGTCCATCGTAGGAAGGACTCTACCCGAGAAGCATGGCAGTTCGCGTGCAGGAGGTGCGCGGCTGCAGGGAAGGGAAGGGCTCGTTCCAAGCTTGCTGGGCAGGGTTAGGGCGAGTCCTTAGGATCCTGGGTAAGTGATAGGTACGCTGGTTCGTGGCTAGAGTGTCGGCTAGGGTCCTTATTGCATCAAACATAGAGTCCATGCAGGATATAACTCTCGGCCAGCTTATGGGCAGTAGAGGGGACCTTAGTTTTTGGTTTTGGGGAGGGTTTCTTGTTAGAGTTAGAGTCCAGTAGGCTAAATTATTGTGTTGGGCAAGTTTTGGCTCGACATGGTTCGGGGGTAACTCGTGAAAATCAGAAGTTGGCTCGGGGTCGAAGTTTAGGTGTCAAAATAGGGTTTTAAGTAAAGAAAAAATTGGAAAACGGCTCACGGGGGTCGAGTCGGGGTCCATAAGGGCTAAAATAATATAAAAAGACTAAATTTAGAATTTAAGAATTTTATATTAAAGTTTGGTATTTTTCGGGATTAAAACACTGTTAAAACAATTAAGAAAAGATAATTGAAAAAGTCTAACATTAAGCCAAATAAAATTATGAAAAAAATTCACGTAAGCTTAAATAATTATTTGGGACATGTTAGAGTCATGAAATCAAGGAAAAAGTCGAAAACGTAAAATGTCGAGTCCAGGGGTAAAACGGTCTTTTTACACCTAGAAATTAGTTAAGGTCATGGCAGTGCCCTAAATGCTATTTTATGAAAATATGATTATTTTTAAATGTTTATGAATTGTTCATGATTGAATGATGATTTTTAAATGTCTATTTGATTTTTATGATTGGGGGAAGACATTTAAAATACATGTTGCATGCTTGGTTTCAAAAATGAAAAACGTAATGATATTCATGATTTTTCTAAAGTGATGTGAATGAAAAATGTTGAAGGATGTGAAATAATTGTGACTAATTCGTTAATGTTGGCGACGTCGTGAGGGTTATGGTCCCAGTGGGAGCCCGACGATCGTGTTTCCATCATTGCGAATATGTGGTAACGGATATGTGGTAACGGTTTTGTGGTAACGGAAGAATGGGAATATCGTGAGGGGAAAAGGCCCCAGAGGGAGCCCATTTATGGGAAGAGGCCCCAGAGGGAGCCCCGACGAGCGTATTTCAATTCGAATCATGATAGGCCAGGGCCCAGTTGACCGGTGAGAGTGTTGCTGGTGTCCCCCGTCGCCCAGTACTGTGGTTTTATGTAGATGGATCCATCGACCCTCATGAGCATGATCAGGAAAGTCACAATTAACGATCTGAATTCAACAAAAGGAAAAGGAAAAGGAAAAGGAAAAGGAAAAATGTTTATGATCATGAAAAATGTTTTATGTCATGTCATGTTGAGGAAAAAGGGAAAAGGTTAAGGTTTATGGTTGCATGTCATGAAAAAGTATTTTATGAAAATGTTTATGTTTAAAGTTTATGCATCATGAAAATATTTGTGAAAATGTTTATGTTTATGCATCTTCATGAAAACGATATTTTAAGTACACATATTTTTCACCGTTATATGTTGACTGTATTACGTATTACTCGTTATCAAGATTATGGTGTGTTGAGTATTTAGACTCACTAGGTGTGATGGATGCAGGTGGTATTGAGGGAGGACTTGATGAGTGATTTGACTGGACTGAAGGCGCACACAACCCGAGGACCAGCGCTTCTACTTTTTCCGCATTATGACTTTTGACTCATGCTTTATGATTAAAGATTTTTAAGATTACTTATGTATGCTTTTGAGAGATTTTTGAGAGGTTTAGTATGGGTTTTACTTTTCAAATTATTGCTTTTTAGGTTTAGTAAAATGTTTGACGATTTTATGCTTTAAAATATTTTTCTTTGGATTTTTAAATAGCAGTTGGATGTTTATTTTTAAAATGATGTCAAAAATATTTTATGGTTCGGCCGATGCTAAGTGAGGAAAAAAAAAAATTTTCTAGTACTTTTAAAGCGATAAAAAGAGCAGGACGTCTCAGTTGGTATCAGAGCAAAGGTCCTGCAAAGGGTTGTGCCACCATCAGCGCCGGGAATATCAGTCGTCAAGCCTCAAGTTGTAAGATTTACTTGCTTTATGTGATTTTATATGATTTAACCTGCATGACGTTATGGATATTATGTTTATGATACATGTTTAATAGCTTTTTGAGTAGTATTGCCTTGCATGCTTAAAATGCTAATTAAGTCAGGATGTGTTACATGATTAGAGAACTTAGATTTAAATGCATGTTGGTTACGTTAGAATTTGGAAAACATTCAGATAAAATGCCTCCTAGACGCGTACCCGTTATCGAGAATCAGGCAGAGAACAGTGTTAATCGCAGAGGGAATAGTCAAAGAAATGCACCACCACCACCACCTCCTCCAGGGGATCCTGCTACTCGTGCATTAGAGGGTATGGCTCGTCTCTTCGAGCAACAGTTACAGCAGCAGCAGATACAGCAGCAACAGCTACAGATGCAGCAGCAGCAGCCACAGCAGCCACCTAGGCCACAACATGATATTTATGAGCAGTTCCAGAGGCTAGGGCCGAAGGAATTTTCTGGCACCACCGATCCATTTGCTGCAGAGAGTTGGATCCGATCACTCGAGGTACATTTTCGCTATCTGAACATGGGAGACGCCGACCGTGTGAGGTGCACTACTTATCTGCTTAGGGATGACGCTTCTTTATGGTGGGAAGGAGCCGAGCATGGTGTTGACCTTGCTACACTCACTTGGGCACAGTTCAAGACGAAATTCTATGAGAAATACTTTACTGCTGACGTCAGAAGCCGGATAAAGAGGGAATTTATGACTCTCCGCCAGGGAGACGTACCTGTTGCCGATTTTGTGAAGAAGTTTGATAGGGGTTGCCACTTTGTACCCCTTATTGCTGGAGACGCGGAAGAAAAACTTAGGCATTTCAAGGATGGCCTAAGACCTACCATTCGGGATAAAGTCATGATGATGCGTCCGAAGAATTATGCTATGGCAGTTACTTATGCATATCAGGCTGAGCAGTCCTTAAAGGACATTGTCTTTGAGATTCAGCGCAAGAGGCAGCACTATCAGAATAACAATCAACCCAACAAGAAGCCAAATACGGGTCCTCCTAGACCTCAAGGGCCTCAAAAGCCCCAAGGTCAAGTCAAGAAGCCAGCGCCACCAAAGCCACAGAATCCGGGAGCACCAAAGCCTGCTGAGAGGCAACCATGCAAGGAGTGCAACCGTCTACATCTTGGCAAATGCGAGTTGGGATCATATAAATGTTTCTACTGCAAGGAGGCCGGTCACAAAGCTATTGATTGCCCAAAGAGGAAGCCGAGGAAGAGGCAGACACTACACTCATCACGGGGAGGATCATCATTCTAGGCGTAGCTACCTATGCTTTGCTAGATTCAGGAGCTACACACTCTTTCATATCAGAAACCTTCATCAAAAGACTGAATGTTACTCCTCAAGATATGGGTTTGGGTTTCAAAGTTTCGATTCCATCCGGTGATCAGATGCTCACGTCTAAGATTGTTAAGAATCTGGAGCTTCGTTTATTCAAAGATGTTGTTCGGGCAGATCTTATTGTGCTTCCTATGCCCGAATTCGATATTATACTTGGGATGGATTGGCTATCTGCGAATGGAGCTTCGATTGATTTCCGTCAGCGATCAGTATCTATCAGGCCACCCAGTGGTAAATCTTTTGTTTTCGAGGCGGCAAGAAACCAGCAAATGCCGCACATTATCTCTTGTCTATGTGCGAGGAAGCTTATTAAGCATGGATGTCAGGCGTATTTAGCATATGTCACTACTACACATGAATCCATCAGCCAGAAGCTAGAAGATGTTGATATTGTGAGGGATTTTCCTAGCGTCTTTCCCGAAGACGTTTCTGGCATTCCGCCCGATCGTGAGGTGGAGTTCTCTATTGACCTTATGCCGGGCACTGTTCCTATATCTAAAGCACCTTATCGTCTAGCACCCGCTGAAATGAAAGAATTGAAAGATCAAATTCAAGAATTGCTAGACAAAGGTTTTATTCGCCCTAGTTACTCTCCATGGGGCGCACCGGTTTTGTTTGTGAAAAAGAAAGATGGTAGTATGCGTCTTTGCATCGATTATCGAGAGCTCAATAGGGTCACTATAAAAAATAAGTATCCACTGCCAAGAATTGAGGATTTATTTGACCAGTTGCAAGGAGCTTCGATATTTTCTAAAATTGATCTGCGATCTGGATACCATCAGTTGAAAGTCAAGGAGTCTGACGTGCACAAGACAGCATTTCGCACAAGATATGGGCACTATGAGTTTATGGTCATGCCATTCGGGTTGACCAATGCGCCAGCGATCTTCATGGATCTCATGAATCGTGTATTTCAGCCGTATCTGGATCAGTTTATTATTGTCTTCATTGATGACATATTGATCTATTCCAAGAGCAGAGAGGAGCATAGTCGCCATTTGAGGACAGCACTGCAAGTTTTACAAGACAGAAAGCTTTATGCAAAATTCAGCAAGTGCAAGTTTTGGCTTGATAGAGTGGCGTTCTTAGGCCACATCATTTCAAGGGATGGCGTGGAAGTTGATCCGAGTAAAGTTGAGGCAGTAAAAGAGTGGCCAGTACCGAAGAGTGTCACCGAGATTCGCAGTTTCTTGGGACTAGCTGGCTATTATCGCAAATTCATCAAGGGGTTCTCATCTATTGCAGTGCCTTTGACATCTTTGACGAAGAAAAATGCTAAGTTTATTTGGGGATCCGAGTGTCAAGACAGTTTTGACAAGTTGAAGCAAGCCTTGATATCAGCACCAGTGTTATCCATGCCATCAGGGCAAGGGGAGTATGTTCTTTATACCGACGCTTCTAAGCTAGGTTTAGGTGCAGTTCTGATGCAAAACGACCGAGTTATCGCCTATGCATCAAGACAGTTGAAAATTCATGAAAAAAACTACCCTACTCATGATCTTGAGCTTGCAGCAGTAGTCTTTGCATTAAAGATTTGGAGACACTACCTTTATGGGGAGAAGTGCAAAATATTCACTGATCATAAAAGCTTGAAATACTTCTTCACCCAAAAGGAGTTGAATATGAGACAGCGCAGATGGCTTGAATTGGTAAAGGACTATGATTGTGACATTAGCTACCATCCGGGGAAAGCTAATGTAGTGGCAGACGCATTGAGTAGAAAAGCAGCGGTTATCATTCAATTATCACTCCAAAGACCGTTGCAGTCCGAGATACAGCGGTTTGAGCTTGTCGTGTATGCTAGGGGCGAGGCCCCTAATCTTGCCACATGATCAGTGCAGTCGACTTTGAGAGACAGAATTCGGGATGGACAGCCTACTGATGAGCAGTTGCAAAAGTGGAGAGCAAGAGATGAAGCCAAGGGCCGGAATTTATATTCAGTAGTGGATGGCTTAGTCCGTTATCGAGACCGTCTATGGGTTCCTAGTGACGATTCTTTCAGAGATCTTATTATGAAGGAAGCCCACGACACACCATATTCCATTCATCCGGGCAGTACAAAGATGTATAGAGATTTGCAGTTGTTATATTGGTGGCCAGGCATGAAGAGAGACATCTTGAGATATGTATCCGAGTGTTTGACTTGTCAGCAAGTCAAAGCAGAGCATCAGAGACCAGCGGGAAAATTGAAGCCACTCCCTATTCCCGAGTGAAAATGGGAAAATATCACCATGGACTTTGTTGTGGGATTGCCAAAGACAGTTAAAGGATTTAATGCCATTTGGGTGATAGTGGATCGTCTTACGAAATCAGCGCATTTTCTACCTATTAAGACGACATTCACCATGATTCAGTATGCCGACTTGTATATTCGGGAGATAGTTCGGCTGCATGGGATTCCTGTATCCATCGTTTCTGACCGGGATCCGAGGTTCACGTCGTCTTTTTGGAAAAGTCTGCATGCAGCGATGGGGACCAAGTTATTGTTCAGTACAGCGTTCCACCCTCAAACCGATGGTCAGTCAGAAAGGGTTATTCAGATTTTGGAAGATCTACTGCGAGCATGCGTCATTGATTTCCAAGGCAGTTGGGAACAAAAATTACCTCTAGTGGAGTTCACTTACAATAACAGCTATCAATCATCAATAGGAATGGCTCCTTTTGAGGCACTCTATGGAAGAAAATATAGATCTCCTATTCATTGGGACGAGGTTGGGGAAAGAAGAGACATTGGTCCAGATGTGATTGAAGAAACAGCTGAGCTTGTAGTCAAGATTCGTGATAGAATGAAGACTGCACAAAGCCGACAAAAGAGTTATGCGGACAAAAGACGAAGGGACTTGGAGTTTGCAGTAGGCGACCACGTGTTTGTGAAGATAGCACCCATGAAGGGTGTTATGCGTTTTGGCAAGAAGGGCAAGCTTGGTCCTAGATTTATTGGCCCATTCGAGATTTTGGAGAGGATTGGGACACTAGCTTATAGAGTGGCATTGCCACCCGCACTTTCTGGAGTTCACAATGTGTTCCATATTTCGATGCTGCGGAAGTACATGTCTAATCCGTCGCATGTGCTTAATTATGAACCTCTTCAACTAACTCCAAATTTGTCGTATGAAGAAAGACCTGTCCAGATTCTGGCTAGACAAGAAAGACGATTGCGTAACAAAGTAATTCCAATGGTCAAGGTCAAGTGGCTGAATCACTCGGAAGAGGAAGCTACTTGGGAAACTGAGAGGGACTTGAAGAGTCGCTATCCGGATCTATTCGGTAAGTTCTAATTTCGAGGACGAAATTTTATTTAAGGGGGGAGGAATTGTAAGGTCCAAAATTAAGACGACGTAATCCAACTGCATGCGAATCTAGGAAATTATGAAAAATTGAGTAATTAATTGATTTTAGCTGCTAATTAATTATGTGACGTACTTGTTTATATGCTAAATGAGATTTATTTGTCATCATGCATAAAAAAATGTATTTTTAGGAATATTCAAGTGACGATCGAGGAACGGGGACCGAGGGCTGAAGAAAACGTAAAATATTTATATTAAATAATTATTTTTAATTATTTAAAAGATGGTCGATGCTTTTTAGTATTTTTATGAAATTAAGGGTTTTGAGGTGATTTTATACGCCGGGGCGTAAATTTTATCGGTGTTGATTTTTCAACTAAAATACGAACTTTTTGGCAACCCGACTAATAAATTCACAAATTTATTTAAACAAAAACCTTGTTAATATTTTATTTAATTCTAATTAAAGGCTAATGGGCTTAATTGTTGGCTTAATGGGCCTAAAGCCATGTTAGCAAATAATTAGTATATAATACATGATTTAGTCTCCCCAAAACCCTACACTTTTTGCATCAAGGGATCGGCCACACACTTTTTAAAATCTGAAAACACTCCCATACACACACGGCACTCACCACACCAAGCTAGAAGAGGTTTTCGAAGGCATAAAGCCAAGAGCAAGCCATCGTCGCGTCCCGTTCTTCGTCGTCAACGGTTTTTCGTGCGTATAAAACGCAAAGGCAAACCCTAATCTCCCTTTACTCATCCATCATATCATATTAATGCTTAAATTATTGGATGCATGAATAACATGAAAGAAAAACAAGTGCCACTTTTCTAAATTTTCGTTTTGGATCATAGCATGATATGTTAAGCAAGGTTTTTGATTCTTAAAACATGATTGTATGTTGTTTAAGGACTGCCATGATCTAGGCCATGATTTACAAGGGTTTACACGTGAGTTAGGGTCCTGTAAGCGCACCATACACGCTGGAATTTGAAGAGCACCAAATAAAACGTAAGTTGCTGTCATGGGAAGAACATGGGTTCGATTAGGGGTCCTCACGGCCGGGCTTGGTGCGACTC
The DNA here is from genome assembly GCF_025594145.1 of Primulina tabacum. Taxonomy (NCBI): domain Eukaryota; kingdom Viridiplantae; phylum Streptophyta; class Magnoliopsida; order Lamiales; family Gesneriaceae; genus Primulina; species Primulina tabacum. The sequence continues at coordinate 15,902,642 of NC_134565.1, forward strand.
TTGTCCAGGGGCTAGCCAGGGGCGTGGGGGAGACCAAGGAAGATCCCTAGCCATGATAGGACTCGAGAGGAGAGGCGGCGAAGAGTCCATCGTAGGAAGGACTCTACCCGAGAAGCATGGCAGTTCGCGTGCAGGAGGTGCGCGGCTGCAGGGAAGGGAAGGGCTCGTTCCAAGCTTGCTGGGCAGGGTTAGGGCGAGTCCTTAGGATCCTGGGTAAGTGCTAGGTACGCTGGTTCGTGGCTAGAGTGTCGGCTAGGGTCCTTATTGCATCAAACATAGAGTCCATGCAGGATATAACTCTCGGCCAGCTTATGGGCAGTAGAGGGGACCTTCGTTTTTGGTTTTGGGGAGGGTTTCTTGTTAAAGTTAGAGTCCAGTAGGCTAAATTATTGTGTTGGGCATGTTTTGGCTCGACATGGTTCGGGGGTAACTCGTGAAAATCAGAAGTTGGCTCGGGGTCGAAGTTTAGGTGTCAAAATAGGGTTTTAAGTAAAGAAAAAATTGGAAAACGGCTCACGGGGGTCGAGTCGGGGTCCATAAGGGCTAAAATAATATAAAAAGACTAAATTTAGAATTTAAGAATTTTATATTAAAGTTTGGTATTTTTCGGGATTAAAACACTTTTAAAACAATTAAGAAAAGATAATTGAAAAAGTCTAACATTTAAGCCAAATAAAATTATGAAAAAAATTCACGTAAGCTTAAATAATTATTTGGGACATGTTAGAGTCATGAAATCAAGGAAAAAGTCGAAAACGTAAAATGTCGAGTCCAGGGGTAAAACGGTCTTTTTACACCTAGAAATTAGTTAAGGTCATGGCAGTGCCCTAAATGCTATTTTATGAAAATATGATTATTTTTAAATGTTTATGAATTGTTCATGATTGAATGATGATTTTTAAATGTCTATTTGATTTTTATGATTGAGGGAAGACATTTAAAATACATGTTGCATGCTTGGTTTCAAAAATGAAAAACGTAATGATATTCATGATTTTTATAAAGTGATGTGAATGAAAAATGTTGAAGGATGTGAAATAATTGTGACTAATTCGTTAATGTTGGCGACGTCGTGAGGGTTATGGTCCCAGTGGGAGCCCGACGATCGTGTTTCCATCATTGCGAATATGTGGTAACGGATATGTGGTAACGGTTTTGTGGTAACGGAAGAATGGAAATATCGTGAGGGGAAAAGGCCCCAGAGGGAGCCCATTTATGGGAAGAGGCCCCAGAGGGAGCCCCGACGAGCGTATTTCTATTCGAATCATGATAGGCCAGGGCCCAGTTGACCGGTGAGAGTGTTGCTGGTGTCCCCCGCCGCCCAGTACTGTGGTTTTATGTAGATGGATCCATCGACCCTCATGAGCATGATCAGGAAAGTCACAATTAACGATCTGAATTCAACAAAAGGAAAAGGAAAAGGAAAAGGAAAAGGAAAAATGTTTATGATCATGAAAAATGTTTTATGTCATGTCATGTTGAGGAAAAAGGGAAAAGGTTAAGGTTTATGGTTGCATGTCATGAAAAAGTATTTTATGAAAATGTTTATGTTTATAGTTTATGCATCATGAAAATATTTGTGAAAATGTTTATGTTTATGCATCTTCATGAAAACGATATTTTAAGTACACATATTTTTCACCGTTATATGTTGACTGTATTACGTATTACTCGTTATCAAAATTATGGTGTGTTGAGTCTTTAGACTCACTAGGTGTGATGGATGCAGGTGGTATTGAGGGAGGACTTGATGAGTGATTTGACTGGACTGAAGGCGCACACAACCCGAGGACCAGCGCTTCTACTTTTTCCGCATTATGACTTTTGACTCATGCTTTATGATTAAAGATTTTTAAGATTACTTATGTATGCTTTTGAGAGATTTTTGAGAGGTTTAGTATGGGCTTTACTTTTCAAATTATTGCTTTTTAGGTTTAGTAAAATGTTTGACGATTTTATGCTTTAAAATATTTTTCTTTGGATTTTTAAATAGCAGTTGGATGTTTATTTTTAAAATGATGTCAAAAATATTTTATGGTTCGGCCGATGCTAAGTGAGGAAAAAAAAAAAATTTTCTAGTACTTTTAAAGCGATAAAAAGAGCAGGACGTCTCATAGAGTCTCAATGTTGTCCCGGGTCATAAGGAATAATGGTGTACAACCGTAAACTACGACGTTTCCACTCGATAACTGAGAACCACTTGGAAAGTCCTTTATGGGGGGTTTTTCAGTGCACTCTACAAGGAGCACCTATCTGTATGCTCGGACATCACAATGTCCCCTACCAATGAAACATGATACTCATATCGCAGATACTAGTCTCAAGTTCGAGCGGCCTGTATCCTTCTTGGCGGCGGCTGAATCGACTAGGAACTGTTTAGAATATAGAGTATTCCAAATATGAGTTTCATGATACTCATCATATGAGTATCTCATATTCTTTTTATTATTTGTATATTCAAGGACTTTATCTATGCAACTAGCATGGGTATACAGATAAAGATGTGCCAAAACAATAATTTCAAATATTATTAAAATAAAGATTGTTTATACATAGATTTTCAACGGTAACCCTCGGCCAACACTTGGCTCGACGGGCACCTACTTTAACAAAACCATGCCTAAAACACATCCTATCATCTCTTAAATCACATTTTCTAGCCCACTAAGACCCATGAAAACGAGACCACCTGCTGATGCTATTTTCAGCACAAGCCAAGTTCGAATCCTAATGCGACTAACCTTCAATATTTCGCATCCTAGCTCAAGCCCGAGCGGACCAGCCCCTAACCAACTTCACTTAGACAAATAAAGGGCCCTACTGGACCCAAAAAAAACCAATGAATCAGCCCCATGCACGCTGGAAATCACATCTTCTCGCTAGACATCCAAAACGCTCAAACCCGATTTCACCTCAATTCGACTCTCGTGCGACCCTAGAGTCATGACCAGCAGTGTTCAAGCTTTTCCAGATCATGACTCAGACCCATCAGAGACAAGTCCAAGGCTTGGAGTTGCCCTCACACCGTCGGCTTCACCTTTGGTCTGAAACACAACCCAAAACAAGCCACAACTCCACCCAAACTCTCGGCCCTTACCACCCACGGCCAAGACATGAATCCAGCATGTTTCCCCTTAAGTATTACGTGATTCAGACTTCTAGTGACAGCAGTTGATAGTCCCCTTGCAGAAAATTACAACAAACGTGAGTTGGATGTTCAATAATGCAAGGACTTGAAACAAAACCGAAAAATCTCCATGAATAATGTTGAACCGAGAATTCCACATACAAATAAACACATAAAAACATATATATAGCGTATATGATGCAGAAACAAAAGTACGTGGCATGCCCTGATGTATTAGACTCTAGGAGATCAAAGAACGAGCGCCGGAATGATTTCTTTTGCAAGAACAAGAAGTGACCGAGGAAACCTTCAGCTGTAGGAGGTTGGAAATGGATGGAACCAAGAGAATAATGAGGATTGAAGAGGGTGTCGGTTGGTGTGGAGGGTAATTGGTGTAGGGTAGCCTTAATTAGTTATTAATCAACTAGTTAATGGTCCCTAAATGGTTTAATTAAAAGCTTAAAAGAGTTTTAAGCCCAACGAGCTTAAAAGTTGACCCATTAATTTCAAACGCACTCTCGAAAAATATTTCGTGTTGAAATATTTTTGAAAACATTAGCCTAACCTTTAAAAAGTCCCCCGATTTGATAAAATTTGCACGTCTTTAAAAATAAAAATCATGCGAGTAAAATACCCCAAAAATCTAATTTTTGCAAAACACACTTAAAAATACATTACATTAATTAATAAAAAATAATCTTGTAATAAAATAATTTTCCTGAAAATTCTCTGGTCTCCGTTCCTCGTTTGAGCGTGAAATGAAACTTAAAAATCTTTAATGCATGAACCTTTAAAATTTCATGAATTAAATCCTACCATGAAATAAATATGCATAAAAATAATTAAACACAAATTAATAAAATAAGCATGCATTTTATGCTTTGAAAGAATTTAATAAAATACCAAAGAAATTTAATAATTTGCATGCATGTGGTACACGTCGACTTTCCGATTTTTGGAACGTTATAGCTATGATGTTTTATGATTTTTAAAAAAAAGAAAAAATATTTTGATTGATGCAAATTGACTATGACAAATGATATATTATATGTGGGGGGGGGGGGGGGGGGGGGGGAAGATTCCTTGTCTATTGAGTTGATTTAGTGAAATCGAGTCCATCATTGGCGGATTTGCCAGTGGTGTGTGAGTTTGCTGATGTCTTCCCAGATGAGATTCCTGGATTGCCTCCGATGCGAAAGATAGACTTCAGTATTGAGTTGATGCCAGGTACAGTTCCGATTTCGAAGGCTCCGTACAGAATGGCACCGATTGAGTTGAAAGAATTGAAAGAACAGTTGGAGGATCTACTGGCCAAAGGGTATATCAGACCGAGTGTGTCTCCTTGGGGTGCTCCAATACTTTTTGTGAGTAAGAAAGACGGTTCGATGAGACTCTGTATCGATTACCGGCAATTGAACAAGGCAACGGTAAAGAATAAATATCCCTTGCCTCGCATTGATGATTTGTTTGATCAGTTGCAGGGTTCATCGGTATATTCCAAGATCGATATGAGATCTTGATACCATCAGCTGAGAGTCAGGGATTCTGATATCTCGAAGACTGCATTCAGAACCAGGTATGGACATTATGAGTTTATTGTCATGCCGTTTGGGTTGACGAATGCACCGGCTGTATTTATGGGGTTAATGAACCGTGTCTTTCAGAAGTATCATGACGAGTTTGTGATCATTTTTATTGATGATATTATGATTTAATCAAAGAATATGATTGAGCATGCTGATCATCTGAGAACTGTGTTGAAAATTCTGAGGGCTGAGAAACTGTATGCTAAACTGTCGAAATGCGAGTTTTGGTTGAGACAGGTTGTATTTCTGGGGCATATTATATCTGAAAACGGTATATCAATTGATCCCAGTAAGGTTGAGACAGTGATTTCTTGGCCGAGACCGACATCAATGCCCGAGATTCGCAGTTTTATGGGTTTGGCAGGATATTATCGTCGATTCATCAAAGATTTTTCTAGTATTGCCCAACCGATTACACAGTTGACTCAGAAAAATGCTCCATTTGTTTGGTCTGAGGAATATGAGACCAGCTTTCTTGAATTGAAGAAAAGACTGACCAGTGCACCGATACTGACTATCCCATCAGGTACTGGTGATTTTGTGGTTTATTGTGATGCATCTCATCAAGGATTTGGTTGTATTCTGATGCAGCGAGGTCATGTTATTGCTTATGCCTCGAGACAGCTGAAACCACATGAGACTCGTTACCAAATTCATGATCTTGAATTGGCGGCCATTGTCTTTGCATTGAAGATATGGAGACACTACCTATATGGGGAGAAGTTCGAAATCTTTTCTGATCATAAAAGCTTGAAATATCTGTTTTCACAGTCAGAGTTGAATATGAGACAGCGAAGATGGCTTGATTTATTGAAAGATTTTGATTGTGAAATCAAGTATTATCCAGGAAAATTCAATGCAGTAGCAGATGCACTAAGTCGAAAGGTATGTTCTTTATCCTTATCGACGATTGGTGTTTCAAATTTGATAGAAGATTGCTGCTTGTCGGGAATAGCTTTTGAAGCAGATTGTCAGCCTATGAGATTATGTACGATTCGAGCTGAACCGGCATTGATATTGAGAATCAAAGAGTGACAGAAAGCTTACCAGAATGTACAGAATTCGATCGCTAGGGTCAGAGCTGGACATCACTCGGAATATCATGTTCGTGACGGTGTTCTGTATGTGAATAATCGTATTGTTGTGCCAAATGTTTCGGAATTGAGACAACAAATACTGACAGAAGCGCACATCAGTCGTTTTAGCATTCATCCTGGTGGCAGAAAAATGTATAATGATTTGAAGACACAGTATTGGTGGAAACAAATGAAATCTGATGTTACTGAATTTGTAGCCAAGTGTCTGAATTGCCAACAGGTGAAAGCTGAAAGGAAGAAACCCGGAGGATTGTTACAGAGTTTGTCCATTCCTGAATGGAAATGGGATCACCTTTCCATGGATTTTGTGACACAGTTACCGAGATCCTCCAGAGGTTGTGATGTGATTTGGGTCGTGATTGATTGATTGACCAAATCTGCATGCTTTATTCCATACAAAATGACATACAGATATGACCAGATGGCCGATATATATGTCCGAGAAGTGGGCAGATTGCACGGAGTGCCGAAGTCGATTGTTTCAGAATGTGATCCTCGGTTTACTTCGCACTTCTGGCAAAGTTTGCAGCAGGCTCTAGGTACAAAGTTACATCTGAGTACCGCATATCATCCACAAACTGACGGACAGTCAGAGCAGACGATTCAGACATTGGAAGATATGCTGAGAGCTGTAGTGCTTGACTTTAGCACTAACTGTGTTAGGATCGGTTAACGTATCAAAAGTATTTAGAAGGGGGGGGGTTGAATAAACACTCACAATTAAAATTGATCTTTTCAAATTTTGAGTTCAGTTTGGTGACAAACAGATTCTCGGAATCTTGTTGATCAATATCAATCAGTTAAACTGAATCAGTTGCGGAAGGTAACTGATTGAAAGATAGAATACAAAAATAAAATGCGCAAGGGTTGTTTCTGGATGTTCGGAGATTTCAATTACTCCTACGTCACCCCTTCTATCTCATGGATATGATATCCACTAAAAGACTTTGATCAAATACAAGAGTTGTACTAACCCACTTCAGTTTGGACTTAACACTGCCTAAAACTGAAACTCTTAGTATAAAAGAATGTTCTCAGTGCTTAACTGATCTTAACACTATCAAATTTCAATGATTATTACAACTTGCTTGTAAGCTCAAATTGTAGCCTTAACTGCTACGAATAAATCAAATAAGAGTGAGCTGAGATTTTGAAAGAGTGACAGCAAGCTTTTGATTAAAGTAATCTCGTTGTTGTTTTCAGCTGCTCTTCTGTCATATTTATATGCTTCTTTTCCAACGGTAACTTGAGATAAATTTAAATCTATGTATCCGTTGATTTCCACTTCATTATTCTTTGGACTTTGTTTGCGGCGTCTTAATTGCTTTAGCTGGAATGCGTTGTTCTAGGTAGTCTTGGTTGTGGTGCGGCGTTTCATATTCAGATGTAATCTGTTATGTCTCTTTGTCGGTTGAAAGTTCTTTTCCCGGTATATCTTCAGCTGAGAGATACTTAACTTTAAGGCATTCGGCTGGATGTATTAACTGATCGGTTTCCAACTGATCAGACTGTCGATTTATGTTATTAAGTCCAGTTGCTGAGTTCAGTTGGTTCGTATTTTCAGTTTGTTGATCAGTTTGTCAAACTCCAGAATTTAGTTTCCAACAATTTCCCCTTTATAGTGTTTGACAAAATTAAGTAACTGAACCCTTTGTAGATAAGAGATTGATCAACTGAATTTCACGATTGATTGGACTCTTTGTAGATAAAATAAGAAACTGATCAACTGAATCAATAACTTGATGAGTACAGTGAAGACTGCTACTGAAATGAGAATTTCTTCTGTTGTTCTAGCATTCCTTTGATTTCTTCCCCATTTTTGTCAAACAACTCCATCTTCTCAGATAATTTTCGAACATCAGTTGAAAGAATTTTGACATCTGCTGAAATACTTGAGACAGCAGTTTGCAAACAGGTCTGCAGCAATTCCATTTTATTAGAAACAGAAGTTTCTAATCGTTGAACTCGTTGTCTAACTATATCCTGAGTTGTAAATAGGCTTTGAGCTAGACCTTTCTTCATCTCATCTACAGTTTTGGTGAGAGAATCCATGTTTGCTTGAATTGCTTTCAGTTTTGCAGAGTCATATTCAATTGAAGAATCCAATTTGACAGTGTGAGATAATTGTGTAGAGTGAATCTTCTTGATGTCAGTGATTATCTGCTGCATATTGTGCAGCATATCTTGGATCTCTTCAAGAACAAGATCCATTTCTGTGGATTGAGGAGGAGGTGACTGATGAGGGAATTCCGGTCCCTTTGTGGTTTGATCAAATATAACCAACTCTTGTTTAGTTGCTACTGTTTCAGCAACATTCTGAACTGAAGTGATTGTTGCAGCAATGTCTTCTGGAACTTGAGGCGGAGAAAGTGGATGTTGATCAGCAGATGAGCTGCCTGGAGGAATAATAGAGTCTGATGAAGCCAAAATTGGTTCCTCTAGAGGATGATCTTGGGGATCAATTGGCACAACAGTTGGAATAGTTTGTTCAGCAGATGAATCTAGCTGAACTGGTGCTTCTGAAGAGATATGAGGCTCTGGATTGATTTGATCAACGGGATGATCAACTTTATCAGAAATGGGTTCACTCAATTGGGATTCTTGCACCACTATCTGAATAATTTCATCAATGTTTGCGAAATATAATTCTGCTTCAGTGTACATTTGATGTTCACCAGTTGGTGATTGAGATACATCCTGAACTGGCTCTTCAGTTGGAATAATAGCCTGTTCTGAGGATGACTCTTTCTGCTTTGTGGGAGGTTCTTCAACTATTTGCTTTTCATCATCTTCTGAATCTCCTTTATAAAGGACTAACTCTTGATCCATTTCCCAAAAATTTATCTGAGATAGCAATCCCATCAGATCGGTGTCTAGCTGAGTGATCACCGCATGATCAGCATACGCAGTAGGATTTGTTGGAACGTAGTTAGCCTTCAGTTTGTCAATAATTTGTGTTAACTTCTTTGCTCTCATCTGATCGAACAAATATGTTTTTCTCTCCATAGCTTGGGCAATGGTGGCAGCTTTGACTATCTTGAGGACAGAAGCTTCCAGTTTGATGAACTTGTTCAGCTGAGATTTCTTTCGCAGTTGCTTGGCAAAAATATGTGTACGATAGGCTGTCCAAGCATCATATAGTTGAAGTTTTGATGCTACAAAATCATTAACCTAGTCCCAAACAAGGTCAATGTGGGTGTGAATGGGATTGGATGGCCTTGGTTCTTCGGTCAATTTTCCTTTTCCTTTGTCAGAACTGAGGATGTGTGGAATTTCCAGACCAGTTCGAGTAGTATCCACTCGTTCTATAATACTAATGCCCTTGGGTCGGGTAGGTGCCAGAGGAGTGGGACGAGTAATATTAATCAGAGGGGCTTTGATCCTAACTGTTTCTTTCTTTGTACCAATTGATTTTTCTGGTGGGATGATCTTCAGAGGGACTGCTTCAATTGGCTGCTGAGCATCTGAAGATATTGGCTTGTCAGTAGGAATAGATTCCTCTGTAGTTATTGGTTTAATCCTCTGGGTTCTCGGTTTCTTGGTGATCTTTGGGGAAGGAGTTTTCTCTGGATCGGATTCTTCCATAATTAATTTTCTTTTTGCTGACTTCAGTTGAACCAATGTCTTGGCCTTTTTTACTGATTTAGGAGCCGCCTGTTGAATCCCAATCTCCTGTTTTATCTTTACAAACTGATCAGGAGAGATGTCCAATTTTGTCTTGGGTGACATAGTATTCTTCGCATTAAAGACTTTGAATTTTGATGATTTTTCTGTATTATCTGCTACTAACCCCTTCACTTTCAGCAGATAGCTCAGTTGCACTGCAAAACCTTTGGACTGTTTGGATGATAGAAACATATTCTTTAAAATATTGAATATAAGATGCTTCCAGTTAAATTTATGTTCAGCCATAATGATAGAAATAGCTTGAAATTTTTCCAATGTAAATGCAGCAAAAGATCCAGCTTTCGCCAAAATCACTTTGGCGACTATATCAGCAAGTAACTGAACTTCGTGCTTCAGTTCCTTCTTTGGGTCGGAAACATTGATTTTCCGTCCTTCAGCAGAAAGTGAGGTTTGCATCTTTTCAATATCAGATGCCTTAACATCAGATAAGTGTGCTAGTCCATCAGATGGTAAAGAAAAGATTTCTCCAAAGGAAAATCTTCGGAAATGGCCAGCAGCTGACCATTGATAGTAAAAGCGATGTTTCCATCAGAATTGATCGGACCGTTAGAGTGGATTTCCTGAAGTTCTTTGGGGTAGATCTCTTGTGATGATTGTCCCAAGAATGTCCTTAACCCAGTAGTTTCGAGTTTTTGAAAAACGTTCTTGTCATCAGCGTCGCCAAAAGATAGAATGGATCCGAAGTTGATAGCCATTGCATTCAGCATATAAGCGGGAATTTGATTCGCCATTTTGATAGATAAAATGATCTGCAATTTGTAAACGAGAGCTCTGGAATTAGTGTTCTCTTATAAACTGATTGTACGCGTAAGAAGAAAAACTGAATTGAAGCGGGCTTAGTACAGTTGTTCGTGACTGTTTAAATTCGGGACACGTGTTAGCACATTAAAAATTTGAGTAAAAATGTGTGTACGTGTGCTATAAGCGTGTGTACAATTTAAATGGTTCAAATGCTTCCACGTTTTCAAAATAGGATTCATCATTAGATAGTAGACAGTCACGTCATTTGATTTGGAATATAATTCGTTTTAATCAGTTAACTTATATGAGAAGATTAGTGAAATTCCCAACTGAAATATCAGTTGAAAGACTGTGTCATTTCAGTTTGAGAATTTACTAACATTTGTCTTCTCAGTTAACCTCTTAAAACCATTATTCCCCCTTAATTAGTGCATAAGATAATTAAAGCGAATAAATTCAAAGATTAGAAAGATTATCGGTCTGCTGAAATGTTGACGACTCTTCACTTTCCTTGTTATTCTGCTATAAATAGACATAACACGGTTAGTTTCAGTTATATTCGTGAAAAATATTCAAAACTAAAGAATGGCAGATGCGAGTAGCTCGAGTGCTTCGCCATTTTCTCTAGAAGCTAGGAAGACTGTCATAGAAGACGAATTCTTCTATAAGAGTCTTCCCTACTGGGAAAGGTTACAGGATCTAGAGTTCCTGTATAATTCTGGAGAGGCTACTACTCCCAAGCTGATGGCAGAGTTGAGAGAAGTGCGGGAGCACTTGAACATAGCTGTATGGGTGGACGTCTTCAAGGAAGGTCATATCTATCAGCTGATGCTTCAAAAGGAACTGGAGCTCCTTAATCACATAGCTTCTTCTCACAGCTTTTGCAAAACATCTTCCTCAGCTCTATCTTTTTGGTTGAGAATGTGGATAGATGATATAGAGGAAAAATATGAAAATGTAATTCAGGCAAATATTTATTGTTGAATGAAGTATTTATTTTGGCTTATCTTTGTTTTTCTTTTTCCTGCAAATAATAAATTATGATCATAAACAAATGAACTGATGAAAGACTAACTGATATAAGTTGATTAAGAATTGAAATCAGTTAATTGTTGAGTTGTAAATGGTAGACTGATATCAGTTGACAATGAACAACTGATAGTTAAGAGGCCTCGGTAAATGAGAAAAACGCTTCGGTTGACTAGAGTCTCTTCAGTTTCTTTATCATTCAAATTCTATCTATCTATAAATAAGATGATAGAATGTGAGACAACAACAGTTCAAAATGTCGGATTCAAGTGACTCTGATGCATGCAACAGTACACACATTCATGTTACTGAACAATCGAATCCACGTTTAGAAGAGATGAAGAGAAGGATGGAGGAATATGTTTTCAAAAAGGTGATGTCAACATGGTTTAAGATTCATGAGTTGCAGGGAGTGAGTAGAAGTGGTGCGATTCCTACTTTTGCTCAGGAAGCAACAGCAAGAAAGTATCTTGAACGTTTTGAAGTTAGGCATGTTACAGATTTGATTGAGGACAAATGTTTGTTGGAGGCTATGTTATGGAAGGAGTGGCATGTGGTTGATAAGATTTCTAAAACTAGGGCATTTTCTAGAATTCGGATTTATGAGATGAATGATTGGGTTAGGGATTGGCTAGATACAGTTGGTTCTATGATTTCAGCTGTAAACTGGGAACGGTGGTATTCTTAATGAATTATTATTTTCAATTTGTTGTGTTCTTATTTTCTGCGGATAATTCTATTAGTGAAAGTAACATTAGTAATAATTTTAAGACAAATCAATTAAACCAAGAATATTGCGAAAGTAAGAAAACTTAGTCTCGGGTAATGGTTTGGTAAAGATTTTGGCTGCTTGTTGTTCAGTTGATATATACTCCAGTCTAATGTCCTTCTTCAAAGCATGATCTCTGATGAAGTGGTGTCTGACATCTATATGCTTTGTTCTTGAGTGGAGAACTGGATTATAAGTGATGGCAATTGTACTCGTGTTGTCACAAAATATGGGCGAATTATTTGTAATTACTCCATAACCTTTCAGTTGTTGCTGGATCCAGATCAGTTGTGCACAGCAACTACCAGCAGCAAGGTATTCTTCTTCAGTTGTTGAGGTAGTTATAGATGTCTGCTTCTTGCTGAACCAAGAGATCAGTCTGTCTCCTAGAAACTGACAAGATCCACTTGTACTTTTTCGATCAAGCTTACATCCTGCATAATCTGCATCTGAATATCCAAGTAAATTGAAAGTAGAGTCTTTAGAATACCATAACCCAACATTTTGTGTGCCCTTAAGATATCTCAAAATTCTTTTAGCAGCTGAGAAATGTGATTGCTTAGGATTTGCTTGAAATCTAGAACACATACACACAGCAAATACAATATCAGGGCGACTGGCAGTTAGGTATAATAATGACCCAATTAAACCTCGGTATAGTGTCGCCTCAACTGATATTCCCCCTTGATCAGTGTCCAATTTAACTAATGAGCTCATGGGAGTATTTGCAGCTGAACATGATTCCATGCCAAATTTCTTCAACAGCTCCTTTGTATATTTGGTCTGACTGATGAATATGCCAGTCTCCAGTTGCTTCACTTGCAGTCCAAAGAAGAATGTCAGTTCACACATCATGCTCATTTCGAACTTTCCTGCATCAACTTAGCAAATTTCTCGCATAATTTGGGGTCAGTTGACCCAAATATGATATCATCAACATAAATTTGAACTAATAAAATGTGATTATTCTTAGTAAATTTGAACAAGGTCTTATCAACTGATCCAACATCAAAATCATGATCAGTTAAAAATTTTGAAAGAGTTTTGTACCAAGCTCTGGGAGCTTGTTTAAGACCATATAATGCTTTGTTCAAATGATACACATGATCAGGAAAGATGTGATTTACAAAACCTGGGGGTTGTTCAACATATACTTCCTCTTGCAATTGGCCATTTAGGAATGCACTTTTTACGTCCATCTGAATGACCTTGAAATTCTTGTATGATGCATAGGCAAGAAACATTTTGATTGCTTCCAGTTTTGCAACTGGAGCATATGTCTCATCATAGTCAATTCCTTCTTCTTGTCTATATCCTTGTGCTACTAATCTTGCTTTGTTGCGTCCAACCGAACCATCTTCGTTCAGTTTGTTCCTGAAAACCCATTTTGTACCTATGACAGTTTTTGAAATTGGTCTTGGAACTAAGTTCCAGACATTGTTATGAGTAAACTGATTTAGCTCTTCTTGCATTGCATATATCCAGTTAGGATCAGCAAGAGCTTCATCAGTTTTCTTTGGTTCTATTTGTGAAACAAAAGCTGAATAGATAAATAGATTTAGCATTTGATTGCGAGTTCTTACTGGATCAGATGGATTTCCTATTACCAATTCAGGTGGGTGTGATTTTCTCCATCTGTTCTCAGTATTTGTTGTATCAGCAATTTCTTCAGCTGGTAACTGAATATCATCAGTTTGCTCTATCAACTGATCATTAGGAATGGCTTCTGGTTCAGTTGATTGATCTGACACTTCTGGTTCGGGTGTTTGAAGAGTGTTTTGATTAATATGATTGTCTTCTTCATTATCATCCTCCAAACTGATATCTTTCAGTCGATCAACTAGCTCAACTTGATCAGTTGTCTTATTAGTTAGTTCAGTTTCATCGAAGTCAACATGAGCAGATTCTTCAACATTTAGGGTTTTCTTGTTAAAGACTCTGTAAGCTATACTAACTGATGAGTATCCAAGAAATATTCCCTCTGTAGATTTCGCATCAAACGCTTTTAAATAATTTTTACCATTTTCAAGGATAAAACATCTGCACCCGAATATTTTGAAATAAGTGATTATACTTTTTCTTCCATGCCAGATCTCATATGGTGTTTTCATATGATTCTTATTAATCATTGATCTGTTCTGAGTATAACACGCAGTGTTTACTGCCTCTGCCCAAAACCTTTGAGAAATACCAGAATCAGCAAGCATTGTTCTAGCAGCTTCTTTAAGGGTCCGATTTCTTCTCTCAGCTACACCATTTTGCTGAGGAGTTCTAGCTGCTGAGAGCTCATGCCTGATTCCAGCATTTTCTAGAAAATTTGAAAGAGTTTGATTGATAAATTCAGTTCCTCGATCTGATCTGATTCGATCAATTCCAACTGATTTTTCATTTAAAAGTCTTTTGAAAAGCTTGATCAGTTGTGCAGCAGCTTGGTCTTTTGATTTGAGAAAGATAACCCAAGTAAATCTTGAAAAATCATCAACAATCACCAAGGTGTATTTCATTCCCCCTAAACTCATGACTGTATAGGACCGAAGAGATCCATGTGCAATAGTTCTAAGCATCGGGATGAAGATTTACAGCCCTTGTTTTTTAAAGACGATTTTAATTGTTTTCCAAACTGACATGCTGAGCAAAGTTTTTCTTTTGAAAATTCTATTTTGGGCAAACCAGTTACAAGTTCATGTTTACTCAGATAGACAATGGATTTAAAATTTAGGTGACTTAGTCTATTGTGCCACAACCAGTTTTTAGATGATTTGGAAGCAATAAAACAAACTGGTGCATTAGTTTGATCATTCCAACTGACTTTATATGTGTTTCCACAACGTTTGCCAGTAAGTATGATTTCATCAGTTGAAGTTTTAACTAAGCATGAGTTTTTGTCAAAATGTACTGAAAATCCACTGTCGCATAATTGACTGATGCTGATCAAGTTATACTTCAGGTTTTCTACTAGTAGAACATCTTTAAAAGTAAAATTACCATGGATAAGCTTACCCTTACCCACAGTTCTACCTTTGAAATTGTCCCCGAAACTGATATTTGGACCACTGTATTTGATCAGTTGAGATAGCACACTTGCATCTCCTGTCATATGTCGCGAGCATCCACTGTCCAAATACCATATTGAGTTCTTGTTTGTACCTGTTACCTGCAGTCACACACATAATATAATTTGGTACCCATATCTATTTGGGTCCTGAACTGATTAGTCCCTTAGGAACCCATACCTGAATTAGTCTAACAGACTTTCCAGTAGCTGTATTCCAAAAGGTTTTTCTCGGCTTTTGTGTGCTTGTGTAGTGTATGGATGATACAGTATGAGTTTTAGCTTTATTCAACTGATTGTTCAGTCTATATCTCTTCTGAACTGGCTTGCAGTTATAGTAATTGGAATAGCCATTCGAATAGTTTTTGTAAAAGCTTTTTGGTGACTGACTACATGAATCTGTTACCACTTTTGGGCTATAACCAATACCATATCTTTTGCCCTTGTTCATAGTTTCAATTGGCTTTTCAACCAGTTTACTTGGTTCTGATTGTTCTTGTATCATAACTGATTTGACAAAGTGAATGTATTTTCCTTTGCTCATATTCAGTTTTGGTTGAGTATCATTGTTTGACATTTCATCTTGGTTAAAGAACCCCAAACCAGTTTTATCAGTTACTGATTTTTTGGAGTTCTGTATATCAGTCAATGCGATAGATGATTTGTTCCGCGACTGAATAAGCTCAGTCTGTTTTGTGTTCTCAAGCATCAACTTCTGTATTAATGACTGATTTTTAATTCTTTCTGCTTTTAGCTCAGCAATTTCCCTTTTTAGACTCAATCCTTCAACTGATTCATCAGTTTTGGTTTTATTTTCTGTGGGATCGGTTTGCTTTTCTTTGAATTTTATAAATGATGATGCAAGTTTCTGATACTCATCTACCATGTCATGTAATGTGAAAATGAGTTCTTCTCGGGTAAAATCAGTTGAACAAAAATCAAATACATGTTGGCTAGATGATTCTTCTACTGCATCATTAGCCATCAAGCACTTTACTTCCTCATCATCACTAGAACTGCATGAGTTTTCTGGTTCCGACTCTTCACTGTCAGTTTCTGCCCATTTTGATTTGTTTTCTTCAGCTAAGAGTACTTCATGTTTCTTTCTGAAGAACTTTTATCTTCTTTGGGTCTTCTTTTGTGTTCATATGATTTCTTTCTTCTATCAGTTGAGCCTTGAACATCCTTCTTAGGTTTAGGACAATTAGCAATAAAGTGGCCTGATTTGCCACAGTTGTAGCATGCATTTGATTCATCCTTGGCGTTGTTTCTTTGATATGGTTTCTGGAAGTTCCCTTGATTCTTTCTCATGAACCTTCCAAATTTTTTGATAAACAATGACATAGCATCGTTACTCAACTGATCAGCAGATTTTTCAACTGAACTGATTTGTTCAGTTCTGACAGCGGCTAGAGTAGTTGTGGCTGCAGAAGTAGATGGTTCTCCTTCTCTGGTCTGCAGCTCAAATTCATAGGCTTTTAAATCAGCAAATAGATCATGGAGTTCGATTTGGTTCAGATCTTTGGACTCCCTCATTGCCATGGTCTTGACATCCAATTCTTTGGGAAGACCTCTCATTACCTTTAGTGCAATTTCTTTGTTGGTATACACTTTTCCAAGTGCATTTAACTCATTGATGATACTACTTACTCTTTCATCATACTCGTGCATCGATTCTCCTGCTTTCATTTTGATGTTATCAAACTTTTGCACAGCAACAGAAAGTTTATTTTCTTTGGTTTGATCATTTCCTTCACACAGCTGGATCAGCTTTTCCCGAATTTCTTTGGCTGTTTTACACATCTTTATTTTGCTGAATGTTACTTTGTCCAGCGTTTTGTACAGAATGTCTTTAGCCACATTGTCAAGATTTGCTTTTCTTTTGTCTTCAGTTGTCCATTCATCTCTGGGCTTTTCTATTCTTTGTGGTGCCCCTTCTGTGATGGCAATTGCTGTATTTGCTTTTATAATCTTCATGGGTCCATCAGTTATGACATACCACATGTCATCATCTTGTACTGCTAAATGAGCTTGCATTCTAATTTTCCAATCATTGAATTCTTCTCTGGAGAACATAGGAATTTTGTTGAATGAAGTCATGCTAGCAAGTTTTTATATCAAAAGTATTCAAGAACAAGATTCACCCGCTTTGATACCACTTGTTAGGATCGGTTAACGTATCAAAAGTGTTTAGAAGGGGGGGTTGAATAAACACTCACAATTAAAATTGATCTTTTCAAATTTTGAGTTCAGTTTGGTGACAAACTGATTTCTGGAATCTTGTTGATCAATATCAATCAGTTAAACTGAATCAGTTGCGGAAGGTAACTGATTGAAAGATAGAATACAAAAATAAAATGCGCAAGGGTTGTTTCTGAATGTTCGAAGATTTCAATTACTCCTACGTCACCCCTTCTATCTCACGGGTAGGATATCCACTAAAAGACTTTGATCAAATACAAGAGTTGTACTGACCCACTTCAGTTTGGACTTAACACTGCCAAAAACTGAAACTCTTAGTATAACAGAATGTTCTCAGTGCTTAACTGATCTTAGCACTATCAAATTTCAATGATTATTACAACTTGCTTGTAAGCTCAAATTGTAGCCTTAACTGCTACGAATAAATCAAATAAGAGTGAGCTGAGATTTTGACAGAGTGACAGCAAGCTTTTGATTAAAGTAATCTCGTTGTTGTTTTCAGCTGCTCTTCTGTCATATTTATATGCTTCTTTTCCAACGGTAACTTGAGATAAATTTGAATCTATGTATCCGTTGATTTCCACTTCATTATTCTTTGGACTTTGTTTGCGGCGTCTTAATTGCTTTAGCTGGAATGCGTTGTTCTAGGTACTCTTGGTTGTGGTGCGGCGTTTCATATTCAGTTGTAATCTGTTATGTCTCTTTGTCGGTTGAAAGTTCTTTTCCCGAGATATCTTCAGCTGAGAGATACTTAACTTTAAGGCATTCGGCTGGATGTATTAACTGATCGGTTTCCAACTGATTAGACAGTCAATTTCAGTTATTAAGTCCAGTTGCTGAGTTCATTTGGTTCGTATTTTCAGTTGGTTGATCAGTTTGTCAAACTCCAGAATTTAGTTTCCAACAAACTAGCAAGATGCTTTGCCACTTTGTGAGTTTTCGTACAACAACAGCTATCAGACGAGTATTGAGATGGCTCCTTTCGAAGCGTTGTACGGAAAGAAGTGTCGATCCCCTCTGTATTGGGACGATATCTCTGAAGTTCTAAAGATTGGACCTGACATGATCAGAGATATGACTGAAAAAGTGAAAATGATTCAGAAAAGAATGAAGGCAGCACAGGACAGACAAGCCAAATATGACAACATTCGACGTAGACCGTTGGTATTCGAGGCAGGAGACAGGGTATTTTTGAAGATTTCACCTTTCAGAGGAGTTGTCAGATTTGGAAAGAAAGGGAAGTTGTCTCCACGATACGTTGGTCCATACAAGATTCTCGAGAAGATAGGAGATTGTGCCTATCGACTCGCATTACCGCCTTCATTATCGGGAATACATGATGTCTTTCATGTATCTATGCTGCGGAAATATCTCCCCGATGATTCTCATATTATTCAGCCAGATGAGGCAGAACTTGATGAGTCTCTGAGTTATGTCGAGAAACCGATCCAGATTATCGATCGTATAGAAAAGCAACTCAGAACGAAGACTATTCCTCTTGTGAAAGTGCAATGGACTCGTCATGGCATTGAAGAAGCAACTTGGGAGACAGAATCAGAGATGAGACAAAGAAATCCCGAGTTATTTACATGATGTGAGTCTTTATTCAGTTTTTGATGTATTGCCTGCGAGTTCGAGGACGAACTCATATCTAAGAGGGGGAGAAATGTAAAGCCCGAGATGTGAGTTGGTAATCAGCAATTATTAATGCATGATTTGATGTATTTATCGAAGGCCGAAGAAGCGATGTTGCGATTCGATTTTAGTTGCAAAATATATTGTTGGGACAGCAGAGACAGTGCACCTGCAGTTCAAAAAACAGTGCACCCGCGGTCGTTTATCATGAAATGTTGAAGGTTTACAGTACGCTCACCGCACCCGCGCCATAAAAGCTACCGCACCCGTGGTATTGGTAGAGTAGAGGCACCGCACCCGCGGTACAAAATGCACCGCACCCACGGTCGTTTATTCTGATTTTGTGGAAGTGTTACAGTAGGCTCAGCGCACCCGCGGTCCAATTGGTAGCGCACCCGCGGTGAAACGTGTTTTATGAAGAATAAGCCACTTGCCCCTTTTCATGCATGAGATGTATATATATATATATATATATAAATCGGTCCCTTCTCCTCAGAACAAGAAGAAAACGGAAGTCCAGGGAAAGCTTTGATCCTTGATACTAGGATTCGATTTGCGAGAAATATGCCCGTCTGATTTTGAATCCGACTTCAGTACTGTACTCCTATCAACGCAGGCTACAAATGGACGTAAGTTTTGTTACGTTTTTATATGTTTTGAAATTATGATGTTGTTGGAATCGAGTACACTTCATATATGATGTTCTTGGCATGTTAGACATCATAGAATCAAAGTCAGATTTAGAAACAGATGAATTATGGAATTGTTATGATTTTTCAGAATATATCGATTGATATTGGACAGATTTTAATTATGGATTGATTACAGATTATATTGGATATGGGTCATTGATTGAAATTGGTATATGTTGATGTGGTATTGACCGGGATATCGGGATTGTGCCATTATACCGTTGATTTTGAATTAAATCCAGATTAATCAGATTGGTATTGATTTGAGCAGTATATTGATATGGTACTATTGATATTGTCCTTGCCAGATTGAGGGTTGATAGATTTTAAACTCCAGACAGGAACGATATCCGAACTGCAATAAAAGAAAGGTATAAGTCAATGTGTTACCGGGAGAACGACTCGAGTAGGATATACTTGAGTTTCCCTAAATCACATACTTCTTGTTATTATTTACATTGATTTGAATTGATATGCTTGTTTTATTGATTTATAGAAGCATGTATTAGATGAGTATGACAAGAGTGATCTTGTGACATCAGTGCCGATAGTGATGGAATCGTCACTGGCACATTGCACGTTGTCACAAGATAGTTGAATTGGCGATAGTGCCACAGTCTGTGACGGATAGGTCAAGACATCGGATGTTTGGTTATATCGAAGTGGATAGAATTGGATTTGCTTCTATTACTAATGTTCGATATAGGAATACCACATCTAGAAACCGGGATCCCTAGACTAGGATTGAGTCTAGTCTGAGCCGTGGAGTCACGAGTCTGATTTATGATTTCATATTGATTATGTTTCAGATTTGATACATGTCATTGATACTTGTTACATGCTTTTACATTGTTTATATGATTGCATGTTTCATTAATTTATACTGGGATTTTATTCTCACCGGAGTTATCCGGCTGTTGTCGTGTTTGTATGTGTGCATGACAACAGGTGGGACAGGTTCAGGGTCGAGGAGATGAAGATAGATCGTGATTAGAGTGGAGACTACGGACTTGGATTAGAGATAGGGTTTTGACACTTGACATTTAGTTGTTAAACCTTAGTTGAATGATTTTATATTCAGTACAAGACTTGTACTTTAATATTGATATGTATAGTAGATTGAATCTCATTACATTCCGCATTTTAAAAAAAAAATGTAGACCCTGTTTATTATAATTGATTAAATTGTCCTAATAATGATTAAGAGTACGATTAGCGTCCGGGTCCCCACACTTTATGTATTTTGTTAATTTTTTTAATGCATTAAATGAATGTTTATTGCATAAACATGTGTTTTAATTCATGGGTTACTAAAGTTTCATGAATTAGGGTTTTAAGTTGCATTTCACGCTCGAACGGGTAACGGAGACCGGGGATAATCAAGAAAAATATTTGTTGGAATAGGGGTGTGCAACGGTCGGTTTGGTTACGTTTTAATAACATTCGGTTCGGTTTTTAGGTTTACGGTTTTTCGAATGCCTAATCCTAAACCAAACAATTATAATTCGGTCCGGTTTGATTTTTTTGTATTACGGTTTGGTTATTATGGTCGGTTATTACGTTTTGTGTAAATGGGTATCCTTCATTTTTTTTAAATGATTAAAAAAAAACTCCATACCTGTGTTTCAATATTTTAAGAAGAAAACAAAAAGATGTTAAGAACATTGATATTTAATATGGTGGCTGTAGAGAGATTGGAGTGGAAGGTGAAAAGTTTAGAGGTGAAAAGTTTAGAGGAAAGGCAAGGCGGTAAAATAGTAAACCTAATGAGATCACTTATATTAATTTTTTTATTATTTATTATATTTTAAATGGTCGGTTCGGTTTTTTCGATTTTAAATTTTCAAAAACCGATAACCAAACCGAAAAATCGAAAGTACAAAAAATCAAAACCATAACCGACCGAAAAACTGTTTAAACCAAACCAAAAAAACAGAAATTTATGGTCTGGTCGGTTTTTTCGGTGTAAACCGTTTAATGAACAACCCTGTAAAGGGCCTAAAACTCCTTTCTTGAAAATTTGCGGAAAATTAAAATTTTTTCTTTTTTAAAAGAACTTAAATGGCCTCATTCATAAAATCGACTGATGAATCAAGTTCAATGTTTAAAATAATAGCAGCAGAAGAAAATAAAGTTTTGCCAACAATAACAATTTAAAAATTATCCAACGACTGATAAAAATTGTTTGCGGAATAAAATAACAACTGCTGCACTGAGGTCCTCGGGTGCCACTACTGCCGACCCAAGCTGGCTCACTGGTCCCCGCCCTCGGCCCTGGCCTCATCAGTACCTACAAAAATCAAGTCTAGTGAGCCTAAAGACTCAGCATGCATATATCGCAAGTAACGAGTAAAAATCTGAATTAAAATATGCATGGGATAAAATATCATGTCCTGAGGCATGCTGAAAATAATCTGTACTGAGCAATTATAATACGTGCATAACTGAACTAATAATCACAGTAAAAATGTTTGCTCCTTGGAGCCTGTACTGAAATAACTGGTAAAATTTTCTGTTGAGATTATGTTTTACGCATGTGGCCACTGCACTAAGCTGAACTGATCGGTAACTGGCTACCGAGGAGGCTGAAACTGAACTAAGCTGGCCGGTCACTGGCGACCGGGTGGTACCATACTGAACTGATCGGTCACTGGCGACCGTATAAAATAACACTCCCACATAGTGAATGAACCACAAGCCATATCGCATAAATCTCAAAAATAATCATTTTCTATTTAATGCACGTAAAATAATTAACTAGCGTAATGAAAATTCCTGTAATTTTACCAACTGGATTGGATTGGATCGTCCCCAGGCTCGCTGCAACTTAACTGTGCCATGAAAAATATGCAATAGCTTAAACTTGACCAACTATGCAATTTACGTTCAAAAGATGCGACTATGACGCCTATTGACTTCGCATTTAATCATGACTCCGAGCCAACCTGAACCGACACCGAACCGATGTATAGTCTTGATTAAAATACGCTGAAAAATCATAAAATAATGCTCCTAAAATGATAGGGTCGAAATCTAGGTGGAATGGAGGCCAAAACACGAAACGCTCTTTCGAGAGTCAATTTGGCACATTGCACCGTAAATTCTCGTACGACCTCAAAAATGATCCGAATCACGAACGGTCAAAAACATGACCTTCTCAACTCAATGAGGCACTTTCCAGTCTAAGGCCATGGTCTAAAAGCCAACCAAGAACTCAAACGAGCCTTCTAAATGACACAGCAACTTGCTGTAAATTTCCAGCAGCTGCACACCCGTGTAACTTGTGTTGTTTTCGAGACTACCGGCCATTGGGGCGTGAACCACCAACCAGAGACTCTTACCAACATCCCCAGGAATGATTTGAACCATGGCTAAGGGCCCTAGGCCAGCCACAATCCGCATCACACCATAACTCAACCGAAGGGTCCAACCGAGAGCCAACGTGCATGCGTGTGTAGTGTTTTGCTTAGATCGATGTCTTGCGTCGTTCCAGTGGCCATTTGATTGACCATGGCACAATCTAGACATCTAGGAGCATGATATGAACCGTGGCTAAGGGCCATAGGCCAACCAAGATCCATACCAAGCAACAAAAGAAACGAAACCATATGCTGAAAAATGGAAGGGGCCGAATGGGGAAAGGGCCTGTTCTTGTTAATTATTTAAAAACCAATGAGCCATGGACCAAGCCACCAAAAGGGCAACTTAGTCACATCTTAGACATGCTAGTGGAGTGATCCAACCATGGCTAAGAGCCCTTAGGGCAGCCAAGATCAGATCCAACCCCTTGGCAACCAAACTGAAAATTTCGAACTCAAAAAGGGACACAAATGGTGTTGCTGACATTTCTTGCTTTCCAGCGAACATGGGCTGAAACTGATGAACAAATGTGGTCCTAATGCATCCTATTACATGTATATAAGTCACCTTGGGAGCCTGGAGTCGAACCAATCACCTGAAACTCACAAACCAAGAAAAACGTGAAGCTTGCCAAGGAAAAACGAAAATTCTGCATGTGTTGTTTCAAAATGTTTTGACATGTATATCGGTTTTTGCTTGAATAAACATGATCATGTACTGAAAAATAAATGATAATATGACTTGATTGAGGTTTGAAAGAAATCTAGACATGCCTGGTTTCGTTTCGAAAGAAAACGAACGAAACGACGACGACGCGGCACGGAGGAGATGGAGCGCTTCTCTTGTTCTTTCTAGTTCTCGATTTTTCTCCCTTTCTCCCTAGCTATTATTCACGTTTTTTCTACTGAAAAGGGGTCTGATTTCGGTGGGGAGGGAGTGTGATGGAGTGGTTATGAGGGGTGAGGAGGATGGTGCAAGATATAAGGATCATATCAAGACCAAGTCTTCATGCATTTGAATTTTGAATTTTGAATTGCTATCAAATGATCTCTTGGGTGATTCTACAGTATAGTGGCCGATTTTATCATGCCAAACAACGGTTAGGATAGTGGTCTTGTATTAATTAATTAAGGTGGAAAAATAGCTAAAATAATTAGCATGCTAATCAACCAAAAATGGGTCAAAGGTGAGTTGGCAAGTCCTAGTTTGTTCTTCTAGGGGTGTGGCCGAAAATGCATGATAAATGGTAGGGGGAAATTGATTATCTAGTAATTTAATAACCCTTAAAAGCCTTACTAATCATTTAATTAATTTAGTGAGCTAACCCCTTAATTAAGTAACTTAAATGAGCTCATTTCTTAATCACCTCAAATAATTAAATTAAATCCTCAAACCTCCCTTTCTAACTTAAATGAACTTACTTGCTAGCTAAATTAACTTCTAGAAATATTTTCTGGATCTTAAATTCTATCTCAAAACTCCAACTCCGGTCCGGCCTCACTGAAATAACTGAAATGCTAAGAAATCAAACTACTGAACTGAAATAATAAATAATTAACTTCAAACAAATGCATTTAAAATAATTATGCAATGAAGTCAATTAAATTTAAAAATCTAGAATTATGCATGGCTTATACGTCTACTGATTTACGGGTTCTACAATCCTTCCCCCCTTAAAATAAATTTCGTCCTCGAAATTAGAACTCACCGAATAACTCGGGGTATCGATTTCTCATCTCCGGCTCAGACTCTCACGTAGCTTCCTCCTCAGAATTGTTGAGCCATTTGACTTTGACTCGCTTAACCAGCTTGTTCCGAAGCTTCTTCTCCTGTCTGTCTAGGATCTGCACGGGTCTCTCCTCATAAGATAAGTTCGGAGTAAGCTGCAACGGCTCGAAATTCAGCACATGCGAAGGATTTGCCATGTACTTTCTCAGCATGGAGACGTGAAAGACATTGTGTACTCCGGCCAGATTCGGCGGAAGAGCCACACGATAAGCAAGCGTCCCAACTCTGTCAAGGATCTCAAACGGTCCAATGAATCTCAGACTGAGCTTCCCTTTCTTGCCAAACCTCATGACACCCTTCATAGGTGCCACTTTAACAAAGACATGATCGCCCACTGCAAACTCTAACTCTCTCCTCCGCCGATCGGCATAACTCTTCTGTCGGCTCTGAGCAGTCCTCATCCTATCACGGATCTTGACTACTACATCTGCTGCCTGCTGAACAATCTCTGGACCCAACTCTGCTCTCTCTCCTACTTCATCCCAATGAACAGGAGATCTACACTTGCGGCCATACAGTGCTTCATACGGAGCCATACCTATAGACGACTGGAAACTGTTGTTATAGGTGAACTCAACCAGTGGCAAGTTCGTCTCCCTACTCCCTGAGAAATCGATGATGCAAGCGCGAAGAAGATCCTCCAAAATCTGAATAACTCGCTTCGACTGCCCATCTGTCTGCGGATGGAAAGCTGTGCTAAACAGCAACTTCGTACCCATAGTCGAGTGCAAACTCTTCCAAAATGAGGAAGTGAATCTGGGATCTCTGTCGGATACGATAGAAACTGGAATACCATGGAGTCGGACTATCTCTCGGATATACAGCTCTGCATATTGAATCATGGTGAAAGTCATCTTAATAGGCAAGAAGTGCGCTGATTTGGTAAGACGATCTACAATCACCCAAATAGCATTCGATCCCCTGGCTGACTTCGGCAATTCGGTCACAAAATCCATGGTAATGTTCTCCCAATTCCACTCAGGAATAGGAAGAGGCGTGAGCAAACCTGCTGGTCTCTGATGCTCGGCCTTCACTAACTGACAGGTCAGACACTCGGACACAAACCGTCTGATGTCCTTCTTCATCCCTGGCCACCAATACAATAGCTGCAGATCTTTGTACATCTTCGTACTCCCAGGGTGAATGGAGTACGGGGACGTATGGGCCTCTGATAAGATGTCTGCTCGGATAGAATCACTGCTAGGAACCCATATCATATCTCGGTATCTCACAATACCGTCGCTGACTGTATACAAAACACTGCCCTTGGCTTCATCTCTCTTCTTCCACTGTGCCAACTGCTCATCTGCTGCCTGACCGCTGCGAATACGGTCAATAAGAGAGGACTGGATAGTCAAGGTAGATAAACGAGGAAATCTACCTCGCGGATAAGTCTCAAGATCGAACTTCTGCATCTCAATCTGAAGAGGTTTCTGAATCGTCAAGTGAGTCATCACTGCGACTTTCCTGCTCAAAGCATCCGCAACTACATTAGCTTTACCCGGGTGGTAGCTAATGTCACAATCGTAGTCTTTCACAAGCTCCAACCAACGCCTCTGACGCATGTTCAACTCCTTCTGCATAAAGAAATACTTGAGGCTCTTGTGGTCGGTAAAGATCTGACACTTCTCTCCAAAAAGATAGTGCCTCCAAATCTTCAAAGCAAAAACTACGGCCGCTAACTCCAGATCATGGGTAGGGTAATTCTTCTCGTGGATTTTCAGCTGTCGAGAAGCATACGCTATCACTCTCCCATGCTGCATCAAAACTGCACCTAAACCAAGCTTCGAAGCATCGGTATAAAGGACAAACTCGCCGGATCCTGACGGTACAGCCAAAACGGGTGCTGAGATAAGAGCTTGCTTCAAAGTATCGAAGCACTTCTGACACTCCTCGCTCCACACAAACTTCACATTTTTCTTTGTCAGTGCTGTGAGTGGAACGGCAATGGATGAGAATCCCTGAATGAACTTCCTGTAATATCCTGCTAGCCCAAGAAAACTGCGGATCTCCGATACATTCTGAGGCACAAATCAATCTCTGACTGCTGCAACTTTCGCCGGGTCTACCTCAATGCCACTGCTAGAAACAATGTGGCCCAAGAACGCCACCTTCTCTAACCAGAATTCGCACTTACTGAACTTTGCGAATAGTTTGTGTTTCTGCAATGTCTGCAACACTGTGGTCAGATGCCTGCTGTGCTCCTCCCGACTCTTGGAGTAGACGAGAATGTCATCTATGAACACTATCACAAACTGGTCGAGGTACGGCTGAAATACGCGATTCATTAGATCCATGAAGATCGCTGGCGCATTCATCAGACCGAACGGCATCACTAGGAACTCGTAGTGGCCATAACGAGTCCTGAAAGCTATCTTCGAGACATCAGCATCTCTCACCCTCAACTGGTGATAACCGGAACGCAGATCTATCTTGGAGAAAATCGAAGCTCCCTGCAACTGGTCAAACAGATCCTCAATCCTCGGCAGTGGGTATTTATTCTTCACTGTAACCCTATTCAACTCCCTGTAGTCAATGCAAAGCCTCATCGAGCCATCCTTCTTTTTCACAAATAAGACCGGCGCGCCCCATGGGGAAAAGCTCGGGCGAATGAACTCCTTGTCGAGAAGTTCCTGAATCTGCTTCTTAAGCTCTGCCATCTCTGTCGGTGCTAGTCGGTATGGCGCTTTGGATATCAGAGCCGTACCTGGCATAAGCTCAATGGAAAACTCCACCTCTCTCTCGGGTGGCATACCAGAGACGTCTTCGGGAAAAACGTCTAAGAAATCTCTGACAATCGGAACATCTGAGGCTGACTGGCTGGGTTCCTCAGGGACAGATAAAAAGGTCGCTAGAAATGCCCGACACCCTCTATGCATGAGTTTCCTAGCCTGAACATAAGGAATAATGCGCGGTAAAGGAAAGTACCTGTCCGGCTCAAATAAGAACTGCTCCATTCCAGGCGGTCGGACAAGAACAGATCTCCGCTGGAAGTCTATCAACACTCTGTTCCTCAATAGCCAGTCCATCCCTAGGATGATGTCGAATTTCGGCATCGGTAGCACAATCAGATCAGCACAAACAAGATTACCGTGCAGCTCAAGGTCTATATCTCGGATAACATTGGTTGCTGCCATCTCCTCGCCTGATGGCAACACTACTGAAAAGGCTGTATCTAGCCCAATAGTCTGAATCTTGAGAAAGTTTGCAAAGACCTCCGAAATAAATGAGTGAGTGGCCCCTGAATCTATCAAGGCCTTGGTAGCGGAACCAGATATAAAAATTCTCCCTGAAAGAGCGGAGCTCTAAGTTGAATCCCACTACAAGATCTAAACTTATAGACATGCAAAGGTCAAGGTTCCTCTAGCTTAATTCCCCTGAAATAAATCTGAGTAGAGCATGCAATCTTATAACAGTTCTAAGTTCAAAAATCTAAATCCCGATTCCCAAAATGCTGAAATTCGAAGAATAACTTAAAGTTTAAAGGTACCTGTCAACAACATAGTCTCCGGGTTGGTTTCCGCGGCATGGAGAGCAAAAACTCTTCCTTGGGTAGGCAGATTCCTCTGAGGGCACTGCAGCAACATGTGGTCTGGACTGCCACACTTAAAACACTTTCCTGAGCCAGCCATACATGCTCCAAGATGGCGACGTGAGCACCTGTGACAGACTGGGTGCTCCTGAGTCCTCAGGGCTGGGCGTCCCCGCTGCTGCTGCTGCTGCTGCTGGCCTCGGTTCCTGGGCGGTCCATGAAAAGGCCTCTTATTCTGCTGCTGATGCTGATGAGGAGGAGGGCGGTGCGGTGCCTGGACTGGGCGCTTGCCCTGGCGATCCCTCTCGATATCCCGCAAATCCTGCTCTGCAGCTAAGGCCTTGGAGACGGAAATCTCATAAGTAGCAGGGTCAGATACCCTAACATCCCGGCGCAAGATCGGCCGTAAACCCACCAGGAAGTGCATCAGCTTGGCTCTGGCATCATTCGCGATCAGGGGCACAAAGTGACAGCCCCTCTCAAACTTACGGATAAACTCCGTAACCGTCATATCCCCCTGTCTCAGGCTCATGAACTCGGTGGTCAGCCTGGTGCGAACCTCCTCAGCAAAATACTTGGAGTAGAAAACCTCCGTAAAGCGGGTCCAAGAAAGTGTAGCCAAGGTCAGGGCTACCGAAGCTCCTTCCCACCATAAGCGGGCGTCTCCAGTGAACAGGTAGGTGGCACATCGGACTCGATCTGCGTCTCCCAGCTCCATGAACTCGAAGATAACCTTGAGGGATTTGATCCATCCCTCGGCAACCATGGGGTCAGATGTCCCAGAGAATTCCTTCGGACGCATCTTCATGAATCGCTCATAAACAGCCTCGGGCCCTGTCGGCCTGGCTGCGGCTGCGGCTACGGCTGCGGCATTGCCCCCCGCAAACTGTGCGAAGAACTGTGCCATCCCAGCTAACATCTGGTCACTCATGTCCGGTGGGGGCGGTGGAGGAGGTGGTAGGTCTCCCTCCGGTCTACGCTCCTCCCTGTCTTCTCGGCGAGGCTCCTCCTCTCTGTTGCGCTCTAAAATGCGTCTAGGGGGCATACTGTTCCAACATAACCCATACGTAACTAACATGCGTAATTCCATAATTTATTTTAAATGAACCCTGAAATACTGAAAATCTGGAAGCATGCTGACAAACTAATTCATGCTTTAACTAAAATGCTGAACAAAATGCTGAACTGGAAAACTTACAGACCGAAGACGTGGCTTCGTGAGCTTCTCGCGGTCAGTAGTAGTGAAACCCTATACAGAACCACCGCTCTAATACAAATTGTAAAGGGCCTAAAACTCCTTTGTTGAAAATTTGCGGAAAATTAAAAAATTTTATTTTTTAAAAGAACATAAATGGCCTCATTCATAAAATCGACTGATGAATCAAGTTCAATGTTTAAAATAATAGCAGCGGAAGAAAATAAAGTTTTGCCAACAATAACAATTTAAAATTATCCAACGACTGATAAAAATTGTTTGCGGAATAAAATAACAACTGCTGCACTGAGGTCCTCCGGTGCCACTACTGCCGACCCAAGCTGGCTCACTGGTCCCCGCCCTCGGCCCTGGCCTCATCAGTACCTACAACAATCAAGTCTAGTGAGCCTAAAGACTCAGCATGCATATATCGCAAGTAACGAGTAAAAATCTGAATTAAAATATGCATGGGATAAAATATCATGTCCTGAGGCATGCTGAAAATAATCTGTACTGAGCAATTATAATACTTGCATAACTGAACTGATAATCACAGTAAAAATGTTTGCTCCTTGGAGCCTGTACTGAAATAACTGGTAAAATTTTCTGTTGAGATTATGTTTTACGCATGTGGCCACTGCACTAAGCTGAACTGATCGGTAACTGGCTACCGGGGAGGCTGAAACTGAACTGAGCTGGCCGGTCACTGGTGACCGGGTGGTACCATACTGAACTGATCGGTCACTGGCGACCGTATAAAATAACACTCCCACATAGTGAATGAACCACAAGCCATATCGCATAAATCTCAAAAATAATCATTTTCTATTTAATGCACGTAAAATAATTAACTGGCGTAATGAAAATTCCTGTAATTTTACCAATTGGATTGGATTGGATCGTCCTCAGACTCACTGCAACCTAACTGTTCCATGAAAAATATGCAATAGCTTAAACTTGACCAACTATGCAATTTACGTTCAAAAGATGCGACTATGACGCCTATTGACTTCGCATTTAATTATGACTCCGAGCCAACCTGAACCGACACCGAATCGACGTATAGTCATGATTAAAATACGCTGAAAAATCATAAAATAATGCTCCTAAAATGATAGGGTCGAAATCTAGGTGGAATGGAGGCCAAAACACGAAACGCTCTTTCGAGAGTCAATTTGGCACATTGCACCGTAAATTCTCGTACGACCTCAAAAATGATCCGAATCACGAACGGTCAAAAACATGACCTTCTCAACTCAATGAGGCACTGTTCAGTCCAAGGCCATGGGCTAAAAGTCAACCAAGAACTCAAACGAGCCTTCTAAACGACACAGCAACTTGCTGTAAATTTCCAGCAGCTGCACACCCGTGTAACTTGTGTTGTTTTCGAGACTACCGGCCATTGGGGCGTGAACCACCGACCAGAGACTCTTACCAACATCCCAAGGAATGATTTGAACCATAACTAAGGGCTCTAGGCCAGCCACAATCCACATCACACCATAAGTCAACCGAAGGGTCCAACCGAGAGCCAACGTGCATGCGTGTGTAGTGTTTTGCTTAGATCAATGTCTTGCGTCATTCCAGTGGCCATTTGATTGACCATGGCACGATCTAGACATCTAGGAGCATGATATGAACCGTGACTAAGGGCCATAGGCCAACCAAGATCCATACCAAGCAACAAAAGAAACGAAACCATATGCTGAAAAATGGAAGG
The DNA here is from genome assembly GCF_025594145.1 of Primulina tabacum. Lineage (NCBI taxonomy): Eukaryota > Viridiplantae > Streptophyta > Magnoliopsida > Lamiales > Gesneriaceae > Primulina > Primulina tabacum. The sequence goes on from NC_134565.1 coordinate 15,933,854, forward strand.
GGCCGAATGGGGAAAGGGGCTGTTCTTGTTGATTATTTAAAAACCGATGAGCCATGGACCAAGCCACCAAAAGGGCGACTTAGTCACGTCTTAGACATGCTAGGGGTGTGATCCAACCATGGCTAAGAGCCATTAGGGCAGCCAAGATCAGATCCAACCCCTTGGCAACCAAACTGAAAATTTCGAACTCAAAAAGGGACACAAATGGTGTTGCTGTCATTTCATGCTTTCCAGCAAACATGGGCTGAAACCGATGGACAAATATGGTCCTAATGCATCCTATTACATGTATATAAGTCACCTTGGGAGCCTGGAGTCGAACCAATCACCTGAAACTCACAAACCAAGAAAAATGTGAAGCTTGCCAAGGAAAAACGAAAATTCTGCATGTGTTGTTTCAAAATATTTTGACATGTATCTCGGTTTTTGCTTGAATAAACATGATCATGTACTGAAAAATAAATGATAATATGACTTGATTGAGGTTTGAAAGAAATCTAGACATGCCTGGTTTCGTTTCGAAAGAAAACGAACGAAACGACGACGACGCGGCACGGAGGAGATGGAGCGCTTCTCTAGTTCTTTCTAGTTCTCGATTTTTCTCCCTTTCTCCCTAGATATTATTCACGTTTTTTCTACTGAAAAGGGGTCTGATTTTAGTGGGGAGGGAGTGTGATGGAGTGGTTATGAGGGGTGAGGAGGATGGTGCAAGATATAAGGATCATATCAAGACCAAGTCTTCATGCATTTGAATTTTGAATTTTGAATTGCTATCAAATGATCTCTTGGGTGATTCTAGAGTATAGTGGACGATTTTATCATGCCAAACAAGGGTTAGGATAGTGGTCTTGTATTAATTAATTAAGGTGGAAAAATAGCTAAAATAATTAGCATGCTAATCAACCAAGAATGGGTCAAAGGTGAGTTGGCAAGTCCTAGTTTGTTCTTCTAGGGGTGTGGCCGAAAATGCATGATAAATGGTAGGGGGAAATTGATTATCTAGTAATTTAATAACCCTTAAAAGCCTTACTAATCCTTTAATTAATTTAGTGAGCTAACCCCTTAATTAAGTAACTTAAATGAGCTCATTTCTTAATCACCTCAAATAATTAAATTAAATCCTCAAACCTCCCTTTCTAACTTAAATGAACTTACTTGCTAGCTAAATTAACTTCTAGAAATATTTTCTGGATCTTAAATTCTATCTCAAAACTCCAACTCCGGTCCGGCCTCACTGAAATAACTGAAATGCTAAGAAATCAAACTACTGAACTGAAATAATAAATAATTAACTTCAAACAAATGCATTTAAAATAATTAAGCAATGAAGTCAATTAAATTTAAAAATCTAGAATTATGCATGGCTTATACGTCTACTGATTTACGGGTTCTACAACCCCTATGTTGGAACATTTCATGTTCGCAATCTTGATTTTGATGTTAACAAAACTTGTCATTATATTTCTAACATATTTACTCACGTGTGAAGTGGCAAACACAAGAAGCAAATTGAAACTGAATTTAGCCAAACTGAGTTTCTGGCGAGCTTTGGTATTCTGATGATATCTCTCACCTGGAAGATTCAAATTACAATCCGCCAACTTTGATGATTAGAAAACACAATTTGAAACAAGTCGTATCTCAGGTCAGTTGGGCAAAATCGAATGGTATCTAGGCCAAATCGGTTGTTGAATGACCAAACTGACTGCACGAAAATAGCAATGAGCAGTTGCGGTATTTTGGTCATATATCTCAGCTTGATTATTGTAATGAAGCGATTCAATATGCATTGGAAAGATAAGACGATGATCTACAAATCATCTTCAGAAGTCAAAGTCTGAATCGAAGCTTGAGATGCTGATAAATGGAGATGAAACTACTGGTTCTGCACATCACACTAGTGGAGCTGCGATTGAGACGCGGATCAGTTTTCAACCACTTACCAGTGTTCAACTGCTGATCAGTTTTCAACCGCTAATCAGCTAACCAGTTTAAACCGTTGATCGACCAGTTTAAGCTCGGGAAAAGGTCCAGAAAAGCTAATTTGACAGTTGCAATTTCAGAAATAATACAAAAACTTTTCAAACGGTCATATTATTGTGTTTAACGTATATATAATTGTTGGGGCCTATAAATACAACATCTTGAAGATCAAACAAGAGCTTTGCAAGAGGATTCAAAGCATGGGCAGTTAGAATGAAGAAATCAGCTAGTTGAGAGCACAAGCCCTTGTATGAGGATATATTTGAGATGTACATTTTAAAGGATAAATTCCTCACACACAATCACTCACACATATACAAGAGAGTTGAACTTTAAAGTTTAGTTGAGTGAGTCTTCACACAAAGACATTAAAGATTGTGTTTGTAATTTTTGCATAAGAGACGTTAAATATTACGCAGATTGTGAGGTTGCGGCCTACAATCGAGAGTGTGCTAGGAGTTTCAATTAGGCAAAAGATAAGTCCTAAGTTTAAATGAGTTTGTACAAGGTGTTGTATAAATCAAAATCTTCTAGCGGATCCTTCCTAAGTGCTTAAATTCTTAATTGTAAAATGTATGTTTTAATAATTTAAGCACTGTTAAGCCTAAACTAAAAGATTATTAACCAATACACACCCATTCACATCCCCACTCCATCGATTTGATCACCCAACCAACTGAAACCCTCTTCATCCCTTTATTATTCCCTCGGTTCAAGCCATTTTAAGTTTCACCCAGCTGCACTTTCCCCCGATTTGCACAGCAGAAACATCAAGAAGGTTCGGCCACCACTTTTCATGCAAGGGAAAACTCTTCCGGGTTTCCATCGCATTGTTCTCGTTATTCGATCATCAAGGCACGCTTTGTATTATCTCTTGCTGCATCATACTCGTTTTTATATGCTGGAGAGTGCATTCATGCATGACAATTCCGATCTAGCTTAGTTCATGAAGAAATTTCTGTTTTTACGTAGGTTCTTGCACTTTCTTGATTGCTACTCACTAATTCCTTAATATTTTTGCAAGGTGGCTGCCGTGTGTCATGTTGAGGGGTTCCTTATGCCAAGGGTATGCTGTCATATGGTTGGGTCTGAGACGTAAGGGAGGTACGCTAGGAATGGTTAAGACAGAATGGAGTTTGTATCGGTTTTGGGGTAGAGCGTGTGCCAAGGACCGATCCAGCAACACAAAAACTGATCTGAGCCATGGATTGGATCCTTGAGGATCTGAGACAAGACCTGAAAGGGTCTCGATACTTGCTGGAAGGACGGATCGATCGGGTGAAGGGTAGGATCGGTAGGTGCTTTTGGTGGCTTCTCGGTTTTTTTGTTTTTGTTTTTGAGGCTAGAGACTTGCATGGGGGCGGTGGTTTGGTTCTGCTAGGTGACTTGGGGTCTGGTCTAGGTTCTCGTTAGGCTGTCTAATGGCTGGTGCGAATGGATAGCTTGAGGCGTGAGTTGGGAGAGGAAATAAATACATGAGGTGGTGAACTATGATAGGACCGATGGTTGGGCAAGTTCTGGAAATTCAGCCTTGTGTTTGGGGGGCCTACTATCATTGTTTTAGGACCTCTTAAGTGTTTTAAGTTATGACAAAAGGTTGAAAAAAATTTGGTAGAGTTTCGAGTCGATTCGGGTTAAAACTGGGACCTCGGTTTAAGTTTTAAAACGAATCGGTTAAGTTGTAATATGGGCTCGAGTTTACGTCTAGGAATGCTTATAAATATGTTTTGGAATATTTTAAGGAGTTTGGTAAGCTTCTGGTCAATTTTAGAGGTCCAAGGGTGAAATGATAATTTTCGGGTTTCCAAGGCAAAATGGTCATTTTGCACTCGGAGTGAGATTTTGGTCAAGGCAGCGCCCTGAGAACAAATATATGATATTTTGAATGTTTATGCATCATTTTCACGATCCTCACGCAATTATGATAAATACTTTGCATGCTTGGTTTAAATGAAAAGTTACGCATATACATGTTTTTATTAAATGATGAAAATGATGATATTTTTGAATGATGGGAATTGGTTGTGACTGACGATGTATATGTATACTATGACATGAGATAAGATGAGCCAAGGCCCGGGCTCAGTGAGCGGGTAATGCTGTCGCTGATGTCCCCCGCCGCCGGGTACCACGGTTTTTATAGATGGATCCATCGATAGAGCTGATACGATTGAGCTGATAAGAAAGTCACAACTAATGAACTGAATTCAATTAAAAGAAAATGTTTAAGTTTATGATGACACGATGAGCTGTCTTGACACGTATATGATGATATGAGATGACATGATTTGACATGATATGATTTTACACGACACGTTTACGAATATGATGATATGAGATGACATGCTTTGACACGATATGATTTTACACAACACGTTTATGTTATGATTTTAAGTTCATGAAAGATACGTTGAGTATGATATTTTTCACTGCTGTGTGCAATGTATATGTACTTGTTATTCCTGGTATAGGTGTGTTGAGTCTTTAGACTCACTAGGCGTGTGTGATGTTGGTGAGCTTGATGGTGAGGGGCAGGAGGTGCCGAACTCTGAGTAGGCAGACATGGTGCAGCAACACGACCCGAGAACCACATGTTTTCCGCATTACGATTTATGAGATTGATAGGAGATGAAAATTTTTATACGTTGATGATTTTAAGATTTTACTCATTTATGTTTACGCATGATTTTGAGATGATTTTGGTTAATTTAACCTGCATTGTTTTTACTGTCAAATAATTACGATCATTTTTAAATGTTATTTCAAAACTACGAGCTTTAAAAAAAAGATTTCCGCACTTGTAAAATGAGTAGACGTTTCAGTTGGTATCAGAGCAAGGGTTCTGTATAGGGTTGTGCCCTTGCCAGCATCTGCCGCTCAGTCTTCAAGTCTCAAGTCTGTAAGCTTTTATGTTTTAAATGTTTTAAATATTTTTTTATGCTATCACCTGCATGTTTACATGATATATGCTTCACAGTGCATGTTTATGTGTCGTTATGTTTTGAGATTAGATACTTTAAAATTTTTATTCGTGTTACGACATGAAACGAGAAATTATATGATTTTCATGCATGCTGGTTTTGTGGTGGAATTGGACATGATTAAGATAATGACTAATTGGGCGTAGGGAAAGGTTGGGAATGAATTGACTATACTAATATTTGGATCAGTAGTACTGATGTCCTCTTTATGGGTCATAAGTTAAACTTGACAATTATGAATGCTTTTGGGACTTTTAGATTTTCTAAAAATTATTGATGGTTCGTGGATGCTAGTTGAGTTAATTTTGTGGAATTCCGTGTAAGGGTTAATGATTCGAAGACTACGATGATCTTGAGCAGTATAAAAACGTAGAATTTATTTAGGATGCATGTTGTACCTAGTTGGATTTAAGGATTTAATTGCATGAATTGAGAACTTTAAGGATCTAATTGTAATAACCAATAATTTGAGGACCTAAGTGCAAAAATAAAATTCTAAGGGACAATTTTCGAATTTACCGAATTTTGGGATTAAATTTTGAGTTCGAGAATTTTAAGGTTAATGGGGTTAAATCGAAAATTTTATGGGGACAAAAATGCAAATTTCGAAGAGTTGTAGGGCCAAAAATGTAAACTTTGAGAACTTTAAGTGCCAAATTGCAAAGTCCGAAATTTTGAGGATTAAATATGAACTTTTGAGGAACACTTGGGATTTTAAGTATTTATAGAAATGTAAGGCGGGTTATGGAAGTTAATTTTGAGTTTAATAAACTTAAGGCTATGGAACATTATGATACGGGAAACATACATAATGAAATTGGGAACACCGATGACTTATGAATAATTGTGGAATTTTCGAGATTGAGAAAAAATTGGATAAATTTCGAGGAAATTAAGAATTAATTTTGTAATTTTTTTAAAAAAATGAGATTAGTTTATCAATAAGTGAGAATCGAACGGTTTAAAAGATAGAAATTTTCCATGATTTAGGCTCGAAGGGATATTTAGAACCTCGAAACATTTGGGTTATAATGTTATAAGGAATGATAATCAAGGACATTGTAGCATGAATCTATATTGGGCTCGAAAATCTAAGCGTTAGTAGAATAATGTTGGGACAATTAAGAATTTAAAACGATAACAACTTAAGATAAAGTTGATCGGTTAGTCAAGTTATAAGAATAAACATTGATTTCGCAAATTTTTGGGAACTTAAGTTTGATGTGTCATAAGTTTTATTCATGATCTTAACAGTTAAGATTCTACCTTGTTGGAATTTAATTTTGTTAGCAAGTTGGGTATGATTGATGGTTGGGCTATTTGATAGATGAATGTAAGAGGTGAGGTAGACAACTTGTCCTGAGGAATTTTGAAAGTCATTAAGAAACTTGGGACTAAGCAGATATGTGTGTTGGAGTTATACTATCTGATACTACTTGGGTTGCGTAAGCTTGAATTTTCAGTTTATGAGATAGGTGTTCATACAAAATTTTTGGGTGAAAAAAAACAAAAGAGAATTAAGGGTATTCAACATAGGTTATCAATGGACGAATGTTAAGATTTTTATCTAGTAAGAAATCTAAAATCATGATATGGGGTTCTAGAATTTTATGGGTTATAAATGAAGATGATTTATTAGAGTTAGTCTAAGGCTACCATGGGGTAACCTATTAACTTTTATACGCTAGACTTAATTAAGCATAGAGGATACTTAAGAATGCGACATTTGTTCAATGAGGAAAGTCCCGAGTCTTAGGCTTCAACTATATTGTAATTGGAGAGACAATAGTTGAAGCATGTATTTGATACTAGAATGGTTTTATTATTAAGGTAAAAGATCGATATTCCCTATCTTAGGTTTTATGGATTAACGTTATACAAATTTAAGATTTGCAACAATTTTATATTGGGATATACTTGTAAATAGTTACATTACGTAAGTTTGGTGTCGTAAGATAAAGATTCGATTCAAGGATCTTAGGCTAATTTTGTTTTGGAGTTTAGATAAGGTTTAACTTTTAAATGTATCACCGAGGATATAAGTCGGTCAGTGAATTTTTGGGGCGAATATTTCTTAAGTTGAACAGCATATAGGACAATGTAATAAGTTGATGAACAATATGGTATTGTATAAGAAAAATGAAGTGCGATAAGTTTGGACATCAATTTCTACTATGAGGAATCGCGAGAAAGTCAGAAATTCAAGGACATAGAAAAAATAGAACTAAATCACTGTAAGTTCTTTTAAGTTGTGATCCGCAAACGAGAATTTTGATAGGCAAAATAATTAGGATCGAGGAGACATAAGGACATCTTAAGATTTATTATTTTAATCAGAGTAGCACCGCGGAAGCGTGGACTATTGGGATACTAAGACTAAGTCTAAACTTTTTGATTATCAAGGATAAGCGAATTTTGGGGACGAAATTCAATTTAAGGGGGGTAGATTGTAACGTTCTTTGATATTTTATTTAATTCCTTTAAAGCATTAAATGTATGTTTATTTCATTACCACGTGTTTAATTATTTTATGCATTTTATGCATAAATCATGCATGATAGGATTTAATTCATGAAATTTTAAAAAGTTCACGCATTAGGGTTTCTAGATGCATTTCACGCTCGAACGAGGAACGGAGACCGGAGAATTTTCAGGAAAATTATTTTTATCACACGATTTATTTTATAAATTAATAAAAGGTGAATTTAAGGGTATTTTTCCAAAAATGAGACTTTATTGGGTATTTTAACCGCGAGATTTTTATTTTTAACGGTACATAAATTTTATCGAATCTGGAGAATTTTATTTATGGTTTGGCTCATATTTGCGAAATCCTCCTGGCAAGAATTATTTTCCGGGACCATGTTTGGGACTAATGGGCCTACAAAACCTTTAAAATAAAATGGTGGCCCATTATCAATCATTAATTTTACAATTAAGAATTTAAGCACTATTAATCCTAAACTAAATGATTATTAACCGATACACACCCATTCACATCCCCACTCCATCGGTTTCATCACCCAACCAACCGACACCCTATTCATCCCATTATTATTCCCTCGGTTCAAGCAACTTTTAGTTTCACCCAGCTGCACTTTCCCTCGGTTTGCACAGCAGAAACATCAAGAAGGTTCGGCCACCTCTTTTCATGCAAGGGAAAACTCTTCCGGGTTTCCACCGCATTGTTCTCGTTCTTCGATCATCAAGGCACTCTTTGTATTATCTCTTGCTGCATCATACACGTTTTTATATGCTGGAGAGTGCATTCATGCATGACAATTCCGATCTAGCTTAGTTCGTGAAGAAATTTCGGTTTTTACGTAGGTTCTTGCACTTTCTTGATTGCTACTCACTAATTCCGTAATATTGTTGAAAGGCGGCTATCGTGTGTCATGTTGAGGGGTTCCTTATGCCAAGGGTATGCTGTCATATGGTTGGGTCTGAGACGTAAGGGAGGTACGCTAGGAATGGTTAAGACAGAATGGAGTTTGTATCGGTTTTGGGGTAGAGCGTGTGCCAAGGACCGATCCAGCAACACAAGAGCTGATCTGAGCCATGGATTAGATCCTTGAGGATCTGATACAAGGCCTGAAAGGGGCTCGATACTTGCTAGAAGGAGGGATCGATCGGGTGAAGGGTAGGATCGGTAGGTGCTTTTGGTGGCTTCTCGGTTTTTTTGTTTTTGTTTTTGAGGCTAGAGGCTTGCATGGGGGCGGTGGTTTGGTTCTGGTAGGTGACTTGGGGTCTGGTCTAGGTCCTCGTTAGGCTGTCTAATGGCTGGTGCCAATGGATAGCTTGAGGCCCGAGTTGGGAGAGGAAATAAATGCATGAGGTGGTGAACTAGGATAGGACCGATGGTTGGGCAAGTTCTGGAAATTCAGCCATGTGTTTGGGGGGCCTACTATCATTGTTTTAGGACCTCTTAAGTGTTTTAAGTTATGAAAAGAGGTTGGAAAAAATTTGGTAGAGTTTCGAGTCGATTCGGGTTAAAACCGGGATCTCGATCTAAGTTTTAAAACGAATCGGTTAAGTTATAATATGGGCTCGAGTTTACATCTAGGAATGCTTATAAATATGTTTTGGAATATATTAAGGAGTTTGGTAAGCTTCTGGTCAATTTTAGAGGTCCAGGGGTGGAATGATAATTTTCGGGTTTCCAAGGGCAAAATGGTCATTTTGCACTCGGAATGAGATTTTGGTCAAGGGAGCGGCCTGAGCACAAATATATGATATTTTGAATGTTTATGCATCATTTTCACGATCTTCACGCAATTATGATAAATAGTTGCATGCTTGGTTTAAATAGAAAGTTACGCATATACATGTTTTTATTAAGTGATGAAAATGATGATATTTTTTAATGATGAAAATTGGTTGTGACTGACAATGTATATGTATACGATGACATGAGATATGATGAGCTGAGGCCCGGGCTCAGTGGACGGGTAATGCTGTCGCTGATGTCCCCCGCCGCCGGGTACCACGGTTTTTATAGATGGATCAATCGATAGAGCTGATACGATTGAGCTGAGAGAGAAGTCACAACTAATGAACTGAATTCAATTAAAAGAAAATGTTTAAGTTTAAGATGACACGATGAGCTGTCTTGACACGTATATGATGATATGAGATGACATGATTTGACACGACCTGATTTTACACAACACGTTTATGTTATGCTTTTAAGTTCATGAAAGACACGTTGAGTATGATATTTTTCACTGCTGTGTGCTATGTATATGTACTGGTTATTCCTGGTACAAGTGTGTTGAGTCTTCAGACTCACTAGGCTTGTGTGATGCAGTTGAGCTTGATGGTGAGGGGACTGGAGGTGCCGAAATCTAAGTAGGCAGACATGGTGCGGCGACACGACCCGAGGACCACATGTTTTCCGCATTACGATTTATGAGATTGATAGGAGATGAAAATTTTTATACGTTGATGATTTTAAGATTTTACTCATTTATGTTTACGCATGATTTTGGGATGAGTTTGGTAAATTTAAACTTCATTGTTTTTACTGTCAAATTATTACGATCATTTTTAAATGTTATTTCAAAACTGCGTGCTTTAAAAAAAAAAGATTTCCGCACTTGAAAAATGAGTAGATGTTTCATGATTTATAATGGGCCACCATTTTATTTTAAAGTTTTTGTAGGCCCATTAGGCCCAAACATGGTCCCGGAAAATAATTCATGTTAGGAGGATTTCGCAAATATTAGCCAAACCATGAATAAAATTGAAACGTCTACTTATTCGTTTTCTTAAAAGTACTAGAATTTTTTTTAAAAAAAACCTCACTTAGCATCGGCCGAACCATAAAATATTTTTGACATTATTTTAAAAATAAACATTTAACTTCCATTTAAAAATCCAAAGAAAAATATTTTAAAGCATAAAATCGTCAAACATTTTACCAACCTAAAAACATTAAATTTGAAAAGTATAGCTCATACTAAACCTCTCAAAAATCTCTCAAAAGCATAAATAAATAGTCTTAAAATCTTTAACATAAATCATGAATCATAAATCGTAAATGCGGAAAAAGTAGAAGCGCTGGTCCTCGGGTTGTGTGCGCCTTCAGTCTAGTCAAATCATCCGTCAAGACCTCCCTCAATCTCACATGCATCCATCACACCTAGTGATTCTAAAGACTCAACACACCATAATCTTGGTAACAACTAATACGTAAAACAGTCAACATATAACAGTGAAAAATACTTGTACTTAAAATATCGTTTTCATGAAGATGCATAAACTTCAAACATGAACATTTTCGTAAACCTTTTATGATGCATGAACTTTAAATAGAAACATTTTCATAAAACATAAACATATTCATATTCATATTCGTATTCATATTCATATGCATATCCATATGCGTATCTATATTCGTATTCGTATTCATATTCATGTTCGTGTTTGTTGAATTCAGATCGTGATTGTGACTCGTATTCTTGATCGTATTGGGCGATGGATCCATCTAAAGAAAACCACCGTACTGAGCGACGGGGACACCAGCGACACTCTCACCCGTCAACTGGGCCTTGGCCAATGTATTAACATATTCGTATTCGTATCCGTATCCAAGGAAACACGATCGTCGGGCTTCCACTGGGACCATAACCCTCACTATATTTCCAACATGTAGTAGTCACAATCCCTTCACGTCCTTCAACATGTTATCATCACTTAATAAAAACATGCATATAAGATCATTTTATTTTGAAACCAACCATGCAACATATCTTTTAAATGTCCAATTTAATCCTTAATAATTCATGAACATTTAAAAATCATATTTACTCATATAAAAATTCATAAACATCCATAACCATTGAAAATAATCATATTATCACATAAAACAGCATTCAGGACACTGCCATGACGTTTACTAATTTCTAGGTATAAAAAGACCGTTTTACCCCTGGACGTATAATTTCTCGTTTTTGACATTTTCTTGAATTCATTGACTCTAACATGTCCCAAATAATTATTTAAGCCTAAATTAATTTTCTCATATTTTTATTTGGCATAAATCGATGACTTTTAATTTAATCTTTAAATGTGACGTATTAATGCGTTTTAATCCCGAATTAAACCAAACCTTAATATAAAATTCCCAAATTAAAAACTTAGATTTCTAATAATCATTTGAGCTTAAATATAATTTTTCATAATTTTATTAAGCTTAAATCTAGGTGTTTCCCTATTCATTTTTAAACTTAGACGTACTTCCCAGTTTTGACTCGTATGGACTCGAAACTTAACCAAACTTTACCAAACTTGAACCAAAGCTTAATAACACCTAACTAACCCTTATACAACCAAATACAAGCCCATTAAGTCCCTTGAATATGCCTAGGAAGCTACTGAATTTTTCTGCACAAGAGTCCTAGTCCTAATATGATTCGAACCTAGGCTAGCTTCGTCTCTAGCCCTTAACCACCATGTCCAGCTTCTACCCATCCCTCCTATGCAGCCTAATTAAGTCTAGTGGACCCTCCCTAACCGCATCTAGCAGCCGTGACCCTCAAAGACTTCTAGTCGAAGAGTCCTTCCCTTAAGGAGTCTATTTTCGTTTTTATTCCTTCCCTATTTTTTTCAGCCTTTAAACATACACCTAGGGACCCTTAAACATGTGGAAAAACATCCCTTCAAGTACCCCTACCATGGCAGCCCCTTTGTGCATCATTATGGAGAGTTTTAAAAAAGAAAAACTCTTGTTTTGTGCATGTATAACCATAAAAACGAAAATATAAATGTTGTATCATGTTTTTCGTGCAATCATGTATCAAACACATAATATGTTGTGAAAGATGAGAAAAAAAAGATTAAGGCGTGCCTTTGCGTTTTAAATGCACGAATATTCGATGACGATGCGAAGAACTTTGACGTAGGAGACTAGGTTGAATTTTTCTTCAAAAGCTCACAATTTTTCTTCCAATTCACATGTGGTGTGTGCTTTAGGGTTGCTAGGAGTTTGAGTGTGTGGATTGTGTATGAGGCGTGAGTTGAGTAGGGTTTGGGGTGGGTTTTTGAGTATTAAATAGTTAATTATTTACTAATTAGGCTTAAGCCCACTAATAAACTTAATTAAGCCTTCTAGCCCAATAGTATTTAATTAAGATATCAAAAATAATTTTGCTTGAATAATTTTGTGAATTTATTAGCCGGGTTGCCACAACGTTTGCATTTTTGTTGAAAATCTAACACCGATAAAAATTACGTCCCGGCGTATAAATTCACCTTAAAACCCCTTATTTTAAAAATAATAAAAAAACATCACCCATATTTTAAATAATTAAAAACAATTATCCAATAAAAACATTTTCTATTTTTTTAGTCATCGGTCTCCGTTCCTCGATCGCAACTCGAATAACCTTTAAAAATACATTTTAATGCAATCATGTAGAAAAGTATATTTTAAACATGCAATTATGCACAACATAATTAATTAATGTAATTAAAATATTTAATAAAAATATACAAAGAATTTAATCACTCGTATGCTTGTGATTCGCGTGGACTCTAGAATTTTCGCGGCGTTACAAAAATTCTCCTGATTCGATAAAATTTACTTATCGTTAAAAATAAAAATACTGCGGTACTGATTCGATAAAAATCACATTGTATTAATTTATAAAATAAATCGTGTGATAAAAATAATTTTCCTGAAAATCCCCCGGTTTTCGTTACTCGTTCGAGCGTGAAATGCATCTAGAAACCCTAATGCGTGAAATTTTTAAAATTTTATGAATTAAATCCTATCATGCATGATTTATGCATAAAATGCATAAAATAATTAAACATATGATAATGAAATAAACATACATTTAATGCTTCAAAGGAATTAAATAAAATACCAAAGAAATTTAATAACCTGCATGCATGTAGTTCACGTGGACCTTCAAATTTTCGGAACGTTACACCTTAAGTCCAGAGGTGTCCTAGGATTGTCTAGGGAAGGTAGATTCATTGCTGGTCCAGCTGGGTTTGAGATAGGGACGTAAGTTATGGTAGGGGTGCAACTAGAGTTCAAGTGAGTTCTTTTGGAAAACTTTTCCAGCAGTATATGGTTCATGGCCGAGGGGTGTAGAGGTCTGATTTGGATGTTTTTAGAGTGTTTTTTAATGTTTATTTGGTGTTGGAGAAAGTTGGGAAAAATTGGGTTGAGTTTTGGTTCGATTCGGGTTAAAACCGGGACTCCGGTACCTGTTTTAAAATAATTCGCTTAAGTTATGAAATGGAGTCGAGTTTACATCTTGGGATGCTTTTAAATATTGTTTGGGACATTTTTAAGAGTTTGGTAAGTTTCGGATCAAAATAATGAGTTTTGGATTTATACGGATTTAATTGCCGCACGAAACGTTAATTAAAAAATTAATTTAAACGCCTAGATTTAAGCTTGATAAAATTATGAAAAATTATATTTAAGCTCAAACAATTATTAGAAGTCTAAGTTTTTAATTTGGGAATTTTATGCTAAGGTTTAATTTAATTCGGGATTAAAATACAGTAATATGTTATATTTAAAAATTAATTTAAAATTCATCGATTTAAGCCAAATAAAAATATGAGAAAATTTATGTAGGCTTATATAATTATTTGGAACATGTTAGAGTTAATGGAATTAAGAAAATGCAAAAAATGTGAAATTTTACGTTTAGGAGCAAAACGAAAATTTTTGGGTGTCCAGGGACCAAATGGTCATTTTGCACCCGGGGTGAGATTTTGGTCTTGGCAGCGCCCTGAGCATATTTTATCATGTTTTAAATGTTTATGCATCACTTTTATGATTTTTATGAAAATTATGATAAATACGATGCATGCTTGGTTTTAAGGAAAAATTTACGTATATGCATGTTTTTATTAAGTGGGGAATATGATGATGTTTTTGAAGGATGAGAATTGGTTGTGACTAACGATGTATATGTATACGATGATATGAGATATGATGAGCTGAGGCCCGGGCTCAGTGGACGGGTAATGCTGTCGCTGATGTCCCCCGCCGCCTGGTACCGTGGTTACATGTAGATGGATCCATCGATAGAGCTGATACGATAGAGCTGATACGAAAGTAACAAATAATGAACTGAATTCAATTAAAAAGAAAATGTATACGTTTATGATGACATGAGATGACATGCTTTAATACGATATGATTTTACACGACACCTTTAAGTATTTGATGACATGAGATGATATGCTTTGACACGATAAGATTTTGCACGGCAAGTTTAAGTTATGCTTTTAAGTTGATGAAAGATATGTTGAGTATGATATTTTTCACTGCTGTGTGCTATGTATATGTACTTGTTATTCCTGGTACAAGTGTGTTGAGTCTTTAGAATCACTAGACGTCTGTGATGCAGGTGAGCTTGATGATGAGGGGACTGAAGGTGCCGAACTCTGAGTAGGCAGACCTGTTGCGGTGACAGGACCTGAAGATCGCATGTTTTCCGCATTATGATTTACGAGTTTTGAGAGAATACAAACATTTTCAAACGTTGACGATTTTAAGATTTCTACTCGTTCATGTTTACGTATGATTTTGAATGAGTTTGGTTGATTTAAACTGCATTATTTTTACTATCAAATAATTACGATTATTTTAAATGTTATTTCGAAAATGTGAGCTTTTAAAAAAATATATATATTTCGCACTTTTAAAATGAGTAGATGTCTCAATTGATATCAGAGCAAGGGTCCTGTATAGGGTTGTGCCGCCGCTAGCTTCTGCCGCTAAGTCTTCAAACCTCAAGTCAGTGAACTTTTTTGATTTAAATGTTTTAAATTATTTTGTGGGGACCCGGACGCTAAGTCATTCCTTAATCGTCTTTAGGAATAATTCAAACAATTATAATAAACAGGGTCTAAATTTTTTTTTTTTTAAAATACAAAGCGGAAACGTAATGTAATTCAATTCAAATTACATATTAAATATAAACATACAAATCTTGTATTATCTACAAGAATTCAACTAGGTTCAACTATATATCAGTGCTGAATCCTATGTTGCTTCGAAGCCCGGATCTCCACGCTATCTAGTCCAGCCTCTTTCTCTTCTTGACCCTAATCCTATCCCACCTGTTGCCATGCATACATACAAACAAGACAACAGCCGGATAACTCCGGTGAGAATTATATTCTAAGTATAAATCATGTATACATGCAATCATAAAAACAATATAAAAGCATATAACAGATATGTCTTACATGTATTCAAATCAGAATATAAATCCATATCAAGAATAAATCCTATTCTAAACATGTACCATTATCAGGAACACAATTCATCATGTACCATATTCAGGAACATAATCAACATAACTCCATATAAACTGTCAATTAAACTCATGACTCCACATTTAAGACTAGACTCAATCCTAGTCTAGGGATCCCGGTTTCCAGATGTGGTATTCCTATATCGACCAACAGTAATAGAAAAGACTCCAGTTCTATCTACGTCGATATAACCATAACACCCAGATATAAAGATGTCGGTATTCCTATATCGACCAACAGTAATATAAAAGACTCCAGTTCTATCCAAGTCGATATAACCAAACATCTAGTGTCCTGACCTAACCGTTATGGACTGTGGTCCTAACGCCAATACACTATCTTGTGACATCGTGCAATGTACCCGTGGCTATCCCGTCACTATCGGGTACTTCTGTCACAAGATTACTCGTCTAATGCTTGCTCCTATAACTCCATAGAACAGGCATGTAATCAAATCAATAATCACAATAATAAAACATAATAATAAGTATGTGATTTAGGGAAACTCAAGTACGTCCTACTTGAGTCGATGTCCCAATTCCACATTGACTTATACATTTATCTTCTCGGTCCGACGAAGACGAAGTATCGAAGTCAACTCTGTCCATACCCAATCTGATAATAACAATCGAATAGATACAATATCAGTATATAACTCATTTCAAAACCTGTTCTGATTAATACTCAAATCAAAACATAATCTGATCAATGCCAATCGACATATGATACCACAATACCATCTCAACCAATATCGAGTCTGATCAATATCAATTTACGGATGTTTCGACGGTATAAAAATACAGTCTTGATAACCCCGTCAATTCCAACACCACAGATATAATACCAGAACTCATAATCAATATCGGTGCAACTCATAATTTCAATAACAATACAACTCTGATATCGAATCTCAATTAATCAATTCCAAAAATCATAACAATTGCATAACCAGTCTGTTCTTTAATCTGACTTCGATTATACGATGTCCACTGTATAAGAAACACCATATATGATTCCTATTCAATTCTGACAACATCATAATTTCAAATCGTACCTAAACGTAACAAAATTTACGTCCAGTTGTAGCCTGCGTTGATAGGAACTCGGTACTGAAGTCGGATTCAAAAACAGTCGGACGGATTTCTCGCAACTCAAAATCTAATATCACAATCTTGAAAATTCTCTGAAGTTTCGATTTTTCTTTCTTCTTTTTTTTGAGAATTATCGTTTGTTATATATATATATATATATATATAACATATCTTGCATGCCAAAGTAACGTGGCGACTCCTCAATCTGCATGTCTCGCGCATATGCGTGACTCCAAATGGCGCATATGCGCGAGACCTACTAGTCTCAATGCTCGGCTTCGCAACTACTAGCGCATATGCGCGCCTCAATCCGGTGCATATGCGCCAAAGCTTCTGTTTCAAAACGTTGGCTACTGGATTGCTCGCGCATATGCGCGCACATAAGTCGCGCATATGCGCGAGACCTACTGTCTCGGCATTTCAATACTCGCGCATATGCGCGCCTTCCGCCACGCATGTGCGCGCCTTCCGCCACGCATGTGCGCCAAACTCTCTGGACGTTCCGCGCATGTGCGCGCATTCAAACCGCGCATGTGCGCGCATGGTTCTGTCTTCCTCGCGCATATGCGCCGAACTCTTCTTGCACAAAATGTCAAATCTTCTTCCTCTCCCGGTCTGATCCGTTTCATCCATAATCATCTCAATTAATAAATAAATCATTTCAGATTAATCTCGGATTACAGTAATTAAAATCTCGGGCCTTACATTTCTCCCCCTCTAAGATATGATTTCGTCCTCGAAATCACAGGCAATCAATTCAGATAAGAAAGAAATGTGTATTAGAGGTTACTTCAAAAAATTTATTCTATAAAATCATTCTGAAATCTCAATCTCATATCAGATTCTGTCTCTTTTAATACCCTGCTAACTTTACCGTATTTCCAACAACAGAATAGTCTTCATTCTGAATTTTCATTCTTTCACGCATCCCTGATTTTAATTTGAAGAAGAATTCAAGAAGTATAATAACATCATACTACTTAAGATCATTTTGATAAAATCAATTGCGAATACTGACTATACAACATCCGTATATACCAATCAATAGATCTTAAGAACTCAATCTCGGCTTCAAATACCAACAGTCATCACCTGACGTTGGCATATTTCATATCAACTTCCGAGCTACCTTCCTTTGCTCCTGAATCAGTTTCATTTTCTTTATCAGATCTTTGATCCCATCAAATCCAATCTCAGGTATCACCGCAGTATCATCCCCATATGAAGGAAATTCGCAGTTCTCACTGTACAATATCTCGAATAAAACTATTTCGATATTCATCTAATAGCTATTATTGTACAATAATTCATAAAGTGACAAGACATCAGGTCACTAGTGCTAAAATCCAGCACTACAGTTCCTGGATATCCTCCAGTATCTAGATAGTTCGCTCCGACTATCCATCAATCTATAAACCATAGATGAAAAATCATGCTATACATTCTTCCAAAAGTATAAAATCAACCAAAAATCACGGTATGATATAATTAACTCTGGCATTCAATACAATCTGGCCCCTTTTCTGACATATCTCTCAGTCGTCTTGTCATATCTGTACGTCATCCTGTACAATATACATATGCAGATTTGAACAATCGTTCAATCATAACCACATCCTGGTACATTCTTAGCAATATTTTGGTAAGTATCACCAGATCCATAGAATTGTACTCCTATTTCTATTCAGGAATCGATAATCTGTATCACCAATCTTCTGGTTTCTATCTTCCTGTCTTCATCTGTTAGAATTTGTAACTGATTTCGTTTGTTTACATAAAAACTGTCCGTTCGAATTATCACACATCTCGTGTTATCATAATAATACTGACTCTACTACTGTGTGCCTCTAACAATACATGTTATTTCAAATTCGAAATATCTGGCACAAACAAATCGGCTAATTATATAAAATAAAGCATTACCTACCTGGTATTCTGATTGACACACTGTTCTGACTATCGAAATCAAGTTCTGAACAATCTGATCAAACTTCGGAATTGCTGTAATTTTCAACATCAGCTCTGAGCCGGCTTGATTGTTCTGAAGTTCTGCCATTATTAATGTCGTTTTCAGCCACTGATCACTGTCTCAACTGTACTACAATCAATCAGTATACTATCTTCAGATATCACAGACTCTGAATACAATCTGTTGCAATCAGGATTCATAGCCGAACAATTCTGTATACAACAATCTAAGTTCCCAGAATATTCAATACAAATTTCAACTGTTCGATTCAATCAATCATACGCTGCGAATATATCAAAATATCATAGATAAAACGAGCATAAGGTCATCAGAACATTTCGGAACACAGGATTTATCAACCCATACACAGAACTGAAGTATTTCACAGAGAAACACATAATCAGATGTAACTCTAATTCTCAGGCAGTAAATCTTCTAACTGACATTTCAATTCTTTCAATTCAATCAATATCATTCTGTACAGAAGTCTAAAATGAAATCCATACCTGATATCAAATCAAGGCTGAAGTCGTTCTCCCTAATATAAGACAAACCCGGAATTTCATCTGGAACGACTATAGCAACTCTCCTGCTACTGACAAATCATTTCCAGATAGGCTCAACTTCAGTAATCAACTGAATACATAAGGAATTACTCCATTCTTTTCGATAATCATCGAATCATACATAATACGGATATCAAGGAATTCAAAATCGAGAATCCTTACCGTATATCATTCATTCATCGGCCATTTCAGGTCTCTTACCATCTCCTGGCAAGAATCTATAATAGTTATGTACTTGCTAATACATCAATATCAATAATGTGGTCAGAATCAGATAACACAAGTACAATACAATCTAATTCAATCTCATTCTCTTTTAAATGCAGTACACAATATATCACAGAATTCACTGATATCAATTCCTTTCTCCAAAAAGTACCAAGATCAATACTACAGTAATACAGACCCAGCAGGTACAACATATATCAATACAACTCAGTCAAAGATAATCGTAGGGAATGCATTAGTATATGTCAAGACATATGCAACATAATCATAAAAGATTATTACCTGCCACTATATCATCACGTGTGTCCTGGGTCTGTTCCTCGATTACTACCACCAGATGATTCTACTCCCTGAAATCTTCGGGAACCTTTCTGTGGACAGACTCTAGCAAAGTGTCCCTGCTGTTTACAGACATTGCACCTACCAGTCACTCCCTAGCACTGCTCCATGGGATGTCTCCCTCCGCAAGTCCTGCAATAAACTCCAGTATAACTCGGGCTAGAACCACTGGAGCTAGATGAACCGCTCCCTAACTTCTTGAACTGCTTCTTTCGAGCTTTCAGCGAATCTTGCTTCCCACTCGTACTGTCACTATCCAATCGGAGAGGGGATTGTTGTGTCTGGGGTTGCATTGTACACAACCTTTCTTGTTGGCTAATCAGACTCGCCTCAGCTCTTTTTGCTTTATTCAAAGTATCAGCAAAATGGTAAGGTCGCTGCATATTTATCAATGCAACTATCTCTGAATTCAATCCTTTGATGAATTGCTCAGTTACAGCTTCATCATTCCCAGCTATCTGAGGAATAAAACGCAGTAGAGTAGAGAATTTAGCAACATATTCTTCAATATTCAGTTGGCCTTGTCTCAAATTCTCAAACTCTGCTCTCTTGTCCTCTCGCTACGATCCTGAGAAGAATCTTCGATAAAATTCAGCTTTAATGACTTCCCACGTCATCACCGTACCCCGCTGTTCTAATACTCTTTTGGTTGTAATCCACCAACTCCTAGCGACCTCGTGTAACTGATTGAGCACCAGTTTAATTCTCTGTTCAATTGGATAATCAAGTGACTCAAACAGTATCTCTATATCATCTAACCAATTCTCACACTCCACTAGCGTCTCATTTCCCTTCAGAATCGGCGGTTGAAACGATTGAAACCTCTTCATCTGTGTTTCCATCAAAGTTTCTGTCTCATCCATCTGATCAATCGAAGTACTACCTCTTTCAGAAATTCTTCGAGGAGGTATATCTGCTTACCACAAAAGTTAGCCATCACATGAGATAAATCAATCTCAGTCCCTTTCTGATCAGCTTACCTCTGATCAAGAATTGGTTCCGATTTATTTTCAAATCAAACATATTACCAAAGCAACTCAGGTATTTAGGTAACATGTATTTAAAAGCAGTAAACATAATAGCATGCTAGCATACACAATGTAATTCCACATTATAAGTAAATCACATGCTAGCAATCACATGCAGGAAAGAAAACTCAATCTACCCCGCTCACTCTCTTCTATCTCAATCTCAAGCACCTACAGTTCTAGAACCTACTGTTCTGGAACCTAATGCTCTGATACCACCTGTTGTGGGGACCTGGACGCTAAGTCATTCCTTAATCGTCTTTAGGAATAATTTAAACAATTATAATAAACAGGGTCTAAATTTTTTTTTTTAAAATACAAAGCGGAAACGTAATGTAATTCAATTCAAATTACATATTAAATATAAACATACAAATCTTGTATTATCTACAAGAATTCAACTAGGTTCAACTATATATCAGTGCTGAATCCTAAGTTGCTTCGAAGCCCGGATCTCCACGCTATCTAGTCCAGCCTCTTTCTCTTCTTGACCCTGATCCTATCCCATCTGTTGTCATGCACACATACAAACAAGACAACAGCCGGATAACTTCGGTGAGAATTATATTCTCAGTATAAATCATGTATACATGCAATCATAAAAACAATATAAAAGCATATAACAGATATGTCTAACATGTATTCAAATCAGAATATAAATCCATATCAAGAATAAATCCTATTCTAAACATGTACCATTATCAGGAACACAATTCATCATGTACCATATTTAGGAACATAATCAACATAACTCCATATAAACTGTCAATTAAACTCATGACTCCACATTTAAGACTAGACTCAATCCTAGTCTAGGGATCCCGGTTTCCAGATGTGGTATTCCTATATCGACCAACAGTAATAGAAAAGACTCCAGTTCTATCCACGTCGATATAACCATAACACCCAGATATAAAGATGTCGGTATTCCTATATCGACCAACAGTAATATAAAAGACTCCAGTTCTATCCAAGTCGATATAACCAAACATCTAGTGTCCTGACCTAACCATCATGGACTGTGGTCCTATCGCCAATACACTATCTTGTGACATCGTGCAATGTACCCGTGGCTATCCCGCCACTATCGGGTACTTCTGTCACAAGATTACTCGTCTAATGCATGCTCCTATAACTCCATAGAACATGCATGTAATCAAATCAATAATCACAATAATAAAACATAATAATAAGTATGTGATTTAGGGAAACTCAAGTACGTCCTACTTGAGTTGATGTCCCAATTCCACATTGACTTATACCTTTATCTTCTCGGTCCGACGAAGACGAAGTATCGAAGTCAACTCTGTCCATACCCAATCTGATAATAACAATCGAATAGATACAATATCAGTATATAACTCATTTCAAAACCTGTTCTGATTAATACTCAAATCAAAACATAATCTGATCAATGCCAATCGACATATGATACCACAATACCATCTCAACCAATATCGAGTCTGATCAATATCAATTTACGGATGTTTCGACGGTATAACAATACAGTCTCGATAAACCCGTCAATTCCAACACCACAGATATAATACTAGAACTCATAATCAATATCGGTGCAACTCATAATTTCAATAACAATACAACTCTGATATTGAATCTCAATTAATCAATTCCAAAAATAATAACAATTGCATAACCAGTCTGTTCTCTAATCTGACTTCGATTATACGATGTCCAATGTATCAGAAACACCATATATGATTCCTATTCAATTCTGACAACATCATAATTTCAAATCGTATCTAAACGTAACAAAACTTACGTCCAGTTGTAGCCTGCGTTGATAGAAACTCGGTACTGAAGTCGGATTCAAAAACAGACGGACGGATTTCTCACAGCTCAAAATCTAATATCACAATCTTGAAAATTCTCTGAAGTTTCAATTTTTCTTTCTTTTTTTTTTTTTGAGAATTAACGTTTGTTATATATATATAACATATCTTGCATGCCAAAGAAACGTGGCGACTCCTCAATCTGCATGTCTCGCGCATATGCGCGACTCCAAATGGCGCATATGCGCGAGACCTACTAGTCTCAATGCTCAGTTTCGCAACTACTGGCGCATATGCGCGCCTCAATCCGGCGCATATGCGCCAAAGCTTTTGTTTCAAAACGTTGGCTACTGAACTGCTCGCGCATATGCGCGCACATAAGTCGCGCATATGCGCGAGACCTACTATCTCGGCATTTCAATACTCGCGCATATGCGCGCCTTCCGCCGCGCATGTGCGCCAAACTCTCTGGACGTTCCGCGCATATGCGCACATTCAAACCGCGCATGTGCGCGCATGGTTCTGTCTTCCTCGCGCATATGCGCCGAACTCTTCTTGCACAAAATGTCAAATCTTCTTCCTCTCCCGGTCTGATCCGTTTCATCCATAATCATCTCAATTAATAAATAAATCATTTCAGATTAATCTCGGATTACAGTAATTAAAATCTCGGGCCTTACAGATATACTCTTATCACCTGCATGTTAACATGATTTATGCTTTATGACGATCTACGGCATATGTTTAACTGCTTTTATGATTTAAGGATTTACTGTTTAAAAAAAACAGATTAAATTGCATGTTGGTTACGTTTGAAATTGGACGTGTCTAAGAATTCTAATATTGGGCTTTAGAAGAGGTTGATAATGATTTGACTATATTGATTTTTAGGTCAGTACTACTGATGTCCGCCTTATTGGTCATAAGTTAATTTTGAATATTATGAATTCTTTTGGGGCATGTAGGTATTCTAAGAAAAATATTGATGGTTCGTGGTTACTAGTTGAATTAAATTTTTGAGGATTCCATGTAAGGATCAATGATTCGAAGATTACGACGATCTTTGGAAGTATAAAAACGTAGAATTTATTTAGGATGCATGCTCTACCTAGTTTGATTTAAGGATTGAATCACACGACTTGAGAATTTTAAGAACGTAACTGTATTAACCAATAATTTGAGGACTTAAGTGCAATAATAAAATTCTAAGGGACTATTTCGAATTTACCAAAGTTTGGGATTAAATTTTGAGTTTCGAGAATTTTAAGGTTTAATGAGGCCAAGTCGAGAATTTTATGGGGACAAAAATGCAAATTTCGAAGAGTTGTCAGGCCAAAAATGTAATTTTCGAGAACATTAATGACCAAATTGCAAATTCTGAAAATTTTGAGGATTAAATTCGAACTTTTGAGGAACACTTGGGTTAAATTTGTAATTTTTTGAGGTTATGGGAATTGATTTTGGGTCTAATAAGCTTAAAATTATTGAACTTTATGTTACGAGATATTTATAAAATGGGATTAGGAACGCCAAGAATTTATGGGTAATTGTGGATTCTCGAGATTAAGGACAAATTGGATAATATTCGAGGAAAGTAAGAATTAATTTTGCAAGTTTTAAGATATTTGGGGACTTGTTTAGCAGTAAGTGAGAAGCGAATGGTTTAAAGGGTATGAAATTTTTTTGATAATTTAGACTTGAAGGGATATTTAGAACTTTGAAACATTTGAGTTATAATGTTATAAAGAATGCTAATCAAGAGCTTCGTAGGATAGATCAGTATTTGGTTTGAAAATTTAAGTGTTAGTGAATCAATGCTGCGAAAAATTTAAGAATTTAGAGTGATGACAATTTAAGATAAAGTTGATCAATTAGTAAGTTACTGATATATTCAATGACATGTGATAAAGATAAAAAATTATATATTAATTAAATGTTTTATAATATTAATATATTGTTTTTGTTTTATTAAATTTTTAAATATTATATGTTTTATAATAAACTGTATAAAATATAAGTCGTTGTGTAATTATAAGTTTTTACTATTTTTTACAGGTTCGATAAAACAAAAATAAACTTGGTGTTGCAAATGGGATTAAG
The DNA here is from genome assembly GCF_025594145.1 of Primulina tabacum. Taxonomy (NCBI): domain Eukaryota; kingdom Viridiplantae; phylum Streptophyta; class Magnoliopsida; order Lamiales; family Gesneriaceae; genus Primulina; species Primulina tabacum. The sequence goes on from NC_134565.1 coordinate 15,958,720, forward strand.
ATGATTCTTGGACCTGTAGAAAGTTGATGTTAATATCTACAATATTGATGACAAGCATGAGATAAAAATCTTCTCACAAGTGGGATCAAATTAAGCAACAATTAAAGTTACCAAAAAAGTGACAGTTTTACCATGCTCTAGTATTTTGACCATATCTCTCAAATTACTTGGTCAAATGGTTAAAAAAATACCACAATTCAAACAACTCAGATATCTACATGTTTGTTTTTATGTGGAGAAGAAAATTCGGATGGGAAGATTTTCAAAAGTGATGTGTATTAAAATATTAATTTCTTGGAAAACCAATGAAGACTTATGTGTAAAAAATAATATTTTATTTGTGGTTGTCTCCCCAAATTTGGCTATAAATAGGGGTGCATTGTAATGTATTGATATATCCTTCATTTTATGAACAAACCTTTGAGTTCATAATATTTTTCTCTTTGTTTTTCCTTTATTTCTTCATTTAAATATAATTAGCATGTTAAATTTATATTCAAAGTTTTACACTTTGAATAATGAGTAGCTAACTTCCCAAAATTGAGATGAAAAGATGAAACTTTTGGCATGATAATAAGGTTATTAAAAGGTAAGAATCTATGTTTTATATTATTTAATCATTATTTATTGTTTATGTTATATTTATTTCTTTAAGTATTATTATACCCTACTTATAAGTGGGAGTTTTGATTTATTGTTGCTATATTTTACACTAAATTCTTGGTACCATTTAAATGTTTGTTTGGTTTTACCAACCATTTAAAGTGGATGCCTTGATTTATTATATATGAATATATCATAATATTAATTTCTTGGTACCATTTAAATGTTTGTTTGGTTTTACCAACCATTTAAAGTGGAAATCTTGATTTAGTGTTTACAAATATATATATAGCACAATAAATACTTGACAACATTTACAAGTTTTGGTATATATTATATAGTTATAAGATAATAATATATAATATAATAAAAATATGATTATTTAACATATATTGGAACCATTTTATTAAGTGGATTTCAATAATGTTCATTAATGTTAACTTTATTAAAATACCAAGAGTGGATCCTTTAATCTCAACTACTTAAATTAAAATTTGAACAATTAAAAATTACCAATTAAAGATTCAAACCATTAAAAGAAAAAAAACAAAAACAAAAACAAAAACAAAAAGACATTGTAGTGGACTTGTAATTACCTTAGCTTCCATGTGGATACGATATTCGGACTCACCGAATTATACTACTTGTGGACAACCTGCTCTTGGGAGTGCAACAATCAAAGTCGCAACAAGTTTTTGGCGCCGTTGCCGGAGAAGTATAATTTAATTTCAAGTCTATTTGATTTTTTTTATAGTTTATTTTTCTTTATTTGAATTTTTATTGCTTTTGTGTGTTTTTATTCTTTTGCATTTGCATTTGCATGAGCATTTGGTCACGTACACTTAGTGGTCGACTTATTCGAAATAACCCTTTATTTTTACAAAACATGGCGGAAGAACCCATCCAAGAAAATGAAGATGAAATTCAATCTCAACATGATCATGATAGACGAAGAACACTTAGAGATCACATGAATCCTACACGTACTAGTATACCTTCATGTCTAGTTTTTCCCCCTGATGCATCTCATTTCAATTTTAAGCCTGGTATTATCCAACTTTTACCTAATTTTCATGGCTTAGATTCTTAAAACCCATACAAGCATTTACGAGAGTTTGTAGAAGTGTGCAACACATATAATGATCTAAATTGTAGCATGAACACCATTCGACTTAAGCTTTTTCCTTTTTGTTTAAAAGATAAAGCTAAAATTTGGCTACAAAATCTTAGATCGGGATCCATTCGAACTTGGGATGAATTGCAACAACAATTTTTGAAAAAGTTTTTTCCATCTCATAGAACAAATTCTTTCAAAAGGCAAATCATCACTTTCACTCAAAAACAAGGAGAATCTTTTTATCAGAGTTGGGATAGATATAAAGAATTGCTTAATCTTTGTCCATATCATGGTTTTGAAATTTGAAGAGTTGTTTCTCAATTTTATGAAGGCTTAACACCTAAAGATAGGCAAATGGTTGAATTTGTGTGTAATGGAACATTTGAAGATAAAGATCCAAATGAGACAATAGAGTATCTCGATTCATTAGCTGAAAATGCTCAAAATTGGGACACTATAGGTACAATCGAACAATCAAACAAGATTCAATCTCCCACATCTAGTGGAGATATGTACACCCTCAAAGATGAACATGATCTCCAAGCTAGATTTACCTCTTTGGCAAGAAAAGTTGAGCCACTTGAATTGAAAAAAATGGTCAAATAAAAGCTATTCAAGAAATTGCGTGTCACATCTGTGATACAAGTGATCATTCTATAAAAGATTGTCCCACTTTGCCCTCTTTTAAAGAATGACTCCATGAACAAGTCAATGTTTTGAACAATTTCAAAAGACCAAATTTTGAACCATTTTCTCAAAATTACAATCCAGGTTGGCGAAATCATCCAAATTTTAGTTGGAGGAATGATAATGCTGCACAATTTCCGCAACCACATTTTCAAAATCAACAAAATTTTCAAAATTATGCACCTTATGTTCCTCCACCTAAAAAGAATTTGGAAGATTTATTGAATTTTTTCATTGCAAAGCAAGAGTCTATCAATACTCAAACTGCTCAAACCATGACAAAGATACTCTTGCTAAATTTGCATCTGCACTTAATGTTCATGAAAAAGGTAAATTTCCTTCACAACCACAGCCTAATCCCAAAGATCATCATTCACAAACTGGAACTTCTGGAACTCAACCGATGGATCAGGTAAAATCTGTTATTACCCTTCGAAGTGGTAAGGTTGTGGAAAAATCCATTCCTGAACCTTGTGAAGATGATGATAAATCAACTCCAAAGGGTAAGGTTGTGGAACCCATAACTTGCGAAGAGGAGGTTCAACAGACAGTGTCACCATCATTCCCTCATGCATTGAAAAATACAAAAAAATCAAATTTGAATTCTGATATATATGATATTTTTAAACAAGTAAAAGTTAATATTCCTTTATTAGATGCAATAAAACAGGTACCATCATATGCCAAATTTTTGAAAGACTTGTGCACTGTGAAAAGAAAATTGAATGTGAAAAAGAAAGCATTTTTAGCCGAACAAGTAAGTGAAATCATTCAAAATAATAATACTATGAAATACAAAGACCCTGGTTGTCCTACTATTTCATGTATTATTGGAGAACGAAAGATTAAAAAAGCCTTACTTGATCTTGGAGCTAGTTTGAATTTACTTCCATATTCAGTTTATCAAGAACTCAATCTAGGCGAGTTAAAATCTACTTCGATAACACTTTTACTTGCCGATAGATCTGTTAAAGTGCCAAGAGGTATGGTAGAAGACGTGTTGGTCCAATTTGATAACTTTGTATATCCTGTCGATTTCATAGTTTTAGATACACAACCTATCGAAGCTTGTAATTCAATTCCTGTAATTCTGGGTCGTCCATTTTTAGCACATTCTAATGCTCTTATAAATTGCAGGAATGGAATAATGAAGTTGTCATTTGGTAACATGACCTTGGAGCTCAATGTTTTTAATCTTTGTAAGCAACCACATGACAAAGGAGATGAAAGTGAAGATGAAAATCTTATTGAAACTCTTGTGGAAAAAAAAATTCAAGAAGGGAGTACTCGTGATCAATTAGATATTTGTTCAATTGAAACTGTTAAAGAAAATATTGAAATTGATCTTGATGATTTTATCAGGTATCACTCGTTACCAGGATCAGAGAAAGAATTTGAGGCAAAAATGAGAACAAAGACGAACCACCCATATTGGAGTTAAAACCCTTGCCAGAAGAATTGAAGTATGCATTTCTTGGAGAAGATGAAACATATCCGGTGGTAATTTCTTCCAAACTAGCAAGTGATCAAGAAGGTAAATTAGTTGATATGCTTAAAAGACATAAAAATGCAATTGGTTGGACATTAAAAGATCTCAAGGGCATTAATCCACTAATTTGCACTCACAAAATTCACTTAGAAGAAAATGCAAAAACATCTCAACAACCACCAAGGAGATTAAATCCACACATGAAAGATGTTGTGAAAACTGAAGTCCTCAAACTACTTGATGTTGGGATTATCTACCCTATTTCTGATAGTAAGTGGGTAAGCCCAACACAAATAGTTCCAAAAAAATCTGGCATCACAGTGATAAAAAATGAAAAAGGTGAATTGTTAACAAGTCGAGTCCCATCTAGTTGGCGGATGTGTATTGATTATAGAAAATTAAATGACGTCACTAGAAAAGATCATTTTCCATTACCATTTTTGGATCAAATTTTAGAAAGAGTAGCTGGTCATCCATACTACTGTTTTCTTGATGGATATTCAGGTTATTATCAAATTCTCATTGCACTCGAAGATCAAGATAAAACTACATTCACATGTCCTTTTGGAACATTTGCATTTAGAAGGATGCCATTTGGATTATGCAATGCCCCAGCAACATTTCAAAGGTGTATGCTAAGCATTTTTAGCGACATGGTTGAAAATTGTTTGGAGATTTTCATGGATGATTTAACTGTTTTTGGGAATACATTTGATAAATGTCTTGAAAATTTGGAAAAAGTTTTAAAAAGATGCGAGGAAAAAGGTCTTATTTTAAATTGAGAAAAATGTCATTATATGATTACTTCTGGGATTGTTTTGGGACATGTCGTGTCATCTCATGGAATTGAAGTTGATAAAGCCAAAGTTGATGTCATTGCAAATTTACCCCCTCCAAAAACCATTAAAGAAATTCGCTCATTTTTGGGACATTTTGGATTTTATAGGAGGTTTATAAAGGACTTTAGTTCAATCTCTAAACCCATTTGCAACCTCTTAACAAAAGACACTGCATTTGAGTGGACTCAAGACTGTCAAAATGCTTTTGATAAAATCATTCGACATTTAAAATCAGCTCCTATCATGCAACCTCCTGATTGGTCTTTACCATTTAAAATCATGTACGATGCGAGTGATTACGCAGTCGGTGCAGTACTGGATCAAAGAAGAAAGGATAAGCCTTACGTGATATATTATGCAAGTAGAACTTTAAACAATGCTCAAATGAATTACTCCACAACTGAAAAAAAACTACTTGCTGTAATATTTGCATTAGATAAATTTCGTTCTTATTTGATTGGATCAATGACTATTGTGTTTACTGATCATTCTGCTATTAGATATTTGTTGACCAAACAGGATGCAAAGCCACGACTGATACGATGGATTTTGTTGCTCCAAGAGTTTGACATTGTGATCAAAGATAAAAAAGGAACCGAGAATGTCGTAGCCGATCATTTATCGAGACTAGTAACAGGATCATCTTGTGAAATGACACCAATTAACGATAATTTTCCTGATAAACATTTATTTTCAGTTACTACTACACCTTGGTTTGCTAACATAATAAATTTTCTTGTGACAGAAAAAATTCCACCGCAATGGAGTTCCCAAGATAAAAGAAAATTTTTGAATGAGGTAAAAAACTTTTATTGGGATGATCCGTAGCTGTTCAAGTATTGTCCAGATCAAATTTTTCGACGTTGCATACCCGACAATGAGGTAAGTAGTGTCATTAAATTTTATCATTCAGAAGCATGCGGAGGACATTTTTCTTCAAAGAAAACGGCTGCAAAAATCTTGCAGTGTGGATTTTATGGGCCTACTTTGGTTAAAGACACCAACGAAATCTGCAAGATCTGTGAAAATTGTCAAAAATTGGGTGCGATTTCAAAAAGAAACATGATGCCTTTGAATCCTATAATTGAAATTGAAATCTTTGACTGTTGGGAATTGATTTTATGGGACCATTTTCACCGTCATTTGGATACTTGTATATTTTAGTTGCAGTTGATTATGTTTCAAAATGGATAGAGGCAATTCCATGTCGAACAAATGATCATAAAATCGTCATCAAATTTTTGAAAGAAAATATTTTTAGTAGATTTGGAATTCCTCGAGCCATGATAAGTGATGGGGGAACTCACTTTGTTAATAAACTATTTGCTTCATTAATGAAAAAATATTGTATTACTCACAAAGTAACTACTCCTTATCATCCTCAAACAAATGGACAAGTTGAATTAGCTAATAGGGAGAAAAAGAAAATTTTGGAAAAAACTGTTAACTCAAATAGAAAAGATTGGTCTCAACGACTTAATGATGCACTTTGGGCATATCGAACAGCTTTTAAACCATCATTAAATATGTCTCCCTATAGGTTGGTTTACGGAAAACATTGCCATTTGCCTGTGGAATTGGAACATAAAGATTATTGGGCGATCAAAACTTTTAATTCAAGCATGGATGATTGCAACAAATTGCGCAAATTGCAAATTAATGAACTTGATGAACTCAGAAATGATGCGTATGAGAATTCAAGGATTTATAAAGCAAAAATCAAATCATTTCATGATAAAACAATTCTTAGAAAATCTTTTGAAATTGGTAAAAAAGTTTTGCTTTATAATTCTCGACTTCACATATTCCCAGGAAAATTACGATCAAGATGGACAGGCCCATACGTAAGGCCCGAGATTTAGATTGCCGTAATCTGAAATGAATTAGGGATTAATTGATGTCATTATAGACGAATTGGATCGGACTGGAAGATACGGAAGAAAACACGAAGTGGGTGCTGAGTCCAGAAGGCTGGGCGCACATGCGCGACCTAAAGACGCGCACATGCGCGAAATGTCCAGAGAAGTTGGCGCATATGCGCCGGATAGAGGCGCGCATATGCGCGAGTTGCATTGCACGAGACAGTAGGTCTCGCGCATATGTGCGACTTATGTGCGCGTATATTCGCGGACCTTCCGGCGCATATGCGCGGACCTTGGGCGCGCATATGCGCGCGGCATGCAAAACAAAAACAAGCCACTTGCCCCTCATATGCAATGTTTATAGATATATAAATATACACATATATCAAAATTTGGCTTCAGAAGAAAGAAAGGGAAAGGAACGAGGAAATTCAAACTCTAATTTTTGATAGAGACTTGAGAACGATCAGGTTACCTGATTGTAAATCTGAATACAGTACCGAGTTCCTAGCAACGACAGCTACAACTGGACGTAAGTTTTACTACATTTCGATATGTCTTGAAATTATGGAATTGCCAGAATCGGATAGAATTCATATATGTTGTTCTTGCGATATCAGATATTGTATAATCGAAACCAGATCGAAGAACGGAGACCGTATGAAATTGTTATGGATTTTCAGGGTTGATTTATTATGATTAGACCGATTTGATATCAGAATTGAGATTATAATCTATTATCGCTGGGGTTATGAGTAGTATTGATATCAATTATGCCTCATGGTATTTATATATGTGATGTTGATATTGCTGGGGTTATTGAGATTGTATGGTTATACCGTCGAAACATCAGTGGGTTGATATTGATCAAATTCAGTAGTGAATTCGATTATATCGTGATATCGTCGATATGGATTAGATTGTGTCTTGATTCGATATTGATCAGATTATGTTTGATTTGAGTATTGATCAGAATAGATTTTGAATTGAGTTGCATATTGAAATTGTGCCTATGTTATATTGTATTTCAGATTGATATGGACAGATTTGACTTCGAGACTCCGACTTCGTCAGACCGCGAAGACAAAGGTATAAATTGATGTTGATGCGGGATTGCACAACTCGAGTTGGATTCGAATTGAGTCTCCCAAAATCACATACTTTATTTTATTGCATTGTTATTTGCAACTGAATGATATTGATATCTTTGATCTATTGAATTGTGTATTGAATCATAGGCGGATACGCCTAGTCGTAAATTAGTAATCTTGTGACAGTAGCGCCGGATAGTGATAGAGTCGTTACTGGCACATTGCACATTGTCACAGGATAGGATATTGGTGAAAATGCCAAAGTCTGTGACGGATAGGTCAGGACACCAGACGTTTGGTTATATCGAAGTGGATAGAATTTGAGTTTCTTCTATTACTTATGTTCGATATGGAAAGAACCAAAGTCCGTGAATAAGAACATACCACTACCCCGATCGGGAGTGTAGGTGGGTGTATGTTCTTATTCCAATCGGGATCCCTAGATTAGGACGAGTCGAGTCAGAGTCCAGGAGTCACTGAGTGTGATTCAGTGTTTGTGTTGATTCATGTGTCGGATTTGATTCATGTTATATTCAGAGTTTATATTGATTCATTCTTCTGATTTTGATACATGTTATGAATGTTTATTTCATGCCTTTATATTTTTTATATGAAATGCATGTATACATGATTTATACTGGGAATATAATTTTCACCGGAGTTATCCTGCTGTTGTCTTGTTTGTATGTGTGCATGACAACAGGTGGGACAGGATCAGGGTCAAGACAAGAAGAGAGAGAGATCATGATTAGAGTGGAGACTACAGACTTGGATTAAAGATAGGGTTAAACACTTGATAATTAGTTGTTAAACCTTAGTTTTTATTGAATGTAGACTGTACAGGACTTGTACTTTATTTTATACGAATATGTATATTAGTTTCATTCCATTACGTTTCGCGTTTAAAGAAATTTTTTTTATGACCCAAATTACTTGAATTAGTAAATTGATCCTAACGATGATTAAGAATTGGATTAGCGTCCGGGTCCCCACAACAGGTGGTATCAGAGCAATAGGTCCAGAACTGTAGATTTTTGAGACTGAGATAGAAGCTAGTGAGCGGGGTAGAATGAATTTTCTTTCCTTGCATGTGATTGTAAGCATGTGATTTATTATAATGTGAATTACATTGTGTATGCTAGCATGATATTATGCTTTATTACTTTTAACTACATGTTACCTGAATATCTGAGATGATTTGGTAATATGTATTATTTGAAAAGGGATCAGAACTAATTCTTGATCAGAGTTAAGTTGATCGGAAAGGGACTGAGACGGATTTGTCTCATGTGATTGCTAACTCTTGTGATTATCAGATATACCTCCTAGAAGAATTCCGGAATGGGATAGTACTGTGACCAATAAGATGGATGTGTCAGAAACTCTGATGGAAACAACGATGACGAAGTTTCAGTCGTTTCAACCGCCGATTCTGAAGGGTACTGAGACGCCATTCGGTTGTGAGAATTGGTTAGAGGATATAGAAATGCTATTTGAATTTCTTGGTTTCACAGATGATTGTAAAGTTAAACTGATTGGGCACCAGTTACGGGAAGTCGCAAGGAGTTGGTGGCTGGTAACCAAAGAAGCCTTAGAACAGCGTAGTTCAGTGATTACGTGGAGAATTTTTAAAGTTGAATTCTATCAAAGATTTTTCCCCGTATCATACAGACAAGATAAAGGTGCAGAGTTTGCCAATCTGAGACAGGGTCAGTTGAATGTTGATGAGTATTTGGCCCAGTTCTTCACCTTGCTACGTTTTGCCTCTCATGTGGCTAGAAACGATGCAGCTATGTTTGATCAGTTCATCCAGGGATTGAATCCGGAGATACGTACATTGGTAAATGTGAAACAACCGAATAACTTTGCTGATACTCTGAATAGAGCCAAAAGAGCAGAAACAGTTCTGATGAGACAAAAAAAGCTTCGTATGTTCTTCCAACACCGAGACCACAGCAAGTGCCTCCCAGAATCGAGATTGGTAGCAGCAGTAGTGAAAAGAAAGAACAATTAAAAGCTCGAAAGAAGCAGTTCAAGAAGTTAGGGAGCGGTTCATCTAGCTCCAATGGTTCTAGACCGAGTTATACCGGAGTGTATTGTAGAGCCTGTGGAGGGAGACATCCCACGGAGCAATGCTAGGGAGTGACTGGTAGATGCAATATCTGTAGACAGCAGGGACATTTTGCTAAAGTATGCCCACAGAAAGGTTCCCGGAGGTTTCTTGGAGCAGAATCATCTGGTTGTAGTGACCAAGGAACAGACCCAGGATGCATTTGATGAGATAGTGACAGGTAACTGTTCTTTTATGATTATTTCGAGTATGTATTAAGAGATACTTATACATCCTATACATGATTTCTTAATGAATTGCATTGATGTATACTTTATCTGTTAAGTCTGTATGTACTGTAGTATTGATTTCTTTATCTTTTGGGGGAAAGATTGATATCAGTGAATTCTGTAAATATCGTATACTGCAGTAAAATGAGAATGAGATTGAGTTATATTGTGTTGTACTTGTGTTGTCTGATTTTGACTGCATTATTGATATTGATGTGTTGACAAGTACAGAACTATTGTAGATTCTTGCCAGGAGATGGTAAGATTCGGACCTGAGATGGCCGAAGAATGGATAATATACGGTAAGGATTTTCGATTTAAAATTCCTTTGATATCCGTATTAATTATGATTCGATGATTATCGAAAGGAATGGAGTAATTCCTTATGTATTCAGTTGATTACTGAAACTAAGCGTATCATGGACTGATTTGCCAGTAGCAGGAGAATTGCTAAAGTCTTCCTAGATAAGATTCCGGGTTTGCCTTATATCAGGGAGAGTGATTTCAGCCTTGATTTGATATCAGGTACTGTTCCTATTGTTAGAATTCCATACAGAATGATGTTGATTGTATCGGAAGAATTGAAATATCAGTTAGAATATTTACTGCCTGAGAGTTGGAGTTACATCTGATTGTGTGTTTCTCTATAAAATACTTCAGTTATGGTTGGATGAATCCTGTGTTCAGAGGTATTCTGATGATTTTATGCTCGGTATATTTATGATATTTTGATTTCTTGCAGCATATGACCGACTGAATTGAATATTTTGTATTGAATATTCTGAGAATTGGAAAGTTGTATGTAAGAACTGTTGAATTGTGAATCTTGATTTGGACAGGTTGTATTCAGAGCCTGTTATATCTGAAGATGGTGTATCTGTTGAACTAAGCAGAATGAAGCCGTGATCAGTGGCTGAGATTGATATCAGTGTCAGATATTTGTGGTTGTATGAATTTAGCAGAATATTATATACGATTGTTTTATTGAATCTGCTTGAGGCTTGTTATCTTTTAACTCAGTATTTGATATAGATTACATATTGTTGAGATTCTATACGGTGTGAGTTAAACCAAAGCTGATTTCGGGAATTAAAGCAGTTCAGAAGTTTGATCAGAATGTTCGGAATGTTTAGACCTTGATTTCAATAATCAGAATAGAGGATTGATCAGAATATCAGGTATGTAATACTGTATGGCATATGAATAACCGATTGTGGTGTCAGATGTGTTGGATTTGGAAACGACAGGTATGATCAGAAGTGTGCCATCTTTGATTCAACATTTATTCTGATGATAGAAAAATGTATAATGACTTGAAATGACTGATGTTAGGGAAACAGATGAGATCAATTGCGGTAGAGTTTATACTGAGATGTCTAAATTGGCCACTAATAGGAGAGAAAGAGAGGAACCAGGAGATTGGTTATATAAATTATTGATTCCTGAATAGAAATGGGAGTACATTTCTATGAATTTTGTGATATGATTGTGATTGTCATATTGCTCGAAGCTGTATATGTTATTTGTACAGGAAGATGTACAGACATGATCAGACGACTGAGTTGTATGTCAGAAAAGTAGGTAAATTGCACTGAATGCCAAAGTTGATTTTATCATACCACGATTTTTGGTTGATTTTGTACTTTTGGCAGAATATACAACAAGATCTTTCACCTATCGTTTATAGATTAACGGATAGTCGGAGCGAACTATCCTGATACTGGAGAATATCCAGGAACTATAATGCTGGATATAAGCACTAGTTGACATGATTTATTGTCACTTATAAATTATCGTATAACGATAGCTATTAGATGAGTATGGAGATCGCATCATTTGAGGTATTGTACAAGGAAAACTGCAGATTTTCTTCGTATGGGGATTATATCTCGGTGATACCTGAGATTGGATTTGATAGGATCAGAGATATGAACAAGAAATTGAAACTGATTCAGAAGAGAATAAAGACAACTCAGAATAAATAGACTGAATATGTCAACGTCGGATGATGACTGTTAATATTTAAGGTTGAAGACTGAATATAACCCTGATTGAAATTATCAGATTGATAGGAGATGATAGTATTGATATGTTATGAGCTGTTAATTTGTATATACGGATGTTGTATAGCCAGTATTGTGAGATTGATTCTATCATCAGTTATTTCGAGTGGTGTGATGAGATTATACTTCTTGAATTATTATTCCAGATTGGAGTTAGAGATCCATGAAAGAAAATAATCTAGAATAAAGACTATTCTACTATTGAATATACAGTAAAGTCGTCAGGGTATCGAAGAGACTATCTGAAAGACAGAATCTGATATGAGACTGAGATTTTAGAATTGTTTCATTGCAATGAGTTTTCTGATTAACCTCTATTATATATTCTTTCTTTATCACATTTGATTGCCTGTGATTTCGAGGACGAAATCGGATCTTAGAGGGGGAGAAATATAAGGCCCGAGATTTAGATTACCGTAATCTGAAATGAATTAGGGATTAATTGATGTGATTATAGACGAATTGGATCCGGACTGAAAGATAAGGAAGAAAACATGAAGTGGGTGCTGAGTACAGAAGGCTGGACGCACATGCGCGACCTAAAGACGCGCACATGCGCGAAATGTCCAGAGAAGTTGGCGCATATGCGCCGGATAGAGGCGCGCATATGCGCGAGTTGCATTGCACGAGACAGTAGGTCTCGCGCATATGCTCGACTTATGTGCGCGCATATGCGCGAGCAGTCCAGTAGCTAATTTTTCGGATCGAACTTCTGACGCATATACGCGGACCTTGGGAGCGCATATGCGCGCGGCATGCAGAACAAAAACAAGCCACTTGCCCCTCAAATGCAACGTGTATAGATATATATATATACACATATATCAAACTTTGGCTTCAAAAGAAAGAAAGGGAAAGGAACGAGGAAATTCAAACTCTAATTTTCGATAGAGACTTGAGAACGATCGGGTTACCTTATTGTAAATTTGAGTACAGTACCGAGTTCCTAGCAACGACAGCTACAACTGGACGTAAGTTTTACTACGTTTCGATATGTCTTGAAATTATGGAATTGCCAGAATCGGATAGAATTCATATATGTTGTTCTTGCGATATCAGACATTGTATAATCGAAACCAGATCGAAGAACGGAGACCGTATGAAATTGTTATGAATTTTCAGGGTTGATTTATTATGATTAGACCGATTTGATATCAGAATGGAGATTATAATCTATTATCGCTGGGGTTATGAGTTGTATTGATATCGATTATGCCTCGTGGTACTATATCTGTGATGTTGATATTGCTGGGGTTATTGAGATTGTATGGTTATACCGTCGAAACATCAGTGGGTTGATATTGATCAGATTCACTAGTGACTTCGATTATATCGTGATATCGTCGATATGGATTAGATTGTGTCTTGATTCGATATTGATCAGATTATGTTTGATTTGAGTATTGATTAGAATAGATTTTGAATTGAGTTGCATATTGAGATTGTGCCTATGAGATATTGTATTTCAGATTGATATGGACAGATTTGACTTCGAGACTCCGACTTCGTCAGACCGCGAAGACAAAGGTATAAATTGATGTTGATGCAGGATTGCACAACTCGAGTTGGATTCGTTTTGAGTCTCCCAAAATCACATACTTTATTTTATTGCATTGTTATTTGCAACTGAATGATATTGAAATCTTTGATCTATTGAATTGTGTATTGAGTCATAGGCGGATACGCCTTGTCGTAAATGAGTAATCTTGTGACAGTAGCGCCGGATAGTGATGGAGTCGTTACTGGCACATTGCACATTGTCACAGGATATGATATTGGTTAAAATGCCAAAGTCTGTGACGGATAGGTCAGGACACCGGACGTTTGGTTATATGGAAGTGGATAGAATTTGAGTTTCTTCTATTACTGATGTTCGATATGGAAAGAACAAAGTCCGTAAATAAGAACATACCACCACCCCAATCGGGAGTGTAGGTGGGTGTATGTTCTTATTCCAATCGGGATCCCGAGATTAGGACGAGTCGAGTCAGAGTCCAGGAGTCACTGAGTGTGATTCAGTGTTTGTGTTGATTCATGTGTCGGATTTGATACATGTTATATTCAGAGTTTATATTGATTCATGCTTCTGATTTTGATACATGTTATGAATGTTTATTTCATGCCTTTATATTGTTTATACGAAATGCATGTATACATGATTTATACTGGGAATATAATTCTCACCGGAGTTATCCAGTCTGTTGTCTTGTTTGTATGTGTGCATGACAACAGGTGGGACAGGATCAGGGTCAAGACAAGAAGAGAGAGAGATCATGATTAGAGTGGAGACTACGGACTTGGATTAAAGATAGGGTTAAACACTTGATAATTAGTTGTTAAACCTTAGTTTTTATTGAATGTAGACTGTACAGGACTTGTACTTTATTTTATACGAATATGTATATTGGTTTCATTCCATTACGTTCCGCTTTTAAAGAAATTTTTTTTATGACCCAAATTACTTGAATTAGTAAATTGATCCTAACGATGATTAAGAATTGGATTAGCATCCGGGTCCCCACACCATATGTTGTAAAGCATGTGTATACTTATGGAGTTGTGGATATTGAAAATCCTAAAAATGGTGATGTTTTTAAAGTGAATGAACAAAGGCTTAAACCATTTTTGGAAAATGAAATTTTTCAAGAAGAGTTTATTTACCTTTCTGATCCTTAAATTTTTATGTTGCATTTAATTTTGTTTGTTTTTATTTCAGATTTCCTTAATCTTTTTATTTTCCGAGTTAAATTGCGGATAACGGTACTCGGTGACTCTCATAGTCGGTTAAATCAGTTTCCCACAATTGCTGATACAAAAATTAAAAAAAAAAATCATTTCTTTTCTTTTCAAAATGGATGAAAATCTCTCAAAAATTTGTAAATATTTTCCCTCTGTTTCTGAAAATGTTCTAAGAAAAATTTATGCAGGTAGGTGTGAAAGATTGAGATTGTTAATGCAAAAAAGAATTCCAGAAGATATTCGTCTTGTAATAGAAGCTAAGATCCGTTTAGGAGGAGAAGTTCCACAATCATTGCTCATTCGGTATTTGCCTGGATTAGGAAAAAGCACTTATGCGAAAAAACGAAGGGCCAAAAGGTTAGGGGTTTGTCATAAGTGTGCAAGATGGACTTGTGACAAAAGATGCAGATCTTTGGGATGTGTTTCCGATAACAGAGAAGATAAAATTGGTTTCATTAAGAATGGGCTGAGTAAGGAGTCTTTAGATAACATCTTATTGACTCTTGAGACGCATTCTAGTGGACATGTGCATATTGAACTTCTCCGTTTATGGAAACAATTTCAAGATGAGCGTCATAGTCTTGGGAATCCGACTAAAAAAGACCATGCTTGCCAATTTATAAGAATATTGGATGGGAAGTATATCTTCGACTCATAGAAGGCGTTGAAGCCGTTTCTGGACGTAAAACCAGAGGAAAATTGTGAGCCACAATCACACTACTGTTTATATGCATGTGTGTCATTATTATTTTTACTGTTTATTCTGCTTACAGGTATGACCCATAGTTTTGTCATGATAACATATTACCCCTATAAAATCTCTCATCTTTCTCTCTATTTTCGCAGACCAAAAAGAAAGTAAAAACATGGTTGGATCCTCTGCACAAACATTGAAAAATATTAGTGTATTTTGTGGGTCGAGTTCTGGAGAAAATGAAGTATTTGTAGAAGCAGCGAATAAACTTGGAAAGATATTGGCTGAGAGAAAAATTCACTTGGTATATGAGGGAGGTAATATTGGGCTAATGGGATCTGTTTCAACATCTGCTCATCTTGGAGGTAGTCAGATTTTAGGTATTATTCCTACAGCTTTAGCTGAAGGAAATATTACAGGTGTTACGATTGGGGAGGAATTAAAAGTTTCTTTTATATATAAAAGAATCACCAAAATGATTGAAAATTCAGATGCTTTTATCGTACTACCAGGTGGTTTTGATACATTAGAAGAAATTTTTCACACTGTTTCTTGGGCACAACTTAATATCCATAATAAACCTGTGGGCTTGTTTAATATCAATAATTATTATGACAGTTTGTTGACATTTCTTGATAAAGCTGTGGAACAGAATTTCATTTCAGAAAATTCACGACGGATGCTCATTTGTGCTTCGACTGCCAACCAATTAATTGATGGTTTGGAAGCTTTTGTTCATAAGCCTGATCCGATGATAAAAAATATCAATTGGCCGCAATCAAGCAGTAAGAAAAAAAAGTTGGATCGTTGATTCAAAAATCGTAGATTGGTTTGCGTTTGTTTCAGTTTGTTATCTTCAATAAAATTCCAGGTGATATCTCTTTCATTATATACTCTTTATTAATAGTTATTTTGACATTAGGGACAATGTCATATTCTGATTTGGGGGAGAACAAACTTAAAATTTTTTTAAAAAAACAAAAATTAAAAAAAAATTATTTTAAAATAAAAACATGTTTATTGTTTGTATGTTATTAATTTTTGCAAAAATATCATAAATTACATGTTTGAAAGGTTTAGATTAGAAATTGTAATAATCTATCTAAGGATGTTTAAATTTTTATTTGAAAAAAAAGTCAATTTTAATATTTTGATCACTATAAAAATATGATTTATGAAATCTTTTTGAATGATTAACCATTGTGATAAAACCAGTTATTAAAGTACATGGCCCAAGATATACCTGATAAGAGTGCCTAAAATTTTTAAACTCACATATATTTTGTGAGTGAGTGGAGAGGATTGAGAAAACAGCTTGCGAGCCTTTATTGATCATCAGAGAGGCTATCTATTGTTTAGATCTTGTGTTCTTATTTTGAAAAAAAAATTGATATTTCCTGAAAAAAAGAAAAAAAAAGAAAGATGTTGAAGATTTATGTAATTTTTAAATTATATGCTGCGACCCATTTATCTCTCATAAAAATACAAATAAAAAAAAAAGAAAGAAAGAGAGAAATACATTGTACAAATTAAATAAATATGTGGTCAAGAAGCATAAACTTAGTCTGATTCCATAATGTAAAAACAAAATAGGAAAAAATATATAATAAGAACAACTGGATTTTAAATCAATGGATTTCCTATCTTTTGATTAGTTTGGCTCGTTTGTCTGTCTGCATTCTGTAAACCATTTTTCTGAGCATTTATCTGTATTCCAACTTCATGAGAGAAATCATTTCCATAAATTGAAACACTTATTAACCTGTGAGAATATGGAGTTGAGACTCTTATTAGGAATTTCTGAAGGCCATGTACATTTAACTACCTGAAAATAAGCTTTGAATTGATCAGTTCAGATTATTTCATAAATTATAATTATAATGCTCTTGATATAACTTTGACAGTTTTCAAATTTAATTTAAACACTTGGATAGTTCTGATTACATTTCTATTTAAATTAATCAATATGTTTTGTGTTGCTATTAACGCTTAAATTGCTAGGGACTAGCAATAAGCTGGTTGGGGAGTGTGATAAAGATAAAAAAAATTGTATATTAATTAAATGTTTTATAATATAAATATATAGTTTTTATTTTATTAAATGTTTAAATATTATATGTTTTATAATAAATTGTATAAAATATAAGTCGTTGTGTAATTATAAGTTTTTACTATTTTTTACAGGTTCGATAAAACAAAAATAAACTTGGCGTTGCAAATAGGATTAAGATGATTCTTGGACCTGTAGAAAGTTGATGTTAATATCTACAATATTGGTGAAAAGCATGAAATAAAAATCTTCTCACAAGTGGGATCAAATTAAGCAACAATTAAAGTTACCAAAGAAGTGGCAGTTTTACCATGCTCTAGTATTTTGACCATATCTCTCAAATTACTTGGTCAAATGGTTAAAAAAAATACCCCAATTCAAACAACTCAGATATCTACATGTTTGTTTTTATGTGGAGAAGAAAATTCGGATAGTAAGATTTTCAAAAGTGATGTGTATTAAAATATTAATTTCTTGGAACACCAATGAAGACTTATGTGTAAAAAATAATATTTTATTTGTGGTTGTCTCCCCAAATTTGGCTATAAATAGGGGTGCATTGTAATGTATTGAGATATCCCTCATTTTATGAACAAATCTTTGAGTTCATAATATTTCTTTCTTTGTTTTTCCATTATTTCTTTATTTAAATATAATTAGCATGTTAAATTTATATTCAAAATTTTACACTTTGAATAATGAGTAGCTAACTTCCCAAACTTGAGATGAAAAGGTGAAACTCTTGGCATGATAATAAGGTTATTAAAAGGTAAGAATCTATGTTTTATATTATTTAATCATTATTTATTGTTTATGTTATATTTATTTCTTTAAATATTATTATACCCTACTTATAAGTGGGAGTTTTGATTTATTGTTGCTATATGTTACACTAAATTCTTGGTACCATTTAAATGTTTGTTTTGTTTTATCAACCATTTAAAGTGGATGCCTTGATTTATTATATATGAATATATCATAATATTAATTTCTTGTTACCATTTAAATGTTTGTTTGGTTTTACCAATCATTTAAAGTGGGAACCTTGATTTAGTGTTTACAAATATATATATAGCACAATAAATACTGACAACATTTACAAGTTTTGGTATATATTATATACTTATAAGATAATAATATATAAAATAATAAAAATATGATTATTTAATATATATTGGAACCATTTTATTAAGTGGATTTCAATAATGTTCATTAATGTTAACTTTATTAAAATACCAAGAGTGGATCCTTTAATCTCAACTACTTAAATTAAAATTTGAACAATTAAAAATTACCAATTAAATATTCAAACTATTAAAAGAAAAAAAAAACAAAAACAAAAACAAAAAGACATTGTAGTGGACTTGTAATTACCTTAGCTTCCCTGTGGATACGATATTCGGACTCACCGAATTATACTACTTGTGGACAACCTGCTCTTGGGAGTGCAACAATCAAAGTCGCAACAACATAGATCAAGTATGGATGTGTAGCATGGAAATTACATGCAATGTGATCAACATGCGTAATTCCAACTAGTCCAACATTATTCTTTAATGAGATCAAATAAATCATAAGTAACATTCAAAGTTTAAGAATTGAACCAAATAATTTATTCTGCAGAACACAAACATAAAAATGTATATATGTACCAAAGAACATCAAAATACAAACTCCCACTAAACATGTACATCATCAAATAGTACAACACCCATATGAGCAGTTTGCTCGTGAAAGACCTTAGGTGGTAATCCTTTTGTAAGCGGATCCGCAATCATAAAGTTTGTCCCAATATGTTCTATAGTAATTTGATGACTCTGAACTCTTTCTTTAACAACAAAAAACTTGATGTCTATATGCTTCGATTTGGAAGAGCTTCTGTTGTTATTGGAATAAAGTACTGCCAAATTATTGTCACAATATATATTTAACGGTCTTTCAATGTTATCCACAACATGCAGCCCAGTGACAAAATTTCTCAATCATATCCCATGATTAGATGCCTCGTAACAAGCAACAAACTATGCCGCCATAGTCGATGAAGCTATGAGTGTCTGCTTAGCACTTTTCCATGAAATAGCCCCTCCGGCTAACAAGTAAATATAGCCTGAAGTGGATCTTTTACTATCTTGGCATCTAGCAAAATCAGAATCACAATACCCAATTATCTCCAAATTATCTGATTTCCTATAAGTGAGCATGTGATCTTTTGTTCTTTGCAAATAACGCATAACTCGTTTGGCTGTTTTCCAGTGATCCATCCCTGGATTACATAAATATCTGCCTATTATTCCCACAATGAACGCAATATTTGGACGCGTACATACTTGGGCATACATCAAACTTCCTACAATTGATGCATAAGGAATTTTGTGCATATCCTTTTGTTTCAACTCATTTCTGGGGCACTGACTCAAACTAAATTTATCCCCCTTAGCAACAGGGGTGTCTCCTAGAGAACATCCTTTCATGCCGAATCTATCAAGAATTCTTTCAATATAGCTCATTTGTGATAGCCCAAGAATGCATCGATGGCGATCTCGATGTATTTGTATACCTAATACAAAAGAGGCGTCCCCAAGATCTTTCATCTCAAAATTCTTGGTCAGATATCTCTTGGTTTCGTGCAATAAGCATATATCGCTACTAGCAAGTATGATATCATCGACATATAATACCAGAAATATGTATTTACTCCCACTGAACTTATGATATACACAATCATCAACATTGTTTACCTCAAAACCAAATGAGATAATTACTTGGTGAAATTTGTGATACCATTGACGAGAAGCTTGTTTGAGACCATAGATGGATTTTTTTAGTTTGCAAACCATTTTCTTTGGGTCGCCTGATACAAAATTTTCTGGTTGCGTCATGTATATCGTTTCATCAATGTTACCATTAAGAAACGCAGTTTTAACGTCAATCTTATGTAACTCTAAGTCAAAATGAGCTACAAGTGCCATTATGATTCTAAAAGAGTCTTTTGTTGAAACAGGAGAGAAAGTCTCTTTATAATCGATGCCTTCCTTTTGAGTGAACCCCTTGGCAACTAGACGTGACTTTGTTGGAAACTAAATTCCGGCGTTTGACAAAATACGAACCAACTGAAAATACGAACCAACTGATCGAGTAAACTGAACAAAGAAACTGGACTTAACAACTGATATCACCTGATCTAATAAAGAACTGATCAGTTGATATATTCAGCCGTATGCTAAGCACCCTTCAACAAAACATGTCTCGGGAAAGAACATTCAACCGTCAAGAGACAGAAGATTGCAACGCCGCACTTCAATCAATACAGCTTAGAAAAACGCATTTTGGCGAAAGCAATTAAGACGACGCATCACAATAAATGAAGCAAACAATGTCCAAGGAATAATCAAGTAGAAATCAACGGATACAAAGATTCAAATTTATCTCAAGTTACCGTTGGAGAAAAGAAGCTTATAAATATGACAGAAGAACAGCTGAAGGATCAGGGGAGTCAACACTATTCAAAATGTTGCTGTCACTCTGTCAAAATCTTAGCTCACTCTTACTTGATATATTCGTAGCAGTTAAGGTTACAATTTGAGCTCACTAGCAAGTTGTAATAATTGTTGAAATTCGATAGTGCTAAGATCAGTTACGCACTGAGAACATTCTGTTAAACTAAGAGTTTCAGTTTTTGGCAGTATTAAGTCCAAACTGAAATTCTTGTATTTGATCAAAGTCTTTTAGTGGATATCCTATCCTTGAGATAGAAGGGGTGACGTAGGAGTAATTAAATTCTCCGAACATCCAGAAACAACCCTTGCCTACTTTATTTCAGTTTCGTATTCTATCTTTCAATCAGTTATTTTCCGCAACTACTTTAGTTTAACTGATTGTCATTGACCAACAAGATTCCGAGAATCAGTTTGTCACCAAACTGAACTCAAAATTAGAAAAGACCAGTTTTAACTGTGAGTGTTTATTCAACCCCCTTTCTATACACTCTTGATACGTTAATCGATCCTATCAAGTGGTATCAATGCGGGTGTTCTTGAAAGAACATTGAAACTGATTTTGATGTTTAAAAGTCAAAATTTCAGATTTTTTACACATATATATATGCAAAACTGAATTTTCGCGCAGCTTGCAGCGACCGTGGGAAAAATGGCATATCTCCTTGCTCGAGTGTCCAAATGACGAACCGCTTTTTGCATTGCAAACTAGACTCGTAGAGGTTTACAGCAGTATAAAATTTGCAGCCTAATTATTCACGAAAAAATACAGTTTATTTGTTGAAGACAGAGCATATGTGCTGCAGCAGAAAATGAGCCATGGAGAAAATTGGTTAGTTATCCTTCTTCTTTTATAATTTTCAAAATTTCAAAAATATAGGGGGAGAACTCATTGTAATTTTAATGGAGTTATTATTTTTAAATATTGAGGGAAGAAAATTTTGTTTAAAATATTTTGAAAATATGACTTTTTGATTCACACAAAAAGGGGGAGAAATATGTTAGTTGAGTTGATTGTTTATCCAAGTTTTGTGATCATCAAAAAGGAGGAGATTGTTGGAACTTTTCAAGTTCGCAATCTTGATTTTGATGTTAACGAAACTTGTTATTGTGTTTCTAACATATTTACTCAAGTGTGAAGTTGCAAACACAAGAAGCAAGCTGAAACTGAATTTTGCACAAACTGAATTTCTGGCGAGCTTCGGTATTTTGATGATATCTCTCAACTGGATTATCTAAATGACAATCCGCTATCTGGACTGATTAGAAAACGCAATTTGGAACAAATCGTATTTCACGTCAGTTGGGCAAAATCGAATGTTATCATGGTCTAACTGATCGCTCAATTACCAAACTGATCACACGAAAACAGCAATCAGTTGGGTTTGAGAAGCTACGGTATTTTGGTCATATCTCTCAGTTCGGTTATCAAAATGAAGCGATTCAGTATGCGTTGGAAATATAAGACGATGATCTACAAATTATCTTCAGAAGTCAAAGTCTGAATCAAAGCTTAAGATGCTGATAAATGACGATGAAGTTACTGGTTCTGCACAAACTGAGATCAGCTAGGCTGATTTCAGCACACCAGCTGAAGACTAGTTGAACTAGACCAGCTGAACTGAACCAGCTGAAACTGAACCAGACCAGCTGAAGACCAGTTGAACCAGTCCAACTTAACCAGTTGAACTGAACCAGATCAACTGAACCAGTTGAACTGATTGACCAGTTGAGTTGACCAGTCGAGAAAATGTCCAGCAAGACGAATTTGACCGTTGCAATTCCAGAAACAGTATAGAAACTTTTCAACGGTCATATTCTTGTGTCTAACGTATATATCAGTGTTGAAGCCTATAAATACAACATATTGCAGATCAAACAAGAGCTTTTGAAGTGGATTCAAAGCATGGGCAGTTAGCATGAATATATCAGCTAGTTGAGAGCACAAGCCCTTGTGTGAGGATACATTTGAGATATATACTGTAAATGATAAATTCCTCACACACAATCACTCACACATATACAAGAGAGTTGAACTTCAAAGATTAGTTGAGTGAGTCTTGCACAAAGACATTAAACTTGTGTATGTAGTCTTTGCATATGAGACATTAAACAATATGCTGATTGTGAGCTGTTGCCTACAATCTTGAGTGCTAGGAGTTCTAGTTGGGTGCTGCCCTTCTGGAATGGGTTTGTACAAGTAGTTGTATAAATCAAAGTCTTCTAGTGGATCCTTCCCAAGGGGAAGAAGGGGTGATGTAGGAGTGTTTGAAATATCCGAACATCCATAAACAAATTCGTGTCTATTTGTTTATTGCATTTACTTAACATTTCCATTAGTTTTAAAGATGCATTGTTGAAGCATTTTATGTGTTCTTCAAATACCAAAATATTGCATACAAGTGTTTGATAAAATGCTTCAACCAAAATATTTTTACTCATTCAACTTGCATATATTTTAAATGCTTTACAAAATATTTAATCAGTTTCTACGAAGGATTATTTCGAATATTTCCCGCTTGGTTTGAACATCAAACTCGATTTAATTCATCGGTGTTCAATATTTTAAGAACCGAGCTATTGTAGCTCAACGGTGATCCCCCTAACCGATCCTAACAAGTGGTATCAGAGCGGTTGAATCTTGTTCTTGAATACTTTTGATCTATAAATTTGCCAGCATGACTTCATTCAACAAAATTCCTATGTTCTCCAGAGAAGAATTTGATGATTGGAAAATCAGAATGCAGGCTCATTTAGCTGCGCAAGATGACGACATGTGGTATGTCATAACTGATGGACCCATGAAAATTCTGAAAACAAATACAACACTTGCTATAACAGAAGGGGCATCGCAAAGAATAGAAAAGCCCAGAGATGAATGGACAACTGAAGATAAAAGAAAAGCGAATCTTGATAATGTGGCTAAAGACATTCTGTACAAAACGCTGGACAAAGTAACCTTCAGCAAAATAAAGATGTGTAAGACAGCCAAAGAAATTTGGGAGAAGCTGATCCAGCTGTATGAAGGAAATGATCAAACCAAGGAAAATAAACTTTCTGTTGCTACTCAAAAGTTTGATAACATCAAAATGAAAGCAGGAGAATCAATGCACGAGTATGATGAAAGAGTAAGCAGTGTCATCAATGAGTTAAATGCACTTGGAAAAGTGTATACCAACAAAGAGATTGCACTAAAGATAATGAGAGGTCTTCCCAAGGGATGGGATGTAAAAACCATGGCAATGAGGGAGTCCAAAGATCTAAACCAGATTGAACTTCATGATTTATTTGCTGATTTAAAGGCTTATGAGTTCGAGCTGCAGACCAGAGAAGGAGAACCATCCACCCCTGCAGCCACAACTGCTCTAGCTGCTGTCAAATCTGAACCAATCAGTTCAGTCGAAAAATCTGCTGATCAGTTGAGTAATGATGCTATGTCATTGTTCATCAAAAAATTTGGAAGGTTCATGAGAAAGAATCAAGGGAACTTCCAGAAGCCATACCAAAGGAACAATTCCAAAGATGAACCAAATGCCTGCTATAACTGTGGCAAATCAGGTCACTTTATAGCTGATTGTCCTAAACCCAAGAAGGACAGTCAAGGCTCAACTGATAGAAGAAAGAAATCATATGAACACAAAAGAAGACCCAAGAAAGATAAGAAGGTCTTCAGAAAGAAACAAGAGGTACTCTTAGCTGAAGAAAACAAATCTAAATAGGCAGAAATTGACAGTGAAGAGTCGGAACCAGAAAGCTCATGCTGTTCCAGTGATAATGAGGAAGTCAAGTGTTTGATGGCTAATAATGCAGAAGAAGAGTCATCTAGCCAACAGGTATTTGATTTCAGTTCAACTGATTTTACACGAGAAGAACTCATTCTAACACTACATGACATGGTAAATGAGTATCAAAAGCTTGCATCATCATTTGAAAAAATCAAAGCAAAGCAAACTGATCCCACAAACAATAAAACCAAAACTGATGAATCAGTTGATGGGTTGAGTCTAAAAAGGGAGATTGCTGAGTTAAAAGCAGAGAGAAATAAAAATCAGTCATTAATCCAGAAGTTGATGCTTAAAAACTCAAAACAGTCTGAGCTCATTCAGTCTTGGAACAAGTCATCAACTGCACTAAGTGAGATGCAGAATTCAAAAAAATCAGTTTCTGATAAAACTGGTTTAGGGTTCAACTACTCAAGGAGAAATGTATCCAAATGATACTCAACCAAAGCCAAAAATAGACAAAGAAAAATACATTAACTTTGTCAAGGCAACATTGGTACAAGAACAAAAATGTGCCCAGTAAACTGATTGAGCAAACTACTAAGAATATGAGTAAGACTAGAAGATATGGGATTGGTTATAGCCAAAAAGTTTCAACTGATTCACAAAGTCAGTCATCAAAAAGGTTTCACAAGAACTATTCGAATAGCTATTACAATTACTATAACTGCAAGCCAGTTCAGAAGAGATATAGACTGAACAATCAGTTGAATAAAGCTAAATCACATATTGTATCATCTGTACACTACACACCAAGCACACAAAATCCGAGAAAAAACATTTGGAATACAGCTACTGGAAAGTCTATTAGACTAATCCAAGTATGGGTTCCTAAGGGACTAATCAGTTCAGGACCCAAATAGATATGGGTACCAAATTATATTATGTGTGTGATTGCAGGTAACAGGTACAAACAAGAACTCAATATGATATTTGGACAGTGGATGTTCGCGACATATGACAGGAGATGCAAGTGTGCTATCTCAACTGATCAAATACAGTGGTCCAAATATCAGTTTCGGGGACAATTCCAAAGGTAGAACTGTGGGTAAGGGTAAGCTTATCCATGGTAACTTTACTTTTAAAGATGTTCTATTAGTAGAAAACCTGAAGTATAATTTGATTAGCATCAGTCAGTTATGCGACAGTGGATTCTCAGTACAATTTGACAAAAATTCATGTTCAGTCAAAACTTCAACTGATAAAGTCATACTAACTGGGAAACGTTGTGGAAACACATATAAAGTCAGTTGGAATGATCAAACTTATACACTAGTTTGTTTTATTGCTTCCAAATCATCTAAAAACTGGTTGTGGCACAAGAGACTAAGTCATCTAAACTTTAAATCCATTGCCTATCTGAGTAAACATGAACTTGTAACTGGTTTGCCCAAAATAGACTTTTCAAAAGAAAAACTTTGATCAGCATGTCAGTATGGTAAACAAGTACGATCTTCTTTTAAAAACAAGGGTTGTAAATCTTCATCCCGATGGTTAGAACTGTTGCACATGGATCTCTTTGGTCCTATACAAGTCATGAGCTTAGGGGGAATGAAATACACCTTGGTAGTCGTAGATGATTTTTCAAGATTTACTTGGGTTATTTTTCTCAAATCTAAAGACCATACTGCTTCACAAATGATAAAGCTCTTCAAAAGACTTTTAAATGAATAATCAGTTGGAATTGATCGAATCAGATCAGATCGAGGAACTGAATTCATCAATCAAACTCTTTCAAATTTTCTAGAGAATGCTGGAATTAAGCATGAGCTCTCAGCAGACAGAACTCCTCAGCAAAATGGTGTAGCTGAGAGAAGAAATCGGACCCTTAAAGAAGCTACTAGAACGATGCTTGCTGATTCTGGTATTGCTCAAAGATTTTGGGCAGAGGCAGTAAACACTGCATGTTACACTCAAAACAGATCAATGATTAATAAAAATCATATTAAAACACCATATGAGATCTGGCATGGAAGAAAAAGTATAATTACTTATTTCTAAATATTCGGCTGCAGATGTTTTATTCTTGATAATGATAAAAATTATTTAAAAACATTTGATGCTAAATCTGCAGAATGAATATTTCTTGGATATTCATTAGTTAGTATAGCTTATAGAGTTTTCAACAAGAAAACCTTAAATGTTGAAGAATCTGCTCATGTTGATTTCGATGAAACTGAACTAAGTGATAAGCCAACTGATCAAGTTGAGCTAGTTGATCAATTTACAGATATCAGTTTGGAAGATGATGACAAAAATGAATGTCATAATAATCAAAACATATTTCAAACACCTGAACCAGAAGTACTGGATAAATAGGATGCACAAGAAGTCGTTAGTGGTGATCAGTTGATAGAGCATAATGAGAACACTCAAATACCAGTTGACGATGCACCAAATGAGACTGAAAATTGTGTTCAGTTACCAACTGAAGGAATTGTTGATACAACAAATACTGAGTACAGATGGAAAAAATCACATCCACCTGAACTGGTAATAGGAAATCCATCAGATCCAGTAAGAACTCGAAATCAAATGCTAAACTTATTTATCCATTCAGCTTTTGTTTCACAACTAGAACCGAAGAAAACTGATGAAGCTCTTGCTGATCCTAACTGGGTAAATGCAATGCAAGAATAGCTAAATCTGTTTACTCATAACAATGTCTGGAACTTAGTTCCAAGACCAATTTCAAAAAACTGTCATAGGTACAAAATGGGTTTTCAGGAAAAAAATGAACGAAGATGGTTCAGTTGGACGCAACAAAGAAAGATTAGTAGCACAAGGATACAGACAAGAAAAAGGAATTGACTATGATGAGACATATGCTCCAGTTGCAAGACTGGAAGCAATCTGAATGTTTCTTGCTTATGCATCATACAAGAATTTCAAGATCTTTCAGATGGATGTAAAGAGTGCATTCCTGAACGGTCAACTACAAGAGGAAGTATATGTTGAACAACCCCCAGGTTTTGTAAATCACAACTTTCCTGATCATGTATATCTTTTGAACAAAGCATTATAAGGTCTTAAACAAGCTCCCAGAGCTTGGTACGAAACTCTCTCAAAATTCCTAACTGATCATGATTTTTCTGTTGGATCAGTTGATAAGACCTTGTTCAAATTTGCCTAAGAATGATCACATTTTATTAGTTCAAATTTATGTTGATGATATCATATTTGGGTCAACTAACCCCAAATTATGTGAGAAATTTGCTAAGTTGATGCAGGAAAAGTTCGAAATGAGCATGATGGGTGAACTGATATTCTTTCTTGGACTACAAGTGAAGCAACTGGAGACTGGTATATTCATCAGTCAGACTAAATATACAAAGAAGCTACTGAAGAAATTTGGCATGGAATCATGCTCATCTGCAAATACTCCCATGAGCTCATCAGTAAAATTGGACACTGATCAAGGGGAATATCAGTTGAGGCGACATTATATCGAGGATTAATAGGTTCATTCTTGTACCTAACTGCCAGTCGTCCTGATATTGTATTTGCTGTATGTATGTGTGCTAGATTTCAAGCAAATCCTAATCAATCACATTTCTCAGCTGCTAAAAGAATTTTGAGATATCTTAAGGGTACACAAAATGTTGGGTTATGGTATTCTAAAGACTCTACTTTCAATTTAGTTGGATATTCAGATGCAGATTATGCAGGATGTAAGCTTGATCGTAAAAGTACAAGTGGATCTTGTCAGTTTCTAGGAGACATGCTGATCTCTTGGTTCAGCAAGAAGCAGACATCTATAGCTACCTCAACAACTGAAGCAGAATACCTTGCTGCTGGTAGTTGCTGTGCACAACTGATCTGGGTCCAGCAACAACTGAGAGATTATGGAGTAATTACAAATGAATCGCCCATATTTTTTGACAATACAAGCACAATTTCCATCATCTATAATCCAGTTCTTCACTCAAGGACCAAGCATATAGATGTCAGGCATCATTTCATTAGAGATCATGCTTTGAAGAAGGACATTAGACTGGAGTATATTTCAACTGAGCAACAAGCAGCTGACATCTTCACCAAACCATTACCCGAGACTAAGTTTTCTTACTTTCGCAATATTCTTGGTTTAATTGATCTGTCTTAAAATTATTACTAATGTTGCTTTACTAATAGAATTATTTGCAGGAAAAGAGAAACAAAGTTAAGCCAAAATAAATGTTTCATTCAACCATAAA
This sequence comes from Primulina tabacum, assembly GCF_025594145.1. Taxonomy (NCBI): domain Eukaryota; kingdom Viridiplantae; phylum Streptophyta; class Magnoliopsida; order Lamiales; family Gesneriaceae; genus Primulina; species Primulina tabacum. Next base: position 15,987,766 of record NC_134565.1, read on the forward strand.
TATTTGCTTGGATTACATAAGTATATTTCTCTTCTACAAAAATTATCCACATCTTCAACCAAGAAGATAAAGGTCCAGTAGATGTCTTGGAAAAGCTGTGAGAACCAGCTATGCGCTTAAGGATCTTCAGCTCCTTTCGAAGCATCAGCTGATAGATATGACCATCTTTGAAGATATCCACCCACACAGCTATGTGCAAGTGCTCCGGCACTTTTCTCAACTCTGTCATCAGCTCGGGAGTGGTAGCCTCGCCAGTAATATACAGGAACTCAAGCTTCTGAAGCTTCTCCCAGTAGTGAAGACTCTCATAGAAGACTTCATCTTCTATCACAGCCTTCCTAGTCTCCAAAGAAAATGGAGAAGCACTCGAGCTACTAGCATCTGCCATTCTTTTTACTTCGAATATTTTTTTCAATATGACTGAAACTAACCATGTCACTTCTACTTATAGCCAAGAGTCATGGAAGATGAAGGGTCGTCAATGTTTCAGCAAACGATAATCTTTCTAACCTTTAAATTTATTTTATATCGTCGCTTTAATTATTTTATGCATCGATTAAGGGGGAATATCAGTTTTGAAGAGGTTAACTGAGAAGACAATTGTTTGTGAACTCTAAACTGAAATGAATCAGTTTCCCAACTGATCGTTCAGCTGGATATTTTACAAATCTTCTCACATAATTTAACAAATTTAAAACTTATTATATTCCAAATCAACTGACGTGACTGCAGATTCATAACGTGGCCTATTTTAAACCGTTCTTTTTTTTTCACAAACGCCCACAGCACACGTACACATAGTTTTACTCAAAATTTTTAATGGACTGACACGTGTCCCGAATTTGAGCAGTCACAAACAACTGTACTAAGCCCGCTTCAATTCAGTTTTCTTCTTACGCATACAATCAGTTTCTAATAGCATACTAATTCCAGAGCTTATCGTTTACGAATTTCAGATCATTTTATCTGTCGAAATGGCAAATCAAATCCCAGCTTACATGTTGAATGCTATGGCCATTGATTTTGACTCAGTTTTATCAGTTCAAGAAGCTGAAATTAAGAACGTCATTCTGAAGATTGAATCTGCTGGTCTCAGAATGTTCTTGGGGCAATACTCGCAGGAGATTTACCCAAAAGAACTCCAGGACCTCTACTCAAATGGATATATCAACTCTGAAAGAAGCATCATTGCCACTATTAATGGTCAGTTGGTGACCATTTCTGAAGATTCTTTCAGAGAAATCTTTTCATTACCCTCTGATGGATTAGTACACCTTGCTGATGTTAAAGCATCAGATATTGAAGAAATGCAAACTGCACTCTCTGCTGATGGACGGAAAATCAAAGTTTCCAATCCTAAGAAGGAACTGAAGCATGAGGTTCAGTTGCTGGCTGATATCATAGCCAAAGGGCTATTGGCCAAGGCAGGATCGTATGCTGCCCTGACTTTCGAGAAGTTTCAAGCTATTACGGTTATTATGGCTGGAAGAAAATTCAACTGGAAGCAACTTATTTTTAGTATCTTGAAGAATATGTTTTCCTCCACCAAGCAATCCAAAGGATTTGCAGTGCCGCTAAGCTATTTGATGAAAGTCAAAGGGTTGGTGGCTGATGATTCGGAGCGATGATCTAAATTCAAAATTTTCAATGGGAAGAATGTCCTGCCACCTAAGACTAAATTAGATATCTCTCCTGATCAATTCGCGAAGATCAAGAAAGAGATTGGGACACAACAGGCTGCTCCCAAATCAGTTAAACAGAGGAAGACATTGGCTCAACTGAAGACAGTTAAAAGAAAACTGATTATTAGTGAATCCGATTTTGAGAAGACGCCCTCTCCAAAAGTTGCCAAGAAACCAAGAACACAAAGGACAAAATTACCAACCACAGTAGAATCTATTCCTACTGAAAGACTGAAATCTTCGAATGCCCAACAGCCTATCAAAGCAGTTCCTCTGAAGATCATCCCACCAGAAATCTCAGCTGGTGCAACAAAGGAAACAGTTAGGATCAAAGCTCCTCTAATCCATATCAATCGTCCTGCTGTTCTAGCACCTTCCAGAACCAAAGGTATAAAGATTATAGAACTGGTGGATACTACTCGTACTGGATTGGAAATTCCACACATCCTCAGTACTGAAAAAGGCAAGGGCAAATTGATTGAAGAGCCAAGACCATCTAATGCCATTCAAACTCATATTGACCTTGTTTGGGAACAGGTTAATAATTTTGCAGCATCAAAACTTCAAACCTATGACGCCTGGACCGCTTACAGAACTCAGATTTTTGCTAAGCAGCTGAAAAATAAATCCCAGCTGAACAAGTTTATAAAACTAGAAGCAATTTTCCTCAAGATGGTTAAAGCTGCCACAATTGTTCAGGCTTTGGAAAGGAAAACCTATTTTTTTGACCAAATTCGAGCTAAGAAGCTATCTCAATTGCTTGAGAAATTGAAGGCAAACTACATTCCCACAAATCCAACTGCCTATAATGATTGAGCTGTGATCACTCATCTAGATACAGATCTTACTAGCTTGCAAGCTCAGATAAAAATGTGGAAAATGGATCAGGAGTTAGTTCTTCCTGAGGAAGCCTCTGAAGAAGAAGAAGAAGACCCCTCCTCTCAGCAGAAAGAGCCATCCTCAGAACAAACTATTGTTACAACTGAAGAACCAGTTCAGGATGTGCCACAATCATCTGCTGTGGAACATCAGCTGTACTCTGTAAATATGGAGGCATTGGTATCAGTTCATGATCCTTTCACTGAAGATCTTATTCAGCAGGAAAGCCCAATTTCTGATCAACATCAATCTTCATCTCCTTCAGTCCAAGTAGCAGTAACTGAAACAGATGTTCCAGCACAGACTGTTTCTGAAACGATATTATCTGATAGGACCATGGTGGTCTTTGATCAAGTCTCACATGAACCAAGAACATCTAATCAGTCACCTCCTCTTCAATCCACAGAAATGGATCTTGTTCTTGAAGAAATCCAGAATATGCAGCACAATATGCAGCAGATGATTACTGAAATCAAGAAAATTCAATCCACACAATTGTCTCATACTGTCAAATTGGATTCTTCAATTGAATCTGATTCAGCAAAACTGAAAGACATTCAAGCAAACATGGATTCTCTTACCCGAACTGTACTTGAGATGAAGAATAACATAGGTCTAGCTCAAAGTCTCTATACAACTCAGGATATAATCAGTCAACGAGTTGAGCGATTGGAAACTTCTGTTTCTAATAAAATGGAGTTGCTGCAGACTTGTTTACAAACTGCTGTCTCAAGTATCTCCGCAGATGTCAAAATTCTCTCCACTGACGTTCGAAAATTATCTGAGGAGATAGATTTGTATGATAAAAAAGGGGAAGAAATCAAAGATCAAAGAGCATCTTGAGAAACAGCAGAAGCAGTTAATCAGATTATTAGATTCAGCTGTTATTAAATCAAGATCCCTTTCAGTTCAAGAAATTCAATCTCTTATTTTATCTACAATGAGCTCAGATGTTCAGTTATTATTTATTTAGTTTTTTCAAACACCATAAAAGGGGAAATTGTTGGAAACTAAATTCCGGCGTCTGACAAAATACGAACCAACTGATCGAGTAAACTGAACAAAACAACTGGACTTAACAACTGAAATCACCTGATCTAATAAAGAAGACTGATCAGTTGGAAACTGATCAGTTGATATATTCAGCCGTATGCTAAGCACCCTTCAACAAAACATGTCTCGGGAAATAACATTCAACCGTCAAGAGACATAGAAGATTGCAACGCCGCACTTCAATCAATACAACTTAGAAAAACGCATTTCGGCGAAAGCAATTAAGACGCCGCATCACAATAAATGAAGCAAACAATGTCCAAGGAATAATCAAGTAGAAATCAACGGATACAAAGATTCAAATTCATCTCAAGTTACCGTTGGAGAAAAGAAGCTTATAAATATGACAGAAGAACAGCTGAAGGATCTGGGGAGTCAACACAATTCAAAAGGTTGCTGTCACTCTGTCAAAATCTTAGCTCACTCTTACTTGATATATTCGTAGCAGTTAAGGCTACAATTTGAGCTCACTAGAAAGTTGTAATAATCGTTGAAATTCGATAGTGCTAAGATCAGTTACGCACTGAGAACATTCTGTTAAACTAAGAGTTTCAGTTTTTGGCAGTGTTAAGTCCAAACTGAAGTGTGTCAGTACAATTCTTGTATTTGATCAAAGTTTTTTAGTGGATATCCTATCCTTGAGATAGAAGGGGTGACGTTGGAGTAATTAAATTCTCCGAACATCCAGAAACAACCCTTGCCTACTTTATTTCAGTTTCGTATTCTATCTTTCAGTCAGTTATTTTTCGCAACTACTTTAGTTTAACTGATTGTCATTGACCAACAAGATTCCGAGAATCAGTTTGTCACTAAACTGAACTCAAAATTATAAAAGACCAGTTTTAACTGTGAGTGTTTATTCAACCCCCCCCCCCCTTCTAAACACTCTTGATACGTTAATCGATCCTATCAGCCTTATATTTCTCGATATTTCCTTTTGAATTACTTTTTATTTTAAATATTCATCTACGACCAATAGGTTTGACACCTTCATGCAATTCAACGAGATCCCAAACGTCATTTTCCATCATGGATTTCATCTCAACATTCATTTCATCTATCCACTTTTGAGAATTGGGACTTTGTTTGGCTTGATAAAAGTTGATTGGATCTTCCACCATGCCTATATCGTTTTCATGTTCTTGGAGAAAAACAAAATAGTCATCCGAAATTGCAGTTCTCCTTTCTCTAGTGGATCTTCGTAATGACATATTTTCTTCAGATTGTTGAGTTTGCACTACAAGAGTTGTTTCTATATTTTGTGTTTCTTCTATATTGCCTTGATTATCAGAATTTGCATTTTGAATAACTTCTTGACCATTATCAATTGCAATAAAAGGAATATTAACAAATTCCTCTTCAAAGGAAATATTTCTAACCTTATCTCCCTCCACAAACTCAACCTCCTCAAGAAATCTTGCATTTCCTGTCTTGAAAATATTCTTAGTAGTAGGAACATAAAATTTAAAGCCCCTTGAGCGCTCAGAGTAACCAACAAAGTAGCAACTTATAGTTCTAGAGTCCAGTTTCTTTTCATGAGGCTTGTAAGGTCTTGCCTCTGCTGGACAACCCCAAATATGAAGATGCTTAATGCTTGGCTTTTTGCCTGTCCATAGTTCACAAGGGGTTTTTGCTACTGCTTTGCTAGGAACCCGATTGAGGATATAAACTGCAATTTTTAAAGCTTCTCCCCAGAGAGATTCTGGCAAAGGAGAATGACTAATCATACTTCTTACGATATCCTTAAGCATCCTATTTCGTCTTTCAGCAACACCATTCATGCCGGGTTTACCCGGCATTGTGTATTGCGGGACGATACCATATTCCTCTAGGTATTTTGCGAAAGGTCCTTGACGTTGTTCACCAGATCCATCGTACCTACCATAGTATTCTCCACCACGGTCAGATTTGACAGCTTTAATTTTCTTGCCAAGTTGATTTTCAACTTCAGCTTTGAATATCTTAAATACGTCTAATGCTTGAAACTTCTCATGGATTAAATATAGGTACCCATATCTTGAATAATCGTCTATGAACGTAATAAAATACCGTTGGCCATTCCATGAAGCTGTAGGAAATGGTTCAGAAATATCAGTATGAATTAGTTCTAAGACATCCAAGCATTTGTTTGCGCCTAATTTTCTTGTGTTTATCCGTTTCCCCTTTGTACACTCAATACAAATTTGAAAATTTGTAAAATCAAGAGGATTAAGGATTCCATCTAACACAAGTCTTTGAATTCTTTCTTTAGAGATATGACCTAAACGCTTATGCCATAGTGTGACAGAATCTTTATCAATTAATTTTCGTTTTGTACCACGTGAACTTGTGTGCAAGGTTTCATTAAATGAGACAATAGTATCCAATAAATATAGGTTGTCATGTAAAGATAAAGAACCAGTACCAAGAGATTTTAATTATGAAAAAGACTAAATTTATTATTTCCAAATGAACAAGAGTAGCCAAATTTGTCCAAAAGAGAAATTGAAATTAAATTCCGTTTAAAAGACGGTACAACATAAGTCTCTTCCAAATTCAAATAATGACTTGTCTTTAATAACAACCTAAAAGTTCACATAGCCTCTACTGCCGCTGTTTCACCATTGCCCACATAGATGAATCTTTCAGCATCATTTCGCCGTCGGCTCCACAGGCAACCCTGAATAGACACACTTATGTGAGTAGTCGCACCAGAATCTATCCACCAAGTGTGTTTAGGTATAGAACTCAAATTAGCTTCAGAACAAACTAAATTGAGAAGCAAACCTTTCTTGATACGCCAGTTGGCGTACTATGGACAATCTTTCTTTAATTGATCAACTTTGCGGCAAAAGAAACATCTAATTTCTGTATTCTGTTTCTTTTGCTTCTTGTTATTTGATGTCCCAACAGCAGATTCTTTTTCTCTTTTTCTTTTCTTGTCCTTGAAGGCAGTTGCTAAGTTTGCACTTTCAATTCTTTCTCGGTTTATCCTCTCCTCTTCTTGCACACAGTGAGATATGAGCTCATTAAGAGTCCATTTATTCTTTTGAGTATTATAACTTACCTTAAAATGACTGTATTGCACAAGGAGAGAAATCAAAACTAAATGCACCAGCAAATCATCGGATAGTTGTAGCTTCAGTGCTTTTAGTTTGGAAGCGATATGAGACATCTCCATTATGTACCCCCTTATGTTCCCTTTTCCTTTATATTTCATGGACACGAGATTAGGCAAAAGAGTACTTGTCTCGGCTTTTTCATTCTTTGCAAAACGTTGTTCTATTTCCTCTAAGAACTTAGTAGCAACTTTTTCCTCGGACATAGAGCCCCAGAACGTTTCAGGAATAGAGCGTTTCATGATCATAAGACTCATTCGATTAGAACGATCCCATTTATCCATGTTTGCCTTTTCATCGGCAGAACCCCCTTCAGTAAGAGGTACATGTCGTTCCTCTCGAAGCGCAAAGTCCAAGTCCATACAACCCAAAACAATCATGACATTCTCTTTCCAGTTCTTGAAGTTTGTGCCATTAAGCACATGAATGGAATTTATACTAACAGATATAGTAGAAGTAGAAGTATTGACTGAACAAATAAAAGAAAATACATCATGCTCGCAATTCATAATCATATCATCATTATAAAAGAAATAAATAAACATACATATGATATGATTAAATACTTTACATAATGGTGGGCCCTAAAACAAGATACCTAACACAACATTGATATTTAATCTTTGGACAAAATATCAATTGCAAATGGTACTCTTGACATGGTAATCAAATACTTAATTAATTCAATTTACTCAAATAGTAAGTCTTTCTTTGGACCGACTTATTATTTATAATTTAAAATAATTAAAAATTACCGTACACTAATTAACATGTCTATTATTTGACCAAATAATAATCTTCCTTTGGGTCGATCATATTTTCATAAATAGTAGACACACATTATAATATTTCAAAAAAATATAAATCTACATTACAGAGGTTACTTTGGCAACATATAATTTCAATCAATTTATATTGAAATATTATAATACAATAATCCACGAGATTGGACAATATATGAATTGAATTTGACATGGAGATTTAAAAATAATCCAATTCATATAATAATTATGATTAAAGAGAAACAAATCATTTTATGGTTAATTAATTAATCAATCAAACTAGTAATTAATTAATTAATATTTATTTGATTTCTATGCCTTAACCCTCACCCACTATGACCACCATTGCCGCCCCATACCGGCCAAATCGATAGTCGACGATCATCCTTATGGCTGTCCGAACACTAGCAGCCACTGATCGACATTTGAACTTTTCAATTTTGAATTCTAAGTGTTAAACTTAAAAATCCGAATTCAAGAGTATATATCTTGTAAAACTTGGATTTAAGCGCAATTTCTTAAAAAAATCGAAACTAGAAGATAACTCTCGAATTTAGTTCTAAAGTTCGAATTTAAGCGTATAAGCTTAGAAAATCCAAACTCAAGAGTTTATATCTTGAAAATTTGGATTTTAAGCGCTGAGGCTTAAAATTCTCATGTAGAACTAAATTTAAGAGTAACAATAATTGATGTGAAAATGCAAATGTAAATAATCATTTATAAAGCTTGAAAAGCCTTGAACAAAAGACATGACTCCATGAATTGATGCATCTTTCACCTGGCCACAACTTATGAAATGGTGCAACCATTGGTGATGGATGAGCGGTTGGAATAATATGCATGAAACAAGTTATGTTTAGCAATTATTAATCTATACTCAAATTAAATAAATAAATAAAAAATTACGGTATAAAAAAGATGGAAAGGAATTCTCCCAACAGTAATCAAATTTCAAATCATGCATGAGATCCATCATAAGGCCATATACACAGCAGTAATAGGACACAATACTTAAATTGCATATGTGCTAACCCACTGTGAAGCGTAAATAGGTAAGGAAAGTAGAAACAACAATGCACATAGAATGTGGAGGCCCGAAAATCCTTGCTTTGAAAATTTGCGGAAAATTTAAAATTTTTTTTTAAAAATAAATGGAGTGCCTCATCCATAAAATCAACTGATGAATCAAGTTCAATGTTAAAAAAAATTATAGCAGCGGAAGAAAATAAAGTTTGCCAAAAATAACAATTCAAAGAATGTCCAACAACAGGTAAAAATGTTTGAGCATAAAATGACATGTGCTGAAACTGAGGTCCTCGGGTGCCACTACTGCCGACCCAAGCTGGCTCACTGGTCCCCGCCCTCGGCCCTGGCCTCATCAGTACCTACAACAATCAAGTCTAGTGAGCCTAAAGACTCAGCATGCAAATATCGTAGGTAACGAGAAAATGTAATTTGCATGGATAAAATATCATGTCGTGAGGCATACTTAAAATAACTTGTACTGAGCAATTATAATACATGCATAACTGAACTGAAAATCATAGTGAAAATGTTTGCTCCTTGGAGCCCTGTACTGAAATAACTGATAAAAATTTTCTGTTGAGATTATGGTCTACGCCTGTGGCCCCTGCACTGAACTGAACTGATCGGTAACTGGCTACCGGGGAGTATAAAACTGAACTGAGCTGACTGGTCACTGGCGACCGGGTGGTACCAAACTGAACTGATCGGTCACTGGCGACCGTATAAAATAATGCCCCCATAATAGTGAATTAACCACAAGCAATATCGCATAAATCTCAAAAATAAGTATTTTCTATTTTCATGCACGTAATATAATTAAATGGCATAATGAAAATATCCTGTATATTTTACCAACTGGATTGGATCGTTCCCAATCTCGCTGCAACCTAAATATGCCATGAAAAATATGCAATAGCTTATACTTGACCAAACTATGCAATTAAGTTTGAAAATGCGACAATTACGTCTAACGACTTCGTATTTAATCATGACTCCGAACTAACCCGAACCAACACTGAACCGACGTATAGTCATGATTAAAATACGCTTAAAATTGTGAACTAATGCTCCTAAAATGATGAGGGTCGAAATCTAGGTGAAATGGAGGCCAAAACAAGAAACGCTCTTTCGAGAGTCAATTTGGCACATTGCACCGTAAATTCTCGTACGACCTCAAAAATGATCCGAATCACGAACGGTCAAAAACACAAACTTCCTAACTCGATGAGGCACTGTCCAGTCCAAGGCCATAGGCTAAAATCCAACCAAGAACTCAAACGAGACTCCGAACCAACACAGCAACTTGCTGTAAATTTCCAGCAGCTGTACCATCGCGTATCTTGTGATGTTTTCGAGACTACCGGCCATTGGGGCGTGACCCACCGACCAGAGACTCTTACCAACATCCCAAGAAATTATTTGAACCATGGCTAAGGACCCTAGGCCAGCCACAATTCGAATTATTCCAGCAACATCAGAAAAGTTACACCCGAGAGCACCTTTGCGCGCATGAGGGGTGCTTTGCTTTGCTTGCTGTCTCGACTCGTTCCAGTGGCCATTGATTGACCATGGCACGATCTAGACATCTTGGGGCATGGTATGAACCATTGCTAAGGGCCATAGGCCAACTAAGATCCATACCAACCCAACCAAAGCCGAACTCATACATGCTGTCAAAACCGAGGGGGGCCGAGAGAGGTGGGGACTGTTCTTGCATTTGATTTAAAAACCGATGAACCATGGACCGAGCCACCAAAAGGGCGACTTATTCACGTCTTAGAAATGCCAAGGGAGTGATCTAACCATGGCTATAGGCCCTTAGGGCAGCCAAGATCAGATCCTTTCCCTTGACCTCAAAACAGAATTTTTGAAGCTCAATATGACACTCATGGGGGATGTGCTGTCATTGACGAATTCTAGTGTGTATGGGGCTGGAACCAACGTTCAATCATGACCCTAACATGTCCTAGTACATGTTCATATGCAGCTTCGAGCCCCTGCAACGAGCCATCCCTGAAATCGAAACAAAACATACCAATCGTGAAGCATGGTAGAACCAAAAATCTGCATGTTAAATTTTTCTGAAAATTCTTGGTGTGTTTCGGTTTTTGCATGGAAATGATGATCATGTAATGTAAAAATAATGATAATAGGACTTGATTGAGGTTTGAAAGAATCTAGACATGCCTTGGTTTTCGTTTGAATGAAAAACGAAAGAATACGACGACTCGGCGCGGAGGAGGTGGAGCTCTTCTTTCTTTTACTTTTCTTGCTCTCGACTTTCACTCTTGTTCTAGGCTATGGTGCTCACGATTTTTAATCTGAAATGGCTGCTGATTTCGGTGGGGAGGGAGAGGAATTAAGTGGTTAGGGGAGTGAGAGGAGATCCCATAATAAAGGGATACAAAGGGTGACCAAGTCTACCATTATTTGAATTTTGAAATGTTGTTTACTATCAAATGAATTGTTGGAGGGATTGGATGGGGTGGCCGATTATCCTTCATGCTAACTAGACTAGGATAATACTAATTGGTTAATTAAATGGTGCTAAAGAGATTGAAGAATTATCCTACTTATTAAATAACAAAGAAAGGGTCAAATGTGTTGAGTTGGCAAGGGATAATCTAGCAACTAAGGGGGGCCGAAAATTCACTAATAAATGGAGGGGAAATGTTGATTATCTAGTAAATTAATAACCCTTAAAAGCCACACCAATCCTTTAAATAATTCAGTGAACTAACTCCTTAATTAAGGAACTCAAATGAATTTATTTTCTACTCACCTCAAGTAATTAAATTAAATCCTCAAACCTCCTTATTAACTTAAATAACTTACTTGCTAGCTAAAATAAAGTCTGGAAATATTTATCGAATCTTAAATTCTATATCAAAGCTCCAACTTCAGTCCGGCCTCACTGAAATAACTGAAAATTCAAACTACTGCATGAAATAATAAAATAATTAACTTTAAATACTCAAGCAACAAAATCATTTAAATACTAGAATTATGCATGGCTCGTACGTAGTCTAATTATGGGTTCTACAATCCTTCCCCCCTTAAAAGAAATTTCGTCCTCGAAATTAGAACTCACCGAATAACTCGGGGTATCGATCTCTCATCTCCGGCTCAGACTCCCACGTAGCTTCTTCCTCTGAATGATTGAGCCATTTGACTTTGACTCGCTTAACCAAATTGTTCCGAAGTTTCTTCTCCTGCCGGTCTAGGATCTGCATTGGCCTCTCCTCATAAGATAGGTTCGGAGTAAGCTGCAACGGCTCAAAGTTCAGGACATACGAAGGGTTCGCCATGTACTTCCTCAGCATGGAGACGTGGAACACATTGTGTACTCCGACCAGATTCGGCGGGAGAGCAACACGATAAGCTAGCGTCCCAACTCTGTCAAGGATCTCAAAGGGTCCAATGAATCTCGGACTGAGCTTCCCTTTCTTCCCAAATCTCATGACACCCTTCATAAGTGCCACTTTCACAAAGACATGATCGCCCACTGCAAACTCTAACTCTCTCCTCTGCTGATCGGCATAACTCTTCTGTCGGCTCTGAACAGTCCTCATCCTATCACGGATCTTGACTACTACATCTGCTGCCTGCTGAACAATCTCTGGACCCAACTCTGCTCTCTCTCCTACTTAATCCCAATGGACAGGAGATCTGCACTTGCGGCCATACAGTGCTTCATACGGAGCCATACCAATAGAAGACTGGAAGCTGTTGTTATAGGTGAACTCAACCAATGGTAAGTTCGACTCCCAACTCCCTGAGAAATCAATGACGCAAGCACGGAGAAGATCCTCCAAAATCTGAATAACTCGCTCCGACTGCCCATCTGTCTGCGGATGGAAAGCTGTGCTAAACACCAACTTCGTACCCAAAGTCGAATGCAAACTCTTCCAAAATGAGGAAGTGAATCTGGGATCTCTGTCGGATACGATCAAAATGGAATACCATGGAGTCGGACTATCTCTCGGATATACAGCTCTGCATACTGAACCATGGTGAAAGTCGTCTTAATAGGCAAGAAGTGCGCTGATTTGGTAAGACGATCTACAATCACCCAGATAGCATTCAATCCTCTGGCTGACCTCGGCAATCCGGTCACAAAGTCCATGGTAACATTCTCCCACTTTCACTCGGGAATAGGGAGAGGCTTGAGCAAACCTGCTGGTCTCTGATGCTCGGCCTTCACTAACTGGCAGGTCAGACACTCGGACACAAATCTTCTGATGTCCTTCTTCATACCAGGCCACCAATACAATAGCTGCAGATCTTTGTACATCTTCGTACTCCCAGGGTGAATGGAGTATGGGGACATATGGGCCTCTGCCAAGATGTATGCTCGGATAGAATCACTGCTAGGAACCCATATCCTGTCTCGGTATCTCACAATACCATCACTGACTGAATACAAGACACTGCCCTTGGCTTCATCTCTCTTCTTCCACTGTGCCAATTGCTCATCTGCTGACTGACCACTGCGAATACGGTCCATAAGGGAAGACTGAATGGTCAAGGTAGATAGACGAGGAAATCTACCTCGAGGATAAGTCTCGAGATCAAACCTCTGTATCTCAAACTGAAGAGTTTTCTGAATAGTCAAATGAGCCATCACTGCGACTTTTCTGCTCAATGCATCCGTAACTACATTAGCTTTACCCGGGTGGTAGCTAATGTCACAATCGTAGTCTTTCACAAGCTCTAACCAACGCCTCTGACGCATGTTCAGCTCCTTCTGCGTAAAGAAATACTTGAGGCTCTTGTGGTCGGTAAAGATCTGACATTTCTCTCCATACAGATAGTGGCTCCAAATCTTCAAGGCAAAAACTACGGCGGCCAACTCTAGATCATGGGTAGGGTAGTTCTTCTCGTGGATTTTCAGCTGTCGAGAAGCATACACTACCACTCTCCCATGCTGCATCAGAACTGCACCTAAACCGAGCTTCGAAGCATCGGTATAAAGGACAAACTCGCCGGGCCCTGATGGCATGGCCAAAACTGGTGCTGAGATAAGAGCTTGCTTCAAAGTATCGAAGCTCTTCTGACACTCCTCGCTCCAAACAAATTTCACATTTTTCTTGGTCAGTGCTGTGAGTGGAACGACAATGGAGGAGAATCCCTGAATGAACTTCCGATAATATCCTGCTAAGCCAAGAAAACTGCGGATCTCTGATGCATTCTGAGGCACAACCCAATCTCTGACTGCTGCAACTTTTGCTGGGTCTACCTCAATACCACTGCTAGAAACGATGTGGCTTAAGAACGCCACCTTCTCTAACCAGAATTCGCATTTACTGAACTTTGCGAATAATTTGTGCTTCTGCAATGTCTGCAACACTGTGGTCAGATGTCTGCTGTGCTCCTCCCGACTCTTGGAGTAGACGAGAATGTCATCTATGAACACTATCACAAACTGGTCAAGATACGGCTGAAATACGCGATTCATGAGATCCATGAAGATCGCTGGCGCATTCGTCAGACCGAACGGCATCACTAGGAACTCGTAGTGACCATAACGAGTCCTGAAAGCTGTCTTCGAGACATCAGCATCTCTCACCCTCAACTGGGGATAACCAGAGCGCAGATCAATCTTGGAGAAAATCGAAGCTCCCTGCAACTGGTCAAACAGATCCTCAATCCTCGGAAGTGGGTATTTATTCTTCATTGTAACCCTGTTCAACTCCCGATAGTCAATTCAAAGTCTCATAGAGCCATCCTTCTTCTTAACAAACAAGACTGGCGCGCCCCAAGGTGAGAAGCTAGGGCGAATGAACTCCTTGTCCAGAAGTTCCTGTATCTGCTTCTTAAGCTCTGCCATCTCTGTCGGTGCTAGTCGGTACGGCGCTTTGGATATCGGAGCCGTACCTAGCATAAGCTCAATGGAAAACTCCACCTCTTTCTCGGGTGGCATACCAGAGACGTCTTCGGGAAAAACGTCTAAAAAACTCTGACAATCGGAACATCTGAGGCTGACTGGCTGGGTTCCTCGGGGACAGATAAAAAGGTCGCTAGAAATGCCCGACACCCTCTATGCATGAGCTTCCTGGCCTGAACATAAGGAATAATGCGCGGTAAAGGAAAGTACCTGTCCGGCTCAAATAAGAACTGCTCCATTCCAGGCGGTCGGACAAGAACGGATCTCCGCTGGAAGTCTATCAACACTCTGTTCCTCAATAGCCTGTCCATCCCTAAGATAATGTCAAATTTCGGCATCGGTAGCACAATCAGATCTGCATAAACAAGATTACCGTGCAGCTCAAGGTCTATATCTCGTATAACATTGGTAGCTGCCATTTCCTCGCCTGACGGCAACACTACTGAAAAGGCTGTATATAGCCCAATGGTCTGGATCTTGAGAAAGTTTGCAAAGACCTCCAAAATAAACGAGTGAGTGGCCCCTGAATCTATCAAGGCCTTGGTACCGGAACCAGATATAAAAATTCTCCCTGAAAGAGCGGAGCTCTAAGTTGAATCCAGTAGTTACAAGAACTAAACTTATAGACATGCAATGGTCAAAGTTCTTCTAACTTAAATCTCCAAAATACTACTGAGTAGAGCATGCAATTCTATCACAGTTCTAAGTTCAATCTTAATCCTTATTCCCAAAACACGGAAATTCAAATAATAACTTAAAGTTTAAAGGTACCTGTCAACAACATAGTCTTCGGGTTGGTTTCCGCGGCATGGAGAGCAAAAACTCTGCCTTGGGTAGGCAGATTCCTCTAAGGGCACTGCAGCAACATGTGGTCTAGACTGACACACTTAAAACACTTTCCTGAGCCAGACATACATGCTCCAGGATGGCGGCGTGAGCACCTGGGACAAACTGGGTGCTCGTAAGTCCTCGGGGCTGGGCGTCCCCGCTGCTGCTGCTGCTGCTGCTGGCCTCTGTTTCTATGCGGTCCGTGAAAAGGCCTCTTGTTCTGCTGCTGATGATGATGAGGAGGAGGGCGGTGTGGTACCTGGACTGGGCGCTTGCCCTGGCGATCCCTCTCGATATTCCGCAGATCCTGCTCTGCGGCTAGGGCTTTGGAGACAACAATCTCATAAGTAGCAGGGTCAGACACCCTAACATCCCGGCGCAAGATCGGCCGTAGACCCACCAGGAAATGCATCAACTTGGTTCTGGCATCATTCGCTATCAGGGGCACAAAATGGCAGCCCCTCTCGAACTTACGGATGAACTCCGTAACCGTCATATCTCCTTGTCTCAGGCTCATGAACTCAGTGGTCAACCTGGTGCGCACTTCCTCAGCAAAATATTTGGAGTAGAAAACCTCCGTGAAGCGTGTCCATGACAGTGTAGCCAAGGTCAGGGCTACTGACGCTCCTTCCCACCATAAGCGAGCATCTCCACTGAACAGATAGGTGGCACAACGGACTTTGTCTGCATCTCCCAGCTCCATGAACTCGAAGATAACCTCGAGGGATTTGATGCATCCCTCGGCAATCATGGGGTCAGACGTCCCAGAAAACTCCTTCGGACGCATCTTCATAAACCTCTCATAAACAGCCTCGGGCCCTGTCGGCCTGGCTGCGGCTGCGGCTGCGGCATTGTTCCCCGCAAACTGTGCGAAGAACTGCGTCATCCCAGCTAGCATCTGGTCATTCATATCCGGCGGAGGAGGAGGAGTAGGAGGAGGTGGAGGTCCCTGCCTCTCTTGTCTCTGATCATCACCGTCCTCGCGACGGTGCTCGCCACCACCTCTCGGGCGTCCGACTTGACGTCTAGGGGGCATACTTTTCCAAACATAACCCATACGTAACTAACATGCATAATTCCATAATTTATTTTAAATGAACACTGAAATGCTGAAAATCTGGTCGAAATTATTTCATGGAAGCATGCTGTCAAAATAATTCATGCTTTAAATAAAATGCTGAACTGTAAAACTTAGAGACCGAAGGCGTGGCCTCGTGAGCTTCTCGTGGTCAGTAGTAGTGTAACCCTATACAGAACCACCGCTCTGATACCAACTGCGGAGGCCCGAAAATCCTTGCTTTGAAAATTTGCGGAAAATTAAAAATTCTTCTTTTAAAATAAATGGAGTGCCTCATCCATAAAATCAACTGATGAATCAAGTTCAATGTCAAAAAAAATTATAGCAGCGGAAGAAAATAAAGTTTGCCAAAAATAACAATTTAAAGAATGTCCAACAACCGGTAAAAATGTTTGAGCATAAAATGACATGTGCTGAAACTGAGGTCCTCGGGTGCCACTACTGCCGACCCAAGCTGGCTCACTGGTCCCCGCCCTCGGCCCTGGCATCATCAGTACCTACAACAATCAAGTCTAGTGAGCCTAAAGACTCAGCATGCAAATATCGTAGGTAACGAGAAAATGTAATTTGCATGGATAAAATATCATGTCGTGAGGCATACTTAAAATAAGTTGTACTGAGAAATTATAATACGTGCATAACTGAACTGAAAATCATAGTGAAAATGTTTGCTCCTTGGAGCCCTGTACTGAAATAACTGATAAAAATTTTCTGTTGAGATTATGGTCTACGCCTGTGGCCCCTGCACTGAACTGAACTGATCGGTAACTGGCTACCGGGGAGTATCAAACTGAACTGAGCTGACCGGTCACTGGCGACCGGGTGGTACCAAACTGAACTTATCGGTCACTGGCGACCGTATAAAATAATGCTCCCATAATAGTGAATTGACCACAAGCAATATCGCATAAATCTCAAAAATAAGTATTTTCTATTTTCATGCACGTAATATAATTAAATGGCATAATGAAAATATCCTGTATATTTTACCAACTGGATTGGATCGTTCCCGGGCTCGCTGCAACCTAAATATGCCATGAAAAATATGCAATAGCTTATACTTGACCAAACTATGCAATTAAGTTTGAAAATGCGACAATTACGTCTAACGACTTCGTATTTAATCATGACTCCGAACCAACCCGAACCAACACTGAACCGACGTATAGTCATGATTAAAATACGCTTAAAATTATGAACTAATGCTCCTAAAATGATGAGGGTCAAAATCTAGGTGAAATGGAGACCAAAACAAGAAACGCTCTTTCGAGAGTCAATTTGGCACATTGCACCGTAAATTATTGTACGACCTCAAAAATGATCCGAATCACGAACGGTCAAAAACACGAACTTCCTAACTCAATGAGGCACTGTCCAGTCCAAGGCCATAGGCTAAAAGCCAACCAAGAACTCAAACGAGCCTCCAAACCAACACAGCAACTTGCTGTAAATTTCCAGCAGTTGTATCATCGCGTATCTTGTGTTGTTTTCGAGACTACCGGCCATTGGGGCGTGAACCACCGACCAGAGACTCTTACCAACATCCCAAGGAATTATTTGAACCATGGCTAAGGACCCTAGGCCAGCCACAATTTGAATTATTCCAGCAACATCAGAAAAGTTACACCCGAGAGCACCTTTGCGCGCATGAGGGGTGCTTTGCTTTGCTTGCTGTCTCGACTCGTTCCAGTGGCCATTGATTGACCATGGCACAATCTAGACATCTAGGGGCATGGTATGAACAGTGGCTAAGGGCCATAGGCCAACCAAGATCCATACCAACCCAACCAAAGCCGAACTCATACATGCTGTCAAAAACGAGGGGGGCCGAGAGGGGAGGGGGCTGTTCTTGCATTTGATTTAAAAACCGATGAACCATGGACCGAGCCACCAAAAGGGCGACTTAGTCACGTCTTAGACATGCTAGGGGAGTGATCTAACCATGGCTATAGGCCCTTAGGGCAGCCAAGATCAGATCCTTTCCCTTGACCTCAAAACAGAATTTTTGAAGCTCAATATGACACTCATGGGGGATGTGCTGTCATTGACAAATTCTAGTGTGTATGGGGCTGGAACCAACGTTCTATCATGACCATAACATGTCCTAGTACATGTTCATATGCAGCTTTGAGCCCCTGGAACGAGCCATCCCTGAAATCGAAACAAAACATACCAATCGTGAAGCATGGTAGAACCAAAAATCTGCATGTTATATTTTTCTGAAAATTCTTCGTGTGTTTCGGTTTTTGCATGGAAATGATGATCATGTAATGTAAAAATAATGATAATAGGACTTGATTGAGGTTTGAAAGAATCTAGACATGCCTTGGTTTTCGTTTGAATGAAAAACGAAAGAATACGACGACTCGGCGCGGAGGAGGTGGAGCGCTTCTTTCTTTTTCTTTTCTTTCTCTCGACTTTCACTCTTGTTCTAGGCTATGGTGCTCACGATTTTTAATCTGAAATGGCTGCTGATTTCGGTGGGGAGGGAGAGGAATTAAGTGGTTCGGGGAGTGAGGGGAGATCCCATAATAAAGGGATACAAAGGGTGACCAAGTCTACCATTATTTGAATTTTGAAATGTTGTTTGCTATCAAATGAATTGTTGGAGGGATTGGATGGGGTGGCCGATTATCCTTCATGCTAACTAGACTAGGATAATACTAATTGGTTAATTAAATGGTGCTAAAAAGATTGAAGAATTATCCTACTTATTAAATAACAAAGAAAAGGTCAAATGTGTTGAGTTGGCAAGGGATAATCTAGCAACTAAGGGGGGCCAAAAATTCACTAATAAATGGAGGGGAAATGTTGATTATCTAGTAAATTAATAACCCTTAAAAGCCTTACTAATCCTTTAAATAATTCAGTGAACTAACTCCTTAATTAAGGAACTCAAATGAATTTATTTTCTACTCACCTCAAGTAATTAAATTAAATCCTCAAACCTCCTTATTAACTTAAATTAACTTACTTGCTAGCTAAAATAAAGTCTGGAAATATTTATCGAATCTTAAATTCTATCTCAAAGCTCCAACTCCAGTCCGGCCTCACTGAAATAACTTAAAAATCAAACTACTGCATGAAATAATAAAATAATTGACTTTAAATACTCAAGCAACAAAATCATTTAAATACTAGAATTATGCATGGCTCGTACGTAGTCTAATTACGGGTTCTACATAGAAGGCGGCGACACATCCAAAAAAAAAAAATTTGTTCAATAATTTGTCATGAATGATGGCTCTGATACCATTTGTTGTCAATTTAGATTTCATAACCACAACAAGATCTTTAAACATTCATGTCAAATTATCAGAATAAATACTATAAAACATACCGAAATCCATAATAGCAAATGTGTTTTGGATGAAGCCTTCCACAACCAAATCTCCTTAATTCCTTAATGGATCAACAAGTTTCTCACTTTTGATTCCTATTAGAATTTCCTTAATCCTCTCTTGAATGGGGAAGGAAGAATGACTACATGTATATATATAGATTTGGTTTGGGGACTACAACCATTCAACATGCCACAACAAGATCTTTAAACATTCATGTCAAATTATAAGAATAAATACTATAAAACATACTGGAATCCATAATAGCAAATGTGTTTTGGATGAAACCTTCCACAACCAAATCTCTTTAATTCCTCAATGGATCAACAAGTTTTTCACTTTTGATTCCTATTAGAATTTTCTTAATCCTCTCTTGAATGGGGAAGGAAGAATGACTACATGTATATATATAGATTTGGTTTGGGGACTACAACCATTCAACATGTCCCTTCAATGTGGACTTAGCAAAGCAATGTGTCCCTTGCCAAACACCACATTAAATGGCACCCTTTCATTAGAATCCCATCAATCCTAATACTATATGATTTCTACACATTAAATTCCATACTTTAAATATATAATTTAGTGGACTTTATAAATCACTTATTAGACTCAAAATTAATTAGATAGTATATATAATATAATTGTTATTTAAATATGTAAGTCCATTGTAGAAAATAATATTTCTAACAGTTTTCGTTCAAATAAACCAAGGCACGCTCTGTAACATCCTTTTTTCAACACCCACGTTATATTACTGATGTATGTGTGTTCATGTAAGAAAAATTTTGATCTAAGCATGAGTAAGAATGGCTTTCGTTTTTTTCATGTATTTGTCCATTCCATGCTTCGAAACTCACGATTTTTGATCTTGTGTAAGGGGCTGCCGGTCTCTGTTCATTAAGGGACTGCACATGATGGTTTGATGGAGTTAAGAAGGTAGTGGGAGAGGTTAGTTGATCGTCGTGGAGTGGAGATCGAGAGGTGTTGTCTCTAAGATGGCACGGTGGGAAGGAGATCGCGTCGAAGGGAGTGACCGGCTGTGCGATGATCTACCCAAGGCCTATACCAGATCATGGAAGGTCTGAGTCATGGCTAAGGAGGGTGTGAACGCTGCTGGAACCACCTTGGAAGCCGATCGATGAGGAGGGAGGAAAAGCCGCGGGTTGGCTCATCTTGTGGTTTAGCGATCGGGAGGGAAGGGTGTAGTGCATGGGAGTGTAGGCATGAGTTCCTTGAGTCCAAAGGTGTCCTAGGATGGTCTAGGGAAGGTAGATTCATTGCTGGTCCAGCTGGGTTTGAGAAAGGGACGTAAATTATGGTAAGGGTGCAACTAGAGTTCAAGTGAGTTCTTTCGGAAAATTTTTCCAGCAGTATATGATTCATGTCCGAGGGGTGTAGAGGTCTAGTTTTGATGTTTTTAGAGTTTTTTTTTATGTTTATTAGGTGTAGGAGAAAGTTGGGAAAAAATTGGTTGAGTTTCGGTTCGATTCGGGTTAAAACCGGGACTTCGGTACAAGTTTGAAAATAATTCGGTTAAGTTATGAAATGAACTCGAGTTTTTGTCTAGGGATGCTTTTAAATATGGTTTGGGACATTTTTAAGAGTTTGGTAAGTTTCGGATCAAAATAATGAGTTTTGGATTTTTACGGGATTTACTTACCGCACGAAACGTTAATTAAAGAATTAATTGAAACGCATAGATTTAAGCTTGATAAAATTATGGAAAAATATATTTATGCTCAAATAATTATTAGTAGTCTAAGTTTTTAATTTGGGAATTTCATGCTAAGGTTTTGTTAATTCGAGATTAAAACGCATTAATATGTTGTATTTAAAGATTAATTTAAAATTCATCGATTTAGGCCAAATAAAAATATGAGAAAATTTATGTAGGCTTAAATAATTATTTGGAATATGTTAGAGTCAATGGAATTAAGAAAATGTCAAAAACTGTGAAATTTTACGTCTAGGAGCAAAACATAATTTTTTTGGTTTCCAAGGGCAAAATGATCATTTTGCACTCGGGGGTGAGATTTTGGTCCTGGTAGCGCCCTGAGCACATTTTATCATGTTTTAAATGTTTAGGCATTATGTTTATGATTTTTATGAAAATTATGATAAATACGGTGCATGCTTGGTTTTAAAGAAAAAGTTACATATATGCATATTTGTATTAAGTGGTGAATATGATAATGTTTTTGAAGGATAATAATTGGTTGTGACTGACGATGTATATGTATACGATGACATGAGATATGATGAGCTAAGGCCCGGGCTCAGTGGACGGGTAATGCTGTCGCTGATGTCCCCGATCGCCCGGTACCGTGGTTACATGTAGATGGATCCATCGATAGAGCTGATACGAAAGTCACAACTAATGAACTGAATTCAATTAAAAAGAAAATGTATACGTATATGATGACATGAGATGACATTCTTTGACACGATATGATTTTACACGACACGTTTACGTATATGGTGACATGAGATGACATGCTTTGACACGATATGATTTTACACGACACGTTGACGTTATGCTTTTAAGTTCATGAAAGATATGTTGAGTATAATATTTTTCACTACTGTGTGCTATGTATATGTACTTGTTATTCCTGGTACAGGTGTGTTGAATTTTTAAACTCACTAGGCATGTGTGATGCAGGTGAGCTTGATGATGAAGGGACTGAAGGTGCCGAACTCTGAGTAGGCAGACCTGGTGCGGTTACAGGACCCGAGGACTGCATGTTTTCCGCATTATTATTTATGAATTTTGAGAGAATACGAACATTTTCAAACGTTGGCGATTTTTAGATTTCTACTCGTTCATGTTTACGTATGATTTTGGATGAGTTTTGTTAATTTAAACTACATTATTTTTACTATCAAATAATTACGATTATTTTAAATGTTATTTCGAAAATGGAGCTTTTAAAAAACAATATATTCCGCACTTTTAAAATGAGTAGACGTCTCACCATTTCTAAAACTTCTTCTGGTATTGCTTACTGTTGTAGTTTAGGAGGAAGAAAGAAAGTCAGAAGATCAGTTGAGCTGGAGGGCTCTTCAGCTCTCTTTTCTGTTAAGATTGTAGCTGGTTCTTCAGTTGGTTTAACAACTGTAGGTGGCTGTTCAGTTTGCACTTCTTCAGATTGTTCCACGTGCATCTGAGCCACGTCAGTCTCAGCCAGAACTTATTGTTCAGTCGTGGCAGCCGACTGAACTGGTTCTTCATTTTGTTGCAAAACAACTGCTGCGGCTGGTTGTTCAGTTACTATTGGTTCTTCAGCTGCTTCTGTAGCTAAAATATTTAGCTGAATAACAGTGGCGAATGATTGCATGACTTCGTCGATGTTTGCCAATGACAACTCAACATCAGTGTAGAGCTGAAGATCTGTAGTAGAGGATGGAGGAACTGAAGGAGATGAATGAGCATCCTTAGAGGGAGGAGCAATTGGTGGTACATTCGATGCAGCTGGTTCCTGGGATTGCTCTGGATCTGGAACAGATTGTTCAGCTTGCTTTTCAGATGAAAGACTGAGCATTTGTTGGGATAATCAACACTTGATCCATTTCCAAACTTTTTATCTTTATCTGCAGTGATTGAAGATCCATATTCAGTTGATCATGCACTGCTTTGTCAGTGAAAGTGTTAGGGCCGGTTGGATCATAGTTTTGGCGCAGCTGAGTGATCAGTTGTACAAGCTTCTTGACACACACCAGATCAAAGAAATAAGTCTTCTTTTCCAGTGCTTGAACAATTGAAGCAGCATTGACCACCCTCAGAATCACAGTTTCCAAAGCAATAAATTTCTTCAGAACTGCTTCGCAAAAAATTTAGTTCTAAACCTGACCCACTGATTGTAAGTTTCCTGCTTTGATTCAACAAAATCATTGACCTTTTTCCAAATCAGGTCAATGTGAATTTGAATAGAGTTTATTGGTCGGGGCACTTCAGTCATCTTGCCCTTCCCTTTTGGGTCAGTTAGGACATGAGGGATACTCAGTCCTAATGCAGTTGCATCTATTTTCTCCCTGATGACCACTCCTTTTGGTCTGGCAAATGGGAGAGTAGTTGGAGTATTGATGGAGATCATTGGAACTTGGACTCCTGTTGATTTTTGTTTATCACCATACTTGGTGATAATCTTCTTGGATGGATCAGTTGGTGGAGGTAACTGACCCTCAGTTGAAGACTTAATTGGAACTGCACTTAGAGGTATGGCGCTGATAGGCTGTTCAGCTCCAGTCAGTTTCAACTGATCAGCTGGGATATTGTTCAGAACAACTGCCGGTTTGGTCTTTAGAGTTCTTGGATTCTTGTGGATTTTGGGAGATGGAGTTTACTCAGAGTTAGTCTCAGTGACAATCAGTTTCCTTTTGATTGTTCTTTTCTGACTTGTCTTCTTGACTGATTTGGGAGCATCATTTGTCCTAATCTCCTTTACTTTAATAAACTGCTCAGGTGACATGTCCAGTTTGACCTTTGGCAGCTGAACACTCTTGGCATTGAAGATTTTGAATTTAGATGACTTCTCAGACGAGTCATCCACCAAACCGTTGTTCTTTAAAAGATAGCTGAGTTGTACATCATATCCCTTGAACTGTTTGGATGATTGGAGCATGTTGGAGAATATAATGGTTGACCAATTCAGTCTGCGTCTAGCCATAATCGCAGTCATCACCTGTAAGTTTTCCAAGGTGAGAGCAGCAAATGAACCTGCTTTAGCGAGCAGTCCCTTGGCCACGATGTCAGCCAACAGCTAAATCTCATGCTTCTGCTCCTTTTTCGGATCAGAACCTTGATCTTCCGTCCTTCTGCAGATAACAGCGTTTGCATCTCCTCCACATCAGATGTTTTGACCTCAGAGTTCAAATTTTTGGACACGTGTCAGTCAAAGATAAAATCGTGTGTACGTGCGGTGAAAACATGAACATAAGTTTCAATGAACTACGTGGGGCCAAGTTTCAAATTACTATTCAATGAGTGACATTAAAGATGTCATTTTAACAGTCACATCATTTAATATGGAATATTTATTGAAT
The DNA here is from genome assembly GCF_025594145.1 of Primulina tabacum. Lineage (NCBI taxonomy): Eukaryota > Viridiplantae > Streptophyta > Magnoliopsida > Lamiales > Gesneriaceae > Primulina > Primulina tabacum. Next base: position 16,012,466 of record NC_134565.1, read on the forward strand.
AATCATTTAACTTATTGGACAAGATCAGTTAGGTCAGTAAATGAGTGATCAATTAACCATTTAGTTCGATATTCCCCCTCAATAGATGCATATAAATAAAAGGATAGAAGAAACCTAGTCTGGATCAGTTAAGTGCATTCTGTTAACTGATGTCTCTTAGTCTTCTTCTATTTCTTCAATAAAAGTCTGTCTATAAATAAGATCACTGTCATTAGATAATAACAACACAAGTTAATCACAGATGGATAAAGCAAGAAGTTCCAACAACCCTTCTCCTTCAGTAATGCTTTGCCGTTTGAAGAGACTGAAGGAAGCTATTGAGTTATTTGTCTTTGAAAAAGTCATGTCCACCTGGACCAAAATACATGACTTCCAGACCATACAGCGGGATAGATTTGTTGCTATTGATAAACATAGGGCAACTGAGATCAAGTATAAAAGGCGTCTCGATTTCATCCATACTTCATATCTTGCTACTGATGAAGGTCTTATAGAGTTGTTGCTATTGAAAAAAGCAGAGAGTGCTGGAAAAGATTATCTTCTCGGAAGGCTATAGATGAATTTCCTGTAATGAATTGTCTAGTTGGATGTCCCTGTGGTGAGATGCTCTAGAAAGGTAAATAACTAGTGTAATATGTGAAAAATATTATCAATAAATTTGATATTTTGATTTATTATTGTTTCTTTTCTCCATACTAAGTGATATCAATTGAATAACTAACAGTTGGCTAACTAGCAATTGAATAACTGACAAATAATTAACTGCATAATAATTAGAAATAACTTACATATCATCCTTAAAAGAAATATATTTAAGACAGATCAATTATACCAAGAATATTGCGAAATTGAGAAAACTTAGTCTCGGGTAATGGTTTGGTGAAGATGTCAGGTGCCTGTTGATCAGTTGGTATGTATTCCAGTCTGATTGCCTTTTTTAGAGCATGATCTCTGATGAAATGATGGTTGACATCGATATGCTTGGTCCTTGAGTGAAGAACTGAATTATTTGTAATTGCAATTGTGCTTGTGTTATCACAAAAGATCGAAGATTCTTTTGCAATGACTCCATAGTCTTTCAGTTGTTGCTGAGCCCAGAGCAGTTGAGCGCAGCAGCTTCCAGCAGCAAGGTATTCTGCTATAGTTGTGGAAATTGCTATAAATGTTTGCTTCTTGCTGAACCATGAAATCAGTCTGTCTCCAAGAAACTTACATGATCCACTGGTGCTTTTTCGATCAAACTTACACCCTACATAATCTGCATCTGAGTATCCAACTAAATTGAACGATGAGTCCTTAGCATACCATAAGCCCACATCTTGTGTGCGTTTAAGATATTTCAATATACATTTGGTAGATAAAAAGTGTGATTGCTTAGGATTGGCCTGAAATCTGGTACACATGCAAACAGAAAATACAATTTCAGAACGACTAGCAGTTAGGTATAATAAAGAACCTATTAGACCTCTGTAGAGTGCCGTCTCAATTGATATTCCCCCTTGATCATTATCTAATTTAATCAATAAACTCATGGGAGTAGTTGCAGCTGAATATGTTTCCACGCCAAATTTCTTTAGCAATTCCTTCGTGTATTTTGTCTGACTATTAAAGATACCAGTTTTCAGTTGTTTCACTTGCAGACCGAGAAAGAATGTCAGTTCACCCATCATGCTCATCTCAAATTTTTTCTTCATTAACTTGGAAAATTTCTCGCATATTTTGAGGTTAGTTGACCCAAAAATAATATCATCAACATATATTTGTACGATTAAAATATGATAATTCTTTCAAATTTGAATACAGTCTTATTAACTGATCCAACAGTGAAGTCATGATAAGTTAGAAATTTTGAAAGTGTTTCATACCAAGCTCTTGGAGCTTGTTTAAGACCATATAGAGCTTTGTTCAAATAATAAACATGATCAGGAAGAGAGTGATTAATAAAACCTGGTGGTTGTTCAACATATACTTCTTCCTGCAATTGACCATTCAAAAATGCAACCTATCACTTCCATTTGGTAGACTTTAAAGTTTTTGAATGAGGCATAAGCAAGGAATATTCTGGTTGCTTCAAGTCTTGTAACTGCTGCATATGTCTCGTCATAATCTGTTCCTTCTTCATGCCAGTATCCTTGTGCTACAAGCCTCGCTTTATTGTGCACAACTAAACTATCTTCGTTTAGTTTGTTTTTGTATACCCATTTTGTACCTATAACAGTTTTAGAAACTTGTCTTGGAACTAAGTTCCATACATTGTTATGGGTAAACTTATTTAGCTCTTCTTGCATAACATTTATCGGGTTAGGATCAGCAAGGGCTTCATCAGTTTGCTTTGGTTCCAATTGTGAAACAAAAGTTGAATGAATAAATAGATTAATAATTTGATTTCGAGTTCTTACTGGATCAGATGGGTTACCTATTAATAATTCTGGTGGATGAGATTTCATCCAGATGTATTCAGTATTTGTTGCAGCAATCTCAACAACTATTTTAGTTGGCAACTGAATGTTTTCTTCATTTTCAGTTGCTGCTGCTTTAGTTGGTATTTGAATATTATCATTTTGCTCTACCAGGCGATTGTCAGGAACATTTTCTTGTTCAACTGATAGATCCATCACTTCTGGTTTTGGTGTTTGAAGGATATTTTGTGTAAGGCTCGAGATGTATTAGTCTTCATTGATGTGATATTCGGAAGATATGAGTATGCATGACATGTAATGAGAAGCACTAAATGAGATTATGAAGTGGTGCATAAAGTCTAGACCGCACCCGCGCTACGAACAAGACCGCACCTGCGGTTGATGGACAGAGAGTTGGAGATTAATTATGGAAGTGACACCGCACCCGCGGTGCTAGACAGACCGCACCCGTGGTTCTGCTACTGTGAGGTCAGCGCACCCGCGTTATAGGACTGAGCGCACCCGCGGTCGAAGCTTTCGGAAAAGTTGATGTATATCATTACACTGAGCGCACCCGCGGTTATTGAATGAGCGCACCCGCAGTGCGACGTGCAGCATGAAAAATAAGCCACGTTTCCTGGTGTTGCATGCAATATATATATATATAAGAATTGCACGACTTTCCTTCACAAAATTCAGAAAGGGTTGAAGCTTTTGAGAGAAAAATCCTTACGCCTTTTGTGAGAAATCCGCCCGTCTGTTTTTGAATCCGACTTCAGTACTGTGTTTCTATCGACGCAGGCTATAACTGGACGTAAGTTTCGTTACGTTTAGACATGATTTGAATTTATGATATTGTCAGAATTGAATATGAATCAGATATGATGTTTCTGCTGCAGTAGACATTGTATAACTGAAGTCAGATTAAAGAATAGACTGTTTATGAAATTGCTATGAATTTCAGAGTTGATTTAGTTGAGATTCTATATCAGAGTTGTGTTATTATTCAGATTTTGAGTTGTACTGATACTTGTTATGAATTCTGGTATTATATCTATGATGTTGAGATAGACGGGGTTATCGTGACTGTATTATTATGCCGTCGAAACATCAGTAGATTGATATTGATCAGATTCAGTAATGATTTCAATTGTATCGTGATATCATTGATATGAATTAGATTGTACCTTGTTCAGATATGGATCAGATTATATACTGATTTGAGTATTGATCATAACAGGTCTTTAATTGAGTTATATACTGATATGGTATTTATATGATCGTCATTATCAGATTTGGATATGGACAGATTGGAATACAAGACTTTTTCTTCATCAGACCGAGAAGAGAAATGTATAAATGGATGTCAATTGGGAGATCGACTTGAGTTAGATTTAACTCGAGTTTCCCTAAACCACATACTTGTATGGTATTGTTTTTATACCTTTGTGTTTTAATGAGTATGTTTATTCTATTGAATTAGAAGTAGAAAGCAGAGAGCTATTAAGTAAGAGTCACTGACAGAGGGGTAAGATTTTGACAGACATGTCACTGACCCATTGCACATTGTCAGAATAGGCTTAGTCTTGGTAGATACGCCAAAGCACTGGACGTTTGGTAGATCGTTATGCTTCAGATACAGATAGAATTCTATTCGATATAGATTAGACCAAAGTCCAGAAATAAGAACGTACCGCCACTGCGACTGGTAGTAGTAGGTGAGAGACTTGTTACGTTCTTATTCACCGGGATCCCTAGATTAGAATGAGAGATGCATCGAGTTTTAGATATTGAGACTAGAATTTGATTTACAGATCCGTATTGATTTATGTTTCGTAGATTACGATTCATGTTTTATTTACAGACTGGTATGGATACATGTTGTTTGATTATGCTACATGTGATAAGATATAATTCATGCTTTTATGTTAATTCAGTTAAATGCATGTATACATTATTTATACTGGGATTTATTCTCACCGGAGTATCCGGCTGTTGTCTTGTTTGTATGTGTGCATGACAACAGGTGGGGCAGGATCAGGGTCAAGAGGATGATGAGAGATCGAGATTAGAGTGGTAATTCCGGACTTGGATGTAGACTTGGTTTAATACTGGAAATTAGTAATTGAACCTTAGACTAGTTTGAATAATTGTTGTACATTATTGTACTTTTATACTGAGATGTATATTAGTTAAATTCCATTACGTTCCGCACTTATATTTTAATAAAAAAATTTTTAGACCCTGTTTATCTTAATTGATAATTAAATCCCAAAGATGATTAAGAAGATGATTAGCGTCCGGGTCCCCACATTTTGATTGATGTGATTTTCTTCTTCACTATCATCCTCCAAACTTATATCTGTAAAGCGATCAACCAGCTCAACTGGATCAGTTGGCTAATAAGTTAGTACATTTTCATCAAATGCCCACATGAATTGACTCTTCGACATTCAAAGTGCATTTGTTAAATACTTTGTAAGCTTTACTAAATGATGAGTAAACAAGAAATATTCCCTCTTCAAATTTATCATCAAAATTTTTTCATTATCGAGAATAAAACATCTGCAACCGAATATTTTAAAATAAGATATCACAGTTTTACGTCCATGCCAAATCTCATGTGGCGTTTTCAAATGATTTTTATTAATCATTGATCTGTTATGAGTCTAACATGAAATATTTACTGCTTCTGTCCAAAACCTTAGAGAAATACAAGAATCAGCAAGCATTGTTCTAACAGCTTCTTTAAGGGTTCGATTTCTTCTCTCAGCTACACCATTTTGCTGAGGTGTTCTAGCTGCTGAGAGCTCATGCTTGATCCAAGTATTTTTTAAAAATTGTGAAAGAGTTTGATTGATGAATTCAGTCCCTCGATCAGACCTGATCCTATCAATAACAACTATTTCATTTAATAATCTTTTGAAAAGTATAACCAGTTATGCATCAGTTTGGTCTTTTGATTTTAAAAAGATAACCCAAGTAAATCTTTAAAAATCATCAACGATCACCAAGGTGAATTTCATTCCCCCTAAATTCATGACTGGTATAGGACCAAAAATATCCATATGCAGCAGTTCTAAGAATCTCGAGGATGATTTACTCCCCTTGTTTTTAAATGAATATCTTATTTGCTTACCAAACTGACATGTTGAACAAATTTTATCCTTTTTAAATTTTATTTTGGGCAAACCAGTTACAAGATCATGATTTATAAGATAAGCAATATCTTTAAAGTTGAGGTGGTTCAACCCTTTATGCCATAACCAGTTCTTAAAAAATTTTGAAGCTATAAAACAAACTGATGCATTAGGTTGATCAGTCCAACTTACTTTATAAGTGTTTCCACAACGATTGCCAGTTAAGATTATCTCATCAGTTGAGTTTCTAACTGTTCACGTGTGTCTGTTGAACTAAACTGATAAATTGTTGTCGCGTAACTGACTGATGCTTATCAAGTCATACTTCAAATTCTCAACTAGTAAGACATCTTTAATAGTAAAGTTACCATTAATAAGCTTACCATTACCCACAGTTTTACCATAGGAGTTCTCTCCAAATTTGATGTTTGGACAAGTGTAATTGATCAATTGGGATAGCAAATTTGCATTCCCTGTCATATGCCGCGAGCAACCACTATCCAGATACCAGATTGATTCTTTGTTTGTACATGTCACCTGCAATCACACACAATGAATAGTTTTGGTACCCATATCTATTTGGTCCTAAACTGATTAGTCCTTTAGGAACCCAGACTTGGATCAGTCTAACTGACTTTCCAGTTGCTGTGTTCCAAATGCTTTTTCCCAACTTGTGTGTGTTGTGTGCACATAAAACAATATGTGCTTTAGCCTTGTTCAACTGGTTTTTCATCAGATATCTTTTCTGAACTGGCTTACAATTATGGTATAAATAGCCATTTTGAGAAATCAGGTGTTTATTGTTGAACCTTTTAGGTTGCCAGCAGGGACGGATCCAGGAATAAAAGTTGGGGGGGAGGGGGGGGGCTTGAAGTCAATATGATAAGTTATATATTATTAAAAAAAAATTTACATTATATCGTTTAACGAAGTTGTGCCCTACGAGATTTTAAAACATAAAATTCATCAATAATAGAATTTACATCAATATGTTTAGCTAAATCTCGTTCAATATAGAGTGTCAAACAATCGGCAAGAAAGTCATCCTCCATTTTATTGCGAAGTGCCGTCTTCACATGCTTCATTGCTGAAAAAGCCCGCTCAGTAGTGGCAGTAGACACAGGTAATGTCAAAACAAGATGAATCAATCTAGTCAACATAACATAAACACTTGACCGTCTACTCTCGGTCAATTGCTGACACAACTCAACAAGTGTAGAAACCTTTAAATTCTGCATCACATCAAGTTTATAATGTATCAATTCATACTCCAAAGCAACAATTTCTTGATCTGTGAAATCTCCAGGATAAAACTTCTTCGCAAGCTTGCAAATATCATCACTGTTAAATGAGTCAAATGAATTTTTAGGATCTAAAGCTGTACTAAGAGAAAGAAGTTCCACCGATGACTCATTGAACCGAGTATTTAACTCCATCAAAATGAAATCTATTGCTGCATTAAAAACATCAAAGTGGTAATGATGTTCTATTGTAGTTTGCCGACAGGAACGTCCAATCTTATATAGACAATCAAGGTCAGGTACATCAATTTCATTTCTTGAGCAAAAAACTTTAACTTACTGAAGAAATTCATTCCACCCACATTCTCTAAATTCTTGAAGGCAAGTTTTGGTAGTAATGACAAATGTGATAGCAGTCAAAATGTCTTGAGATTTTCTTTGAAGAATTTGACAAAGAGTATCTGTTGTTCTCATAATTTTATGCATTAAGTGCAAAATAAACACAAATTCAAAGCTTGCCATGTTTCTGTAAATCCCCCGAACTTCAGCCTTAACTCTTCCATTTAGAGAATAATCACTGAGAACTTCAAAAACTTTGCAAGTTGCAGTGTACATACCTATCAAGCTTTTTACCGAATCATAGTGAGAACTCCAACGAGTAGCTCCTGCTCGTTGCAAATTACCAATCTGGTTTGCACCACTTCCAGAATCACGTTCTCCAATTGACAACATATACTCAATTTCATTTCTCTGTGCAGTATGTAATTCAGCAATGCGCTTAGTAGAAGAAGTGACAATATTAACAATATTGTCCAAATGAGAAAAGAATTCCCAAATAACACTAACATCCTTAGCTGCAGAAACCAATGTCAGTTGTAAACGATGTGCAAAACAGTGGACATAGTATGCATAGGGACAATCTTTGAGAAATAATGCTTGAAGTCCATTCCACGCTCCACGCAAATTGCTAGCACCATCATATCCTTGGCCTCTGATTTTCTTAACATGGAGATCATGATGAACAAGAACATTTGATATCTCATTTTTCAAATTCATTGAGGTAGTGTCACTAACACTTTTGATGGCAAAAAATCTTTCTGTCAAAATCCCATGATTGTTCACAAACCTCAATATAATGGCCATTTGCTCTCGTTTAGATATATCTTGGGCTTCATCAACAAGAATACAGAAGTATTTATCTCCAACTTCTTCATGAACCATCTGTCGTACTCTATTGGCCATAATATGTAAAATCTCTTTCTGAATTTCTGGAGCGATATATTGGGCATTTTTTGGAGCATTCTCAAGCACAACTTCATCAATTTCTATATTCTTTTTTGCAAAAGCCTTCACCAATTCAAGAAAATTTCCACGATTAGATGAAGATAGATATTCATCGTTACCTCTAAAAGCACAACCTTGAAGTGCTAGCCAACGAACAGCTACAATTGAGGTGCTCAAACGCAGACGATTTTTCTCTTTTTCCTCTTTAGATTGTGCATGCATCACTTTATCAATATGTTGTGAGGGCCTCATCAAATTTTCAGCCCTTCTCTCACACATAGTATGAGGTGAAGAAGCTGCAGAACCAATATGGACAAGAAAAGCACATGTTTTTCCTTGGTTTACCCTTTCCCAATTGTCAAATCCTTCATTGACCAATGCCGAGATATTAGATGAATTAACATCATTCAGGAAAAGAAAACAATAGAAACAATATGCCTTATTTGTTGAAGGCGAATAACCCAACCAATAAAATTTCTGAAACCATTTTTTCTGAAAACGACGATTCTGGCTTCCAAATTTTGTACCTGGATACTCCAACATATCTGGTTGATAAGGCCCCATATTTAGATATGAACGTCTTATCTCATCTCGTACATTAACATGATACTCACATATTTGTTTTCTTTTTCCTGGATCTCGTTCAATAAAAGTAGACGAAGACTGATGATCGTCTCTAGGAGAGGAACATGAAGGAATTTGGATATTGGGAAATAGAAGACTTTCACTGGATTGATGTTGCATTGTAAGGACAGTAGGAATTGAAGTATCTTCACTAGCTTGACGATCTCTCTTCTTAAAGAAAGAGGATATCAATGTTTTTCCTTTCTTTGCAGCAGATTGATATTCCATTTTGAAATAGTTCAATTTATAATCCTAAACAAGAATAAAATAATTATTAACCAAATAAACAAGTAATAGTCACTCAACAACTCAACAACAAACAATCAAGAAACCACAAATCACACACAGAGAAGCTATACAAAACAAAATAAAAAATGTATAGCCGATTCTTACTTGGATTGTTGCCTTGCCGATGAGCAATTCGATTTCTTCGGGAGTCCGCAATTCTATTCTGTCGCTAAAGGTCTTGGGACTTGGGAGAGAAATTTTGTAGAATTGAGGTGGGGCGGATCAGAGGATAAATTTGGTCTCATCCTTGTAAATGGACGGGACTTGATTGGACTAAGACATTGATGTACGACGGTTTTTGAAACAACCGACGCTATTAGCGACGGTTTTTCAAAAAACAGTCGCTATATTAGCGACTGTTTGAATAAACCGTCACTAGTAGCGACGGTGCAATTAAAACCGTCGCCGATCCAGATCGGCGGCGGTTTTACTAAAACCGTCGCAAATATTAGCGACGATTTTTGAAAAACCGTCGCTAAATTATTAAAAAAGTGGGCTGGGCTACAGCCCAGTACAGCCCTAGAATTCATCCGTCTCTGGTTGCCAGCTACACGAATCGGTTGAAGTTTTAAGGCTATAAACAATTCCATACCTTTTAGCTTTGTTCTTATTTTCAATAGGTTGCTCAACTGGTCTACTTGACTCAGGTTGTTCTTGTACCACAACTTATTTGACAAAGTGAATGTATTTCCCTTTACCCATGTTTAGTTTTGGCTGAGTATCACTGATAGAAGTTTCATCATGATTGATAAAGCCTAAACCGGTTTTATCGGTAACTGATTTTTTCATATCTTGTATTTCAGTTAGTGCAACTGATGATTTATTCCATGCCTGAATAAGCTCAGTTTTCTTTGAATTCTCAAGCATTAACTGCTGAATCATAGATTGATTCTTGCTTCTTTCAGCATTCAGATCAGCAATCTCCTGTTTAAGACTCAACAGTTCAACTGATTCATCAGTTTCAGTTTTATCGTCATTGGGATCAGTTTGCTTTGCTTTAGCCTTCTCAACTGAGAGAGCTAACTTGTGATACTCGTTGACCATGTCATGCAATGTAGAAATAAGTTCATCGCGTGTAAAGTCAGTTGAACTAAAATCGAATACCTGCTCACTGGAATATTCAAGTTCTGTGTCATCAGCCATCAGACACTTGTCTTCCTCATCATCACTATAGGTACTCAAGATCTCAGGTTTTGATTCATCGCTGTCAGATTAAACCCATTTGGATTTACTTTCCCGAGCTAGAAGAACTTTGTGTTTCTTTCTGAATAATTTCTTATCATCTGTGGCTCTTCTCCTGTGCTCATGAGATTTGTTTCCCTTCTCAGCTAATACTCGACTATCCTTCTTTGGCTTAGGACATTCAACAACGAAGTGTCCAGTTTTTCCACAGTTGTAGCAAGAATTTGGTTCTTCCTTGGTGTTGTTCCTTTGATATTGTCTTTGAAAAGAACCTTGATTTCTTCTCATGAATCTTCCAAAATTTTTGACAAATAATGACACTGCCTCATTGCTTAACTGATCAGCAGTTTTTTCAATTGAACCAGTTGGTTTCAGTTTGGCAGCACTAAGGGCTGTTGTAGCGGCTGGTGTGGAAGGTTTTCCTTTTCTCGTTTGTAGCTCAAACTCGTAAGCTTTTAGATCATCAAATAGGTAGTTAAGTTCGATCTTATTTAGGTCATTTAATTCTCGCATGGTCATGGTCTTAACATCTCATTCTTTGGGAAGACCACGAAAAACTTTCAGTGCAACTTCTTTATTTGAATACACCTTTCCAAGTGCATTCAGTTCGTTCATAATGCCACTGATTCTTTCATCATATTCGTGCATAGATTCACCAATCTTAATTTCGATGTTGTCGAATTTTTGAACAACAACTGAGAATTTATTCTCTTTGGTTTGCTTATTTCCTTCGCATAGATGGATCAGCTTCTCCCAGATTTCTTTTGCAGTTTTGTACATCTTTATTTTGCTGAAAGTGATTTTATCTAGCGTTTTGTACAAGATATCTTTGGCTACATTGTCCAAATTTTCTTTTATTTTGTCCTCTGCTGTCCATTCTTCTCTTAGCTTTTCAATGCGATGGGGTGCACCATCAGTTATAGCCACAACAGTATTGGCTTTCAGTATTCTCATTGGTTCGTCAGTAATGACATACCACATGTCATCATATTGTGCAGCTAGATGAGCCTGCATTCTAACTTCCAATCATCGAACTCTTCTCTTGAGAACATTTGAATTTTGTTGAAGGAAGACATGGTGATCAGATTTTGTAGATAGGAATATGCAGGAACAAAATTCAACGGCTCTGGTACCACTTGATAGGATCAGTTGGTAGGTGAAAGTGTGTTTAGAAGGGGGTTGAATAAATACTCAACAATTATAACACCTTTTTGAATGATGAGTTAGTTTGGTGAAAAACTAAGCTCGGGAATTTTGTTATGTCAATATAAATCAGTTAACTTATGAAAGTGCGGAAATAAACTGACTAACTGATAGAATATAACTGAGATTTAGAGACTCAAGATTTATGGATGTTAGGAGATTTCAATCATTCATACGTCATGCCTTCTATCTATTAGATGATAAATACTAAAAGACTTTGATCAATACAAGACTTGTACAGACCCCCTTCAGTTTTGGACTTAACAATGCCAAACTGAGACTCTTAATTTCAATAATGTTTATAAGTTATCAACTGATATGAAACTACTTAGCACAACTGATATCTTTAGCATCGAATAATACAACGATATATGTTTCTGCTTGTAAGATCAATGTATAGTCTTTGAATGCTATGGATGTATAAACTAATTGTGAGCTTTTGAAATATTTGAGTAAGAACAGAAAGCTTAGTGAGAATTTCAACAGAGTAGCAACTTGGTTCTATGTGTCTATATTTTTCAGCTACTCTTCACGGTTATTTATAGTCTTTGCTTCAAATGATGACAATGAATGTGTTTGAATCTTTCTATCCGTTTTTTATTACGTCAATATCCTTCTGACAGTCGTACATTGTAGCATTGCTGATATGCGGCATTCCCACTACATGTTACAGTCTGCTTTTGTACTGTTGTCAGTTGATAGTTACATTCCATAACTGATGACGTGTCAAACTATCAGTTTGAAACAGCCGATGGAACTAGCTGATTGCTCACAACAGATTGCAGTTAGACTGATCAGTTCCCATTGATCACCCCAGTCGACTACCAAATTCAGTTAGCTTAGTTCAGTTGCCTTGTCTGCGCACTAATCTTCAGTTAGGCAAATACATTTTGCGTATATTTTGGATAAGTTCTATTCAATCATTTTGATAAGTTAATTCAATTTTTAATCGCTCTGTTTGTCAAACTTCCGAAATTAAGTTTCCAACAGTATTTTTACCCGTCGGAGCATATTTCTAATCAGTACGTAAATTTTATCGAATCGGGAGACTTTTTGAGGGCTCGGTCAACATTTTCAAAAACTTACCTTAACGAAATATTTTCAGGGAGTGTTTTAGGCTTAATGGGCCTATTTTTTAGATTGGTGGGTCAAGACTCTTTTTAAACTCTTTAAAATTAATTAAGGCCCCATTTGTGTTGTATTTTCTAATTCATAATGTATTAACCTAACCCTAAACCTAATTCCCACATAACAATATAGCAGCCCTCATTCTTCCATTTTCCTTCAAGAAAAGATCAATCCCGCTTATCTGGTGACTCCTCGACGCGCATTCTGTAAGGTCAAAAATTAATACGACGTAATCCAACTACATGCGAATCTATGGAATAAGGAAAACAGTTAATTAATTGATTTTAATTGCTAAATTGATTATGTGATGTGTTTATATGATTTTTAAGTAGTTGTCTACTTGAATGCATTAAAAGGTATTTTTAAAATGGTATTCGAGTTGAGATCAAGGAACGGAAACCGATGGCTGAAAAATGAAAAAAAAATTTATTAAATAATTATTTTTAATTATTTAAAATAAATTTGATCTTTTTTCTTATTTTTGAAAATAAGGAGTTTTTAGGTGATTTTATACGTCGGGACGTAAATTTTTATCGGTATTCGATTTTCAATAAAAATACGAACGTGTTGACAACTTGGCCAATAATTTCACAAAATTTCCTACACGAAATATTTTAATTAAGTACTAAGAGGCTAAGTGGGCATAATTAACTTAGTTGATGGTCCTAAGCTACCATTAGTGTTTATTTACTATTTAAAATACAAAACCCTCCCATAACCCATCTGAATCGCACGCCCCACACCCCTTGATCATTCAAACTCCTTTTCTTTCATTATTCACGGCACACACAAGCTTAAGAAAGGGAAAAAGCTTCGAAAGTTGCAAGATTTTCAAGCCAACGCCCCTTCGTCGACGTTCTTCAATTCGTCAACGTAAAATTGTGCGTTATATACGCAAAGGCACGAGGTTAGCACTTTGGTTCGAATAGGGTTTGTTATTTGTTTTTAAAAAATTCGAAACATGGCTCAAGGGGGTTGAGTCGTGGTTCACGAGGGCTAAATTAATATAAAAAGTCTAAGTTAATTTGGGAATTTTATATTAAAATTGGAATTAATTCGGGATTGAATAATTAAAAAGTCTAGAATTTAAGCTAAATAAAATTATGATAAATTTAATTTATGCTTAAATAATTATTTGGGATATTCCAGAGACAATGAAATTAAGAAAAAGTCAAATTCGAAGATTTTTACGTCTAGGGGTAAAATGATAATTTTACACCCAGAAATTAGTAAACGTCATGGCATTGTCCTGAATGCTGTGTTATATGTTAATATGTTTACATTAAATGTTTATGGATTTTTATGAATTAATATGGACAATTAAAAGATATGTTGCATGCTTGGTTTAGAAGAAAAACGTTATATGCATGTTTAATTTTTATTAAGTGATGAGAATATGAAATGTTGGAGGAAATAAAGTAATTGTGACTAATACGAATACGATGATATGTTAATACGTAGGCCAAGGATCAGTTGACGGGTGAGAGTGCCGCTGATGTCCCCGCCGCCTAGTATTGTGGTTACATGTAGATGGATCCATCGCCCAATACAAATATGTAGTCACAATTAACGATCTGAATTCAATGAAAATGAATTTGGACATGTTTAATATGAATATTAATATGAATATGGATATGGATATGTTATGAATATGTTTATGATGAATATGAAAATGTTGTTATGAAAACGTTAATGAAAATGTTTTTGTTTAAGTTTATGCATCATTATGAAAATGTTATTTTTTGTAAAAGTATTTTCAATGTTGCATGTGTTCTGTATATGTATTACTTGCTTTCAAGATTATGGTGTGTTGATTCTTTAGAGTCACAAGGTGTGATCGATGCAGGTGCTTATGAAAATAATGATAATGGAGGTCTTGATGGTTGACTTTGCTGGACTGAAGGTGGACATAACCCGAGGACTAGCGCTAGTTTTCTGCACTAGTTTATGAATTATGATTTCAAGTTATGTTAATGATATTTTAAGACTCTTATTATGATTATGAGTGTTTTTTAAGAGGTTGTTAGTTTTAGCAATTTTGCTAAGTTAGGAAATGCATACAATTGACGATTTGCTGATTTAAACTAATTTTCTTTGGATTTTTAAATGTTAGTTGGTTGTTTATTTTTAAAATTGTGCAAGGTATTTTTAAAGTAAATATATATGTATATTTTCCAATCGGACGAATTGTGGGAAGTTTATTTTTTAAAAAAATTCTAGTACTTTTTAAGAAAACGAGTAGTGGACGTTTCACATTCCTTCAAGTATTTTTGCATAAAATCGCAAAGGCATGCCATATACCATTGTTTTTGCATCACTCACGTCATATACTGTTGATATGTGTTTATTTTATGTGAGGATTTCTCGATCAAACTTAGAGCATGAAGATTTTTCGGTTTTGTTCATGTTCATGTACTCTTTTATGTTCATATCAAGTTTCTATTATTTTTCTTGCAAGGGGCTGTCAACTTCTGGTTGTTAATGGTGAGATTGCTGTGTTTTTAAGGTTATGTGAAGATGGGAGACTAGGTGTGCTCGGTTTTTGGGTAAGGGTCGAATCCTTCTATCCTAGGCGGTTAGGGTTTGATTCATGGTTGGGATTTATAGAGGAAACTCGACTGTGGGAGGGTTACACCAGGCTGAGGTGAGATCCAGGAGGGTTCAACTGAGGCTGGGCTAGGTCCTTAACCAGCTAGTCTCTGCTAGGAAGGAAATGGCTCGGGTTGGGGCCGATGGTACTCCAAATGGTGTGTGGCCATGCAGGCTTGAGGGAAAATTGAGTGGTGCGCACTCTTGGGCTGACGGTGTGTAACGCCCTAGATTCGACGACTGTCCTCACTGTATCAAGATGAGTCTTTTCAGCGTGCTTATGTCCTCACTCACACGCACCCTGGGAAACTTCCCAGGAGGCCAAACATCCCAAAATTGCCCCAAGTCAAACACGCTTAACTTTGGAGTTCTTATTTGATGAGTTACCGAAAATAAGATGCATCTTCGTGATATGAGTAGTACAAATCAAATCTTTTAAGCCCTCTTCAACTATACAGTCCATTACATTTAACAGTCTCGGAATCCCTCTCATTCCGGTATGGGATCGGTTCATTCATGTTCCCTCCACCTAGAAGCCTGCCAGGAGCCGCTCATTGTCCGTGCAACTGATGGCACCGGCGATCACCCCCCAATCTCTTCGGCCCCGGGCCTCACATGCCCACCAGCTTCCGCTTGGTTCGTCCCCGAACCACACCGTACTAAGAGAGGTCGGCTCTGATACCAACTGTAACGCCCCAGATTCGATGACTGTCCTCACTGTATCAAGACGAGTCTTTTCAGGGTGCTTATGTCCTCACTCACACGCACCGTAGGAAACTTTCCAGAGGGTCACCCATCCCAAAATTGCCCCAAGTCAAGCACGCTTAACCATGGAGTTCTTATGTGATGAGCTACCGAAAAAAAGATGCATCTTCGTGATATGAGTAGTACAAATCAAATCTTTTAAGCCTTCTTCAACTGTACTGTCCATTACATTGAACACTCTCGGAATCCCTCTCATTCCCGTGTGGGTCGGTTCATTCATGTTCCCTCCACCTAGAAGCCTGCCAGGAGCCGCTCATTGTCCGTGCAACTGATGGCACCGGCGATCACCCCCCGCCCCCGTGGCCGAAGAGGGCGGGGGGTGATCGCCGGTGCCATCAGTTGCACGGACAATGAGCGGCTCCTGGCAGGCTTCTAGGTGGAGGGAACATGAATGAACCGACCCACACGGGAATGAGAGGGATTCCGAGACTGTTTAATGTAATGGACAGTAAAGTTGAAGAAGGCTTAAAAGATATGATTTGTTCTACTCATATCACGAAGATGCATATTTTTTTCGGTAGCTCATCACATAAGACTCCATAGTTAAACGTGCTTGACTTGGGGCAATTTTGGGATGGGTGACCTTCTGGGAAGTTTCCTACGGTGCGTGTGAGTGAGGACATAAGCACCCTGAAAAGACTCGTCTTGATACAGTGAGGACAGTCGTCGAATCTGTTTTAGTCTTGGTACAGTGAGGACAGTCGTCGAATCTGGTTTAGTCTTGGTACAGTGAGGACAGTCGTCGAATCTGGGCGTTACAGTTGGTATCAGAGCCGACCTCTCTTAGTACGGTGTGGTTCGGGGACGAACCAAGCGGAAGCTGGTGGGCATGTGAGGCCCGGGGCCGAAGAGGGCGGGGGGTGATCGCCGGTGCCATCAGTTGCACGGACAATGAGCGGCTCCTGGCTTGCTTCTAGGTGGAGGGAACATGAATGAACCGACCCACACGGGAATGAGAGGGATTCCGAGACTGTTCAATGTAATGGACTGTACAGTTGAAGATGGCTTAAAAGATTGGATTTGTACTACTCATATCACAAAGGTGTTTTTTTCGGTAGCTCATCACATAAGAACTCCAAAGTTAAGCGTGCTTGACTTGGGGCAATTTTGGGATGGGTGACCTCCTGGGAAGTTTCCCAGGGTGCGTGTGAGTGAGGACATAAGCACGCTGGAAAGAGTCGTCTCGATACAGTGAGGACAGTCATCGAATCTGGGGCGTTACAGTTGGGATTGTAGAACCCGAAATTGGACTGCGTATAAGCCATGCATAATTCTAGTATTTAAAATTAAAATGATTTTTATTGTATGAGTATTTAAATTCTTTTCTTTAAATTTATTTATTTTACGCAGTAGTTTAATTGTTATCTTTTCATTTAAATAAGTGAGGCCGAACTGGAGATGGAGTATTGAGATAAGTTAATAAAGACTTATTCGAGAAGGGGTAATTTAGAATGTTAGTAAATATATTTTAAAAAGTTGGCATGCATGCAAGTTATTAAACTTCTTTTATATTTTATTAAATTCTTTTAAAACATAAAATGCATGTTTATTTTATTAATTTGTGTTTAAGTATTTTTATGCATTTTATGCATAATTCATGGATGGTAGAATTTAATCCATACATTTTAGAAATTCATGCAGTAGGGTTTTCTAAGTGCATTTTATGCTCGAATGAGGAACGAAAACCGGAGAATTTTCAGGAAAATTATTTTATTACACGATTTATTTTTATAAATTTATTTAAAGCATTTTTAAGTGTATTTTTTTTTTGAAAATGAGAATTTTTGGGTATTTTTATCCGCATGATTTTAATTTTTAACGGTACGCAAATTTTATCGAATTGGGGGACTTTTTAAGGGTTCGGCTAATATTTTCAAAATTTTTTCAACTCGAAATATTTTTCGGGAGTGGGTTTGAGCTTAACGGATCTATTTTTGAGTTTATAGGGCTTAATTATCTTTTAATCATTTAATTAAACAATTTAGGCCCATAAAATATTTTGTTATCTATATAATTAAGCCCTAAGCATCCAATTAACCCTAAACCTAAAGTCATTATCCGACACCTCATTCAGAACTCGCCCCTCCCCTCGGTTTCAGAGAAAAGCTCCAGCTGAAGGCTCGATCTTGAGCTTGTTTATACAAAGAAAATTCACCCGGGTTCCTTCCCTTCATCCTTGCACTCCAACCATCTTAAGGCACGTTCTGTAACATTCTTGCTGCATCATTCACGTGAATTATGTCTGAAATATTTGTGTCTTGCATGAGATTTCCCGATCCAACCATGTGTGTGTGGGTTTTTCGGTTTTCATGTGTAAAATGTATTCTTGTGTTTTGTCACTCATGTTTTTCTGTATATTGGTGCAAAGGGGCTGCGGCTTAGGGCTGTTTAGAGGCTGAGGGTTGTATCACAATGGAACCTTGGAGTGAAACTGCTCGGTGATGTTGTAGGAGACGGGATCGAGAGAGTATGGCTTGGTTTCGTTCGGTAGGGGCTGCAGTCGGACTTGGGATGGGACGGTTGGTGTGAGGGCTGAATCAAGGCCAAGACCAGACCCTAGTGAGTCTGGGTCACGGTCCTGGAAGAGGCCACCGCCGCTGGGACTATCGATGAGTCGGCTGCATGCTTTGTGGAGTGGGAGTTCGGGTATTGTGTGGAGAAGGTTGTGTGCGATAGTGATTTGTTAAGGCTGCATGGGGCTGGTGTCGGGTGTTTAGGGTAATTAGTAGGGTTTCAAGGTGTCAAGGGGAGGGCGGTTCATGGTTGGCACGTGGGGTTTGGGTGGCGGCGAGAGTTTTGGAGGAATGAGTACACGAGGGGTAAGTTTGGGAAAGCACCGAGGATTAAGTTCCTTTTCTGAAATTTCAGCCGATCGATTCTAGACCCCATATTGTTACTTTAGGAGCTTTTAGTATTTTTAAGATATGGTAAAAAGTTGGGAAAAGTTTGATTAAGTTTCGAGCCGATTCGGGTTGAAATCGGGATCTCGGTCCTAGTTTTAAAACGAATCGTTTAAGTTCTGATTTTGGCTCGAGTTTACGTCTAGGAATACTTTTAAAAATGTTTTGGGATATTTTAAGAAGTTTGGTAAGCTTCGGGTCAATTTTAGAGCTCCAGGGTTGAAACGATAATTTTTGGCTTTCCAAGGGCAAAATGGTCATTTTGCACCCGGGGTGAGAATTTGGTCATGGCAGCGCCCTGAGCACAAATCATGTTATTTTTAAATGTTCATGCATCACGTTTACGATTTTTACGCTATTATAATAATTATGGTGCATGCTTGTTTTAAAGGGATTAAGAGAGAAAAAGTGAGAAAGTGAAGAGCACTCCGTCTCCGCCGCGCCGCGTCGTTATTTCGTTTGTTTTCTGTCAAAACAAACCAAGGCATGTATTTTTAAATATCGCAAGTACATGATTTTAATGCAAGAAGATCGAAATTGTTCATATATAATTATGTTGGTTAATTATATTACGTGCATAGAAAATATTCATTTTGAGATTTATGCGATATTGCTTGTGGTCACTTTACTATCATGATTAAATCCGGTCGCCAGTTACCGGTCCGGTCGTCAGTTACCGGTTATGAGAGCATTACTATGTCCTGTCGCCAGTTACAGGCCCGGTCGCCAGTTACCGGTCAGTTCAGTTATTTCACCCAGTACTGTGGCAGTGGTCTGATCAAACGTACATTACTAAGTCCTGTCGCCAGTTACCGGTCAGTTCAGTTCAGGGACCACATGCGTAGACCATAATCTCACCAGAAAATTATTACAGGCTATTTCAGTACAAGGCTCCAAGGAGCAAACATTTTCACAATGATTTTCAGTTCAGTTATGCACGTATTATAATTAATCATGACACGACATTTTTACGTTATGCCTCATGACATGATATTTTCACTTGCATGCAAGCTAATTATTTATTTATTTACTTGCTATTTACGATATATGCATGTTGAGTCTTTAGACTCACTAGACTTGATTGTTGTAGGTACTGATGGTGTCGGGACCGAGGGCGGGGACCAGTGACCCAGCTCGAGTAGGCAGTAGTAGGACCCGAGGACCTCAGTTCAGCATTTATTATTATTTGATGGCTCAAACATTTTAATTATCGTTGGAAAAATCTTTTACTGTTATTTCGAAAATGTTAATTTCTTCCGCTGCCACTTTGAACATCAAACTTTATTTATCAGTTCAGTTATGAATGAGGCCTTTTATTTATTTAAAGAGAAAATTTTCAAATTTTTCCGCAAATTTTCAAACACGAATTTTCGGGCCTTCACACGGTGAGTCTAGGGTTGGTTTAGTAGGGTGTTTTTAGTCTGAACGTGGTCCTAGGAAGCCTTGGTGCGTGTCTGTTGCGAGATGAATAGAGCTAGGATCGATTAACTCAAGAGGGCACCCTAGGGTTCGATTATTGCAATATGCAGAATTTTTCCAGCAGCCTTTAAGGCCAGGTCAAGGGTTTTTAGGGACTATTTTTGAAGGTTTTAGAGCTTTAGTGTGTGTATTAAGTGTGGTAATAAGTTGGGAGAAATTTGGTTAAGTTTCGGTTTGGTTATATTCGGGTTAAAGCTGGGACTCTGGTCCAAGTTTTAAAACAGATCGATTAAGTTGTGAATGGGTTCAAGTTTACATCTAAGAATGCTTATTAATATGTTTTGGGATGTTTTAAGGAGTTTGGTGAGTTTCGGGTCGAAATTTAGAGGTCCAGGGGTAAAACAGTCATTTTGGGTTTCCAGGGGAAAAATGGTCATTTTGCACGCAAGGTGAGATTTAATCCGAACAGCGTTCTGAGCACAAATTTATCATGTTTTTAAATGTTTATGCATCATGTTTATTATTTTATGTAATTATGAAAAATACGGTGCATGTTTGGTTTCAAGAAAAATTTACCTATATGAATGTTTTTATTAAGTGATGAATATGATGACACGTTTTGAAGGATGAGATTTGGTTGTGATTAAAATGATTATATGATATATTATGAGCTGAGGCCAAGGCTCAGTGGATGGATAATGCTGTCGCTGATGTTCCAGCCATCGGATACCGCGGTTTATAGATGGATCAATCGAATAGAACTGATACGAAAGTCACAACAAATGAGCTGAATTCAAGTAAAAATAAAATGTATATGTATATGATGATATGATGGAACATGTTTTCACACGTTATGATTTTATACGACACATTTACATCCATCTTTTTAAGTTCATGAAATGTATGTTGTTTATGGTATTTTCACTGCTGGGTGCTACGTATATGTATTTGCTATTAACGGTGCATGTGTGTTGAGTTTTAAGACTCACTAGATGTGTTTGATGCAGGTGAGCATTTAGATGTTGAGACAAGAGGCGCCGAACTCTGAGTAGGCAGGTCTGGATGTGCGAGTACGACCCAAGGACCACACTTTTTCGAACATTACGTTTTCTTGAGCTTTAACTAGACATGAGCGATTTTATATGTTTTATGTTATGCTGAACTTCAAAATTTTACCTATCTTATTTAAATTATGCGTACAGGTGGGACAAGTTGGCATTATTTTTACTGCAACATTTTATCTGTCGAATGTTTACGGGTGTTATTTTTAAAATGTATTTTCTTTTCAAGGGAGTTGCATGCATGCAAATTATTTGAAGGTTTATTTTCAAAAATGTGACCTTTAATGTAATGCCCGAGGTTTTGACTATTGTAATATGAAATGATTTGTTGATAAATTGATGTGATTATAGACAGCACGGATAAGACAGGGAAAGCCGGAAAGAAGAAGGAAATTATATGCGAGGATGAGCCCTCGCGCATATGCGCGACCCCGCCAGGCGCATATGCGTGAGGTAGGCAGAGAACCTCACGCATATGCGTGACATGGATCCGCGCATGTGCGCGAGGATGGCAGAGAGTTGTGAAGAACCTCGCGCATATGCACCGAGTGAGGACGCGCGTATGCGCGAGTTACCATGATGACACACGTCGAGACAGAATGTCTCGCGCATATGCGCCGAGGAGGGTCGCGTATATGCGTGAGACGTGCTGTGCAAACATGAAGCCACTTGCCGTTTAACATGCATTGATATATATATGTTCCTTCCTCAGAATTCAGAAAAGGGAAAAATGAGAAAAGCTCCAAGGGAAAAGCTCAACATTCCTTAAATCATAGATTTGTGATTGTGCAAAATCCGCCCGTCTGAATTTCAATCCAACTTCAGTACACTGATCCTCTCGTTACAGGCTTCGACAGGACGTAAGTTATATTACGTTTTGTTATGATTTGAGATTATGCTATTGGAAGAATCGGATATGATTCATATATGGTGTTCCTGACATGTTAGACATAGTATAATCCAAACTGAATTGAAGAACGGATACCGTATGAAATTGTTATGAATTTCAGAGTTGATTTGATTGAGATGTGATATCAGATTTATATTGTATCGATTATGAGATGTTGGGATTGTTATCTGATTGATATTGTATTGCTGGGTATATTGAGATTGTATCGTTATGCCGTTGGAACAGAATTTTATTGATTTCTGATTATATCCAGCATTGATTGGAGTTTTATATTGATATTATACTTCTCGATATTGTCATTTCCAGATTGATATTGATAGGCTTTGAATCAGAGACTTCGACAGAGTCATATTGACAGAAAGAAAGATATAAATCAATGTTGATCCGGGATTGCACAACTCGAGTTTGATTTAACTTGAGTTTCCCAAAATCACATACTGAATTGTTATTGCCTCGATATGTTGCAATGTTTGAGATTGATTTGCTTATTTTATTGATTTATAGCAAAGCATGAGTTAGAGTCTTGGGCAGATGTGCCTAGTCTTTGGCAGAACCGCCAAGTCACTGGACTTTTGGGTATATATCGATGTGTTTAGGAGTAGATCGACTTCTATTGCAGATATTAGATAAAGATAGTCAAAGTCTGGGAATAAGAACATACCACCATCTAGCTGGGGAGAGTAGGTGGGAGAACGTTGCATTCTTATTCAACCGTGATCCCTAGATTAGAGATGAGTCGAGTCTGAAATGACGAGTCCAGAGTTTTATTTACAGTTTTATATCGATACATGTCCTTCCGATTTGATACATGTTATTGATATCTGTTTCATGCTTTTATATCTGTTTATATGATTGCATGTATACATTGTTTATATTGGGATGTATTTCTCACCGGAGTTATCCGGTTGTTGTCTTGTTTGTATGTGTCCATGACAACAGGTGGGACATGACCAGTGTCAAGAAGAGGATAAGAGAGGACAAGTTAGCGTGGAGATCCGGACCAGAAGTAGAATAGGATCAGCACTTGATATTTAGTGATTGAATCCTAGATTGACAGGAATGTATTTAGTACAAGACCTGTACTTTTACTTTTGATATGTATATCAGATTGATTACAGTACGTTTCCGCATTTGTATTTAAAAAAAAAAATTAGAACCTGTTTATCTTAATTGATTAAATTATTCCCAAGAACGATTAAGAAATGAATTCATGTCCGGGTCCCCATAGCAGGTCGTATCAGAGCAGTAGGTTCCTTAGACTGAGATAAGAGCTAGTGAGCGGGGTAGAATGAGTTTTCTTTCCTTGCTTTTGATTGCTAGCATGCCTTACTGTTTTGAAATGCATGTTTACCTGTTTATCTGATTTGATTGTAAACATGTGTTATTGAGAATGAATCAGAACCGATTCGTGATCGGCAGTAAGATGATCAGGGGAGGACTGAAACAGGTTTATTGTATTTGGTTGCTAATCCTTTTGGTAATCAGATATGTCTCCTCGAAGAGTACCAGAACAGGGTGGTACTTCTGCTAATCCGATGGATGTGACAGCAACACCGATGAAAACATTAATGAAGATGTTTCAGTCGTTTAAACCCCCAACCTTGAAAGGAACAGAGACTTCTGTTGACTGTGAGTGTTGGTTGTTGATATTGAGATGCTGTTTGATTCCTTGGATTACACAGATGAGCGACGAGTCCGATTGATAGGGCACCAGTTGCATGACGTTGCAAACAACTGGTGGATCACAACAAAGAAAGCATTGGAGCACCGAGGTACGACTATTACTTGGAATGTCTTTAAATCTGAGTTTTATCAGAGATTTTTCCCAGTGTCGTACAGGAAAGACAAGGGGGCAGAGTTTGCCAATATGAGACAGGGTCAGTTAAATATTGAAGAGTATGTTGCCAAGTTCTCTACTTTGTTGCGTTTTGCTCCACATGTCACCGAGAATGACGAAGCTGTTGCTGATCTGTTCATCAATGGGCTGAATCCTGAGATCTTTACATTGGTGAACACCAGGCGACCGAATAACTTTGCTGATGCCCTGAATAGAGCTAAAGGAGCAGAAGCTGGTCTGATGAGACAGAAAGGAGCTTCGTATGTTCCTCCAGCACCGAGACCACAGCAACCCCCTCCCAGATTTGAGAGTGGCAGCAGCAGTGGTGGAAAGAAAGATTTATTCAAAGCTCGAGGAAAGCAGTTCAAGAAGTCAGGGAGCAGTTCCTCTAGCTCTGGTGGTTCCCGATAGAGCCAGAGCTATACTGGAGTGTATTGCAGAACTTGCGGAGGGAGACATCCGACCGAGCAATGCCAAGGAGTATCTGGTAGTTGCAACATTTGCAGACAGCAGGGACGCTTTGCTAGGGTGTGTCCACAGAGAGGTTCCCAGAGATTCCAGGGAGTGGAGTCATCTTGATCAGTGGCTCAGAAAGGTGGACGATCGTCAGCTGTTCATTCCTTTCAGCCACCACCGACTACTACTTCGTCACAGCAGAGGCCAGGAGGAAGCCAGACAGTTAGCCAGCCTCCTAGACAGCAGGCCATAGTATTTGCTTTGACAGAGGATCAGGCTCAGGAAGCACCAGGCGATGTTGTTGTAGGTAACTGTTCTTTATGTGGTTATCCTGCTTATGTATTGATAGATACAGGTGCTTCTCATATATTTATTTCGGAGAGATTTGCATTGAGTCATGCATTGCCTGTTGAGTCTTTATCTGCTGTATTGTCTGTCTCTTCTCTTTTGGGGACAGGTTTGATATCAGTGAATTCTTTGAAACATTGTATGTTACAGTATGACGGACATGAGATTGAGTTAGATTGCATCGTACTTGGGTTGTCTGATTTTGTCTGTATTATCGGTATTGATATGCTGACCAAGTACAGAGCTACTGTTGATAGTTTCCATAAGATTGTGAGATTCAGACCGGATATGGTTGGTGAGTGGAAATTCTACGGTAAGGGTTCTAGATCTAGAATTCCTTTGATATCCTTATTGTCTATGACTCGATTATTACAGAAAAGAGCGGAGGGATTCCTTGTCTATTCAGTTGATTTACTGAAGTCGAGTCCATCATTGGATGATTTGCCAGTGGTATGCGAGTTTGCTGATGTCTTCCCAGATGAGATTCCGGGTTTGCCTTCGATTCGAGAGATAGACTTCAGCATTGAATTGGTACCTGGTACAGTTCCGATTTCTAGAGCTCCGTACAGAATGACACCGATTGAGTTGAAAGAATTGAAAGAGCAGTTGGAAGATTTACTGGCCAAGGGATACATCAGACCGAGTGTTTCGCCTTGGGGTGCTCCAGTATTGTTTGTGAGAAAGAAGGACGGTTCTATGAGACTTTGTATTGATTACCGGCAACTAAACAAGGCTACGGTGAAGAACAAATACCCTTTGCCTCGTATTGATGAATTATTTGATCAGTTGCAGGGTTCTTCTGTTTATTCCAAGATCGATCTGAGATCTGGATATAATCAGCTGAGAGTCAGAGATTCTGATATCTCGAAGACAGCGTTCAGAACCAGGTATGGACATTATGAGTTTATTGTCATGCCGTTTGGATTGACTAATGCTCCAGCTGTATTTATGGGTCTAATAAACCGTGTATTTCAGAGATATCTGGATGATTTTGTAATTATATTTATTGATGACATTTTGATATATTCGAAGAATATGATTGATCATGCTGAGCATCTGAGAACTGTATTTAGAATTCTGAGGGCTGAGAAATTGTATGCCAAACAGTCCAAATGTGAGTTTTGGCTGAGACAGGTGGTATTTCTGGGTCACATTATATCTGGAGATGGGATTTCTGTTGATCCTAGTAAGGTTGAGGCAGTGATCAGTTGACCGAGGCCGAAATCTGTGCCAGAAATACGCAGCTTTATGGGTTTGGCAGGATATTACCATCGATTTATTAATGATTTTTCGAGTATTGCTAAACCTATTATTCAGTTGACTCAGAAGAATGCTCCATTTGTTTGGTCAGAAAACTGTGAGTCCAGTTTTCTTGAGTTAAAGAAGAGATTGACCAGTGCTCCGATCTTGACTATTCCATTAGGTACTGGTGATTTCGTTGTTTATTGCGATGCTTCTCACAGAGGATTGTGTTGTGTTTTGATGCAGCGGGGACATGTGATTGATTATGCCTCGATATAGTTGAAGCCACATGAATCTCGCTACCCAATTCATGATCTTGATTTGGCATCCATCGTATTTGCATTGAAAATATGGCGACACTACCTATACGGTGAGAAGTTCGAGATTTATTCTGATCATAAAAGCTTGAAATATCTCTTACAATCAGAGTTGAATATGAGGCAGCGAAGATGGCTCGATTTGCTTAAAGACTTTGATCGTGAGATCAAATACTATCCGAGGAAGTCCAATGCAGCAGCTGATGCACTGAGTCGAAAGGTATGTTCTTTATCCTTATCGACGATTGGTGTTTCGAATTTGATAGAAGATTGCTATTTGTCTGGATTAGTATTTGAGACAGATTGTAGATCATTGAGACTTTTTACTGTTCAATTTGAACCAGAGCTGATTTTGAGAATGAAAGCGGCTCAGAAAGTTGATCAGAATGTTCAGAATTCGATATCGATGGTCAGAGCAGGGCATCGATCTGAGTATCAGGTACATAACAGTGTACTGTATGTGAATAATCATATTGTTGTGCCAGATGTTTCGGATTTGAAACGACAGATATAGTCAAAAGCACACAGCAGTCGATTCAGTATTCATCCTGGTGGCAGAAAAATGTATAATGATTTGAAAAGACAGTTTTGGTGGAAACAGATGAAAGCTGATATTGCTGAATTTGTATCCAAATGTCTGAATTGCCAACAGGTGAAAGCAGAGAGAAAGAAACCAGGAGGACTGTTACAGAGCTTATCTATTCTTGAATGGAAATGAAATCACATTTCCATGGATTTTGTGACGAAGCTACCACGATCCTCCCGAGGTTGTGATGCGATTTGGGTTGTGATTGACAGATTGACCAAATCCGCATGTTTTATTCCGTACAAGATGAAGTACAGACAAGACAAAATGGCATATATTTATGTCAGAGAGGTGGTCAGGCACGGAGTGCCGAAGTCGATTGTTTCAGACCGTGATCCTCGGTTTACTTCGCACTTTTGGCACAGTTTATAGCAGGCTCTAGGTACAAAGTTACATCTGAGTACCGCATATCATCCACAGACTGACGAACAGTCAGAGAAGACTATCCAGACATTGGAAGATATGCTTAGAGCTGTAGTGCTTGATTTTAGCACTAGTTGGCATGATTCATTACCACTTTGTGAGTTTTCGTACAACAACAGTTATCAGACGAGTATTGAGATGGCACTGTTTGAAGCGTTGTACGGTAAGAAGTGCTGATCCTATCTTTATTGGGACAATATCTCTGAGGTACCTGAGACTGAACTTGATATGATCAGAGATATGACAGAAAAAGTGAAGCTAATTCAGAAGAGGATGAAGGCAGCTCAAGATAGACATGCCATATATGCCAATGTTTGACATACACCGTTGGTATTTGAGGCAGGAGACCGAGTATTTTTGAATATTTCACCGTTCAGAGGAGTTGTCAGATTTGGCAAAAAAGAGAAATTGTCTCCACGTTATATTGGGCCGTATGAGGTTCTCGAAAAGATAGGAGATCGTGCCTATTGACTCGCCCTACCGCCTTCACTATCTGGAATACATGATGTCTTTCATGTTTCTTTATTGAGGAAATATTTTTCCGATGCTTCACATGTCATTCAGTCTGAGTTACTTTGTAAAGCCGATCCAGATTCTAGATCGTAAAGAAAAGCAGCTCAGAACGAAGACTATTCCGCTTGTGAAAGTTCAGTGGAGTCGTCATGGCATTGAAGAAGCTACCTGGGAGACTGAGTCGGACATGAGACAGAGGTTCCCATAGTTATTTCACTGATGTGAGTCTTTTTATTCAGCTTCTGTTATACATTTCTTTCTGATACGATTTAATTGCCTGTGATTTCGGGGACGAAATCGTATCTTTGGGGGGGAGAAATGTAATGCTCGAGGTTTTGATTATTGTAATCTGAAATGATTTGTTGATAAATTGATGTGATTATAGACAGAACGGATCAGACCGGGAAAGCCGGAAACAAGAAGAAAATTATGTGCGAGGATGAGCCCTCACGCATATGCGCGACCCCGCCAGGCACATATGCGCGAGCTAGGCAGAGAACCTCGTGCATATTTGCGACATGGATCCGCGCATGTGCGCGAGAATGGCAGAGAGTTGTGAAGAACCTTGCGCATATGCGGCGAGTGAGGGCGTGCATATGCGTGAGTTACCATGATGACACGCGCCGAGAAGGGTCGCGCATATGCGCGAGACGTGCTGTGCAAACATGAAGCCACTTGCCCCTTAACATGCATTGATATATATATGTTCCTTCCTCAGAATTCAGAAAAAGGAAAAACGAGAAAAGCTTCAAGGGAAAAGCTTAACATTCCTTGAATCGTAGATTTGTGATTGTGCAAAATCCGCCCGTCCGAATTTCAATCCGACTTCACTACAGTTATCCTCTCGTTACAGGCTTCGACAGGACGTAAGTTTTATTACGTTTTGTTATGATTTGAAATTACGCTATTGGAAGAATCGGATATGATTCATATATGGTGTTCCTAACATGTTAGACATAGTATAATCGAAACTGAATTGAAGAACGGATACCGTATGGAATTGTTATGAATTTCAGAGTTGATTCGATTGAGATGTGATATCATATTTACATTGTATCGATTATGAGATGTTGGGATTGTTATCTGATTGATATTGTATTGCTGGGTATATTGAGATTGTACCTTTATGCCGTTGGAACAGAATTTGATTGAGTTCTGATTATATCCAGTATTGATTGGAGTTGTATATTGATATTATACTTCTCGATATTGTCATTTCCAGATTGATATTGATAGGCTTTGAATCAGAGACTTCGACAGAGTCAGATTGACAGAAAGAAAGGTATAAATCAATGTTGATCCGGGATCGCACAAATCGAGTTTGATTTAACTTGAGTTTCCCAAAATCAGATACTGAATTGTTATTTCCTCGATATGTTGCAATGTTTGAGATTGATATGCTTATTCTATTGATTTATAGCAAAGCATGAGTTAGAGTCTTGGGCAGATGTGCCTAGTTTTTGGCAGAACCGCCAAGTCACTGGACTTTTGGGTATATATCGATGTGCTTAGGAGTAGATCGACTTCTATTTCAGATATTCGATATAGATAGCCAAAGTCTGGGAATAAGAACATACCACCATCTGGCTGGGGAGAGTATGTGGGAGAACGTTGCGTTCTTATTCAATTGGGATCCGTAGATTATAGATGAGTCGAGTCTGAAATGACGAGTCCAGAGTTTTATTTACAGTTTTATATCGATACATGTCTTTCTGATTTGATACATGTTATTGATATCTGTTTCTTGCTTTTATATTTGTTTATATGATTGCATGTATATATATTGTTTATAATGGGATGTATTTCTCACCGGAGTTATCCGACTGTTGTCTTGTTTGTATGTGTGCATGACAACAGGTGGGACAGGATCAAGGTCAAGAAGAGGATAAGAGAGGACAAGTTAGTGTGGAGATCCGGACCAGAAGTAGAATAGGATCAGCACTTGATATTTAGTGATTGAATCCTAGCTTGACAGGAATGTATTTAGTACAAGACCTGTACTTTTACTTTTGATATGTATATCAGATTGATTACAGTACGTTTCCTCATTTGTATTTAAAAAAAAAAATTAGAACCTGTTTATCTTAATTGATTAAATTATTCCCAAGAACGATTAAAAAATGAATTAGCGTCCGGGTCCCCACATTTAAAAAAAATAATTTTGCATTTTAAATTAGTAGATGTTTTAGTTGCTATCAGAGCAAGGGTTCCTGCATAAGGTTTCTCCGCCAACTACTTCCGCTCAGTCTTCAAGCCTCAAGTTTGTAAGCTTTTATGATTTAAATGTTTTAAATGATTTACTGCTATCACCTGTATGATTACATGAATTATGATTTACATTACATATTTAAATGCTTTCAAGATTTAAGGATTTTTGTTTTAAAAACTTGATTAAATTGCATGATGAGTTAAGTTTAGAATTGGACTGTATTCAGATATCATGCCTCCAGACGTGCCCCCATTGCTGATAGACATGATGATATTCCTGGAGGCGGTAGAGTCCCACCACCACCACCATCGTCGCCGCCTATGGATGCAGTCACCCGTGTTCTGGAGGGTATGGCTAGATTGCTGGAGCAGGTACAGCAAGCTCCCAAACCGCAGATCGATATTATGGAGAAGTTTAGACGGCTCAACCCGAAGGAGTTCGGGGGTACCACTGATCCATTCTTGACAGAGGGATGGATTAGATCACTGGAGAATGCATTTTGAGTACTTACAGATGAGAGATGTCGACTGGGTCAGGTGCGCCACCAATAGGCTGAGGGATGATGCATCCCTATGGTGGGAGTGAGCCGTGCATTCAGTGGACTTGGCAACTCTCACATTGGACAGATTCAATGAGATGTTCTATGGGAAGTACTTTCCAGCTGACGTCATGGACTGCCTGACGAGGGAGTTATTGAGTCTCCGATAGGGGGACTTATATGTGGCGGAGTTTATCCGCAAGTTTGACAAGGGCTTCAATTTTGTGCCCATGATAGATAGAGATGCTGCTTAGAAGCTGTGGCATTTCTTGGATAAACTGAGTTCCAACCTTCGTGGGGACGTCATGCTGATGAGGTCGTCAGGTTATGATGAGGCCACCGCCTGCGCTTTTCTGGCAGAGCAGGCTCTGCGGGACATAGACTTTGAGATGCAAAAGAAGCGACATCAGACTCAGTCCTGTTCCCAGCCGCAGAAGAAACAATATTCAGGGCCACCGAGGCAACAAGGGCAGCAGAAGCCCCAGGGATAGTTTATGAGGCACCTGCAGCAGAGACCTCCTCAAGCGCAGGGCCGCCTAAGCCAGAGGGAGGACAGCCTTGCAGTCAGTGAAAAAGGTTCCATTTCGGCGAGTGCAGATGGGACCTTTAAATGCTTCATTTGCGGACAGGAGGGCCATAAAGTAACAGACTGTCCTAGGAACAAGGGCCCACTACTGGCCGGGCATATGTGATGCGTGATGAGGAGGCCGAGGCAAAGCAAGACTCGACGTTGATTACTTATAACCCTTATGTTTAAGATTCAAAAATTATCGCTCGATTTCATGGGAATATGGTTGTTGTGAATTATTGTTGGATTGATAACATAAAAGGAATTAAGATGCATGCTCTACCTAGTTGGGATTAAGAATTTAATTGGTTAGTTTGGAAATTTTATGGACCCAATTGAAATAACCGATAATTTGAGTACCTAATTGCTAAAATCGAGATTTTGGGGATTTAATTATAATTTTATTTTGAGAATTGTACGATTGTTTTGGGGTTAAAATTTGAAATTTTAAAGGATTCAATTTGCAAAATTTTGAAACTTTAATGGCTAAATTGCAAATTCCGAATTTTTGAGGGATACTTGGGTTAATCAGTAATTTTTCGAGGATTTTGAAATAATTTCTGTAAAGAAATTATTTATGTGTCAACACGATTAGATTTGATGGTATGTTTTTTCGTAGGGAGGATATATAATTCAGGTGTAGCCATGCATGCATTGCAAGATTCAGGGGCTACACATTTGTTTATATCCGAATATTTTGTCAAGCGACTAGGAATCATACCAGTAGCGACGGATTTAGGGTTCATGGTATCGATCCCATCCGAGGATCAGATGTTCACTTCCAAGATAGTTAATAGATTGGAGCTTTAGTTACTAAAATATACAGTGCATGCAGATTTGATAATGCTACCGTTGAGTTCGACATTATTCTGCGTATGGACTGACTTTCTTTGAACGGGGCTGTCATAACTTTCGAAAGAGATCAGTGTTTGTCCGACCGCCCAGGGGGAAGAAGTTTATTGTTGAGGCAGCCACGCACCAGCAGATGGCGCACGTCATTTCCTGCTTGCGTGCGAGGAAGCTTATGAAAAGAGGCTGTCAGGCATTCTTAGCCAGCATTGTATCAATGACAGAACTAGTCAGTCGGAGGCTCGAGGATGTGGATGTAGTCAGTGAGTTCTCTAGTTTTTTCCCTGATGATGTTTCAGGCATTCCTCCATACAAAGATGTGGACTTCTCTATTGAGCTCATGCCAGGTACAGTACCGATCTCTAAGGCACCCTACCGTCTAGCACTTGCCGAGATGAAAGAACTAAAAGATCAGATATTGTATTTGCTAGATAAGGGTTTCATTAGCCATAGATTTTCTCCAAGGGGCGCACAAGTTCTGTTTGTCAAGAAGAAGAATTGCAGCATGCGACTGTGCATTGAATACCGAGAGCTTAACATGGTCACAATGAAGAACAAGTATCTGTTGCCGAGGATCGAGGATTTTTTTGATCAGCTTCAAGGAGCATCAGTGTTCTCAAAGATAGACCTCCGATCTGGAGACCATCAGCGGAAGGTCAGGAAGTCTGACGTGCATAAGACAGCTTTCTGGACGTGTTATGGGCATTATGAGTTTATGGTGATGGACTTTAGTTTGACCAACGCTCCATGGATCTTCATGGATCTAATGAATCACGTGTTTCAGCCATACTTGGAACAGTTCGTCGTAGTTTTCATTGACAATATCATGAACTATTTGAGGAACAGAGAGGAGCATAGCTAGCATCTGAGGACCATACTGCACACTTTACAGGATAGACGGCTGTAGGCCAAGTCAGTAAGTGCGAGTTCTGGCTTGACAGGGCGACATTCTTGGGCTACATTGTGTCTCAGGATGGCATTGAGGTCGACCACAGTAAGGTCGAACAAGTCAGAGATTGGACAATGCCTAAGAGCGTGTCATTGATCTGTAGCTCCTTAGGATTGGCTGTGTACTACAAGAAATTCATTTAAGGCTTCTCTTCTATCACGGTGCCTATGACCACCTTGACGAAGAAGAATGCCAAGTTTATCTGGGGATCTGAGTGCCATGATATCTTTGACAAATTGAAGCTAGCATTGACCACATCACCAATTTTATCTATTCCATCAGGGCAACGAGAGTATGTGGTTTACACATATGCTTCGAAGCTCGGTTTGGGTGCGGTTCTGATGCAGCATGACAGAGTTATAACATACGCGTCCAGGCAGCTCAAGGTCCATGAGAAGAATTATCCGACTCATGAACTCGAGTTAGCAACAGTTGTATTTTCCCTGAAGATTTGTAGACACTAACTGTATGGGGAGAAGTACAGGATTTTTACCGATCACAAGAGCCTGAAGTAATTTTTCACACAGAAAGAGCAGAATATTAGACAGAGGAGATGGCTAGAGCTAGTGAAGGACTATGACTGTGAGATTAGCTACCTTCCGAGTGAGGCTAATGTGTTTGCAGATGCTCTGAGCAGGAAGCACATAGTGATTGCCCATTTTTCGGTACAGAGACCGCTGCAGGCAGAGATTCAGATATTTGAGCTTGCAGTTTATTCTAGGGGCGATGCCCCAAATCTTGCTACTCTGACAGTACAACCGACATTGAGAGACAGAATCCGGGAAGGGCAGTCTTCTGACGAGCAGTTGCAGAAGTGGAGGCAGAGGGACGAGCCTAAGGGCTAGAGACTGTATGCAGTTGTGGATGACATAGTCAGATATAGGGACTGCCTATGGGTTCTTGGCAATGATTCCCTGAGAGAAGATATCTTGAGCGAGGCACACAGCACCCCGTACTCCATCCATTCAGGGAGTACAAAGATGTATAAATACCTTCAGACTCTTTATTGATGGCCGGGGATGAAGCGAGATATTCTGCATTTTGTTTCCGAGTGTTTGACTTGTCAGCAGGTCAAGGCAGAGCATCAGATACCTGCAAGAAAGCTGAGACCACTCCCTATTCACGAGTGGAAATGGGAGAACATCACCATGGATTTTGTGACAGGGCTTCCGAGGATTACTTGAGTTATAATGTCATCTGGTTGATAGTTGATCGGCTCACCAAATCATCTCACTTTCTATCGATCAAGAAGACTTTAACCATGACTCAGTACACAGAGCTGTATATCATAGAGATAGTTAGGCTGAATGAGATTCCAGTGTCCGTCATGTCAGACAGGGATCCGAGCTTCACATCTACGTTCTTGAAGTGTCTAGACCAGGAATTGGGTACTAAGCTGTTGTTCAGTACTGCCTTCCATCCTTAGACAGACAAACAGTCAGAGAGGGTGATTTAGATTCTTGAGGACCTACTCCGAGCGGCATGATCGAATTCTATGGCAGTTCGGAGCCGAAGTTACCTCTCGTGGAGTTCACATACAACAACAATTATCAGGTATCGATCGGTATGGCTCCATACGAGGAACTGTATGGGAGAAAGTGTAGTTCGCCAGTTTTTGGGATGAGGTAGGAGAGAGAGCAGAGTTGGGTCCGGAAATTTTCAGGAAGACAGCAGAGTTAGTAGTTAGGATTCGAGACAGGATGAGGACTGCTCAGAGCCGTTAGAAAAGTTATGCAGATAAGATTTTGGAGGACCAACTCCGAGCTTGCATGATCGACTTCCAGGTCAGTTGGGAGCCAAATTTACCTCTTGTGGAGTTCACGTACAACAACAGTTATCAGACATCAATCGGTATGGCTCCATACGAGGTACTGTACGGGAGGAGATGTAGGTCACCAGTTTATTGGGATGAGTTAGGAGAGTGAGCAAATTTGGGTCTGGATATTGTCAAGCAGACAGTAGAGTTAGATGTCAGGATTCAAGACATAATGAAACCTGCTCAGAGCCATCACAAGATTTATTTTAATCCGAGGCGGCGAGATCTGGAGTTCGCAGTAGGAGATCATGTTTTCCTGAAGGTCGCACCAATGAAGGGTGTGATGAGGTTCGGGAAGAAGGGCAAGGTTAGCCCTAAATTCATCGGGCTATTCGAGATCCTAGAAAGAATCGGGACACTTGCTTACAGAGTTGCATTGTCACCGAATCTGTCGGGAGTTCATAATGTGTTCCACGTCGCTATGCTGCGAAATTACATGTCAAATCCTTCGCATGTGCTGAACTATGAGCCACTCCAGCTGACATCGCACCTGTCTTTGGAGGAGAAACCCACTCAGATACTGGACAGACAGAAGAATAGGCTCTAGAACAAAGTGATCATCATGGTAAAATTCAAGTTGCTGAATCATTCCGAGGAAGAAGCCACATAGGCTCAAGAACAAGGTGATCCCCACGTGTTTTTTGACACGTTATGATTTTATACGACACGTTTAAATTCATGTTTTTAAGTTCACGAAATTTATGTTGTTTACGGTATTTTTAACTGTTGGGTTCTACGTATATGTATTTTCTATTAACGGTGCAGACGTGTTTAGTCTTTAGACTCACTAGGCGTGTTTCATGCAGGTGAGCATTTAGATGAGGAGACTGGGGGCACCAAACTCTAAGTAGGTTGGGCCGGATGTGCGAGCACGACCCGAGGACCACACTTTTTCGCACATTACGTTTTCTTGAGCTTTTAGTAGACATGAGCGATTTTATATGTTTTACGTTATGCTGTTGATCTTCAGAATTTTACCTGTCTTATTTTAATTATGCATACTGGTGGGACATGTTGGCATTATTTTTATTGCAACATTTTATCTGTCGAATGTTACGGGTGTTATTTTTAAATGGTATTTTTTTTCAAGGGAGTTGCATGCATGCAAATTATTTAAATGTTTATTTTAAAAAATGTG
Source organism: Primulina tabacum (assembly GCF_025594145.1). NCBI lineage: Eukaryota > Viridiplantae > Streptophyta > Magnoliopsida > Lamiales > Gesneriaceae > Primulina > Primulina tabacum. Next base: position 16,048,388 of record NC_134565.1, read on the forward strand.
AGATTTTTAAAAAAAAATTAAAAACATTTCTGCATTTTAAATTAGTAGATGTTTTACACACACATATATAATTAAATAATCATTATTATTTATTTAATTACTTTTTAGTTACCTAATTAATCCTAGGTTCTTTTCGAATATTTTATGAGAATCTTATACTTAATAACTGCTACTAATAATTTATTATTTAATTAGTATATTCTAAATTCAAAGATAAATAATTTTGAACTCATTATAGTCTCAATCGACGAGTAGACAACATCGATGTATTGAGAGTACAAATCTCGTTCATATAATGAAAAACGAACATTTCAAAGGTCAAATTTTACATTAATCAATTTTGGACAGCTGTCAGTTTTGTTAACTCTTTCACTAAAACAAAACATTTCACTCTTCTCACTTAATTATCCGTTAAGCTAACTCCGTAACTTCCAATCATGAAATATAAACCCCTTTATAAGCAATCTGTTTGATCTCCATCAAATTACAATAACCAAATTCAACTCCTTGAATTCGACTATCTCAACGGTATCACAGAATCTGATACTTGTGAGACCCTCAAAGGTTAGAGATAGCTAATAGTGTGTTAACTTCATGCGATTTAGAACAAATTTTGTTCTTATTCGGCTTACCCTTATTAGGTCAATTCTTTTCATCAACCCCTTGATCAAGAACGTCAAAACTCAAGTTTGATTGCACTCATCTGATCATTGTAAGATCGTCTAGTAGCACCACCCCATTACCCTTAGGTATGACTTATATTACCTGTAAGAACCACTAAGTTATAGTTCGCGTACAGTACGATTCCTTCAATTAATATATCCCGATCGAATTTGTAATTATTAATATATCGAGAGCTTGAAATGAATTCGATAACAATGTGATGTAGCTTTGAGTAGTAGTGATATGAAATTTGCAACTGAGAAAACACCTTTCCAAAATGCAACTAAAGAAAAACATTTCCAAAATGCAAATGTCTTACTCTTGCCAGATATTCATTGTACTATTAACTCATCAGAACACATACCATATCTTCACCCATAGGCGAGCTGTAAATCCCCTACTATAATGTGTATTGGCTACAACATATTTGAAAACTACTGTGCCACCTGATGACTCTCCGTGGAGTCGGTAAATGAATCAAAGTGCTTGTAAGTACACAAAGCCTCCATGTTGTCACGTGTCAAAAGATTAATAGTGTACAATCATAACAGTGGACTATTCTATTCGATTAGTTAAAATCACTTCAACAGTCCGATAATTGTTTAGTGCCTTATCAAATGATCAATCATCTGTATGAATAAATATCTTCATGCACTTTTGGAATGTCGATGCAGCCGTCGTCGAATCTTTTCGCAATTTTGGAATTTCTCATAGGGAGGGGAGAAGGTGGGATTGTCATTGTGTATGAAGGTGTTGAGGTTGCCCCTCACTCAGTTTGAACAGGTGGGTATTGGAGACCGATAATCTCTCAATAATTCATGTAATTGACAAGCTAGCCTTATCCACACTCTTCGGATGCATAAACGATTTCAGAAATTAGGAGTGTTTGCTCCCAAATTAAAGATGGAGCTGCTATTATACGATTACCACGTGAAGCGAAGTTCGTGGCTCATCTCTTAGCAAATAGATATTAGAGTAGGTGTCCGACAAGCTAACTTGTGGCTCGGGCTTTATTGAATCTAATGTAAAACAATCTTTATTTTAATAATATTTTACGATTTTATTCGATTATGGCATTATACTTTATCTGTATAACCATGCAATCAGCATAGATAAATTCTTTGATTATACTTTAATACAAATGAATCGTAATTCGATGTTGAAACTCATTTGTAAACACTAAATAATCTAAATTTGTTCCTAGTCTATTCAGCCGCCTAAAACATGGATAAAGGTCGCTTGAGATCGAGACTAACATATGTGATGTTGTGTACCGCGTTTCTTGGTAAGGATATAGAGATGTCCAAACATGCAGATGGGTAGTCATATGATAATAATACCAAACTGTCCTATCGGACTTTCCAAATGGTTATCACTTATCGAGTGGAATAATCCACAGATGGTTGTATACCATTAGTCCTTTGACCCGGGACAATGTAGGGGCTTTATGTACTAGCATGCACTTTGATCCATTTACCGACTCCTTCGAGGGTCATCAGATGGCGAGGTTGGGTGTAGTTTCGAAATAAGTAGGAGCAAATGCATTGAAGTAAGGGATTCACCGTTCGCCTACGAGTGAAGATTTCCTATGTGATCTGATGAGTTAATAATGCAAGGAGTCTCTGGCCAGAGCAAGAAATGTGCTTTAGGGAAAGGTGTTTTCCTAATTACACATGCCATGCGACTATTGGTACCAAAAGATAAATCACATCATTATCTAATTCATATGAAACTCTCGATATACCAATGGTTGTAGATTCGATCGGGATACATGTGTTGAAGGGATCGTACTGTACGCTAACTATGACTAAAGGTTCTTGTAGGCACTATCAATGATACATAGGGGATCATGGGGCGATGCTACTAGACGCTTTTACCATGATCCGATGGGTGCAATCAGAAATGAGTTCTGACATTCTTGATTAAAGAGTTGATGAAAAGAATGGGGCAAACTAGGGTAAGCTCGAATAAGAATAAATGTTATTCTGAATCACATGGAGATGTGAACCACGGCTAGCTGTATCCCTGAACCATAGATGGTCACACAAGTTTCGGATTCTGTGTTCCCGTTGAGATAGTCAAATTTCAAGTAGTTGGAATTTGGCGACTATAGTTTGATGGAGATCAAACAAGAAGCTTATAAAGGAGTTTATGAGCTGATTCCATAGGATGGAAGAAATGGAAGTTGACATGATTGCTAAATAAGGAAGAAGAGTGGAACTGCTTGTTTTGTTAAGAAATTCACTAAAACTGGCAGCTGTCATATATGGTAAGTTCTAAATTTGGTAAGTGAAAATTTTGAAATTCGAAATTTTCGATTTTCATTATATGAACAAGATTTGTTTCCTTGGCACATCGACGCTTTAGGATCGTCGATCGGGTTATAATGAGTTCGGAATCATTTATTTAGTTAATTGAGAATTTAATAATTAAATAATTGTGCTAGTAGGGGTGACTAATAATATGCACAAATTCTCATATATTTTCTAGACGAATGTAGAATTAAATTAACCAAGAAGTTAATTTATAAATTAAATAATGGTAATTTAATTTAATTAATGTACATATATATTTTATATGGTGATATAAAATATGTGTATATGGTATTATTATATTATGTATTATTAAATGTTAATAATTACATTATATATTAATTATGTGAGAGTTTTAATATAATGATATTATTAGAATTCTTGTGAGAGAGGAACTCCTAATGAGATTAGGAGTCAACCTCTATACATACACCACTAGGACTCATAATAGAATACCATTGTGGGGACCCGGACGCTAATCATTCTCTTAATCATCATTAGGACAAGTTAATCAATGATAATAAATAGGGTCTAATTTTTTTTTTTTTAAAATGCGGAATGTAATGGGATTCAATCTAATATACATATCAGTATTAAAGTACAAGTCATGTACTATATATACAATCATTCAAACTAAGGTTTAACAACTAAATGTCAAGTGGCCAAACCCTATCTCTAATCCAAATCCGTAGTCTCCACTCTAATCACGATCTATCTTCATCTCCTCGACCCTGAACATGTCCCACCTGTTGTCATGCACACATACAAACAAGACAACAGCCGGATAACTTCGGTGAGAATTATATTTTCAGTATAAATCATGTATACATGCATTTCAAATAAGCAAGTATAAAAGCAAGAACAGATAATTATAAAATGAATCAAATCAGAAAACATAAACTCCGAATATAACATGTATCAAATCCGACACATGAATCAACACAGACTTTGAATCACACTTCGTGACTCTAGGACTCTGACTCGACTCGTCCTAATATAGGGATCCCGTTCGGAATAAGAACATATACCCACCTACACTCCCGATCGGGGTGGTGGCATGTTCTTATTCACGGACTTTGGCTCTTTCCATATCGAGCACCAGTAATAGAAGAAACTCCAATTCTATTCACTCCGTTATAGCCAAACGTCCGGTTTCTTGGCGAATCAGCCACAGACTGGGCCTATCGACCCTTGCGTCCATATCGAACATCAGTAATAGAAGAAACTCCAATTTTATCCTCTTCGATATAGCCAAACCTCGGTGACAATGTGCAATGGGCCAATGACGATTCTATCACAATCAGGCACCTCTGTCACGAGATCAAATATGTACGACTAGGCACATCTGCCTATGACTCAACACATACATTGTCTATAAATCCATAGACTAAATATATCAATCATATTCAATTGCAAATAACAATGCAATAACATAAATTATGTGATTTTGGGAAACTCAAGTCGAATCCAACTCGAGTTGTGCAATCCCGCATCAACATCAATTTATACCTTTCGTTTCGTCGCTCTCAGTCTCTCGAAGTCTTTAACTCACTGCCTGTCAATATCAATCTGGCAATGACATATCGAATGTATCGTATAAATATACAACTCAATTAACAATCTGTTCTGATCAATACTCAATCAAAATACAATCTGATCAATGTCAACAAAGTATGATACAGTCTCAATAAATACTGAATCTGATCAATATCAATCTACTGATGTTTCGGCGGCATAACAATACGGTCTCGATAATCCCGTCAATTTCAATATCACAGATATAATATCACGACTCAGAATCGATATCAACACAAATCATAACTTCAATAATAAAAGGTCATACTCTCAAATATGTACAATCTCAGTCATATCATTACAGAAAAATCATAACAATTGCATACACAGTCTGTTTTTCGATCTGACTTCAATTATATACTGACCAGCAAATCAAGAACACAATACATCAGTCAAATCATAATTCCCCCAATTTCATAATTTCAAATCGTATCTAAACGTAACAAAACTTACGTCCTGTTGAAGCTGTCGTCGCTAGGAACTCGGTGCTGTACTCATATTTAAATTCAAACGGGCGGATCGTTCGCAATTCAAAATCAGAACTTGAGCCGTCTCCTCGTTTCTTTTTCTTCCTTCTGAACAATACTTAACTTTGTATGATATATATATATATACATCATGCATATCCAAGCAACGTGGCTTATTCTTTGTAATACACGTCTCGCGCATATGCGCGACATCACTCGGCGCATATGCGCGAGACACAATTTCTCGGCGCGTGTGTCTCGGCAGCTCGTGCATGTGCGCCCAGCCTTCTCGACTCAACACCCACTTTACGCACAACCCGCGCATATGTGCGACCACCTCTCGTGCATATGCGCGCGGTCTTCTGCCACCCACCCGCATATACGCGGCTCCTTGTCGCGCATATGCGCGAGGTGTTCTGTCCTCGCACATATTCCATGATTTCTTCCGTCTTTTTGGTTTAGTCTTTCCCGTCTATAATCACATTAATTATCCCCAATTATTTTAGATTAACAGGATAAAATTCTCGGGCCTTACATTTCTCCCCCCTAAGATACGATTCGTCCCCGAAATCACAGGCAATCAAGTCAAATATCCAATCAGATACCAATGGAGGTATATACCGAAGCTAAAAGAAAACTCACCTTAAGGAAATGATGCTAGAATCTTTATTTCATCTTAGACTCTGTCTCCCAAATAGCTTCCTTGATGCCCTAACCATTCCTTTGAACTTCCAGTAACGGAATAGTTTTATCCTGAATCATCTTTCTTCCTTTACTGATTCTGATTTCAATCTGGAATAATGCTTCAAGTATTATAGTATCATAATATAACTCGAAGTATTTCTGATAAAATTAATTTCAAAATATTGCTTATACAACATCCGTATATACCCACTAACAGCTCATAACACATCAATACTATCATCTCCTATCAATCTGATAATTTCAATCAGGGTTATATTCAATTTTCAACCTCAAATATCAACAGTCATCATCCGACGTTGACATATTCAGTCTATTTATTCTGAGCTATCTCTATTCTCTTCTAAATCAGTTTCAATTTCTTTTTCTTATCTCTGATCCCATCAAATTCAATCTCATATATCACCGAGATATAATCCCCATACGAAGAAAATCTGCAGTTTTCACTGTACAATGCCTCGAATGATACTATCTCGATACCCATCTGATAACTATCGTTATATGGTAATTTACAAGTGACAATAAATCATGTCAACTAGTGCTAACATCTAGCACTACAGTTCCTGGATATCCTCCAGTATCAGGATAGTTCGCTCCGACTATCCGTGGATCTATACACGATAGGGGAAAGATCTTGTTGTATAATCTGCCAAAAGTACAAAATCAACCAAAAATCGTGGTATGATAAAATCAACTTTGGCATTCAGTGCAATTTGTCTACTTTTCTGACATACAACTCATTAATAGAATTATATCTGTAGGTTTTCATGTATGAGCTAGCACTCGCAGACTAGATCAGTCTGTTACTCCTAACTCAATCAATGCTCAATTCCAAAAGGAATGCGATAGCTTCATCACGATATCCCTGGAAATATAATCCCATTTCCATTCAGGAATCGAAAGGCTATATAACCAATCTACTTGTTTCTATCTTTTCGTCTTCATCTGTCGGCGATTTAGACATTTCTGTACAAATTCTGTCATCCAGATAAATACTGAATCGACCACTGTGCGCTTCTGACCATATCTGTCATTCTAGATTCAAAATATTCGACATAAACAAGTCGGTTATTCACATACAATACATTATCATCTACATGAGATTCGGATCGAAACACTGTTCTGACTATCGATATCAAACTCTGAACATTCTGATTAACTTTTTGACTGGTTTACTTTCAAATCAGCTCTGGTTCGATCTGTACAGTACCCATTCTCAACTGTCCATTGTTTGTTTCAGATATTCATTCAGAACAACCGAACTTTCAAATCAAATTCAAAACATCGGTCATAGATAATAGCCTGCTAAACTCATAGAACTGCAAATATCTGATACTGACGTCAATCTCGGCCAACTGATCACGGCCTCACTATACCCAGGTCGACAGATATATCGTCTCCGGATGCCACATCCTCTGAATACAATCTGTCTCAGTCCAAATTCACACCTCACTAATTTCTGTATACAACATCTCAGTTTTCAGAATATTCAACACAATTATCAGATATTCAACAAAATCAGTCATATTCTTTCAATATATCAGAATATCACAGCTAACATAAGCATAGAATCATCAAAATATCTCTGAACACAGAGTTTATCAACTTTCAAACATAGCTGATATATCATCAAAGAGAACTACTCAATCAGATGTAACTCTCGACCAGAAATCTTCCAACTGATTTTTCAACTCTTTCATTTCTATCGGTGCCATTCCGTACACAGTTCTAAAGAAAAGAAACTGTACCTGGTATCAAGTCAAGGCGGACATCAATCTCCCTGACTGAAGGCAACCCGAAATATCATCTGAAAACAATAGCAACACTCATGCCATTGGCACATCAGCCAAGGATAAACTCGATTTCAGTAATTCAACTGAATACATAAGGAGTCCCTCCGCTCCTTCCGATAATCCTCGAGTCATATAAAATACGGGTATCAAAGGAATTCCAAATCCAGAATCCTTACCGTAAAATGTTCATCCTTCGGCCATGTCAGGTCCGAATATTACAATTTTCTTGGATCGATCTGTAATAGCTCTGTACTGGGTCAGCACATCATTAGTCAAAATGTAGTCACAATCAGACAATACGAGTACACATCAGCTAATTCAATTTCATTCTCATCTCACTGCAGTATACAATATTTACATAATTCACTGATATCAAACTCTTCCCAAAAAGGTAAGGAGATAACAACTACCGCAGATACAGACTCAACAGATAAGGCATACATCAATGCAATTCTTTCAAAAATCAGGGGTAGGATGTACGAATATATCTCAATATATACGCATAATAATCATAAAAGAACATGTACCTGCTACTATATCGTCAAGTACATCCAGGATCCGTTCCTCTGTCACTACCACCTGATGCTTCTGCTCCCTGGAATCTTCGGGAACCTCTCTGTGGACATACTCTAGCAAAATGTCCTGACTGTCGGCAGATACGGCAACTACCAAATACTCCTTGGCATTGCTCAGTGGGATGTCTCCCTCCGCAGGTGCTGCAATACACTCCGGTATAACTCTGACTCGAACTACTGGAGCAAGAAAGACTGCTACCTAAATTCTTAAACTGCTTCTTTCGAGCTTTCAAATAGTCTTTCTTTCCACCACTACTACTACCAGTCTCAAGTACGAGAGGGGGTTGCTGTGGTCTTGATACTGGAGGCACAAATGATGTTTCTTTCTGTCTTGTCAGACTGGATTCGGCTCTCTTGGTCCTACTCAGAGCATCAACAAAACTGTAGGGTCGGCCTGTATTTACTAATGTCAATATCTCAAGATTCAATCCCTTAACAAACTTATCAGTCACAGCTTCATCATTCCCAGCCACGTGAGGAGAAAAACGTAGCAAGGTAGAAAATTGAGCAACATATTCTTCAATGCTTAGCTGACCCTGTTTCAAATTTTCAAACTCTGTTTTCTTATCCTCTAGGTACGAACTTGGGAAAAATCTTCGATAGAACTCAATTTTGAAGATCTTCCATGTAATCACCGTACCACACTGTTCCAAGATTCCTTTGGTTGTAATCCACCAGCTCTTTGCGACTTCCTGTAACTGATGCCCAATCAGTTTAACTCTACGTTCATCTGGGTACTCAAGTGAATCAAATATTATCTCTATATCATCCAGCCAATTCTCACAATCAACAATAGTCTCAGAACCCTTCAGAATCGGCGGTTGGAATAACTGAAACCTCCTCATCTGTATTTCCATCGGGGTTTCTGACACATCCATCTGATCAATCCAGATACTTCCTGGTTCTGGGATTCTTTGAGGAACTAATCTGATTATCACAAATGTTAGTAACCAGATACCACAACCTGTTTCAAGTTTTAGTCCTCCTCTGATCATCTTACAGCTGATCAAGAATCGGTTTTGATTCAACCTCAGTAATGCATATTACTATATCAAATCAGATAAATCAAGTAACATGTATCAACAAAACAGTAAATCATGCTAGCAATCACATGCAAGGAAAGAAAATTCATTCTACCCCGCTCACTAGCCTCTATCTTAGTCTCAATCTAATGGATCTATCGCTCTGATACCACTTGTTGTGGGGACCCGGACGCTAATCATTCTCTTAATCATCATTAGGACAAGTTAATCAATGATAATAAATAGGGTCTAAATTTTTTTTTTTTAAATGCGGAATGTAATGGGATTCAATCTAATATACATATCAGTATTAAAGTACAAGTCATGTACTATATATACAATCATTCAAACTAAGGTTTAACAACTAAATGTCAAGTGTCCAAACCCTATCTCTAATCCAAGTCCGTAGTCTCCACTCTAATCACGATCTATCTTCATCTCCTCGACCCTGAACCTGTCCCACCTGTTGTCACGCACACATACAAACATAACAACAGCCGGATAACTCCGGTGATAATTATATTTTCAGTATAAATCATGTATACATGCATTTTAAATAAGCAAGTATAAAAGCATGAACACATAATTATAAAATGAATCAAATCAGAAAACATAAACTCCGAATATAACATGTATCAAATCCGACACATGAATCAACACAGACTTTGAATCACACTCCGTGACTCTAGGACTCTGACTCGACTCGTCCTAATATAGGGATCCCGTTCGGAATAAGAACATATACCCACCTACACTCCCGATCGGGGTGGTGGCATTTTCTTATTCACGGACTTTGGCTCTTTCCATATCGAGCACCAGTAATAGAAGAAACTCCAATTCTATTCACTCCGATATAGCCAAACGTCCGGTTTCTTGGCGAATCAGCCACAGACTGGGCCTATCGACCCTTGTGTCCATATCGAACATCAGTAATAGAAGAAACTCCAATTCTATCCTCTTCGATATAGCCAAACCTCGGTGACAATGTGCAATGGGCCAGTGACGATTCTATCACAATCAGGCACCTCTGTCACGAGATCAAATGTGTACGACTAGGCACATCCGCCTATGACTCAACACATACATTGTCTATAAATCCATAGACTAAAGATATTATTCATATTCAATTGCAAATAACAATGCAATAACATAAAGTATGTGATTTTGGGAAACTTAAGTCGAATCCAACTCGAGTTGTGCAATCCCGCATCAACATCAATTTATACCTTTCGTTTCGTCGCTCTCAGTCTCTCGAAGTCTTTAACTCACTGCCTGTCAATATCAATCTGGCAATGACATATCGAATGTATCGTATAAATATACAACTCAATTAACAATCTGTTCTGATCAATACTCAATCAAAATACAATCTGATCAATGTCAACAAAGTATGATACAGTCTCAATCAATACTGAATCTGATCAATATCAATCTACTGATGTTTCGGCGGCATAACAATACGGTCTCGATAATCGCGTCAATTTCAATATCACAGATATAATATCACGACTCAGAATCGATATCAACACAAATCATAACTTCAATAATAAAAGGTCATACTCTCAAATCTGTACAATCTCAGTCATATCATTACAGAAAAATCATAACAATTGCATACAGAGTCTGTTCTTCGATCTGATTTCAATTATATACTGACCAGCATATCCAGAACACAATACATCAGTCAAATAATAATTCCCCCAATATCATAATTTCAAATCATATCTAAAACGTAACAAAACTTACGTCCTGTTGAAGCTGTTGTTGCTAGGAACTCGGTGTTGTACTCAGATTTCAATTCAAACGGGCGGATCGTTCGCAATTCAAAATCAGAACTTGAGTCGTCTCCTCGTTTCATTTTCTTCCTTCTAAACAATACTTAAGTTTGTATATATATATATATATACATCATGCATATCCAAGCAACGTGGCTTATTCTTTGTAATACACGTCTCGCGCATATGCGCGACATCACTCGGCGCATATGTGCGAGACACAATTTCTCGGCGCATGTGTCTCGGCAGCTCTTGCATATGCGCGCCTCCTCGCCGCGCATATGTGCGTGACCTACTGTCTCCGCATTCTACCACTCACGCATATGCGCGCCTCTATCCGGCGCATATGCGCCAACTTCTCTGGACATTTCGCGCATGTGCGCGTCTGTAGGTCGCGCATGTGCGCCCAGCCTTCTGGACTCAGCACCCACTTTACGCACAGCCCGCGCATATGCGCGACCACCTCTCGCGCATATGCGCGAGGTCTTCTGCCACCCACGCGCATATACGCGGCTCCTTGTCGCGCATATGCGCGAGGTGTTCTGTCCTCGCACATATTCAGTGTTTTCTTCCGTCTTTTTGGTCTAGTATTTCCCGTCTATAATCACATTAATTATCCCCAAATTATTTCAGATTAATAGGATAAAATTCTCGGGCCTTACAACCATAATTTTCCACAAAAATTTCCTTCCCAATCACAATGAAACCCCGTAAGGCCCGAGATTTTATTTATGTTAATCTGCAATTATTGATATTGATTCGAGGAAATTATAGCCGGGCCATTCCGAGACCAGATTGGACAAAGCATATGAAATGTACAAAATATGGGCCGAAGGTTCGGCGCCCGGGCGGAAGTTTTTGACCGCCCGAGCGCCATTGAATAATACAGGAATCCCGAAACTTTCGCGCACGGGCAGAAGTTTTTGACCGCCCGAGCGCGATTGTTTAATTTGTGAAGGCCGAGAGTTCCGCGCCAGGGCGGAACTTTATGTCCGCTCGCGAGACGTGCAACTTGAAGAAGTGGCCACTTGGCCTTGGACATGCAACATATATATATCAAGAACGATTTTGTCTTTCAGAATGCAAGGAAAAGAAACGGAGGGCCAGAGAACGTCTAAATTCCTTTGAAGAGTTTAATTCGACTTGTGAGAAATCCGACCGTCTGAATTGGAATCCGACTTCAGTACTGTGTTCAAATCAACGCAGGCTTCAACTGGACGTAAGATTTACTACGTTTTGATATGTCTTAAAATTATGGTATTGCCAGAATCAGATAGAGTTCATATATGTTGTACTTGCGATATCAGACATCGTATAATCGAAACCGGATCGAAGAACAGATACCGTATGAAATTATTATGAAGTTCAGAGTTGATTTGATTATGATTAGATTGAAGTGATATCAGATTTGTGTTGTTATCCATCACGAGATGTTGGGATTGATATTTGATTAATATTGTATCGCTGGGTATATTGATATTATTCAGGTTTGGATCAGATGAGTTGTTGATTCGTATATACTGATATTGTATTGTTTTCCATGTTATTATATCTATGATATTACGATTGACGGGGTTACTGAGACTGTATTATTAGACCGTCGAAACACTAATAGATTGGTATTGATCAGATTCAGTATTGACTAAGATTATATCGTCGTATCATTGGTATGGATCAGATTATGTTTGAGTTGCGTATTGATCAGAACAGGCCTTGAATTGAGTTATACATTGATACAGTGTATTTTATATTGTCATTTCATATTTGATATGGACAGATTTGACTTCGAGACTTCGACTTCGTCAGACCAAGAAGAGAAAGATATAAATTGATGTTGATGCGGGATTGCACAACTCGAGTTGACATGACTTGAGTTTCCCAAAATCACATACTTTATCCTATTGCACTGATATTTGCAATTGATGTGATTCTCACCGGAGTTATCCGGCTGTTGTCTTGTTTGTATGTGTGCTTGACAACAGGTGGGACATGATCAGGATCAGGAAGAGGATGAGAGATTATAGTTAGCGTGGGTATATTGATATTATTCAGGTTTGGATCAGATGAGTTGTTGATTCGTATATACTGATATTGTATTGTTTGCCATGTTATTATATCTATGATATTACGATTGACGGGGTTACTGAGACTGTATTATTAGACCGTCGAAACAACAATAGATTGGTTTTGATCAGATTCAGTATTGACTAAGATTATATCGTCGTATCATTCATATGGATCAGATTATGTTTGAGTTGCGTATTGATCAGAACAGGCCTTGAATTGAGTTATACATTGATACAGTGTATTCGATATTGTCATTTCAGATTTTTTATGGACAGATTTGACTTAGAGACTTCGACTTCGTCAGACCAAGAAGAGAAAGGTATAAATTGATGTTGATGCGGGATTGCACAACTCGAGTTGACATGACATGAGTTTCCCAAAATCACATATTTTATCTTATTCCACTGATATGCAATTGATGTGATTGATATCTTTGATCTATTGAGTTATGTCTTGAGTCATAGGCGGATGCGCCTAGTCGTAGACGATTGATCTCGTGACAGGGGTGCCTGATATTGATGGAATCGTCATTGGGCACATTGCACATTGTCACAGAGGTTTGGCAAGATATGCCAGGATTGATATTCCTAGATGATTGGAATATATGCCAAGGCGGCTGTGCCTGGTCTGTGACGGATAGGTCAAGACACCGGACGTTTTGTTATATCGAAGTGGATAAAATTGGATTTTCTTCTATTATTGATGTTCGATATGGAAAGAGCCAAAGTCCGTGAATAAGAACGTACCACCACCCCGATCGACAGTGTAGGTGGGTGTATGTTCTTATTCAGATCGGGATCCCTAGATTAGGATGAGTCGAGTCTGAGTCGGAGAGTCACATAGTGTGATTCAATGTCGATATCGATTTATGTTCCTGATTGTGGTACATGTTCAGAGTATGATTTCAGTTTGATATATATACATGTTCTGATTATGATACATGTTACGAATATCTATTTCATGCTTTTATATCTGTTATATGATTGCATGTATACATGATTTATATTGGGAATGTAATTCTCACCGGAGTTATCATGCTGTTGTCTTGTTTGTATGTGTGCTTGACAACAGGTGGGACATGATCAGGATCAGGAAGAGGATGAGAGATTATAGTTAGCGTGGAGATCCTGGCCCAGAAGGAGAATAGGATTTAGCACTTGATGTATAGATGTTGAACCTAGTTGAGATAGAAACATGTAGTACACGACTTGTACTTTTATTTTGACATGTATATTAGATAGATCATCATTACGTTTCCGCCTTTATATTTAAAAAAAAAATTTAGTCCCACTTTTCTTAATTGTTATGTTCGACATTAATCATGATTAAGATATGAATTAGCGTCCAGGTCCCCATAAGCAAATTGGAAGATATTTTGGCAATAAAAAGCAAATTTTATTTGCTTAATATTTGATTAAGAATCAATATTAATAGTTAATATTTGATTAAGAATCAATGACCATAAAAACCATGATTTGGAATCATGAAGCTCTCGGCCAATATACAAAAAATGATGGGAAATTTCGGCCATAGGAATTTCTTCCATCGTAGCGCCCATGCCGCCGCATCGTATCCAGATTTTTGAAATTCGGAGGATACTGTCTCAATGCATAAATCTCTTGCGATTACTAGTGCAATCTAAGCAAGGAAGACAGTCTTCGATCGTGGACCTAATTTGGCGCGCAAAGGAACAAACCGTTTGCAGGGATTTACAAGAAGGGCTCTCTCCATGTAAAAACGGTAACAATTTGTAGTCCAGCGTTCTCTAAAACCCCCTATGAATGGTTTGAAATACACGACGCCCAAGAACAAAATTTTTAAATTTCCGCTGCGTCTTGGGTGCGAGAATACGATGTCCCAACAGTGGTATCAGAGCCTGTAATTCTCAATCATGCTTCTTAATTAAATTGTGTTGAGTTTATTATTTCTTATCGCGTAAGAATTTTTATGAAAAACGCCCCTAAAAATTATTTTTGAAATATCAATTTTTTAAAAATAAATTGGTCTGCCCGGAGATGTTTTTGGCAGACACGAACGCACAACCTGCGCACGGCCTGCGCACCTGAGCGCGCGGCCAATGAACAGCGCGCCCGCCAGCGCTCGATCGGTTCAGGCAGCGGGTGGGCGCCGCAGGAAGGTTCTCGGGAATGTCTCCGGAACCGTGCTGGGTCGTAGGCTTGAATCGTTCGGGCCCCGGGACGATTTTTTTATTTTTAAAATTTTGGGTTAAATTGATATTTTATGAAAATACAGACGATTTTACCCCTACAACAATTTTGATAAAATCAATTTTTTACAAAATAAATATTTGAAATATGATTTTAATTATTTATGGTGAAAGATGTTTTACAAGAAATATAATTATTTGAAATTGAATAAAAGTGTTTATTTAATTTGAAAATTATGGCGGTTAGTGATAATTTACGAGATACAAGATTTATTGATAATAAGTGATGTTATTGGATTTATATAATATACGATATTATATGCTAAAAGGATGATCGAGAGCCATGACCAATGTGCTAGGTGTATGTTAGGATATTTTACGTGTTGTAATTTTTTGATTATTTGATAATTATAAGTGGACCTGGTTTATGGTCCGTTTCCACCCCCTAAATTTGTATCCCAATGTGCCATGGATATTTAATGTAAATATTAGAATTAGTTGGAGATAAAGATTTGAAGACGGTGGGCCCGATCATCGCAAAGAGTTTTGAAAATCGAAGACATGTAAAATATTTGAAGTTTATGTAATATTGCATTTGCATCCCTGTATTTACCTAGGTTATGGACATTGATCCATATGTGGCTCGTACAGATCAATTAGCTCCCGGTTATCAATCATCCTTTATTATTTATGATGTATGTGATGTATTATAAATAATCAGTATGTACGTTATTATTAATATAATAACAAGAGTTGCATGAATCCGCCAATCATACAAACAATCACGACACGAGTTTTAAAATTAATGATGAGACAAATTTTTAAATTTTTGATGAGATCCAAAATTTAAATCAAGCCCTTTAAAAGGATAATTAAAAGAAAGCTTAATAATTCCTTGCCTTCCATCAACGGTGGTTGCATGATGAACGCTACCCGCGGTCAGTGTCTGGCTCATATTATTGTGGAAGCTTGGACGCTGGAAAGCTGTGACTTCCACTGACATATTTGATGTGAACTACGTGGAACTCCAATGACTTCGACTCATATTATTGGGGGATCTCATGGCAACCATCTATTAAGGTTCAATATTGATGGGCCGGGCTTGACACGTGAAGAGAAAGGGGATCATATTATTGGACCCTTCTCAAACGTGAGGCAAAATTACGTAAGGGTTGCAAGGAGTTGCAATTGGGCTTTACCTTTTGAAACTTATGATTGGTTGATATTATTCGGGATCATAATTTCAAAATTGGGCCTTGCGTATTCACTAAGGAAAATTGATTTCCCGTTTGTCATCAGAGGGTGGTGAAAATGTGAAAATAGTGGGAGGCAATTAGTAAAAACAAAAGTCCATATTTTACGTCTTACAAAATATTTTAAAATATTCGGTAACATTTATTCTTTTTCCATATCAGTATATTTACGATTTCGTCATGTAATCCATTTTTATCATTAAAACAAGCTAACCGAACACTAATTTTCAAGATTGATTGGGAAAATTGTTCTAAATTCGGAGAAAATATCATACACACTAATGTTAGTCTTGTTGAACTGACAAAGCATTCAAGATGGTAGGACCATAGGATGCAAGATAAAGTTTAATATGCTTGCTTGTATGTCAAATGAACTGCAGAGACAGTGTGAGAAAATTTTGAATGATGTTAACATTCAAATACACATGCAAGAGTTGCATAGTACATTAAACTCGAATAATGATGCATGTCACTTTCAAAGAACACATGACTACACACATGCAAGATGGGGCTCTTGCCCATGAGCATGGTGTAAGTATGATTGGGCCTAATGAGAAGGTGGTGGGTCTGGAATTTGACAAAGCTCGATAAGTCAGAACATGTTTGCTTCACTGCAAGAAGTCTGGACATAAGAAATTATCTAGGTCAGAAATGTTTTGGCAGTGATATGAGAATGTCCAAGCAAACACAATTTCAACAACAACCAAAAGAAAACAAGATATTCTAAACAAAGCACGTTTGTGACACGTTAGGCTAAGACATATTTCCCAAAGAAGGATCCACAAGCTAGTGGGAGAGGGCATGTTTGACTCGGCAGACATAAACTCCCTAAGAGACGTGTGAGTCCTGTCTGAAAGGAAAAATGACCAAGGCCCATTTCCTAGGGAAAGTGGAACGTGAACATGATCTGTTGGATTTTATCCATACAGATGTGTGTGGCACGCTAAGTGTTAGCACGAGATTTGGCCATTTCTACTTCATTACTTTTACCGATGACCATTCGATGTTTGGGTATGTGTATTTAATGAAATACAGGTCTGAAGCCTTTGAAAAGTTCAAAGAATTCAGAGCAGAAGTTAAAAAAAAAAGTTAGGAAAAAGTATTAAAACACTGATCGAGGTGGAGAATAATTGAGTACTTAGTTTCAAGACTACCTTAAAGAGAATGAGATTCTCTGACAGTAAACTCCGCCTGCCACACCGCAGTTGTATGGTGTTTCAGAACGTTTTAATCGGATTAGATGAACATGTTTCGATCTATGATGGGATTCACTGAGTAGCCGTCATCCCTTTAAGGATATGCGCTTGTAACAGCGGCAAGGTTGTTTAATCAAGTCCATACAAAGGACAGTGAATAAAACTCTATATGAGATATGGATGTGAAAGCCGCCCAAATATTCTTATCTACGAATATGAGGATGTCTTGCTTATGTGTAGCAGGCAGTGGGAGATAAATCGGATAGTATAGCCAATTTGTGCTACTTTGTGAATATCCAAATAACTCTGTTGGATACTACTTCTATTTATCCTAGTGAAACAAAGGGGTTTGTTTCAAGGAATACCACTTTCTTAGAGAAGGATTTTCTATTAGATAGAAAAAGCAGGATGATAGAACTCGATGAGATTCGAGAACCACCCACTACACAAGTAGTAGAATCCACACCCCAACAGCTAATCAAAGAAACACAAGCTCCTAGAAGATCTGAATGGATCCCAAGACCGCCTAATAGGTTGAGCCTGCTTCATGAAGAGGGCCAAGATGAGCCCATTCTTGGATGTGATCCAAGAAATTTCAAGGAAGCATTGTCTTATGCCGATTCATCTAAATGTCTTGAAGCCATGCAGTCCGAGATGGACTCCATGTATTCGAACCAAATATGGTCCTTAATAGATCCACCTGTGAGATTTGTTCCTATAGGATGCAAATGGATTTACAAAAAGAAACTTGGAGCGAATGGGAAGGTGGTGACTTTCAAAGCTAGATTGGTAGCAAAATTATATACTCAAAGGCAAGGTGTTGACTATGAGGAAACCTTTCTCCAGTCGCATTGTTCAAGTCTATTAGGATACTACTAGCCATAGCAGCATGAGATGATTATGAAATATGGCAGATGGATGTAAAGACATCTTTCGTTAATGGGGACATTCTTAAGTACTTGAGAAGAACTAAGAATTTGTTCTTGGTATACGAGAGTGGAAAACTAAAATTGGAAGGCTACACTGATTCTAGCTTCCAATCAGATGTGGATGATTCGAAATCAACCTCTGGATTTGTATTCAAGCTCAATAATGATGTTGTCTCTTGGAAGAGTTCCAAGCAAGACAACACAGTGGATTCTACCAGTGAGGCCGAATACATAGTTGCATTGGCTGCAACAAAGGAGGGTGTTTGGATGAAGAATTTCATCCAAGATTTGGGTGTCATTCCTCAAACAATTGATCCAGTCTTGATCTACTGTGACAACACCGGTGCCGTTGCGCAAGCAAAGGAACCTAGGTCTCATCAGCGATCCAAATATATAGTGAGGAAGTTTCACATAATTCGGGAGATTGTGGGAAGAGGAGACATATCGTTAGAGAGAGTATCCTTCGCAGATAACGTTGTTGATCCACTAACAAAGCTCTTGGCAGGACCATTGTTTGAGAAGCATCGCGAAGCAATGGGTCTAAGATCTATGGACGTAGTTGGCTATAGGGCAAGTGGGAGATTGTTAGAGTAGGTGCCCAGCAATCCAACTTGCGCCTCGGGCTATATTGACTCTAATGTAAAACAATCTTTATTTTAATAATATTTTATGATTTTATTCGATTATGGCATTATACTTTATCTGTATATCCATGCAATCAGCATAAATAAAGTCTTTGACTATACTTTAATACAAATGAATCGTAATTCGATGTTGAAACTCATTTGTAAACACTAAATAATCTAAATTTGTTCCTAGTCGATTCAGCCGCCTAAAACATGGATAAAGGTCGCTTGAGATCGAGACTAGCATTTGTGATGTTGTGTACCGCGTTTCTTGGTAAGGGCATAGAGATGTCAAAACATGCAGATGGGTAGTCATATGATGATTATACCAAACTACCCTTCATCGGACTTTCCAAGTAGTTATCACTTATCGAGTAGAATAGTCAGCAGTTATGTTTGTACACCATTAGTCCTTTGACCCGGACAATGTAGGGGATATACGTACTAGCATGCAGTTTGATCCATTTACCGACTCCATCGAGGGTCATCAGGTGGCGAGGTTGGGTGTAGTTTTGAAATACGTAGGAGCAAATGCACTGTAGTCGGGGATTCACCGTTTGCCTACGGGTGAAGATATCCTATGTGATCCGAAGAGTTAATAGTGCAAGGAGTCTCTGGCCAGAGCAAGAAATGTGTTTAGGGAAAGTTGTTTTCCTAGTTGCAGATGCCATGCGACTATTAGTACTCAAAGATAAATCACATAGTTATCGAATTCATATGAAACTCTCGATATACCAATGGTTGCAGATTCGGTCGGGATATATGTGTTGAAGGGACCGTACTGTATGCTAACCATGACTAAAGGTTCTTGTACACATTATCAGTGATACCTAGGAGATCATGGAGCGATGCTACTAGATGCTCTTACCATGATCCGATGGGTGCAATCAGAAATGAGTTCTGACATTCTTGATCAAAGAATTGATGAAAAGAATGGGGCTAACTAGGGTAAGCCCGAGTAAGAATAAATGTTATTCTTAATCACATGGAGATGTGAACCCACGGCTAGCTGTATCTCTGAACCATTGAGGGTCACACAAGTATCGGATTCTGTGTTCCCGTTGAGATAGTCAAATTTCAAGGAGTTGGAATTTGGCGACTATAGTTTGATGGAGATCAAACAAGAAGTTTATAAAGGATTTTATAAGCTGATTCTATAGGATTGAAGAAATGGAAGTTGACATGATTGCTAAATAAGAAAAGAGAGTGGAACTGCCTATTTTGTGAAGGAATTCAGTAAAACTGGCAGCTGCCAAATATGGTAACTGTCATATATATGGTAAGTTCTAAATTTGGTAAGTGAAAATTTTTATCTTCGAAATTTTCGATTTTCGTTATATGAACAAGATTTGTATCCTTGGTATATCGGCGCTTTAGGATCGTCGATCAGAGTTATAATGAGTTCGGAATCATTTATTTAATGAATTGAGAATTTACTAATTAAATAATTGTGCTAGTAGGGGTGACTACTAACATGCAAAATTCTCATAAATTTTCTTGAGGAGTCTAGAATTAAATTAACCAAGAAGTTAATTTATAAATTAAATAATGGTTATTTAATTTAATTAATGTACATATATAAATATTATATGATGATATAAAATATGTGCATACGATATTATTATACCATGCATTATTAAATGTTAATAATTACATTATATATTAATTATGTGAGATTTTTAATATAATGAAATTATTAGAGTTCTTGTGGGAGAAGGACTCCTAATGAGATTAGGAGTCAACCTCTATACATACACCACTAGGACTCATAATTGAATACCACAATTTTTCACAAAAATTTCCTTCCCAATCACAATGAAACCCACGGCCACCCCATAAGGAAATTGGAAGAGATTTTGGCAATAAAAAGAAAATTTGATTTGCTTTATATTTGATTAAGAATCAATATTAATAGTTATTATTTGATTAAGAATCAATGACCATAAAAACCATGATTTGGAATCATGAAGCTCTCGGCCAATGTACAAAAAAGGTTGGAAAATTTCGGCCATAGGAATTTCTTCCACCGTCGCGCCCATGCCGCCGCACCGTATCAGGATTTTGGAAATTCGGAGGATACAATCGCAACGCATAAATCTCTTGCGATTACTAGAGCAATCTAAGAGAGGAAGACAGTCTTCGATCGTGGACCTAATTAGGCGATCAAAGGAACAAGCCATTCGCAAAGATTTACAAGAAGGGCTATCTTCGCTTAAAACCGGGAACAATTTGAAGTCCAGCGTTCAAAACGCAAAGGTATAATTATAAAACACACTATGAATAGTTTGAAATACACGACGCCAAAGAACAAAATTTTTAAACTTCCGCAGTGTCTTGGGTGCGAGAATACCATGTCCCAACAGTGGTATCAGAGCCGGTAATTCTCAATCGTGTGTTTTAATTAAATTATATTGTGTTTATTATTTCTAACCGCATAAGAATTTTTATGAAAAAGGCCTCTAAAAATTATTTTTGAAAAATCATATTTGAAAAAAAAATTTGTTCTTCCCGGAGCTTTTTCAAGCATACGCGCGCGCACGACCTGCGTGCCTGCGCGAGCGTCCAACGCAGAGCGCACCCGCCAGCGCTCGATCGGATCGGGCAGAGAACGGATGGCGCGGGCAGGTTCCGAGGAACGTCTTAGGCACTGTGCTGGGTCGTGAACTTGAATTGTACGGGCCCAGGGGCGATTTTCTGATTTTTTAAAATTTTGGGTTAAACTGATATTTTGTGAAAATACGGAAGATTTTACCCCTACAACAATTTTGATAAAATCAATTTTTTACAAAATAAATAATTGAAATATGATTTTAACTATTTATGGTAAAAGATGTTTTACAAGAAATTTAATTATTTGAAATTAAATAAATGTGTTTATTTAATTTTAAAATTATAGCGATTAATGATAATTTACGAGATACACGATTTATTGATAATATGTGATATTTTCGGATTTATATAATATATGATATTATATGTTAAAATGATGGTCGGGAGCCATGACCAATGTGCTAGGTGTATCTTAGGATATTTTACGTGTTGTAATTTTTTGGTTATTTGATAATTAAAAGTTGGCTTGGTTTATGGTCCGTTCCCACCCCCTAAATTTGTATCCTAATGTGCCATGTATATTTAATGTAAATATTAGAAAATGGTTTGTTCCCACCCCCTAAATTTGAAGACGGTGGGCCCGATCCTCGCAAAGAATTTTGAAGATCGAAGACATGTAAAATATTGGAAGCTTATGTAATATTGCATTTGCATCTCTGCATTTACCTAGGTTATGGACATTGATCCATATGTGGCTCGTACGGATCAATTAGCTCTCGGTTATCGATCGTCTTTTATTATTTATGATGTATGTGATATATTATAAATAATCAGTATGTGTGTTATTATTAATATAATAACAAGAGTTGCATGAATCCAACAATCATACAAAAAATCATGGCAAGAGTTTTAAAATTAATGAGGAGACAAATTTTAAAATTTAAAATCCCTCATTTTGAATGAGATTCAAAATTTAAATAAAGCCCATTAAAAAGATAAATAAAAAAAGCTTAATAATTCATTCAAAATTTAAATAAAGCCCATTAAAAAGATAAATAAAAAAAGCTTAATAATTCATTGCCTTCCATTCAACGGTGGTTGCATGATGAACGCTACCCACGGTCAGTGTCTGGCTCATATTATTGGGGAGGCCAGGACGCCGGAAAGCTGTGACTTCCACTGACATATTTGATGTGAACTGCATGGAACTCCCATGACTTCGGCTCATATTATTGGGGATCTCATGGCGACCGTCCATTAAAGTTCAACATTGATGGGCCGGGCTTGACACGTGAAGAGAAAGGAGATCATATTATTGGACCCTCCTCAAACGTGAAGCAAAATTATGTAAGAGTTGCAAGGAGTTGCAATTGAGCCCTACCTTTTGGAAGTTATGATTGGCTGATATTATTCGTGATCAAAATTTCGCAATTGGGCTGTAGAGCCCAAATTCAGAAGACGTAAAACCCATGCATTTATTTAATTGTTAAATTATTTAATCAAGTTTAAAATGATTTTTTTTAGATGCATGATTTGTGAAATTGCATTATTTTAAATTATTTATGTTTATGTGATACACGTTAAAATATTTCTTGAGTTTTATGTTTCAGGCGAATATTCGCTACGGGATGGAAAAAAGAGACCGGTGATGATTTAGACGATTCTTGAAATCCAGTATTTTATTTCAAGTTGAGAAAATTAGTATTTTAAATGATTTACGAAATTTTAAGCATTTTAAAAGCCTAAGTTATTTATTATGTGATTTTTAGATTTAAGTTTTAAAAATTTCTAAGTTGAGTAGTATGGATTTTAAACTTTGCAAATTTGTTTATTTAACTTTTAGTGAGGTTAAGTAATTAGATTATCATAATTTTATTTAATTATTTATTTAATCAAATTCTTTAGCTCCTAATTATTTAATTAATCAAAAATTTTCACATAAAACTACACACCCACGCACACGCACAACACACACAAACACACATTTTATTTTGGAGATATCTTAGGGTTCTTGAGCCCTAGGAGCAGCTACCCCTCTCCCTTGCAAAATTTCTGAAGATTTACATTGGTTTTTCGAGCAAGAATCGTGTAGCAAGCGTTCCCCGATCATTTCCCGTATTCTACCGCACTGGTATTCGTCATCTTTAATCGTTTCAAATCAAAAGGCATGTATATTCTTCCGTTTATGCATCGATCTCGTCATAGTATTTGTTTTTATGTTTATTATGCGTAAAAATCTATTTATGTTATAAAAATTTTGAACAAAAATTTGTTGGATCGATTTTGAAACGATTTTAGATTTTAAAACTCAAAATTTACTGTCATTTTAATTACTGCGACTTTTCGATCGATTTTTTGAAAAAATTTCAACTTATAAAATGTATAACTCTTTGATACCATCAATTTAACAGTAAATTCGAAATATTTGGATAAGAAATCAAAGAGTTATGATCGTTTTCATGGGACTGCTCAAACTGCGTTTTTCTGAAAATGCGTTCTTGATGTGTTCTTGAATTTTTATTGTTGCAAGCTTCGTTGGGGATCAACGGGTGATCGTTGCTACATTTAGGTATATCGAGAATGAAGTTGGGATGATTGTTGGTGTTTTGTTTCGTGCCGTTAGGCACTTGGTTTAATTAGAAGTCGTAGGAATTATTTTGGTGTCAAAGGTCGTGTTCACGGATTGGGTTGCGTTGTTTGTGATGCGTAAGTAGTTTTGGGGCATTTTTTCGAGTTTGAATAAGTGTCATAGCATCCTAGGATGGGTCTCGAGGCATTGGTTCATGGTCCGTATGATCGAGTTAGGAGGGATAAGCCTTAAGTGTAGTGTTTCTACGTTGGTTCGCGATTCCAGCACCTACACAGACCTCTAGACGAACCCTGCACGGGGTCCGTGCACTTTTTCTTTCAAAATTCGATTTTTCCAGCACCTGTACAGACTCCGACACGGAGCCTTACAAGCGGTCTGTGTCTTTTATTAAAAAAAATTTTTATTTTTTTTTTACTTTTTTTAGGGATTGTTTTGGGGTTTTGATGTCATTATTTAGTACGATGATTAAACGAGGTCGAGTCCCGAGAAATTTAGAATGTCATAAGGAAATTTGTCATTTTTGGGTGTGAGTGTGAGCATGACTATACGTCTAAGTTATGCAAGATAAGTGTTTGAACTCATGTTAGTATATGCAGCAGTGACCCCAAGCGAGATCCAACGAATCCCTCAACGCCAAGTAAGTATGTTCGAGGTGCAAAAGAAAATGTTTTTATGTTTTTAAGGTATGCTAAATGTCTTGTGACCAAATTATGAACGGGTTTGGAAGTCGGTGAACGTGGCCGAGAACCTCTCCACCCCGATAAAGTATGACCGGGTTTAGATCAGGATTGGGAAGCGGTAAATTATGACCAGGGACTAATCAAAACGTTAAATTAAGAATGGGGATCTCATGTATGTGGTAGTACTGTGGTTTAGTCTGATCAGGCGTATTTATGTATGAGTCACTTGCTTTGAAACATATCTCTACGCAAAATGATGCTATGTATGCTCAAGTATGTATGATGCAAGTATGTTTAAGAAAATTCTTATGATTATGGCACGTCTACGTTTATGCAACTACGTTCAAGTTTCAAGTATGTTTATGCTATTACGTTCAAGTTTGAAGTATGTAAGCCCTAATTTAAAGATGCATGTAGTACTTGATATCTCCAGTTTATAGATGTTGAGTTTTAGAATCACTAGACTTGATCAATACAGGTTAGGATGACTTTGAGGAGACAAGGGGTGGGGACCAATTACCCGGCTTGGACTGAGCGGGAGGCTAAATCCGAGGACCGCCCATGTTTTAAGATTTTATGCATGACGATTTTTAATCCTATGATTTCATGAAGTGATTTATGATATTTAAACGATTATTACTTTTGGCAAACTTGGTTTTTGTTGATTTTATTGCAAAGATTTTTAGACGAGCAAGTTATTTTAATGCAAATTTGAAAGTTTATTTTGTATTTAAGAAAATTTTTATTTTTCCGCAAATTTTAAAGTAGTTAAAATTACGGTACGTTACAGTTGGTATCAGAGCGGTGTTCTTGTAAAGGGTTATGCCTACTGCCAGTTGCGAGAAGCTCACGAAGTCACACTTCAAATCTGTAAGTTTTAAGGTTTTAAATTATTTCATGCAATAAGAATCAAGTCATGATTTCAGCATGTGCATATCTAAATTCAAATTACGTGCATCTTATGTCATGATATTATGTTCATGCATGTTGGGTTATGTGTGGGGTAAATGTAGGAATAGTTTGCCTCCGAGACGTAGGATTGTGCGTGAAGCAGGCGATGAGAATAGGGAAGCCCAGGATGGGGAAATGGTCACTCATCCTCGTCCACCCCCAGATATGCATGCTCAGATTCTTTCAGAAATGACCCAATTCTTCGCACAGTTTGCGGGGAACCAAACTGTAGTAGACACAGGGGCGAGGACCAGACCTGAGGCAGTCTATGAGAGGTTTAATAGGATGGATCCGAAGGAGTTCTCGGGGATTACTGACCAGACGATAGCGGAAGGATGGATTAAGTCCATCGAAGTAATCTTTGTGTTTATGGAGCTGCAGGATGCAGACATTTAGATGTGCCACCTTCTTGTTGACTGGAGACGCCAGGCTTTGGTGGGAAAGTGCATCAGTGTCAGTAAACTTGCAAACACTGACGTGGAATGGGTTCAAAGAAATTTTCTACTTCAAGTACTTCACAGAGGAAATACGCTCCAGATTAACTAGGGAGTTCATGTAGCTGCGACATGGAGACAGCAGCGTGGCAGACTTTTTCAGGAAGTTTGAGAGGGGTGTCACTTTGTGCCCTTAATTTCTAACGATGCCCAGGAGAATCTGAAGCATTTTATGGATGGTTTGCGGCCGATCTTGCGCCGTGATGTCATGGTTGCTGGTCCTACAACTTATACAGTTGCCGTGTCGAGAGCTTTGGCGGCAGGGCAGGACCAGATGGACATTGAGGTCGATAGGCGTGGCAAGATGCCCTATCAGGCACCTTGTTTTGAAGAATCTTTGTAAGTCATTAAGAAACTTAAAATTAAGTGGATATGAGTACTGGAATTAGGTTATCTAAAACTACTTGGTTTGTGTAAGTTTTAATTTCAAGTTTATGAATTAGGTGAACATACGGGGATATTGGGTGAAATAAAAACAAAAAAGAATTAGTTGTATTCAACATAGGTTAGCAATGGTCGAATATTAAGATTTTTATCGAGTAAAAAATCTAAAATCTTTATATGAGGATTCTAGAATTCTGTGGGTTATAAGTTAAATTGATTTATTAGAATTAGTCCATCATTAGCAGGGGAAACTTATTAAGCTTTATAAGTTAGAATGAATTAATTATTGAGGGTACGTCAAAGTGTGACATTTTTTCCAATGAGGAAGGTTTAAGTGTCTTAGGCCTCAACTATAATGTAATGGGAAGGAAATAGTTTAAGCATGTGTTTGATGCCAGGAAGGTTTTGTTATCTAAGCAGAATATCGATATTCTATATTTTGGGGTTTTATGGATTAATGTTACTCGAAATTTAAGATTAGCAACAATCTTTATTTGGGATGTACTTGTAAATAGCTAAGTTACGTAAGTTTGGTGTCGTAAGGTAAATATTTGATTCAAGGATCGTAGGTCAATATTATTACGGGGTTAAGATAAGGTTTAACTTTTGAGTGTAGTACCAAGGATAGAAGTTGATCAGTAACTTTTGGTGCTAAGATTTCTTAGGTTGAACTGCATAAATGCTAATGTAATAGATCGATGAACATTACGGGTATAGTATAAGGAAAGTAAAATACGATAAGTTTGAACATCTATTTATAATATTGGGAATTGTGAGAAAAGTTAGAATTCGAGATCATAGTAAAGTAAAACTAAGACAGCCTTCAGGACTAGATATTGGCATTACGAGTTCTTAGTGATGCCGTTTAAACTGACAAATGGTCCAGCGATTTTATGGACCTCATGAACCGAGTATTTCAGCACTACCTAGATCAGTTCGTCATAGTGTTCATTGACGACATTCTCATATACTCGAAGAGCCATGAGAAGCACCGTTAACATTTGGGTACAGTTTCACAGGTCTTGCAGAGTCGCAAGTTGTTTGCAAAATTTAGTAAGTGTGAATTCTGGTTGGAGAAGGTAGTGTTTTTGGGTCATATAATTGAAAGGGGATCGGTTACGGTGACCGGAAGCGCAACGGAAGTTAAAGATTTTAATTTTTTATGGAATATTTTCGGCCACCAAGAGGATATTGTGTAGCAAATACAACAAACACCAAATATCATACATAGGGTGTTGAGAAAATTATACATATCAACCTCTTGAGGTTGATGATGGCTCCAACTTTGTTGTCAAACAACAAAGCTCTTGAATGGGATGACAATCTACAAGCTCTCCTCCTTTTCTTCAAGAATTAGGCCCACCACCAACTTTGTAGATCCACCTCACACTTGCACTAGAAAATGTAAGGCTTTTTCAAAGAGAAGTGACTTGTTTCTCCAACAATTGAAGAACAAAAATATGAGAGAAAAATTAAGGAAAGAACTCCTCAATATTTCGGCCAACACATAAAAATGAGAGGGGGAAGACTTGTCTTAGGTGTGGGAAAAGGTGAAAAGTTGTCTTGCATGCCATGCAATATTTTAATCAAAAGTAATCCACACCCCTTCACCTCCCAAGCATGCAAAACCTAGTGGGCTTGTAACAATTACAAAGGGCCCATAGACCTTTTAATTGTCTCAAATATATTTGAGCCCAATTAGACTTTACTTGATTTTACTCAAGCCCACTAGTTAAATAATTATTTTCAATTGGACTCTACAAGGCCCAATGTTATTTAATTAATTCAACACTTAAATTAATTTAATTATTTGGACTGTACTAGGCCCACTAGTGTTTAATTAATTCAACACTTGAATTAATTTAATTTAGTCCATAATAATGTTTATGAAAATCACAATTTTCAAATACATTATTCACTTGGCCTACTTTTAATTTAGGAACACATTCATAAATTAAAATTTACATTTCTCTCATAGAAGTCATACTTCTATTTTTTCTTTACGCTTATAAACTCATTTATAAGCCGTTCAACACATTGAACTATTTTACTTCTCAACGGGATCTAGAAAGCTAGTACTTGTGTGGCGCTCAATGGTTCACTGATACAACTAGCCGTGAGTTCACATCTCCATGTGATTTGGACTAAACATGTCCTTATTTGAGCATACCCCAATTGCTCCATTCTTACTTATCAACTCCTTGATAACAAGAACGTCAGAACTCAAGTCTGATAGTACCCAACCAATCATGTTAAATGCCTAGCAGCATCGCTTACATGATTCCCTATGTATCAAATGATAGTGCCTGCAAGAACCATTCTATTATGGTTAGCGTACAGTACGGTCCCTTCAACTCATATATCCCGACCGATTCGACAACCATTGGTATATCGAGAGTTGTCAATGAATCGATACTATGTGTCATGTCGTAGTTGCATCGATGGTGTAATCTATGAAACCCCTTTCATAATTACCACCATACTCTGATCAGAGATTTCAACCTACATACACATGATAACACATAGGATATCCATACCCGAAGGTAAGCGGTGAATCCCCGACTACAATGCATCGACTCCTATATGTTTCGACAGAACACCCAACCTTGCCACCTGATGACCCCATGGGAGTCGGTAAACAAGTCAAAGTGTAATTCTAGCACATAGAGTCTCAATGTTGTCCTGGGTCATAAGGACTAATGGTGTACAACCATAAACTAGGACTTTTCCACTCGATAAGTGAGAACCACTTGGAAAGTCCTTTTATGGAGGGTTGTTCAGTGCACTCTACAAGGAGCACCTATCTGCATGCTCGGACATCACAATGTCCCCTACCAATGAAACATGGTACTCACATCGCAGATACTAGTCTCGAACTCGAGCGGCCTATATCCTTCTTAGTGGCGGCTGAATCGACTAGAAACTGTTTAGAATATACAATATTCCAAATATGAGTTTCATGATACTCATCATATGAGCATCTCATATTCTTTCTACTATTTGTATATTCAAGGACTTTATCTATTCAACTAGCATGGGTATACAGATAAAGAAGTGCCAAAATGATAAATTCAAATATTATTAAAATAAAGACTGTTCATACATAGAGTTTAATCATGAATCCTCGGCCAACACTTGGCTCGACGGGCACCTACTCTAACAATAATATCTAGCAGTGGTATCGAAGTGGATCCAGTTAAGTTAGCAGTAGTTAAGGAATGAGTTGAACCGAAGAATGCTTCTGAGATCCGCAGTTTCCTAGGCCTAGCAGGCTACTACATGAAATTTATTCAGGGGTTTTCTTCGATAGCAGTGCCACTCACTTCATTGACTAAGAAGAATGCTAAATTCATTTGGAGTGACGAGTGTTAGAAGAGCTTTGACACTTTGAAGCAAGCTCTAATTTCAGCGCCAGTGTTAACCATGCCAGCGGGTCAAGGAAATTTTGTCTTGTACACCGATGCTTCTAAGCTCGGATAAGGCGCAGTGTTGATGCAGCATGGTCGGGTTATAGCTTATGCCTCCAGAAAGTTGAAGGTGCATGAGAAAAACTACCCGACTCATGATCTTGAGTTAGCTGCCGTTGTCTTTGCTTTAAAGATATGGAGAAATTACTTGTACGGCAAGAAATGCCAGATATTTACTGATCACAAGAGTCTCAAGTATTTCTTCACGCAGAAAGAACTGAATATGAGACAAAGACGGTGATTAGAGTTAGTAAAAGACTACGATTGCGAGATTAGCTACTATCTAGGAAAAGCTAATGTTGTGGCAGATGCCTTGATCACAAAAGTTGCAGTCGTAGCACAGTTGTCATTGCTGAGATCTCAAAAGTCAGAGAATCAGAGATTTGGGTTAGAGGTTTATCCTAAGGGCAGAGCTCCTAAGTTGTCTAATCTTACAGTCCAGTCTTCGTTGCTAGACCGAATCCGTAGAGGTCAGTCTTCAGATGAGCAGTTGCAGAAATTGAGACTGAAAGATGAAGCCAATGGCAGTGTACTCTACACAGTGTCTGATGGTATTGTAAAATACAGAGGAAGGATGTGGGTGCCTAGTTTTGATTCGATCAGAAAGGATATTCTTACCAAGGCACATGCATCTCTGTATTCCATTCATTCAGGAGGTAGCAAGATGTACAAGGACTTGCAGATTCTGTATTGGTGGCCTTGTATGAAGATAAACATCGTCCGATTTGTGTCTGAATAACCCACTTGTCAGCAGATGAAGGCAGAGCATCAGAGGCCAGCAGGAATGCTTAAGCCATTCTCTATCCCCGAGTGGAAGTGGGAGAATATCACCATGGACTTCGTTGTTGGTTTTCCTAGGGCGGTCAGAGGATCCGATGCCATTTGAATTATAGTGGATCGACTTACTAAGTCGGCACACTTGTTGCCAATGAAGACGATTTTCTCCATGACGCAATATGCGGAGCTCTATATCAGGGAGATAGTTCGATTGCACTGGATCCCAATTTCTATTGTGTCCGATAGGGACCCGAGATTTACATCGTCCTTTTGGAAGAGTTTTCATGCAGCCATGGGGAAGAAGTTGCTATTTAGTGCAGCTTTCCACCCTCAGACAGAGGGCCAGTCTGAGCGTCTGATTCAGATTTTGGAGGATTTGTTGAGAGCTTGTGTGATTTTTTTCCACGGGAATTGGGAATCGAAGCTACCTCTTATGGAGTTTACATACAACAGCAGTTTCCAATCATCTATAGGTATGGCTCTCTACGAGATATTGTATGGGAGGAAGTGCAGATCGCCGATTCATTGGGACGAAGTCGGTGAGAGATCAGAACTGGGACCAGAGATTGTTCAGCAGACTGCAGATGTGGTGTTGAAGATCCGAGACAGGATGAAGACCGCCTAGAGTTGTCAAAAGAATTATGCTGACAGGAGGAGGAGGGATCTCGAGTTTGCTGTAGGAGATCACGTTTTCGTGAAGATAGCACCCATGAAGTGTGTTATGAGATTTGGGAACAGAGGCAAGCTTAGTCCGAGATTTATTGGACCGTTCGAGTTTCTTGACAGAGTTGGGACACTAGCTTATCGCTTAGCCTTACCGTCGAATTTTGCCGGTGTAGACAATGTGTTCCACGTCTCGATGATGAGGAAGTACCTAGCGAATTCTTCGCTTGTTTTGAGCTATGAGCTGTTGCAGCTTGCTCCGGATCTGTCGTATGAGGAAATACCTCACCAAATCCTAGACCGACAGGAACGGAGACTTCGGAACAAGGTAACCAAGCTGGTCAAAGTCCAGTGGCTGAATCAATCAATGGAAGAAGCCACTTGGGAGACCGAGGCAGCGATGAGGACTTGCTACCCGGAGTTTTTTGGTAAGACTTAATTTCAAAAACGAAATTTATATAAGTGGGGGAGGAACTATATAGCCCAAATTCAGTACACGTAAAACTCATGCATTTATTTAATTGTTAAATTATTTAATCAAGTTTAAAATGTTTTTTTTTAAATGCATGATTTATGAAATTGCATTATTTCAAATTATTTATGTTTATGTGATACACGTT
The DNA here is from genome assembly GCF_025594145.1 of Primulina tabacum. Lineage (NCBI taxonomy): Eukaryota > Viridiplantae > Streptophyta > Magnoliopsida > Lamiales > Gesneriaceae > Primulina > Primulina tabacum. Next base: position 16,080,686 of record NC_134565.1, read on the forward strand.
AAAATGTTTCTTGAGTTTTATGTTTCAGGCAAATATTCGATGCAGGATGGGGAAAAGAGACCGGTGATGATTTAGGCGATTCTTGAAATCCGGTTTCAAGTCAAGAAATTTAGTATTTTAAATGATTTACGAAATTTAAGCATTTTAAAAGCCTAAGTTATTAATTATATGATTTTTAGATTTAAGTTTTAAAAATTTCTAAGTTGAGTAGTAGGGATTTTAAACCTTGCAAATTTGTTTATTTAATCTTTTAGTGGGGTTAAGTAATTAGATTATCATTAAATTTATTTCTAATTATTTACCTAATCAAATTCTTTAGCCCTTAATTATTTAATTAATCAAAATTTTTTACCTAAAACTACACCACACTCATGCACACGCACAACACACTCAAACACACATTTTATATTGGAGATATCCTGGGGTTCTTGAGCCCTAGCAGCAGCTACCCCTCTCCCTTGCAAAATTTCTGAAGATTTACATTGGTTTTTCGAGCAAGAATCGTGTAGCAAGCGTTCCCCGATCATTTCCCGTATTCTACCGCACTGGTATTCGTCATCTTCAATCGTTTCAAATCAAAAGGCATATATATTCTTTCGTTTATGCATCGATCTCGTCATAGTATTTGTTTTTATGTTTATTATGCATAAAAATCCATGTATGTTATAAAAAGTTTGAGCAAAAATTTTTCGGTTTTAAACGATTTTAGATCTTAAAACTCGAAATTTGCTGTCATTTTAATTACTGCGACTTTTCTGTCGATTTTCTGGAAAAAATTTCAACATATAAAACGTATAAATTTTTGATACATTCGATTTGACAGTAAATTCGAAATATTTGGATAAGAAATCAGTGAGTTATGATTATTTTTGTGGGACTGCTCAAACAATTTTTTTCTGAAAATGTGTTCTTGAAGTTTTATTGTTGCAAGCTTCGTTGGGGTTCGACGGGTGATCGCTGCAACATTTAGGTATATCAAGAATGATGTTGGGATGATTGTTGGTGTTTCATTTCGTGTCGTTAGGCAATTGGTTGAATTAGAAGTCGAAGAAATTGTTTTGGAGTCAAAGGCCGTGTTCACGGATTGGGTTGTGTTGTTTGTGATGCGCAGTTGTTTTGGGGCGTTTGTTTGAGTTGGAATAAGTGTCATAGCATCCTAGAATGGGTCTCGAGGCATTGGTTCATGGTCCGTATGATCGAGTTAGGAGGGATAAGCCTTAAGTGTAGTGTTTCTTCGTTGGTTCGCGATTCCAACACCTACACGAACCTATAGACGGACCCTGGCACGGCGTCCGTGCATGTTTTCCTTCAAAATTTGATTTTCCACCACCTACACGGACCCCGACAAGGACCCTTACACAGGGTCCGTGTCCTTTATTAAAAAAAATATTTTTTAAATTTTTTTAGGGATTGTTTTGGGGTTTTGATGTCATTATTTAGTACGATGATTAAATAAGATCGAGTCCTAAAATATTTAGAATGTCATAAGGAAATTTTTCATTTTTGGGTGTGAGCATGACTATACGTCTAAGTTATGCAAGATAAGTGTTTGAATTCATGTTAGTATATGCAGCAGTGGCCCCAAGCGAGATCCAACGAATCCCTCAACGCCAAGTAAGTATGTTCGACGTGCAAAAGAAAATATTTTTATGTTTTTGAGGTATGCTAAATGTCTTGTGACCAAATTATGAACGGGTTTGGAAGTCGATGAACGTGGCCGAGGACCTCTCCACCCCGATAAAGTATGATCGGGTTTAGATCAGGATTGGAAAGCGGTAAAGTATTACCAGGGACCAATCCACCCGTTAAATTATGAACCGGGATCTCATGTATGTTGTAGTGGACTTTCAATGCCAGACAAGTACTGTGGTTTAGTCTTATTAGGCGTATTTATGTATGGGTCACTTGCTTTGAAACATATCTCTACGCAAAATGATGCTATGTATGCTCAAGTATGTAAGATGCAAGTATGTTTAGGATAATTCTTATAATGATGTGTTGGAAACTAAATTCCGGAGTTTGACAAAATATGAACCAACTGAAAATACGAACCAACTGATCGAGTAAACTGAACTCAGCAACTGAATCTAGTAAACTAATCTACGCAACTAAAACGCAATTCAGTTGTTCTCGTCACCAGTAATTGGAACACGTCAACCGACAAAGAGACATAGAAGACTGCAACTGAATATGAAACGCTGCACTTCAATCAATACAGCTTGGAACAACGCATTTCGGCTAAAGCAGTTAAGACGCCGCATTACAATAAATGAAGCAAACAATGCCCAAGAAATAATGAAGTGGCAATCAACGGATACAAAGATTCAAATATATCTCAAGTTACCGTTGGAAGGGAAGCATATAAATATGACAGAAGAACAGCTGAAGAAGTAGAAGATCACTCCATTCAAAGTTTGCTGTTACTCTGCCAAAATCTTAGCTCACTCTTACTTGGTTTATTTGTAGCAGTCAAGGCTACAATTTGAGCTCACTAGAACTTTGTAATAATCATTAAATTCGATAGTGCTAAGATCAGTTACGCACTGAGAACATTTTGTAATACTAAGAGTTTCAGCTTTTGGCAGTGATAAGTCCAAACTGAAGTGGGTCAGTACAAATCTTGTATTCGATCAAAGTCTTTTAGTGGAAATCCTATCTTTGAGATAGAAGGGATAACGTAGGAGTAATTGAAATATCCAAACATCCAGAAACAATCCTTGCGTATTTTATTTCAGTTTTGTATTCTTTCTTTCAGTCAGTTACTTTCCACAACTACTTTAGTTTAACTGATTGTCATTGACCAGCAAGATTCCGAGAATCAGTTTGTCACCAAACTGAACTCAAAATTCGAAAAGATCAGTTTTAATTGTGAGTGTTTATTTTACCCCCCCTTCTAAACACTCTTGATACGTTAATCGATCCTATCAAGTGGTATCAGAGCAGTTGAATCTTGTTCTTGAATACTTTTGATCTATAAACTTGCTAGCATGACTTCATTGAACAAAATTCCTATGTTCTCCAGAGAAGAATTTGATGATTGGAGAATCAGAATGCAGGCTCATTTAGCTGCACAAGATGATGACATGTGGTATGTAATAACTGATGTACCCATGAAGATTTTAAAAACAAATACAGCAGTTTCCATAACAGAAGGGGCACCACAAAGAATAGAAAAGCCCAGAGATGAATGGACAACTGAAGATAAAAGAAAAGCAAATCTTGATAATGTGGCTAAAGACATTCTGTACAAAACGCTGGAGAAAGTAACCTTCAACAAAATAAAGATATGTAAGTCAGCCAAAGAAATTTGGGAAAAGCTGATCCAGCTGTGTGAAGAAAATGATCAAACCAAAGAAAATAAACTTTCTGTTGTTGTTCAAAAGTTTGATAACATCAAAATGAAAGCAGGAGAATCAATGCACGAGTATGATGAAAGAGTAAGCAGTATCATCAATGAGTTAAATGCACTTGGAAAAGTGTATACTAATAAAGAGATTGCGCTGAAGGTAATGAGAGGTCTTCCCAAGGAATGGGATGTCAAGACCATGGCAATGAGGGAGTCCAAAGATCTGAACCAGATTGAACTTCATGATCTGTTTTCTTATTTAAAGGCTTATGAATTTGAGCTGCAGACCAGAGAAGGAGAACCATCTACCCCTGCAGCCACAACTGCTATAGATGCTGTCAGAACAGAACCAATCAGTTCAGTCGAGAAATCTGCTGATCAGTTGAGCAGTGATGCTATGTCATTGTTCATCAAAAAATTTGGAAGGTTCATGAGAAAGAATCAAGGAAACTTCCAGAAGCCATATCAAAGGAACAACTCCAAAGATGAATCAAATGCTTACTACATTTGTGGCAAATCAGGTCACTTTATTGCAGATTGTCCTAAACCCAAGAAGGACAGTCAAGGCTCAACTGATAGAAGAAAGAAATCATATGAGCACAAAAAAAAGACCCAAGGAAGATAAGAAGTCCTTCAGAAAGAAACATGAGGTACTCTTAGCTGAAGAAAACAAATCTAAATGGGCAGAAACTGATAGTGAGGAGTCAGAACCAGAAAGCTCATGCAGCTCTAGTGATGATGAGGAAGTCAAGTGCTTAATGGCTAATGATGCAGAAGAAGAATCATCTAGCCAACAGGTATTTGATTTCAGCTCAACTGATTTCACACGAGAAGAACTCATTCTAACACTACATGACATGGAAATGAGTATCGAAAGCTTGCATCATCATTTGAAAAAATCAAAGCAAAGCAAACTGATCCCACAGACAATAAAACCAAAACTGATGAATCAGTTGATGGGTTGAGTCTAAAAAGGGAAATTGCCGAGTTAAAAGCAGAGAGAGACAAAAATGAGTCATTAATCCAGAAGTTGATTCTTGGAAACTCAAAACAGACTGAGCTCATTCAGTCTTGGAACAAGTCATCTACTGCACTGAATGAGATGCAGAATTCACAAAAATCAGTTTCTGATAAAACTGGTTTAGGGTTCAACACTCAAGAAGAAATGTACCCAAATGATACTCAACCAAAGCTAAAAATAGACAAAGGGAAATACATTCACTTTGTCAAAACAACAGTGGTACAAGAACGAATTGAGCCCAGTAAACTGATTGAGCAACCTACTGAGAATACGAACAAGGCTAGAAGATATGGGATTGGTTATAGTCAAAAATTCTCAACTTATTCACAAAGTCAGTCATCAAAGAGGATTCACAAGAACTATTCGAGTAGCTATTTCAATTACTATAACTGCAAGCCAGTTAAGAAGAGATATAGTGTAGAACCCATAAATCAGTAGACGTATAAGCCATGCATAATTCTAGATTTTTAAATTTAATTGACTTCATTGCATGATTATTTTAAATGCATTTGTTTGAAGTTAATTATTTATTATTTCAGTTCAGCAGTTTGATTTTTTAGCATTTCATTATTTTCAGTGAGGCCGGACCGGAGTTGGAGTTTTGAGATAGAATTTAAGATTTGAGAAATATTTCCAGAAGTTAATTTAGCTAGAAAGTAAGTTCATTTAAGTTAAAAAGAAGTTTAAGGAATTATTTAAGTTAGTTGAGGATTTTAATTTAATTATTGGAGGTGATTAAGAAATGAGCTCATTTAAGTTACTTAATTAAGGGGTTAGTTCACTAAATTAATTAAAGGATTAGTAAGGCTTTTAAGGGTTATTAAATTACTAGATAATCAATTTTCCCCCTACCATTTATCATGCATTTTCGGCCACACCCCTAGAAGAACAAACTAGGACTTACCAACTCACCTTTGACCCATTCTTGGTTGATTAGCATGCTAATTCTTTTAGCTATTTTTCCACCTTAATTAATTAATACTAGACCACTATCCTAACCCTTGTTTGGCATGATAAAATCGGCCACTATAGTCTAGAACCACCCAAGAGATCATTTGATAGCAATTCAAAATTCGAAATTCAAATTTGGGAAGACTTGGTCTTGATATGATCCTATTTTTGTGCACCCTTCTCCTCACCTTCATAACCATCACTCCCCCTCCACCTCCACCGAAAATAAGACCCCTTTTCAGTAGAAAAAATGTGGATAGCAGCTAGGGAGAAAGGGAGAAAAATCGAGAGCCAAGAAAGGTAGAGAAGCAAGCCACTCCGTCTCCTCCGCGCCGTCTCGTCTCTTCTTTTCGTTTTCTTTCGAAACGAAACCAGGCATGTCTAGATTTCTTTCAAACCTCAATCAAATCATATTATCATTTATTTTTCAGTACATGATCATGTTTTAGCAAGCAAAAACCGAGATACATGTCAAAATATTTTTGGAACACACATGCAGAATTTCGGCCCTTTCATGACAAGCTTCACATTTTTCTGAGTTTTGATGGTTTCAGGTATTGGATCGACTCCAGGCTCCCAAGGCGGCTTGTATACATGTAGTAGGATGCATTAGGACCATGTTGGTCCATTCAAACCAGCCCCATGCTTGCTGGAAATTCAGAATGACAGCAAGTCCCTTAGGTGCAGAAAAATGTGGTTCGAAAATTTCAGTTTTGTGTCAAGGGGTTGGATCTGATCTTGGCTGCCCCAAGGGCCTATAGCCATGGTTGGATCACTTCCCTAGCATGTCTAAGACGTGACTAAGTTGCCCTTTTGGTGGCTTGGTCCATGGTTCATCGGTTTTTAATCAAAACGTCAGAACAGCCCCTTTCCCCATTCGGCCCTTCCATTTTTCAGCATATGGTTCGTTTCTTTTGTGGCTTGGTGTGGATCTTGGTTGGCCTATGGCCCTTAGCCACGGTTCATATCATGCTCCTAGATGTCTAGATCGTGCCATGGTCAATCAAATGGCCACTGGAACGACGCAAGACATCGATCATAGCATAAACACTACACACGCATGCACGTTGCTCTCGGTTGGACCCTTCGGTTAAGATTTGGTGTGATGCGGATTGTGGCTGGCCTAGGGCCCTTAGCCATGGTTCAAATCATTCCTTGGGATGTTGGTAAGAGTCTCTGGTCGGTGGTTCACGCCCCTAATGGCCAATAGTCTCGAAACCAATGCAAGTCTTGTAGTGCGCAGCTGCTGTATTTTTTTGACAGCAAGTATGCTGCTGTTCAGAAGCGTCGTTTGAGTTCTTGGTTGGCTTTTAGCCCATGGCCTTGGACTGGACAGTGCCTCATTGAGTTGGGAAGGTCATGTTTTTGACCGTTCGTCATTTGGATCATTTTTGAGGTCGTACGAGAATTTACGGTGCAATGTGCCAAATTGACTCTCGAAAGAGCGTTTCGTGTTTTGGCCTCCATTTCACCTAGATTTCGACCCTATCATTTTAGGAACATTATTTTATGATTTTTCAGCGTATTTTAATCATGACTATACGTCGGTTCAGTGTCGGTTCAGGTTGGCTCGGAGTCATGATTAAATGCGTAGTCATTAGGCGTCATAGTCGCATCTTTTGAACGTAAATTGCATAGTTGGTCATGTTTAAGCTATTGCATATTTTTCATGGCACAGTTAGGTTGCAGCGAGCCTGGGAACGATCCAATCCAATCCAGTTGGTAAAATTACAGGAATTTTCATTACGCCAGTTAATTATTTTACGTGCATTAAATAGAAAATGATTATTTTTTTTGAGATTTATGCGATATGGCTTGTGGTTCATTCACTATGTGGGAGTGTTATTTTTATACGGTCGCCAGTGACCTATCAGTTCAGTATGGTACCACCCGGTCGCCAGTGACCGGCCAGCTCAGATCAGTTTCAGCCTCCCCGGTAGCCAGTTACCGATCAGTTCAGCTTAGTGCAGTGGCCACAGGCGTAAAACATAATCTCAACAGAAAATTTTACCAGATATTTCAGTACAGGCTCCAAGGAGCAAATATTTTTACAGTGATTTCCAGTTCAGTTATGCACGTATTATAATTGCTCAGTACAGATTATTTTCAGTATACCTCAGGACAGGATATTTTATCACATGCATATTTTATATTCAGATTTTTACTCGTTACCTGCGATTTATGCATGCTGAGTCTTTAGGCTCACTAGACTTGATTGTTGTAGGTACTGATGAGGCCAGGGCCGAGGGCGGGGACCAGTGAGTCAGCTTGGGTCGGCAGTAGTGGCACCCGAGGACCTCAGTGCAGCAGTTGTTATGTTATCCCGCAAACAATTTTTATCAGTTATTGGATATTTTTAAATCGTTGTTGTTGGCAAAACTTTGATTTTCTTCCGCTGCAATATTTTGAAATATTGAACTTGATTCACCAGTGATTTTATGAATGAGGCCATTTAAGTTCTTTTAAAAAGAAAATTTTTAATTTTCCGCAAATTTTCAAGCAAGTAGTTCGAGGGCCTTCACAGTTGGTATCAGAGCGGTGGTTCTGTATAGGGTTTCACTACTACTGACCGCGAGAAGCTCACGAAGCCACGCCTTTGGTCTGTAAGTTTTTCAGTTCAGCATTTTGTTTAGTATTTCAGTTAAAGCATGAATTATTTTGTCAGCATGCTTCCAGATTTTCAGTATTTCAGAGTTCATTTAAAATAAATTATGGAATTATGCATGTTAGTTACGTATGGGTTATGTTGGAACAGTATGCCCCCTAGACGCATTTTAGAGCGCAACAGAGAGGTGGAGCCTCGCCGAGAGGACAGAGAGGAGCATAGACCGGAGGGAGACCTACCACCCCCTCCACCGCCCCCACCGGACATGAGTGCCCAGATGTTAGCTGGGATGGCACAGTTCTTTGCACAGTTTGCGGGGGGCAATGCCGCAGCCGTAGCCGCAGCCGCAGCCAGGCCGACAGGGCCCGAGGCAGTGTATGAGCGATTCATGAAGATGCGCCCGAAGGAATTCTCTGGGGCATCTGACCCCATGGTTGCCGAGGGATGGATCAAATCCCTCGAGGTTATCTTCGATTTTATGGAGCTGGGGGACGCAGACCGAGTCCGATGTGCCACCTACCTGTTCACTGGAGACGCCCGCTTATGGTGGGAAGGAGCTTCGGTAGCCCTGACCTTGGCTACACTTTCTTGGACCCGCTTTACGGAGGTTTTCTACTCCAAGTATTTTGCTGAGGAGGTTCGCACCAGGCTGACCACCGAGTTCATGAGCCTGAGACAGGGGGATATGTCGGTTACGGAGTTTATCCGTAAGTTCGAGAGGGGCTGTCACTTTGTGCCCCTGATAGCGAATGATGCCAGAGCCAAGCTGATGCACTTCCTGGTGGGTTTACGGCCGATCTTGCGCCGGGATGTTAGGGTATCTGACCCTGCTACTTATGAGGTTGCCGTCTCCAAGGCCTTAGCCGCAGAGCAGGATCTGCGGGATATCGAGAGGGATCGCCAGGGCAAGCGCCCAGCCCAGGCACCGCACCGCCCTCCTCCTCATCAGCATCAGCAGCAGAATAAGAGGCCTTTTCATGGACCGCCCAGGAACAGAGGCCAGCAGCAGCAGCGGGGACGCCCAGTCCCGAGGACTCAGGAGCACCCAGTCTGTCCCAGGTGCTCACAGCGCGATCCTGGAGCATGTATGGCTGGCTCAGGAAAGTGTTTTAAGTGTGGCAGTCCAGACCACATGTTGCTGCAGTGCCCTCAGAGGAATCTGCCTACCCAAGGCAGAGTTTTTGCTCTCCATGCCGCGGAAGCCAACCCGGAGACTATGTTGTTGACAGGTACCTTTAAACTTTAAGTTATTCTTCGAATTTCAACATTTTGGGAATCGGGATTTAGATTTTGAACTTAGAACTGTTATAGGATTGCATGCTCTACTCAGATTTATTTCGGGGAAATTAAGCTAGAGGAACCTTGACCTTTGCATGTCTATAAGTTTAGATCTTGTAGTGGGATTCAACTTAGAACTCCGCTCTTTCAGGGAGAATTTTTATATCTGGTTCCGCTACCAAGGCCTTGATAGATTCAGGGGCCACTCACTCGTTTATTTCGGAGATCTTTGCAAACTTTCTCAAGATCCAGACCATTGGGCTAGATACAGCCTTTTCAGTAGTGTTGCCGTCAGGCGAGGAGATGGCAGCTACCAATGTTATCCGAGATATAGACCTTGAGTTGCACGGTAATCTTGTTTATGCGGATTTGATCGTGTTACCGATGCCGGAATTTGACATCATCCTAGGGATGGACTGGCTATTGAAGAACAGAGTGTTGATAGACTTCCAGCGGAGATCCGTTCTTGTCCGACCGCCTGGAATGGAGCAGTTCTTATTTGAGCCGGACAGGTACTTTTCCTTACCGCGCATTATTCCTTATGTTCAGGCTAGGAAGCTCATGCATAGAGGGTGTCGGGCATTTCTAGCAACCTTTTTATCTGTCCCCGAGGAACCCAGCCAGTCAGCCTCAGATGTTCCGATTGTTAGAGATTTCTTAGACGTTTTTCCCGAAGACGTCTCTGGTATGCCACCAGAGAGAGAGGTGGAGTTTTCCATTGAGCTTATGCCAGGTACGGCTCCGATATCCAAAGCGCCGTACCGACTAGCACCGACAGAGATGGCAGAGCTTAAGAAGCAGATCCAGGAACTTCTCGACAAGGAGTTCATTCGCCCAAGATTTTCTCCATGGGGCGCGCCGGTCTTATTCGTGAAAAAGAAGGATGGCTCGATGAGGCTTTGCATTGACTACCGGGAGTTGAACAGGGTTACAGTGAAGAATAAATACCCACTGCCGAGGATTGAGGATCTGTTTGACCAGTTGCAGGGAGCTTCGATTTTCTCCAAGATAGATCTGCGTTCCGGTTATCACCAGTTGAGGGTGAGAGATGCTGATGTCTCGAAGACAGCTTTCAGGACTCGTTATGGCCACTACGAGTTCCTAGTGATGCCGTTCGGTCTGACGAATGCGCCAGCGATCTTCATGGATCTAATGAATCGCGTATTTCAGTCGTACCTCGACCAGTTTGTGATAGTGTTCATAGATGACATTCTCGTCTACTCCAAGAGTCGGGAGGAGCACAGCAGGCATCTGACCACAGTGTTGCAGACATTGCAGAAACATAAATTATTCGCAAAGTTCAGTAAGTGCGAATTCTGGTTAGAGAAGGTGGCGTTCTTGGGCCACATTGTTTCTAGCAGTGGCATTGAGGTAGACCCCGCAAAAGTTGTAGCAGTCAGAGATTGGGTTGTGCCTCAGAATGCATCCGAGATCCGCAGTTTCCTTGGGATAGCAGGATATTACAGGAAATTCATCCAAGGATTTTCCTCTATTGCCGTTCCACTCACAGCACTGACAAAGAAAAATGTGAAGTTTGTGTGGAGCGAGGAGTGTCAGAAGAGCTTCGATACTTTGAAGCAAGCTCTTATCTCAGCACCCGTTTTGGCTGTACCGTCAGGATCTGGTGAGTTTGTTCTTTATACCGATGCTTCGAAGCTTGGTTTAGGTGCAGTTTTGATGCAGCATGGGAGAGTGATAGCGTATGCTTCTCGACAGCTGAAAATCCACGAGAAGAATTACCCTACCCATGATCTAGAGTTAGCGGCCGTAGTTTTTGCTTTGAAGATTTGGAGGCACTATCTGTATGGAGAGAAGTGTCAGATCTTTACCGACCATAAGAGCCTCAAGTATTTCTTTACGCAGAAGGAGCTGAACATGCGTCAGAGACGTTGGTTGGAGCTTGTGAAAGACTACGATTGTGACATTAGCTACCACCCGGGTAAAGCTAATGTAGTTGCGGATGCTTTGAGCAGGAAAGTCGCAGTGATGGCTCATTTGACGATTCAGAAACCTCTTCAGATTGAGATGCAGAAGTTTGATCTTGAGACTTACCCTCGAGGTAGAGTTCCTCGTCTATCTACCTTGACCATTCAGTCTTCCCTTTTGGACCGTATTCGCAGTGGTCAGACCGCAGATGAGCAGTTGGCACAGTGGAAGAAGAGAGATGAAGCCAAGGGCAGTGTTTTGTATTCAGTCAGCGACGGTATTGTGAGATACCGAGATAGGATATGGGTTCCTAGCAGTGATTCTATCCGAGCAGACATCTTATCAGAGGCCCATACGTCCCCGTACTCTATTCACCCTGGGAGTACAAAGATGTACAAAGATCTGCAGCTATTGTATTGGTGGCCAGGAATGAAGAAGGACATCAGGCGTTTTGTATCCGAGTGCCTGACTTGCCAGTTAGTGAAGGCCGAGCATCAGAGACCAGCAGGTTTGCTCAAGCCTCTTCCTATTCCCGAGTGGAAGTGGGAGAACATTACCATGGACTTTGTGACCGGATTGCCGAGGTCAGCCAGAGGATCGAATGCTATCTGGGTGATTGTAGATCGTCTTACCAAATCAGCGCACTTCTTGCCTATTAAGACGACTTTCACCATGGTTCAGTATGCAGAGCTGTATATCCGAGAGATAGTCCGACTCCATGGTATTCCAGTTTCTATCGTATCCGACAGAGATCCCAGATTCACTTCCTCGTTTTGGAAGAGTTTGCATTCGACTTTGGGTACGAAGTTGCTGTTTAGCACAGCTTTCCATCCGCAGACAGATGGACAGTCGGAGCGAGTTATTCAGATCTTAGAGGATCTTCTCCGTGCTTGCGTCATTGATTTCTCTGGGAGTTGGGAGTCGAACTTACCATTGGTAGAGTTCACCTATAACAACAGTTTCCAGTCGTCTATAGGTATGGCTCCGTATGAGGCGCTGTATGGCCGCAAGTGTAGATCTCCTGTTCATTGGGATGAAGTAGGAGAGAGAGCAGAGTTGGGTCCAGAGATTGTTCAGCAGGCAGCTGATGTAGTAGTCAAGATCCGTGATAGGATGAGGACTGCCCAGAGCCGACAGAAGAGTTATGCCGATCAGCGGAGGAGAGAGTTAGAGTTTGCAGTGGGCGATCATGTCTTCGTGAAAGTGGCACCTATGAAGGGTGTCATGAGATTTGGCAAGAAAGGGAAGCTCAGTCCGAGATTCATTGGACCGTTTGAGATCCTTGACAGAGTTGGGACGCTAGCGTATCGTGTGGCTCTTCCGCCGAATCTGGCCGGAGTACACAATGTCTTTCACGTCTCCATGCTGAGGAAGTATATGGCAAATCCTTCGCATGTGCTGAATTTCGAGCCGTTGCAGCTTACTCCGAACTTATCTTATGAGGAGAGACCCGTGCAGATCCTAGACAGTCAGGAGAAGAAACTTCGGAACAAGTTGGTTAAGCGAGTCAAAGTCAAATGGCTCAACCATTCAGAGGAGGAAGCTACGTGGGAGTCTGAGCCGGAGATGAGAAGTCGATACCCTGAGTTATTCGGTGAGTTCTAATTTCGAGGACAAAATTTATTTAAGGGGGGAAGGATTGTGGAACCCATAAATCAGTAGACGTATAAGCCATGCATAATTCTAGATTTTTAAATTTAATTGACTTCATTGCATGATTATTTTAAATGCATTTGTTTGAAGTTAATTATTTATTATTTCAGTTCAGCAGTTTGATTTTTTAGCATTTCAGTATTTTCAGTGAGGCCGGACCGGAGTTGGAGTTTTGAGATAGAATTTAAGATTTGAGAAATATTTCCAGAAGTTAATTTAGCTAGCAAGTAAGTTCATTTAAGTTAAAAAGAAGTTTAAGGAATTATTTAAGTTAGTTGAGGATTTTAATTTAATTATTGGAGGTGATTAAGAAATGAGCTCATTTAAGTTACTTAATTAAGGGGTTAGTTCACTAAATTAATTAAAGGATTAGTAAGGCTTTTAAGGGTTATTAAATTACTAGATAATCAATTTTCCCCCTACCATTTATCATGCATTTTCGGCCACACCCCTAGAAGAACAAACTAGGACTTACCAACTCACCTTTGACCCATTCTTGGTTGATTAGCATGCTAATTCTTTTAGCTATTTTTCCACCTTAATTAATTAATACTAGACCACTATCCTAACCCTTGTTTGGCATGATAAAATCGGCCACTATAGTCTAGAACCACCCAAGAGATCATTTGATAGCAATTCAAAATTCAAAATTCAAATTTGGGAAGACTTGGTCTTGATATGATCCTATTTTTGTGCACCCTTCTCCTCACCTTCATAACCATCACTCCCCCTCCACCTCCACCGAAAATAAGACCCCTTTTCAGTAGAAAAAATGTGGATAGCAGCTAGGGAGAAAGGGAGAAAAATCGAGAGCCAAGAAAGGTAGAGAAGCAAGCCACTCCGTCTCCTCCGCGCCGTCTCGTCTCTTCTTTTCGTTTTCTTTCGAAACGAAACCAGGCATGTCTAGATTTCTTTCAAAACTCAATCAAATCATATTATCATTTATTTTTCAGTACATGATCATGTTTTAGCAAGCAAAAACCGAGATACATGTCAAAATATTTTTGGAACACACATGCAGAATTTCGGCCCTTTCATGACAAGCTTCACATTTTTCTGAGTTTTGATGGTTTCAGGTATTGGATCGACTCCAGGCTCCCAAGGCGGCTTGTATACATGTAGTAGGATGCATTAGGACCATGTTGGTCCATTCAAACCAGCCCCATGCTTGCTGGAAATTCAGAATGACAGCAAGTCCCTTAGGTGCAGAAAAATGTGGTTCGAAAATTTCAGTTTTGTGTCAAGGGGTTGGATCTGATCTTGGCTGCCCCAAGGGCCTATAGCCATGGTTGGATCACTTCCCTAGCATGTCTAAGACGTGACTAAGTTGCCCTTTTGGTGGCTTGGTCCATGGTTCATCGGTTTTTAATCAAAACGTCAGAACAGCCCCTTTCCCCATTCGGCCCTTCCATTTTTCAGCATATGGTTCGTTTCTTTTGTGGCTTGGTGTGGATCTTGGTTGGCCTATGGCCCTTAGCCACGGTTCATATCATGCTCCTAGATGTCTAGATCGTGCCATGGTCAATCAAATGGCCACTGGAACGACGCAAGACATCGATCATAGCATAAACACTACACACGCATGCACGTTGCTCTCGGTTGGACCCTTCGGTTAAGATTTGGTGTGATGCGGATTGTGGCTGGCCTAGGGCCCTTAGCCATGGTTCAAATCATTCCTTGGGATGTTGGTAAGAGTCTCTGGTCGGTGGTTCACGCCCCTAATGGCCGATAGTCTCGAAACCAATGCAAGTCTTGTAGTGCGCAGCTGCTGTATTTTTTTGACAGCAAGTATGCTGCTGTTCAGAAGCGTCGTTTGAGTTCTTGGTTGGCTTTTAGCCCATGGCCTTGGACTGGACAGTGCCTCATTGAGTTGGGAAGGTCATGTTTTTGACCGTTCGTCATTTGGATCATTTTTGAGGTCGTACGAGAATTTACGGTGCAATGTGCCAAATTGACTCTCGAAAGAGCGTTTCGTGTTTTGGCCTCCATTTCACCTAGATTTCGACCCTATCATTTTAGGAACATTATTTTATGATTTTTCAGCGTATTTTAATCATGACTATACGTCGGTTCAGTGTCGGTTCAGGTTGGCTCGGAGTCATGATTAAATGCGTAGTCATTAGGCGTCATAGTCGCATCTTTTGAACGTAAATTGCATAGTTGGTCATGTTTAAGCTATTGCATATTTTTCATGGCACAGTTAGGTTGCAGCGAGCCTGGGAACGATCCAATCCAATCCAGTTGGTAAAATTACAGGAATTTTCATTACGCCAGTTAATTATTTTACGTGCATTAAATAGAAAATGATTATTTTTTTTGAGATTTATGCGATATGGCTTGTGGTTCATTCACTATGTGGGAGTGTTATTTTTATACGGTCGCCAGTGACCTATCAGTTCAGTATGGTACCACCCGGTCGCCAGTGACCGGCCAGCTCAGATCAGTTTCAGCCTCCCCGGTAGCCAGTTACCGATCAGTTCAGCTTAGTGCAGTGGCCACAGGCGTAAAACATAATCTCAACAGAAAATTTTACCAGATATTTCAGTACAGGCTCCAAGGAGCAAATATTTTTACAGTGATTTCCAGTTCAGTTATGCACGTATTATAATTGCTCAGTACAGATTATTTTCAGTATACCTCAGGACAGGATATTTTATCACATGCATATTTTATATTCAGATTTTTACTCGTTACCTGCGATTTATGCATGCTGAGTCTTTAGGCTCACTAGACTTGATTGTTGTAGGTACTGATGAGGCCAGGGCCGAGGGCGGGGACCAGTGAGTCAGCTTGGGTCGGCAGTAGTGGCACCCGAGGACCTCAGTGCAGCAGTTGTTATGTTATTCCGCAAACAATTTTTATCAGTTATTGGATATTTTTAAATCGTTGTTGTTGGCAAAACTTTGATTTTCTTCCGCTGCAATATTTTGAAATATTGAACTTGATTCACCAGTGATTTTATGAATGAGGCCATTTAAGTTCTTTTAAAAAGAAAATTTTTAATTTTCCGCAAATTTTCAAGCAAGTAGTTCGAGGGCCTTCACATATAGACTGAACAATCAGTTGAATAAAGCTAAAACACATATTGTATCATCTGTACACTACACACCAAGCACACAAAAGCCGAGAAAAACCATTTGGAATATAGCTACTGGAAAGTCTGTTAGACTAATCCAAGTGTGGGTTCCTAAGGGACTAATCAGTTCAGGACCCAAATAGATATGGGTACCAAGTTATATTACGTATGTGATTGCAGGTAACAGGTACAAACAAGAACTCAATATGGTATTTGGACAGTGGATGTTCGCGACATATGACAGAAGATGCAAGTGCGTTATCTCAACTGATCAAATACAGTGGTCCAAACATCAGTTTTGGGGACAATTCCAAAGGTAGAACTGTGGGTAAAGGGAAGCTTATCCATGGTAACTTTACTTTTAAAGATGTTCTATTAGTAGAAAACCTGAAGTATAACTTGATTAGCATAAGTCAGTTATGCGACAATGGATTCTTATTACAATTTGACAAAAACTCATGTTCAGTCAAAACTTCAACTGATGAAATCATACTAACTGGCAAACGTTGTGGAAACACATATAAAGTCAGTTGGAATGATCAAACTTATGCACCAGTTTGTTTTATTGCTTCCAAATCATCTAAAAACTAGTTGTGGCATAAGAGACTAAATAATTTAAACTTCAAATCCATTGCCTATCTGAGTAAACATGAACTTGTAACTAGTTTGCCCAAAATAGACTTTTCAAAAGAAAAATTTTGCTCAGCATGTCAGTATGGTAAACAAGTACGATCCTCTTTTAAAAACAAGGGCTGTAAATCTTCATCCCGATACTTAGAACTGTTGCACATGGATCTCTTTGGTCCTGCACCAAACATGAGTTTAGGAGGAATGAAATACACCTTGGTAGTCGTAGATGATTTTTTAAGATTTACTTGGGTTATTTTTCTCAAATCTAAAGACCATATTGCTTCGCAACTAATAAAGCTCTTCAAAAGACTTTTAAATGAAAAATCAGTTGGAATTGATCGAATCAGATCTGATCGAGGAACTGAATTCATCAATCAAACTCTTTCAAATTTCCTAGAAAATGCTGGAATTAAGCATGAGATCTCAGCAGCCAGAACTCCTCAGCAAAATGGTGTAGCTGAGAGAAGAAATCGGACTCTTAAAGAAGCTGCTAGAACAATGCTTGCTGATTCTTGTATTTCTCAAAGATTTTAAGTAGAGGCAGTAAACACTGCATGTTACACTCAGAACAGATCAATGATTAATAAGAATCATATGAAAACACCATATGAGATCTGGCATGAAAGAAAAAGTATAATTACTTATTTCAAAATATTCGGCTGCAGATGTTTTATTCTTGATAATGGTAAAAATTATTTAAAAACTTCTGATGCTAAATCTGCAGAAGGAATATTTCTTGGATACTCATCAGTTAGTATAGCTTATAGTGTCTTCAACAAGAAAACCCTAAATTTTGAAGAATCTGCTCATGTTGATTTCGATGAAACTGAACTAACTGATAAGCCAGCTGATCAAGTTGAGCTAGTTGATCGATTTACAGATATCAGTTTGGAAGATGATGACATAAATGAAAGTCATGGCAATCAAAACATGCTTCAAACACCTGAACTAGAAGTACTAGACCAATCAGATGTGCAGGAAGTCGTTGCTGATGATCAGTTGATAGAGCATAATGATAACATTCAAATGCCAGTTGACGAAGCACCAACTGAGACTGAAAACTGTGTTCAGTTACCAACTGAAGAAATTGCTGATACAACAAATACTGAGTACAGATGGAGAAAATCACATCCACCTGAATTGGTAATAGGAAATCCATCTGATCCAGTAAGAACTCGCAATCAAATGCTAAATTTATTTATCTATTCACCTTTTGTTTCACAATTAGAACCGAAGAAAACTGATGAAGTTCTTGCTGATCCTAACTGGGTAAATGCAATGCAAGAAGAGCTAAATCAGTTCACTTATAACAATGTCTGGAACTTAGTTCCAAGACCAATTTCAAAAACTATTATAGGTACACAATGGGTATACAAAAATAAACTGAACGAAGATGGTTCAGTTGGACGAAACAAAGCAAGATTAGTGGCACAAGGATATAGGCAAGAAAAAGGAATTAACTATGATGAGATATATGCTCCAGTTGCAAGACTGGAAGCAATCAGAATTTTTCTTGCTTATGCATCACACAAGAACTTCAAAGTCTATCAGATGGATGTAAAGAGTGCATTCCTGAACGGTCAACTACAAGAGGAAGTATATGTTGAACAACCCCCAAGTTTTGTAAATCACAACTTTCCTGATCATGTATATCATTTGAACAAAGCCTTATATGGTCTTAAACAAGCTCCCAGAGCTTAGTACGAAACTCTTTCAAAATTTCTAACTGAACATGATTTTTCTGTTGGATCAGTTGATAAGACCTTGTTCAAATTTGCTAAGAATGATCACATTTTACTAGTTCAAATTTATGTTAATGATATCATATTTGGGTCAACTAATCCCAAATTATACGAAAAGTTTGCTAAGCTAATGCAGGATAATTTTGAAATGAGCATGATGGGTGAACTGACATTCTTTCTTGGACTGCAAGTGAAGCAACTGAAGACTGGTATATTCATCAGTCAAACTAAATATACAAATGAGCTGTTGAAGAAATTTGGCATGGAATCATGTTCAGCTGCAAATACTCCCATGAGCTCATCAGTAAATTGGACACTGATCAAGGGGGAATATCAGTTCAGGCGAAATTATATCGAGGGTTAATAGGTTCATTGTTGTACTTAACTTCCAGTCTTCCTGATATTGTATTTGCTGTCTGTATGTGTGCTAGATTTCAAGCAAATCCTAAGCAATCACATTTCTTAGCTGCTAAAAGAATTTTGAAATATCTTAAGGGTACACAAAATGTTGGGTTATGGTATTCTAAAGTCTCTACTTTCAATTTAGTTGGATATTCAGATGCAGATTATGCAGGATGTAAGCTTGATCGTAAAAGTACAAGTGGATCTTGTCAGTTTCTAGGAGACAGACTGATCTCTTGGTTCAGCAAAAAGCAGACATCCATAGCTACCTCAACAACTGAAGCAGAATACATTGCTGCTGGTAGTTGTTGTGCACAACTGATCTGGATCCAGCAACAACTGAGAGATTATGGAGTAATTACAAATGAATCGCCCATATTTTGTGACAATACGAGCACAATTGCCATCACCTATAATCCAGTTCTTCACTCAAGGACCAAGCATATAGATGTCAGGCACCACTTCATTAGAGATCATGCTTTGAAAAAGAAGATTAGACAAGAGTATATTTCAACTGAGCAACAAGCAGCTGACATCTTCACCAAACCATTACCCGAGACTAAGTTTTCTTACTTACGCAATATTCTTGGTTTAATTGACTTGTCTTAAAATTATTATTGATGCTGTTTTACTAATAAAATTATTTGCAGAAAATAAGAACACAAGCATTGCATGTAACAGAACATTGTCATCAACCAGGAAAGAGAAAAACAAAGTTAAGCTCATATAAATACTTCACTCAACCATAAACGTTTGCACGGATTACATCATCATATTTTTCCTCTACAACAATTATCCACATTTTCAACCAAGTGGATAAAGGTGCGGTAGATGTCTTGACAAAGCTCTGAGAAACAGCTATGCACTTAAGGATTTTCAGTTTCTTTCTAAGCATTAGCTGATAGATATGACCATCCTTAAAGATGTCCACCCACACAGCTATGTTCAAGAGCTCCCGCACTTTTTTTCAACTCTGCCACCAGTTCGGGAGTGGTAGCCTCTCCAGTATTATACAGGAACTCAAGCTTCTGTAACTTTTCCCAGTAGTAAAGACTCTTATAGAAGACTTCATCTTCTATAACAGCCTTCATGGTCTCCAGAGCAAACGGCGAAGCACTCGAGCTACTCGTATCTACCATTCTTTTTGTCTTGAATTTTTTCTCCAATAAGACTGAAACTAACCGTGTTACTTCTATTTATAGCCGAAAATCATGGAAGCTAAAGGGCCGTCAACGTTTCAGCAAACGATAATCTTTCTGACCTTTAAATTTATTTTATATCGTCACTTTAATTATCATATGCATGTATTAAGGGGGAATAATGGTTTTAAGAGGTTAACTGAGAAGATAAATGTTAGTAAACTCTACACTGAAAGGACACAGTCTTACAACTGATCGTTCAGTTTGGTATTTCACTAATCTTCTCATATAAGTTAACTAATTAACCATATTATATTCCAAATCAAGTGACGTGACTGTCTACTATCTAATGATGAATCTTATTTTAAAAACGTGGAAACATTTGAACCGTTTAAATTGTACACACGCTTACAGAACACGTACATACGTTTTTATTCAAAATTATGATGGACTGACACGTGTCCAGAATTTAAACAGTCACATACATATAAATAATTCCCGCTTCAATTCAGTTTTCTTTCTTACGCGTACATCATCTCTCAGAGCAAACTCATACACTCAGAGCTTGTATTTCGCAAAATTTCAGGTTTCCTTACTCTCAGCAATGGCAAATCAGATCTCTGCTCATATATTGAACGCTATGGCTATCAACTTTGAATCAGCTTTATCAGTCGAAGAAGTCGATGTGAAAAATGTATTTCTGAAGCTTGAATCAGCTGGGCTGAGGATATTCTTGGGGAAATACTCGCAGGATATTTACCCAAAAGAACTCCAGGACCTCTACTCACATGGATATATCAACTCTGATGGAAGCATCATTCCACTATTAATGGTCAGTTGGTGACCATTTCTGAAGATTCTTTCGGAGAAATCTTTTCATTACCTTCTGATGGACTGGTACACCTTGCTGATTTTAAAGCATCAGATATTGAAGAAATGCAAAATGCACTCTCTGCTGATGGACGGAAAATCAAAGTTTCCTATCCTAAGAAGGAACTGAAGCATGAGGTTCAGTTGCTGGCTGATATCGTAGCCAAAGGTCTATTGGCTAAGGCAGGATCGGATGCTGCCCTGAATTTGGAAAATTTTCAAGCTATTACGGTTATTATGGCTAGAAGAAAATTCAACTAGAAGCAACTTATTTCTAGTATCTTGAAGAATATGTTTTCCTCCACCAAGCAATCCAAAG
This sequence comes from Primulina tabacum, assembly GCF_025594145.1. Lineage (NCBI taxonomy): Eukaryota > Viridiplantae > Streptophyta > Magnoliopsida > Lamiales > Gesneriaceae > Primulina > Primulina tabacum. The sequence continues at coordinate 16,101,644 of NC_134565.1, forward strand.
GATTTGCAGTGCCGCAGAGCTATATTATGAAAGTCAAAGGGTTGGTGGCTGATGATTCGGAGCGATTATCTAAATTCAAAATTTTCAATGGGAAGAATGTTCTTCCACCCAAGACTAAATTAGATATCTCTCCTGATCAGTTCGTGAAGATCAAGAAGGAGATTGGGACGCAACAGGCTGCTCCCAAATCAGTTAAACAGGCCAAGACATTGGCTCAACTGAAGACAATTAAAAGAAAACTGATTATCAGTGAATCCGATTCCGAGAAGACGCCCTCTCCAAAAGTTGCCAAGAAACCAAGAACACAAAGGACAAAATTTCCAACCACAGTGGAATTTATTCCTACTGAAAGGCTGAAATCTTCGGATGCCCAATAGCCTATCGAAGCAGTTCCTCTGAAGATCATCCCACCAGAAATTTCAGCTGGTGCAACAAAGGAAACAGTTAGGATCAAAGCTCCTCTAATCCATATCAATCGTCCTGCTATTCTAGCACCTGCCAGACCCAAAGGTATAAAGATTATAGTACTGGTGGATACTACTCGTACTGGATTGGAAATTCCACACATCCTCAGTAATGAAAAAGGCAAGGGCAAATTGATTGAAGAGCCCAGGCCATCCAATCCCATTCAAACTCATATTGACCTTGTTTGGGAACAGGTTAATAATTTCGCAGCATCAAAACTTCAATCCTATGATGCCTGGACCGCTTACAGAACTCAGATTTTTGCTAAGCAGCTGAAAAAGAAATCCCAGCTGAACAAATTTATCAAACTGGAAGCAATTGTCCTCAAGATGGTCAAAGCTACCACAATTGTTCAGGCTTTGGAGAGGAAAACCTATTTTTTTGACCAAATTCGAGCTAAGAAGCTATCTCAACTGCTTGAGAAATTGAAGGCAAACTACATTCCCACCAATCCAACTGCTTATAATGATCGCGCTGTGATCACTCAGCTAGATACAGATCTTACTAGCTTGCAAGCTCAGATAAAAGTGTGGGAAATGGATCAGGAGTTAGTTCTTCCTGAAGAAGCCTCTGAAGAAGAAGAAGAAGAACCCTCCTCTCAGCAGAAAGAGTCATCCTCAGAACAAACTATTGTTACAACTGAAGAAACAGTTCAGGATCTGCCACAATCATCTGCTGTGGAACATCAGCTGTACTCTGAAGCTGAGTTGAATTTTGCCAACATTGATGAAATTACTCAAGCAGTGGTGACAGAATCTTTTATTAATGAACCTTTATCAGTTGATCACTCCGCTGATCAAGCAGCTAAAGAGAATCCAATCTCATCTGAAAAATCAGTTGAGCCTCTTGTTGCTGAAGAATTAATTCAGCAACAAATATCTGCTGAGACTGAAGAACAAACTGAAGTGCCCATCCAAACTTCAGAAAAAGAACTAACTGAATCGGAGGAAACTCAATTAATCATTGAAAATTTTCCACCTGAAGAGCAAGCCCTAGATTTGGTTTAGCACAACAAGAGGCACAAATTTTTGTAGTTACAACTCAAACTGCAGAAGAAGTCATTGAATCAGAAGTCCCTGATCTTTCAACTGCTGAAACTGAAGTCCAGAACAGGATTCTAGTAATTTCTGATCAAGCCTCTAAAGATCAAACACAGGGAACATCTGATCAGTCACCTCCTCTTCAATCCACAGAAATGGATCTTGTCCTTGAAGAAATCCAGAATATGCAGCACAATATGCAGCAGATAATTACTAAAATCAAGAAAATTCAATCCACACAATTGTCTCATACTGTCAAATTGGATTCTTCAATTGAATTTGATTCAGCAAAACTGAAAGCCATTCAAGCAACCATGGAGTCTCTTACCCAAACTGTGCTTGAGATGAAGAATAACCGAGGTCTAGCTCAAAGTCTCTATACAACTCAGGATATAATCAGTCAACGAGTTGAGCGATTGGAAACTTTTGTTTCTAATAAAATGGAATTGCTGCAGATTTTTACAATCTGTTGTCTCAAGTATCTCCTCAGATTGTAAAAATTCTTTCCGCTGATGTTCGAAGATTATCTGTGAAGATGGATTTGTTTGACAAAAAGAGGGAAGAAATCAAAGATCAAAGAGCATCTTGAGAAACAGCAGAAGAAAACATCTCGTTAAAAAGCAGTTAATCAGATTATTAGATTCAGCTGTTATTGAATCAAGACCTCTATCAGTTCGAGAAATTCAATCTCTTATTTTATCTACAATGAGTTCAGACGTTCAGTTATTATTTAATTAGTTTTGTCAAACACCATAAAGGGGGAAATTGTTGTAAACTAAATTCCGGCGTTTGACAAAATATGAACCAACTGAAAATACAAACCAAATGATCGAGTAAACTGAACTCAGCAACTGAATCTAGTAAACTAATCTACGCAACTGAAACGCAATTCAGTTATTCTCCTCACCAGTAACTGGAACGCGTCAACCGACAAAGAGACATAGAAGACTGCAACTGAATATGAAACGCCGCACTTCAATCAATACAGCTTGGAACAACGCATTTCGGCTAAAGCAGTTAAGACACCGCATTACAATAAATGAAGCAAACAATGCCCAAGAAATAATGAAGTGGCAATCAACGGATACAAAGATTCAAATATAATCAAGTTACCGTTGGAAGGGAAGCTTATAAATATGACAGAAGAACAGCTGAAGAAGTAGAAGATCACTCCATTCAAAGCTTGCTGTTACTCTGCCAAAATCTTAGCTCACTCTTACTTGGTTTATTTGTAGCAGTCAAGGCTACAATTTGAGCTCACTAGCACTTTGTAATAATCCTTAAATTCGATAGTGCTAAGATCAGTTACGATCTGAGAACATTTTGTAATACTAAGAGTTTCAGCTTTTGGCAGTGATAAGTCCAAACTGAAGTGGGTCAGTACAAATCTTGTATTCGATCAAAGTCTTTTAGTGAAAATCCTATCCTTGAGATAGAAGGGGTGACGTAGGAGTAATTGAAATCTCCGAACATCCAGAAACAATCCTTGCGTATTTTATTTTAGTTTTGTATTCTATCTTTCAGTCAGTTGCTTTCCGCAACTGCTTTAGTTTAACTGATTGTCATTGACCAGCAAGATTCAGAGAATCAGTTTGTCACCAAACTGAACTCAAAATTCGAAAAGATCAGTTTTAATTGTGAGTGTTTATTCAACCCCCCTTCTAAACACTCTTGATACGTTAATCGTTCCTATCATGATGTCACGTCTATGTTTATGCTACTACGTTCAAGTTTCAAGTATGTTTATGCTATTACATTCAAGTTTCAAGTATGTAAGCCCTATTTTAAATATGCATGTGGTTTTAATATGTAGTACTTGCTATAAGGACCGTGTATCGTAATATCGTAAATCCTATGGTGATTTTCGATAATTCATTAATTTATTATGTGATTATGTATATCATGATAATGAAAATGAGAAATAAATGTTGATAATGACATATCGTACTAGATATTGATTAATTAACAGAATTGAAGTTGTAAAAGCTTGAGTGGAGAAACCGGACGCCGATACAATACAAGACCAATATTTTGTACAGAACGTATGGCGCCCGAGCGGTAGAAAATGACCGCCCGAGCGTCAATGTAGAACAACTTAGTGCACGGACAGAACGTTCCGCGCTCGAGCGGTAGTTTTTGACCGCCCGAGCGCGGTGTAAGTCACACTCGGGGACAGGATGTCTCGCGCTCGGGCGCGAGAATTCTACCGCCCAAGCGCGATAGCGGTGGTAATAAGAATGAGTTTCCTTTTTTGATTTCTTTCATTCCTGGCCATAGGTTCGAGAGAGAAAGAGGGAAAATTGATTTCTTTTGTACGAAATCACCTCGAAACATAGTCCAAACTTGGAACAAAATATATATTCGGAATCCTCGCGTCGAGAGCTTCCTTTTGAGGTAAATTTCTTCTAGTTTCAGCAGCTCTAAATATTAAAGTGTTGGAATAGCATGTATTTGAAGTCGAGATTCATATATGTGGTAGAATAACCGACAAGAAACACGTATTCGAAGTTGGAATTGAATTATGTTAAGATTTCGATTTGATATGAATTTTCAAAGTTTCAAAAGATATTTTAAACTTATATTGATGATTTTAAATAATGTTATTGATTGAAATAAATATGTTATTGATGTAGATATATTATTATACTGATATCTTCAAGCTACATCAACTGGAACGAAGAATTGAGGTATGTTGCAACCGGGTAACATACGACAGGTGTCTGTATCATATCATATATGTTTGATTGATTTAATTGAGAATATGTGTCTATATGCCTTATGTGATGACTTGATGTGGCATACATGACATTGTGATTGGAATATCGATGTATAAAATAAATATTTTGTTAACACACATCGTTTGATGCATGCATCGATACATGACAAGCACGTTGAGCTATGATCCTTGGATACCCTGATATGATTTGATTGGATTCTGGGGTTTGTGAACACAATGCTATGTTTGGTATTACATGACCCTTAAAGCATAGTCATTTGTGGCCCCGACGATTGATTGAGATTTGGGATTTGATGGCGCTTTGTCGACACTATCATACGAGTATCCCTGATTGAGGCCGGTGTGCGAGCTAGAGCATTGATTTGATAACGATTCGTTTGATTCTGAATTGTGCTCAGTGGATGGGCATTTGACCTGATACCTCCACGATATACATGCAATGCATATCATATATCATCGTTTAGATATCTGTTGTATATATGATGGTTGTTCCATACGGAGCTTTGCTCAGCCCCAAATAGGGCTGTTGTTGTCTTTGTGTGTGGACAATGGCAGGTACTCTAGGATATCAGGAGGCCGGAGAGGGTACTTCTGGAGGGAGTCACTGTTAAGTTGAGGTTTTATGCTTTGTTTCCTAGTATATACGTATATGTATCTACATACCGGGGCATGTCCTGAGGATATGAGTTGTTTGTTTGTAGTTAGTCTTGATTACGTGTGGGTGTGATTTATGATGTGAGATGAAATACTATTTTTAGTATTCAAATAAGATGTTTTGGGCTCATCAACCCGTTGATCAAGAACGTCAAAACTCAAGTTTGATTGCACTCATCTGATCATTGTAAGATCGTCTAGTAGCACCACCCCATTACCCTTAGGTATCACTTATATTACCTGTAAGAACCAATAAGTTATAGTTCGTGTACAGTACGATCCCTTCAATTAATATATCCCGATCGAATTTGTAATTATTAATATATCGAGAGCTGGAAATGAATTCGATAACAATGTGATGTAGCTTTGAGTAATAGTGATATGAAATTTACAACTGAGAAAACACCTTTCCAAAATGCAACTAAAGAAACACATTTCCAAAATGCAAATGTCTTACTCTTGCCAGATATTCATTGTACTATTAACTCATCAGAACACATACCATATCTTCACCCATAGGCGAGCTGTAAATCCCCTACTATAATGTGTATTGGCTACAACATATTTGGAAACTACACTCAACTGTGCCACCTAATGACTCTCCGTGGAGTCGGTAAATGAATCAAAGTGCTTGTAAGTACACAAAGCCTCCATGTTGTCACGTGTCAAAAGATTAATAGTGTACAATCATAACAATGGACTATTCTATTCGATTAGTTAAAATCACTTCAACAGTCCGATAATTGTTCAGTGCCTTATCAAATGATCAATCATCTATATGAATAAATATCTTCAAGCACTTTTGGAATGTCGATGCAGCCGTCGTCGAATCTTTTCGCAATTTTGGAATTTCTCGTAGGGAGGGGAGAAGGTGGGATTGTCATTGTGTATGAAGGTGTTGAGGTTGCCCCTCACTCAGTTTGAACAGGTGGGTATTGGAGACCGATAATCTCTCAGTAATTCATGTAATTGACAAGCTAGCCTTATCCACACTCTTCAGATGCATAAACGATTTCAGAAATTAGGAGTGTTTGCTCCCAAATTAAAGATGGAGCTGCTATCATACGATTACCACGTGAAGCAAAGTTCGTGGCTCATCTCTTAGCAAATAGATATTAGAGTAGGTGTCCGACAAGCTAACTTGTGGCTCGGGCTTTATTGAATCTAATGTAAAACAATCTTTATTTTAATAAAATTTTACTATTTTATTCGATTATGGCATTATACTTTATCTGTATAACCATGCAATCAGCATAGATAAAGTCTTTGATTATATTTTAATACAAATGAATCGTAATTCGATGTTGAAACTCATTTGTAAACACTAAATAATCTAAATTTGTTCCTAGTCTATTCAGCCGCCTAAAACATGGATAAAGGTCGCTTGAGATCGAGACTAACATATGTGATGTTGTGTACCGCGTTTCTTGGTAAGGATATAGAGATGTCCAAACATGCAGATGGGTAGTCATATGATAATAATACCAAACTGTCCTATCGGACTTTCCAAATGGTTATCACTTATCGAGTGGAATAATCCACAGATGGTTGTATACCATTAGTCCTTTGACCCGGGACAATGTAGTGGCTTTACGTACTAGCATGCACTTTGATCCATTTACCGACTCCTTCGAGGGTCATCAGATGGCGAGGTTGGGTGTAGTTTCGAAATAAGTAGGAGCAAATGCATTGAAGTAAGGGATTCACCGTTCGCCTACGAGTGAAGATATCCTATGTGATCTGATGAGTTAATAATGCAAGGAGTCTCTGGCCAGAGCAAGAAATGTGCTTTAGGGAAAGGTGTTTTCCTAATTGCACATGCCATGCGACTATTGGTACCAAAAGAAAAATCACATCATTATCTAATTCATATGAAACTCTCGATATACCAATGGTTGTAGATTCGATTGGGATGTATGTGTTGAAGGGATCGTACTGTACGCTAACCATGACTAAAGGTTCTTGTAGGCACTATTAGTGATACATAGGGGATCATGGGGCGATGCTACTAGACGCTTTTACCATGATCCGATGGGTGCAATCAGAAATGAGTTCTGACATTCTTGATTAAAGAGTTGATGAAAAGAATGGGGCAAACTAGGGTAAGCTCGAATAAGAATAAATGTTATTCTGAATCACATGGAGATGTGAACCCACGGCTAGCTGTATCCCTGAACCATAGAGGGTCACACAAGTATCGGATTCTGTGTTCCCGTTGAGATAGTCAAATTTCAAGTAGTTGGAATTTGGCGACTATAGTTTGATGGAGATCAAACAAGAAGCTTATAAAGGAGTTTATGAGCTGATTCCATAGGATGGAAGAAATGGAAGTTGACATGATTGCTAAATAAGGAAGAAGAGTGGAACTGCTTGTTTTGTTAAGAAATTCACTAAAACTGGCAGTTGTCATATATGGTAAGTTCTAAATTTTGTAAGTGAAAATTTTGAACTTCGAAATTTTCGATTTTCATTATATGAACAAGATTTGTTTCCTTGGTACATCGACGCTTTAGGATCGTCGATCAGGTTATAATGAGTTCGGAATCATTTATTTAGTTAATTGAGAATTTAATAATTAAATAATTGTGCTAGTAGGGGTGACTACTAATATGCACAAATTCTCATATATTTTCTAGACGAATGTAGAATTAAATTAACCAAGAAGTTAATTTATAAATTAAATAATGGTAATTTAATTTAATTAATGTACATATATATTTTATATAGTGATATAAAATATGTGTATATGGTATTATTATATTATGTATTATTAAATGTTAATAATTACATTATAAATTAATTATGTGAGAGTTTTAATATAATGAAATTATTAGAATTCTTGTGAGAGAGGAACTCCTAATGAGATTAAGAGTCAACCTCTATACATACACCACTAAGACTCATAATAGAATACCATTGTGGGGACTCGAACGCTAATCATTCTCTTAATCATCATTAGGACAAGTTAATCAATGATAATAAATAGGGTCTATTTTTTTTTTAAATGCGAAATGTAATGGGATTCAATCTAATATACATATCAGTATTAAAGTACAAGTCATGTACTATATATACAATCATTCAAACTAAGGTTTAACAACTAAATGTCAAGTGTCCAAACCCTATCTCTAATCCAAGTCCGTAGTCTCCACTCTAATCACAATCTATCTTCATCTCCTCGACCCTGAACCTGTCCCACCAGTTGTCATGCACACATACAAACAAGACAACAGCCGGATAACTCCGGTGAGAATTATATTTTCAGTATAAATTATGTATACATGCATTTCAAATAAGCAAGTATAAAAGCATGAACAGATAATTATAAAATGAATCAAATCAGAAAACATAAACTCCGAATATAACATGAATCAAATCCGACACATGAATCAACACAGACTTTGAATCACACTTCGTGACTCTAGGACTCTGACTCGACTCGTCCTAATATAGGGATCCCGTTCGGAATAAGAACATATACCCACCTACACTCCCGATCGGGGTGGTGGCATGTTCTTATTCACGGACTTTGGCTCTTTCCATATCGAGCACCAGTAATAGAAGAAACTCCAAATCTATTCACTCCGATATAGCCAAACGTCCGGTTTCTTGGCGAATCAGCCACAGACTGGGCCTATCGACCCTTGCGTCCATATCGAACATCAGTAATAGAAGAAACTCCAATTCTATCCTCTTTGATATAGCCAAACCTCGGTGACAATGTGCAATGGGCCAGTGACGATTCCATCACAATCAGGCACCTCTGTCACGAGATCAAATGTGTACAACTAGGCACATCCGCCTATGACTCAACACATACATTGTCTATAAATCCATAGACTAAAGATATCAATCATATTCAATCGCAAATAACAATGCAATAACATAAAGTATGTGATTTTGGGAAACTCAAGTCGAATCCAACTCGAGTTGTGCAATCCCGCATCAACATCAATTTATACCTTTCGTTTCGTCGCTCTTAGTCTCTCGAAGTCTTTAACTCACCACATGTCAATATCAATCTGGCAATGACATATCGAATGTATCGTATCAATATACAACTCAATTAACAATCTGTTCTGATCAATACTCAATCAAAATACAATCTGATCAATGTCAACAAAGTATGATACAGTCTCAATCAATACTGAATCTGATCAATATCAATCTACTGATGTTTCGGCGTCATAACAATACGGTCTCGATAATCCCGTCAATTTCAATATCACAGATATAATATCATGACTCAGAATCGATATCAACACAAATACTAACTTCAATATTAACAGGACATACTCTCAAATCTGTATAATCTCAATCATATCATTTCAGAAAAATCATAACAATTGCATACACAGTCCAATTTTCGATCTGACTTCAATTATATACTGACCAGCAAATCCAAAACACAATACATCAGTCAAATCATAATTCCTCCAATATCATAATTTCAAATCGTATCTAAACATAACAAAACTTACGTCCTGTTGAAGCTGTCGTCGCTAGGAACTCGGTGCTGTACTCAGATTTCAATTCAAACGGGCGGATCGTTCGCAATTCAAAATCAGAACTTGAGCCGTCTCCTCGTTTCTTTTTCTTCCTTCTGAACAATACTTAAGTTTGTATGTATACACATCATGCATATCCAAGCAACATGGCTTATTCTTTGTAATACACGTCTCGCGCATATGCGCGACATCACTCGGCGCATATACGCGAGACACAATTTCTCGGCGCGTGTGTCTCGGCAGCTCGCGCATATGTGCGCCTCCTCGCCGCGCATATGCGCGAGACCTACTGTCTCCGCATTCTACCATGCGCGCATATGCGCGCCTCTATTCGGCGCATATGCGCCAACTTCTCTGGACATTTCGCGCATGTGCACGTCTGTAGGTCGCGCATGTGCGCCCAGCCTTCTGGACTCAGCACCCACTTTACGCACAGCCCGCGCATATGCGCGAGAGGCACGCGATCTTCTGCCACCCACGCGCATATACGCGGCTCCTTGTCGCGCATATGCGCGAGGTGTTCTGTCCTCGCACATATTCCATGATTTCTTCCGTCTTTTTGGTCTAGTATTTCCTGTCTATAATCACATTAATTATCCCCAATTATTTTAGATTAACAGGATAAAATTCTCGGGCCTTACATTTCTTCCCCCTAAGATACGATTTCGTCCCTGAAATCACAGGCAATCAAGTCAAATATCCAATCAGATACCAATGGAGGTATATACCGAAGCTAAAAGAAAACTCACCTCAAGGAAATGATGCTAGAATCTTTATTTCATCTTAGACTCTGTTTCCCAAATAGCTTCCTTGATGCCCTAACCATTCCTTTGAACTTCCAGTAACGGAATAGTTTTATCCTGAATCATCTTTCTTCCTTTACTGATTCTGATTTCAATCTGGAATAATGCTTCAAGTATTATAGTATCATAATATAACTCGAAGTATTTCTGATAAAATTAATTTCAAAATATTGCTTATACAACATCCGTATATACCCACTAACAGCTCATAACACATCAATACTATCATCTCCTATCAATCTAATAATTTCAATCAGGGTTATATTCAATTTTCAACCTCAAATATCAACAGTCATCATCTGACGTTGACATATTCAGTCTATTTATTCTGAGCTATCTCTATTCTCTTCTAAATCAGTTTCAATTTCTTTTTCTTATCTCTGATCCCATCAAATTCAATCTCATATATCACCGAGATATAATCCCCATACGAAGAAAATCTGCAGTTTTCACTGTACAATACATCGAATGATACTATCTCGATACCCATCTAATAACTATCGTTATATGATAATTTACAAGTGACAATAAATCATGTCAACTAGTGCTAACATCTAGCACTACAGTTCCTGGATATCCTCCAGTATCAGGATAGTTCGCTCCGACTATCCGTGGATCTATACACGATAGGGGAAATATCTTGTTGTATAATCTGCCAAAAGTACAAAATCAACCAAAAATCGTGGTATGATAAAATCAACTTTGGCATTCAGTGCAATTTGTCTACTTTTCTGACATACAACTCATTAATAGAATCATATCTGTAGGTTTTCATGTATGAGCTAGCAATCGCAGACTAGATCAGTATGTTACTCCTACCTCAATCAATGCTCAATTCCAAAAGGAATGCGATAGCTTCATCACGATATCCCTGGAAATATAATCCTATTTCCATTCAGGAATCGAAAGGCTATATAACCAATCTACTGGTTTCTATCTTTCCGTCTTCATCTGTCGGCGATTTAGACATTTCAGTACAAATTCTGTCATCCGGGTAAATACTGAATCGACTACTGTGCGCTTCTGACCATATCTGTCATTCTAGATTCAAAATATTCGACATAAACAAGTCGGTTATTCACATACAATACATTATCACCTACCTGAGATTCGGATCGACACACTGTTCTGACTATCGATATCAAACTCTGAACATTCTGATTAACTTTTGACTGCTTTACTTTCAAATCAGCTCTGGTTCGATCTGTACAGTACCCATTCTCAACTGTCCATTGTTTGTTTCAGATATTCATTCAGAACAACCGAACTTTCAAATCAAATTCAAAACATCGGTCATAGATAATAGCCTGCTAAACTCATAGAACTGCAAATATCTGATACTGACGTCAATCTCGGCCAACTGATCACGGCCTCACTATACCCAGGTCGACAGATATATCGTCTCCGGATGCCACATCCTCTGAATACAATCTGTCTCAGTCCAGATTCACACCTCACTAATTTCTGTATACAACATCTCAGTTTTAAGAATATTCAACACAATTATCAGATATTCAACAAAATCAGTCATATTCTTTCAATATATCAGAATATCACAGCTAACATAAGCATAGAATCATCAAAATATCTCTGAACACAGAGTTTATCAACTTTCAAACATAGCTGATATATCATCAAAGAGGACTACTCAATCAGATGTAACTCTCGACCAGAAATCTTCCAACTGATTTTTCAACTCTTTCATTTCTATCGGTGCCATTCCGTACACAGTTCTAAAGAAAAGAAACTGTACCTGGTATCAAGTCAAGGCGGACATCAATCTCCCTGACTGAAGGGAACCCGAAATATCATCTGAAAACAATAGCAACACTCATGCCATTGGCACATCAGCCAAGAATAAACTCGATTTCAGTAATTCAACTGAATACATAAGGAGTCCCTCCGCTCCTTCCGATAATCCTCGAGTCATATAAAATACGGGTATCAAAGGAATTCCAAATCCAGAATCCTTACCGTATAATGTTCATCCTTCGGCCATGTCAGGTCCGAATATTACCATTTTCTGGGATCGATCTGTAATAGCTCTGTACTGGGTCAGCACATCATTAGTCAAAATGTAGTCACAATCAGACAATACGAGTACACATTAGCTAATTCAATTTCATTCTCATCTCACTACAGTATACAATATTTACAGAATTCACTGATATCAAACTCTTCCCAAAAAGGTAAGGAGATAACAACTACCGCAGATACAGACTCAACAGATAAAGCATACATCAATGCAATTCTTTCAAAAATCAGGGGTAGGATGTACGAATATCTCTCAATATATACGCATAATAATCATAAAAGAACATGTACCTGCTACTATATCGTCAAGTACATCCAGGATTCGTTCCTCTGTCACTACCACCTGATGCTTCTGCTTCTTGTAATCTTCGGGAACCTCTCTGTGGACATACTCTAGCAAAATGTCCTGACTGTCGGCAGATACGGCAACTACCAAATACTCCTTGGCATTGCTCAGTGGGATGTCTCCCTCTGCAGGTGCTGCAATACACTCCGGTATAACTCTGACTCGAACTACTGGAGCTAGAAAGACTGCTACCTAAATTCTTAAACTGCTTCTTTCGAGCTTTCAAATAGTCTTTCTTTCCACCACTACTACTACCAGTCTCAAGTACGAGAGGGGTTGCTGTGGTCTTGATACTGGAGGAACAAATGATGCTTCTTTCTGTCTTGTCAGACTGGATTCGGCTCTCTTGGTCCTACTCAGAGCATCAACAAAACTGTAGGGTCGGCCTGTATTTACTAATGTCAATATCTCAAGATTCAAACCCTTAACAAACTGATCAGTCACAGCTTCATCATTCCCAGCCACGTGAGGAGAAAAACGTAGCAAGGTATAAAATTGAGCAACATATTCTACAATGCTTAGCTGAACCTGTTTCAAATTTTCAAACTCTGTTTTCTTATCGTCTCGGTACGAACTTGGGAAAAATCTTCGATAGAACTCAATTTTGAAGATCTTCCATGTAATCACCGTACCACACTGTTCCAAGATTCCTTTGGTTGTAATCCACCAGCTCTTTGCGACTTCCTGTAACTGATGCCCAATCAGTTTAACTCTACGTTCATCTTGGTACTCAAGTGAATCAAATAGTATCTCTATATCATCCAGCCAATTCTCACAATCAACAATCGTCTCAGAACCCTTCAGAATCGGCGGTTGGAATAACTGAAACCTCCTAAACTGTATTTCCATCGGGGTTTTTGACACATCCATCTGATCAATCCAGATACTTCCTGGTTCTGGGATTCTTTGGGGAACTAATCTAATTATCACAAATGTTAGTAACCAGATACCACAACCTGTTTCAAGTTTTAGTCCTCCTCTGATCATCATACAGCTGATCAAGAATCGGTTCTGATTCAACCTCAATAATGCATATAACTATATCAAATCAGATAAATCAAGTAACATGTATCAACAAAGCAGTAAATCATGCTAGCAATCACATGCAAGGAAAGAAAATTCATTCTACCCCGCTCACTAGCCTCTATCTTAGTCTCAATCTAATGGATCTATCGCTCTGATACCACTTGTTGTGGGGACCCGGACGCTAATCATTCTTTTAATCATCATTAGAACAAGTTAATCAATGTTAATAAACAGGGTCTAAATTTTATTTATTTATTTTTTTTAAATGCGGAATGTAATGAGATTCAACCTAATATACATATCAGTATTAAAGTACAAGTCATTTACTATATATACAATCATTCAAACTAAGGTTTAACAACTAAATGTCAAGTGTCCAAACCCTATCTCTAATCCGATTCCGTAGTCTCCACTCTAATCACGATCTATCTTCATCTCCTCGACCCTGAACCTGTCCCACCTGTTGTCATGCACACATACAAACAAGACAACAGCCGGATAACTCCGGTGAGAATTATATTCTCAGTATAAATCATGTATACATGCATTTCATATAAGCAAGTATAAAAGCATGAACAGATAATTATAAAATGAATCAAATAAGAGAACATAAACTCCGAATATAACATGTATCAAATCCGACACATGAATCAACACAGACTCTGAATCACACTCCGTGACTCTAGGACTCTGACCCGACTCGTCCTAATCTAGGGATCCCGTTCGGAATAAGAACATACACCCACCTACACTCCCGATCAAGGTTGTGGCATGTTCTTATTCACGGACTTTGGCTCTTTCCATATCGAACACCAGTAATAGAAGAAACTCCAATTCTATTCACTCCGATATAACCAAACGTCCGGTGTCTTGGCGAATCAGCCACAGACTGGGCCTATCGACCCTGGCGTCCATATCGAACATCAGTAATAGAAGAAACTCCAATGCCATCCACTTTGATATAGCCAAACCTTGGTGACAATGTGCAATGGGCCAGTGACGATTCCATCACAATCAGGCCCCTCTGTCACGAGATCAAATGTGTACGACTAGGCACATCCGCCTATGACTCAACACATACATTGTCTATAAATCCATAGACTAAGGATATCAATCATATTCAATTGCAAATAACAATGCAATAACATAAAGTATGTGATTTTGGGAAACTCAAGTCGAATCCAACTCGAGTTGTGCAATCCCGCATCAACATCAATTTATACCTTTCGTTTTGTCGCTCTGACTCTGTCGAAGTCTCTAACTCACTGCCTGTCAATATCAATCTGGCAATGACATATCGAATGTATCGTATCAATATACAACTCAATTAACAATCTGTTTTGATCAATACTCAATCAAAATACAATCTGATCAATGTCAACAAAGTATGATACAGTCTCAATCAATACTGAATCTGATCAATATCAATCTACTGATGTTTCGGCGGCATAACAATTCGGTCTCGATAATCCCGTCAATTTCAATATCACAGATATAATATCACAACTCAGAATCGATATCAACACAAATCATAACTTCAATAATAACAGGTCATACTCTCAAATCTGTACAATCTCAGTCATATCATTACAGAAAAATCATAACAATTGCATACAGAGTCTGTGCTTCGATCTGATTTCAATTATATACTGACCAGCATATCCAGATCACAATACATCAGTCAAATAATAATTCCCCCAATATAATAATTTCAAATCGTATCTAAACGTAACAAAACTTACGCCCTGTTGAAGCTGTCGTCGCTAGGAACTCGGTGTTGTACTCAGATTTCAATTCAAACGGGCGGATCGTTCGCAATTCAAAATCAGAACTTGAGCCGTCTCCTCGTTTCTTTTTCTTCCTTCTAAACAATACTTAAGTTTGTATGTATATATATATATATACATCATGCATATCCAAGCAACGTGGCTTATTCTTTGTAATACACGTCTCGCGCATATGCGCGACATCACTCGGCGCATATGCGCGAGACACAATTTCTCGGCGCGTGTGTCTCGGCAGCTCTTGCATATGCGCGCCTCCTCGCCGCGCATATGTGCGTGACCTACGGTCTCCGCGTTCTACCACTCACGCATATGCGCGCCTCTATCCGGCGCATATGCGCCAACTTCTCTTGACATTTCGCGCATGTGCGCGTCTGTAGGTCGCGCATGTGCGCCAAGCCTTCTGGACTCAGCACCCACTTTACGCACAGCCCGCGCATATGCCCGACCACCTCTCGTTCATATGCGCGAGGTCTTCTGCCACCCACGCGCATATACGCGGCTCCTTGTCGCGCATTTGCGCGAGGTGTTCTGTCCTCGCACATATTCAGTGTTTTCTTCCGTCTTTTTGGTCTAGTATTTCCCGTCTATAATCACATTAATTATCCCCAAATTATTTCAGATTAATAGGATAAAATTCTCGGGCCTTACAACCATAATTTTCCACAAAAATTTCCTTCCCAATCACAATGAAACCCCGTAAGGCCCGAGATTTTATTTCTTTTAATCTGCAATTATTGATATTGATTTGAGGTGATTATAGCCGGGCCATTCCGAGACCGGATTGGACAAAGCATATGAAATGTACAAAATTTGGGCCGAAGGTTCGGCGCCCGGGCGGAAGTTTTTGACCGCCCGAGCGCCATTGAATAATACAGGAATCCCGAAACTTTCGCGCACGGGCAGAAGTTTTTGACCGCCCGAGCGCGATTGTTTAATTTGCGAGGGCCGAGAGTTCCGCGCCCGGGTGGAACTTTATGTCCGCCCGAGCGCGAGACGTGCAACTTGAAGAAGTGGCCACTTGGCCTTGGACATGCAACATATATATATCAATAATGATTTTGTTTTTCAGAATGCAATGAAAAGAAACGGAGGGCCAGAGAATGTCTAAATTCCTTCGAAGAGTTTAATTCGACTTGTGAGAAATCCGACCGTCTGAATTGGAATCCAACTTCAGTACTGTGTTCCTATCAATGCAGGCTTCAACTGGACGTAAGATTTACTACGTTTTGATATGTCTTAAAATTATGGTATTGCCAGAATCAGATAGAGTTCATATATGTTGTTCTTGCGATATCAGACATCCTATAATCGAAACCGGATCGAAGAACAGATACCGTATGAAATTATTATGAATTTCAGAGTTGATTTGATTATGATTAGATTGAAGTGATATCAGATTTGTGTTGTTATCGATGACGAGATGTTGGGATTGATATTTGATTAATATTGTATCGCTGGGTATATTGATATTATTCAGGTTTGGATCAGATGAGTTGTTGATTCGTATATACTGATATTGTATTGTTTGCCATGTTATTATATCTATGATATTACGATTGACAAGGTTACTGAGACTGTATTATTAAACTGTCGAAACACCAATAGATTGGTATTGATCAGATTCAGTATTGACTAAGATTATATCGTCATATCATTGATATGGATCAGATTATGTTTGAGTTGCGTATTGATCAGAACAGGCTTTGAATTGAGTTATACATTGTTACAGTGTATTTGATATTGTCATTTCAGATTTGATATGGACAGATTTGACTTCGAGACTTCGACTTCGTCAGACCAAGAAGAGAAAGATATAAATTGATGTTGATGCGGGATTGTACAACTCGAGTTGACATGACTTGAGTTTCCCAAAATCACATACTTTATCTTATTGCACTGATATTTGCAATTGATGTGATTGATATCTTTGATCTATTGAGTTATGTCTTGAGTCATAGGCGGATGCGACTAGTCGTAGACGATTGATCTCGTGACAGGGGTGCCTGATAGTGATGGAATCGTCATTGGGCACATTGCACATTGTCACAGAGGTTTGGCAAGATATGCCAGGATTGATATTCCTAGATGACTGGCAGATATGCCAAGGCGGCTGTGCCTAGTCTGTGATGGATAGGTCAAGACACCGGACGTTTGCTTATATCGAAGTGGTTAAAATTGGAGTTTCTTCTATTACTGATTTTCGATATGGAAAGAGCCAAAGTCCGTGAATAAGAACGTGCCACCACCCCGATCGGGAGTGTAGGTGGGTGTATGTTCTTATTCAGATCGGGATCCCTAGATTAGGATGAGTCGAGTCTGAGTCGGAGAGTCACAGAGTGTGATTCAATGTCGATATCAATTTATGTTCCTGATTGTGGTACATGTTCAAAGTATGATTTCAGTTTGATATATATACATGTTCTGATTATGATACATGTTACGAATATCTATTTCATGCTTTTATATCTGTTATATGATTGCATGTATACATGATTTATACTGGGAATGTAATTCTCACCGGAGTTATCCGGCTGTTGTCTTGTTTGTATGTGTGCTTGACAACAGGTGGGACATGATCAGGATCAGGAAGAGGATGAGAGATTATAGTTAGCGTGGAGATAGAAACATGTAGTACATGACTTGTACTTTTATTTTGACATGTATATTAGATAGATCATCATTGCGTTTCCGCCTTTATATTTAAAAAGAAAAAAATTTAGTCCCACTTTTCTTAATTGTTATGTTCGACATTAATCATGATTAAGATATGAATTAGCGTCCGGGTCCCCACAGCAGATGGTATCAGAGCCAGGTTCCAGAACTGTAGGTTACTTAGACTGAGATAGAAGCTAGTGAGCGGGGTAGAATGAGTTTTCTTTCCTTGTATGTGATTGCTAGCATGTGAATTATTATAATATTGAATTACATTGAATATGCGGATATTGCAATATGTGTTTAGTGTTTTTGAAGATACATGTAACCTGAATATCTGAGTTGATTTGGTAATGTGTATTATTTGAGAATGAATCAGAACCGCTTCTTGATCAGAGGTAAGCTGATCATAAAGGGACTGAGACGGATTTGTCTCATGTGATTGCTAACTCTTGTGATCATCAGATATCCCTCCTCGAAGAATCCCAGAACCGGGTAGTATCTCGATTAGTCAGATAGATGTGTAAGAAACTCCCATGGAAATACAGTTGAAGAGGTTTCAGTCATTGACACCGCCGATTCTGAAGGGTACTGAGACGACTGTTGATTGTGAGAATTGGCTAGATGATATAGAGATACTGTTTGATTCACTTGAGTACCTAGATGAACGTAGAGTTAAATTGATTGGGCATCAGCTACAGGAGGTCGCAAAGAGCTGGTGGATTGCAACCAAAGGAGCCTTGGAATAGGGTGGTACGGGGATTAAGTGGGAGATCTTCAAAGTGGAATTTTATCGAAGGTTTTTCCTAGTTTCGTACCGAGAAGATAAGAAAGCAGAATTTGAAAATTTTAAACAGGGTCAGCTAAACATTGAAGAATATGTTGCTCAATTTTCTATCTTACTACGTTTTGCTCCTCACGTGGCTGAGAATGATGAAGCTGTGACTGATAAGTTTTTTAAGGGATTGAATCCTAAGATATTGATATTGGTAAACACAGGTAGACCCTATAACTTTGCTGATGCTCTGAGTAGAGCCAAGAGAGCTGAAGCCAGTCTGATGAGACAGAAAGGAGCTTCGTTTGTGCCTCCAGCATCGAGACCACAGCAACCACCTCTCGGACTTGAGACTGGTAGTAGCAGTGATGGAAAGAAAGATTTCTTGAAAGCCCGAAAGAAACAGTTCAAGAAGTTAGGAAGCGGTTCGTCTAGTTCCAGTGATTCTAGTCAGAGTTACACCGGGATTTATTGCAGCACTTGCGGAGGGAGACATTCCACTGAGCAATGCCAAGGAGTATTTGGTAATTGCCGTATCTGCAAACGACCCGGACATTTTGCAAGAGTATGTACCCAGCGAGGTTCCCGAAGATTCCAGAGAGCAGAGGCATCTGGTCGCAGTGACCGGGGAACAGACCCGGAATGCACTTGACTCTATAGTGGCAGGTAACTATTCCTTTATGGTTTTTCGTGTACGTATTGAGAGATACTCATACATCATATTTGATTTCTGAATGATTTGCATTGGTATATGCTTTATTTGTTGAGTATATATCTGCTGTAGTATTTGTTTCCTTACCTGTTGGGAAGAGTTCTGATATCAGTGAATTCTGTAGAACATTGTATACTGCAGTGAGATGAGAATGAGATTGGGTTAGCTAGTGTATACTTGCATTGTCTGATGTTGACCGTATTATTGATATTGATGTGTTAGCCAAGTACAGAGCTATCGCAGACTATTTCCAAGAAAGGGTAAGATTCAGACCTGAAATGGCCGAAGAATGAACATAGTACGGTAAGGATTCTGGATTTAGAATACCTTTGATATATGTGATGTTCATGACTCGATGATTATCGAAAAGAATGGAGTGATTCCTAATGTATTCAGTTGAATTACTGAGATGGAGCGTATCATTGACTGATATTGCCAGTGACAGGAGCGTTGCTAAAATTGTCTCAGATGAGTTTCCGGGTTTGCCTTTAATCATGAAGATTGATTTCAGCCTTGACTCGATATCAGGTACTGTTATGATTTCTAGAATTTCGTACCGAATGATACTGATTGAATTGAAAGAATTGAAAAATCAGTTAAAGGATTTACGGCCTGAGAGTTACATCTAATTGAGTGCTGCTTGATAGGGATGTATCAGCTATATTGGTAAGTTAATAAACTTTGTGTTCAGAATATTTTGATGATTCTCTGATTTGTTGATCTATGATATTCTGGTATATCCGAAGAATATGACTGAATCTGTTAAATATCTGAGTACTGTATTGAATATTCTGGGAACTAGAAGTTGTATACAGAAATTGTTGAAATGTGTATCTTGACTGAGACAGATTGTATTCAGGGCTTGTTATATCTGAAGATGATATATCTGTTTATTCTAGCACAGTTGAGACCGCGATCAGTTGGCTTAGATCGACATCAGTGTCAGAAACTTGTAATTGCATGAGTTAGCCGGCTACTGTATCTGATTATTATTCTGAATTGCTTGAGAATGATTATTTTCTGCAGCAGTATTTGGTACAGATTTTATACAGTTGAGACTCGATACCGTACAAGCTGAACTAGAGCTGATTTTGAGAGTTAAAACAGTTCAGAAAGCTGATCAGAATGGGCAGAACTTAATTATCGATAGTCAGAACAAGGCATCGATCAAAATATCAGGTAGGTGATACTGCAGTGTATGTGAATAACCGATGGGTTGTGCCAGATATTTCGGATTTGAAATAGCTAATAATGTCAGAAATGCACAATAGTTGATTCAGTAATCATCCTGATAGCAGAAAGATATATGATAATTTAAAAAGACAGTTTTGATAAAAACAGATGAGATTAGATATGGCAGAGTTTGTACTAAAATGTCTGAATTTGTGACAGATGAAGACTGAAAGAAAGAAATCAGGAAATTTGTTATATAGCTTATCGAGTCCTGAATGGAAATGAGATTACATTTCCAGGGATATCGTGATAAAGCTACTGCAATACTCCCGAGATTGAGTATTGATTTGAGTAGGAGTGACAGACTGATCCAGTCTGCGAGTGCTAGCTCGTACATGAAAATATACAGATATGATTTTATTACTGAAATTTCTGTCAGAAAAGTGATTAGATTACACAGAGTGTCGGGAATTGATTATATCAGACCATGATTTTGGTTGACTTTGCACGATTGGCAGAGTGTACAACAAGAGTTGGGTACGAGATTATATCTGAATACTGCATATCATTCACCGACTGACGGACAGTCAGAGTGGATTATCCGGATTTTTGAAAATATGCATAGGATGTAGTGCTTGATTTTAGAACTAGTTGGCAGGATTTATGTCATGTCGTGAGTCTTCGTACAACGACAACTATCAGACGAGTATCGAAATAGCCCCATTCGAAACGTTGTACTGTAAGAAGAGCAATTTCCCTCTTTATCGAGATGATATCTTTGAGGTTCCTGATATTGGACCTGATATGATTAGAGATGTGATTGAAAAGTAAAGCTGATTTAGAAGAAGTGAAGACAGCTCAGAATAGACAGATTAAATATGCCAACGTCAGAAGATGACCGTTGATAATTGAGGCAGAAGATTAAATATTGAATTAACTAGAATTAAACAGATTTGATAATAGCTGTTGATGTTGATTTGTTATGAGCTGTTGATTGGTATATACGGATGCTGTATAGCCAGTATTTTGAGATTGATTTTCTCAGAGTTACTTCGAGTTATATTATGATATTATATTTCTTGAAGTATTACTCTAGAATGGAATCAGAATTAGTAGAATAAAGATAGTTCAGAATGAAGACTATTCCGCTTGTGAAGGTTCAGTGGGATCGTCATGATATTAAAGAAACTACTTGGGAAACAGAATCTGATTTGAGACAGAGATTTTAAAGTTGTTTCATCAAGGTGAGTTCTCTAATTAACTTCCGTATACATTCTGGCGGATATGATTACCTCTGACATGATATGATAGCCTGTGATTTCGAGGACAAAATCATATCTTAGGGGGGGAGAAATGTAAGGCCTGAAATTTTATTTCTGTTAATCTTCGATTATTGATATTGATTTGAGGTGATTATAGACGGGCCATTCCGAGACCGGATTGGACAAAGCATATGAAATGTCCAAATTTGGGCCGAAGGTTCGGCGCCCGGGCGGAAGTTTTTGACCGCCCGAGCGCCATTGACTAATACAGGAATCGGGAAACTTTCGCGCACGGGCGGAAGTTTTTGATCGCCCGAGCGCGATTGTTTAATTTGCGAGGGCCGAGAGTTCCGCGACCGGGCGGAACTTTATATCCGCCCGAGCGCGAGACGTGCAACTTGAAGAAGTGGCCACTTGGCCTTGGACATGCAACATATATATATCAAGAACGATTTTGTCTTTCAGAATGCAAGGAAAAGAAACGGAGGGCCAGAGAATGTCTAAATTCCTTCGAAGAGTTTAATTCGACTTGTGAGAAATCCGACCGTCTGAATTGGAATCCGACTTCAGTACTGTGTTCCAATCAACGCAGGCTTCAACTGGACGTAAGATTTACTACATTTTGATATGTCTTAAAATTATAGTATTGCCAGAATCAGATAGAGTTCATATATGTTGTACTTGCGATATCAGACATCGTATAATCGAAATCGGATCGAAGAACAGATATCATATGAAATTATTATGAATTTCAGAGTTGATTTGATTATGATTAGATTGAAGTGATATCAGATTTGTGTTGTTATCGATCACGAGATGTTGGGATTGATATTTGATTAATATTGTATTGCTGGGTATATTGATATTATTCAGGTTTGGATCAGATGAGTTGTTGATTCGTATATACTGATATTGTATTGTTTGCCATGTTATTATATCTATGATATTACGATTGACGGGGTTACAGGGACTGTATTATTAGACCGTCGAAACACCAATATATTGGTATTGATCAGATTCAGTATTGACTAAGATTATATCGTCGTATCATTGATATGGATCAGATTATGTTTGAGTTGCGTATTGATCAGAACAGGCCTTGAATTGAGTTATACATTAATACAGTGTATTCGATATTGTCATTTCAGATTTTATATGGACAGATTTGACTTAGAGACTTCGACTTCGTAAGACCAAGAAGATAAAGGTATAAATTGATGTTGATGCGAGATTGCACAACTCGAGTTGACATGACTTGAGTTTCCCAAAATCACATATTTTATCTTATTCCACTGATATTTGCAATTGATGTGATTGATATCTTTGATCTATTGAGTTATGTCTTGAGTTATAGGCGGATGCGCCTAGTCGTGGACGATTGATCTCGTGACAGGGGTGCCTGATATTGATGGAATCATCATTGCGCACATTGCACATTGTCACAGAGGTTTGGCAAGATATGCCAGGATTGATATTCCTAGATGATTGGTAGATATGCCAAGGCGGCTGTGCCTAGTCTGTGACGGATAGGTCAAGACACCGGACGTTTTGTTATATCGAAGTGGATAAAATACGAGTTTCTTCTATTACTCATGTTCGATATGGAAAGAGCCAAAGTCCGTGAACAAGAACGTACCACCACCCCGATCGGGAGTGTAGGTGGGTGTATGTTCTTATTCAGATCGGGATCCCTAGATTAGGATGAGTCGAGTCTGAGTCGGAGAGTCACATAGTGTGATTCAATGTCGATATCGATTTATGTTCCTGATTGTGGTACATGTTCGGAGTATGATTTCAGTTTGATATATATACATGTTCTGATTATGATACATGTTACGAATATCTATTTCATGCTTTTATATCTGTTATATGATTGCATGTATACATGATTTATACTGGGAATGTAATTCTCACCGGAGTTATCCGGCTGTTGTCTTGTTTGTATGTGTGCTTGACAACAGGTGGGACATGATCAGGATCAGGAAGAGGATGAGAGATTATAGTTAGCGTAGAGATTCTGGCCCAGAAGCAGAATAGGATTCAGCACTTGATGTATAGATGTTGAACCTAGTTGAGATAGAAACATGTAGTACAGGACTTGTACTTTTATTTTGACATGTATATTAGATAGATCATCATTACGTTTCCACCTTTATATTTAAAAAAAATTTTGTCCCACTTTTCTTAATTGTTATGTTCGACATTAATCATGATTAAGATATGAATTAGCGTCCAGGTCCCCACAAACCCACGGCCACCCCATAAGCAAATTGGAAGATATTTTGGCAATAAAAAGAAAATTTTATTTGCTTAATATTTGATTAAGAATCAATATTAATAGTTAATATTTGATTAAGAATCAATGACCATAAAAACCATGATTAGGAATCATGAAGCTCTCGGCCAATATACAAAAAATGATGGGAAATTTCGGCCATAGGAATTTCTTCCACCGTAGCGCCCATGCCGCCGCATCGTATCCAGATTTTTGAAATTCGGAGGATACTGTCTCAACGCATAAATCACTTGCTATTACTAGAACAATCTAAGCAAGGAAGACAGTTTTCGATCGTGGACCTAATTTGGCGCGCAAAGGAACAAACCGTTTGCAGGGATTTACAAGAAGGGCTCTCTCCATGTAAAAACGTTAACAATTTGTAGTCCAGCGTTCTAAACGCAAAGGTATAATTCTAAAACCCCCTATGAATGGTTTGAAATACACGACGCCCAAGAAAAAAATTTTTAAATTTCCGCGGCGTCTTGGGTGCGAGAATACGATGTCACAACAGGGGTATCAGAGCCTGTAATTCTCAATCGTGCGTTTTAATTAAATTGTGTTGAGTTTATTATTTCTTACCGCGTAAGAATTTTTATGAAAAACGCCCCTAAAAATTATTTTTGAAATATCAATTTTTTAAAAATAAATTGGTCTGCCCGGAGATGTTTTGGGCGGACACGAGCGCACAACCTGCGCACGGCCTGCGCACCTGAGCGCGCGGCCAATGAACAGCGCGCCCGCCAGCGCTCGATCGGTTCAGGCAGCGGGCGGGCGCCGCAGGTAGGTTCTCGGGAATGTCTCCGGAACCGTGCTGGGTCGTGGGCTTGAATCGTTCGGGCCCGGGGACGATTTTCTGATTTTTAAAATTTTGGGTTAAATTGATATTTTATGAAAATACAGACGATTTTACCCCTACAACAATTTTGATAAAATCAATTTTTTACAAAATAAATATTTGAAATATGATTTTAATTATTTATGGTGAAAGATGTTTTACAAGAAATATAATTATTTGAAATTAAATAAAAGTGTTTATTAATTTGAAAATTATGGCGGTTAGTGATAATTTACGAGATACAAGATTTATTGATAATAAGTAATATTATTGGATTTATATAATATACGATATTATATGCTAAAAGGATGATCGAGAGCCATGACCAATGTGCTAGGTGTATGTTAGGATATTTTACGTGTTGTACTTTTTTGATTATTTGATAATTATAAGTGGACCTGGTTTATGGTCCGTTTCCACCCCCTAAATTTGTATCCCAATGTGCCATGGATATTTAATGTAAATATTAGAATTAGTGGGAGATAAAGATTTGAAGACGGTGGGCCCGATCCTCGCAAAGAGTTTTGAAAATCGAAGACATGTAAAATATTTGAAGTTTATGTAATATTGCATTTGCATCCCTATATTTACCTAGGTTATGGACATTGATCCATATGTGGCTCGTACAGATCAATTAGCTCCCGGTTATCGATCATCCTTTATTATTTATGATGTATGTGATGTATTATAAATAATCAGTATGTACGTTATTATTAATATAATAACAAGAGTTGCATGAATCCGCCAATCATACAAACAATCATGACACGAGTTTTAAAATTAATGATGAGACAAATTTTTAAATTTTTGATGAGATCCAAAATTTAAATCAAGCCCATTAAAAGGATAATTAAAAGAAAGCTTAATAATTCCTTGCCTTCCATCAACGGTGGTTGCATGATGAACGCTACCCGCGGTCAGTGTCTGGCTCATATTATTGGGGAAGCTTGGACGCTGGAAAGCTGTGACTTCCACTGACATATTTGATGTGAACTACGTGGAACTCCAATGACTTCGACTCATATTATTGGGGGATCTCATGGCAACCATCTATTAAGGTTCAATATTGATGGGCCGGGCTTGACACGTGAAGAGAAAGGGGATCATATTATTGGACCCTTCTCAAACGTGAGGCAAAATTACGTAAGGGTTGCAAGGAGTTGCAATTGGGCTTTACCTTTTGAAACTTATAATTGGTTGATATTATTCAGGATCATAATTTCAAAATTGGGCCTTGCGTATTCACTAAGGAAAATTGATTTCCCGTTTGTCATCAGAGGATGGTGAAAATGTCAAAATAGTGGGAGACAATTAGTAAAAACAAAAGTCCATATTTTACGTCTTACAAAATATTTTAAAATATTCGGTAACATTTATTCTGTTTCCATATCAGTATATTTATGATTTCGTCATGTAATCTATTTTTATCATTAAAACAAGCTAACCGAACACTAATTTTCAAGATTGACTGGGAAAATTGTTCTAAATTCGGAGAAAATTGCATACACACTAATGTTAGTCTTGTTGAACTGACAAAGCATTCAAGATGGTAGGGCCATAGGATGCAAGATAAAGTTTAATATGCTTGCTTGTATGTCAAATGAACTGTAGAGACAGTGTGAGAAAATTTTGAATGATGTTGACATTCAAATACACATGCAAGAGTTGCATAGTACATGAAACTCGAATAATGATGCATGTCACTTTCAAATAACACATGACTACACGCATGCAAGATGGGGCTCTTGCCCATGAGCATGGTGTAAGTATGATTGGCCTAATGAGAAGGTGGTGGGTCTGGAATTTGACAAAGCTCGATAAGTCAGAACATGTTTGCTTCACTGCAAGAAGTCTGGACATAAGAAATTATCTAGGTCAGAAATGTTTTGGCAGTGATATGAGAATGTCCAAGTAAACACAATTTCAACAACAACCAAAAGAAAACAAGATATTCTAAACAAAGCACGTTTGTGACACGTTAGGCTAAGACATATTTCCCAAAGAACGATCCACAAGCTAGTGGGAGAGGGCATGTTTGACTCGTCAGACATAAACTCCCTAAGAGACGTGTGAGTCCTGTCTGAAAGGAAAAATGACCAAGGCCCATTTCCTAGGGAAAGTGGAACGTGAACATGATCTGTTGGATTTTATCCATACAGATGTGTGTGGCACGCTAAGTGTTAGCACGAGATTTGGCCATTTCTACTTCATTACTTTTACCGATGACCATTCGATGTTTGGGTATGTGTATTTAATGAAATACAGGTCTGAAGCCTTTGAAAATTTCAAAGAATTCAGAGCAGAAGTTAAAAAAAAAAAGTTAGGAAAAAGTATTAAAACACTACGATTAGATCGAGGTGGAGAATAATTGAGTACTTAGTTTCAAGACTACCTTAAAGAGAATGAGATTCTCTCACAGTAAACTCCGCCTGCCACACCGCAGTTGTATGGTGTTTCAGAACGTTTTAATCGGATGAGATGGACATGTTTCGATCTATGATGGGATTCACTGAGTAGCCGTCATCCCTTTGGGGATATGCGCTTGTAACAGCGGCAAGGTTGTTTAATCAAGTCCATATAAAGGCAGTGAATAAAACTCTATATGAGATATGGATGAGAAAGCCTCCCAAATATTCTTATCTAAGAATATGAGGATATCTTGCTTATGTGTAGCAGGCAGTGGGAGATAAATGGGATAGTATAGCCAATTTGTGCTACTTTGTGAATATCCAAATAACTCTGTTGGATACTACTTCTATTTATTCTAGTGAAACAAAGGGGTTTGTTTCAAGGAATACCACTTTCTTAGAGAAGGAGTTTCTATTAGATAGAAAAAGTAGGATGATAGAACTCGATGAGATTCGAGAACCACCCACTACACAAGTAGTAGAATCCACACCCCAACAGCTAATCAAAGAAACACAAGCTCCTAGAAGATCTGAATGGATCCCAAGACCGCCTAATAGGTTGAGCCTGCTTCATGAAGAGGGCCAAGATGAGCCTATTCTTGGATGTGATCCAAGAAATTTCAAGGAAGCATTGTCTTATGCCGATTCATCTAAATGGCTTGAAGCCATGCAGTCCGAGATGGACTCCATGTATTCGAACCAAATATGGTCCTTAATAGATCCACCTGTGAGATTTGTTCCTATAGGATGCAAATGGATTTACATAAAGAAACTTGGAGCGAATGGGAAGGTGGTGACTTTCAAAGCTAGATTGGTAGCAAAATTATGTACTCAAAGGCAAGGTGTTGATTATGAGGAAACCTTTCTCCAGTCGCAATGTTCAAGTCTATTAGGATACTACTAGCCATAGCAGCATGAGAAGATTATGAAATATGACAGATGGATGTAAAGACATCTTTCCTTAATGGGGACATTCTTAAGTACTTGAGAAGAACTAAGAATTTGTTCTTGGTATACGGGAGTGGAAAACTTAAATTGGAAGGCTACACTGATTCTAGCTTCCAATCAGATGTGGATGATTCGAAATCAACCTCTGGATTTGTATTCAAGCTCAATAATGATGTTGTCTCTTGGAAGAGTTCCAAGCAAGACAACACAGTGGATTCTACCAGTGAGGCCGAATACATAGTTGCATTGGCTGCAACAAAGGAGGGTGTTTGGATGAGGAATTTCATCTAAGATTTGGGTGTCATTCCTCAAACAATTGATCCAGTCCCGATCTATTGTGACAACACCGGTGCCGTTGCGCAAGCAAAGGAACCTAGGTCTCATCAGCGATCAAAATATATAGTGAGGAAGTTTCATATAATTCGGGAGATTGTGGGAAGATGAGACATATCGTTAGAGAGAGTATCCTTCGTAGATAACGTTGTTGATCCACTAACGAAGCTCCTGGCAGGACCATTGTTTGAGAAGCATCGCGAAGCAATGGGTCTAAGATCTATGGACGTAGTTGGCTATAGGGCAAGTGGGAGATTGTTAGAGTAGGTGCCCAGCAATCCAACTTGCGCCTCGGGCTTTATTGACTCTAATGTAAAACAATCTTTATTTTTATAATATTTTATGATTTTATTCGATTATGGCATTATACTTTATCTGTATATCCATGCAATCAGCATAAATAAAGTCTTTGATTATACTTTAATACAAATGAATCGTAATTCGATGTTGAAACTCATTTGTAAACACTAAATAATCTAAATTTGTTCCTAATCGATTCAGCCGCCTAAAACATGGATAAAGGTCACTTGAGATCGAGACTAGCATTTGTGATGTTGTGTACCGCGTTTCTTGGTAAGGGCATAGAGATGTCAAAACATGCAGATGGGTAGTCATATGATGATTATACCAAACTACCCTTCATCGGACTTTCCAAGTGGTTATCACTTATCGAGTGGAATAGTCAGCAGTTATGGTTGTACACCATTAGTCCTTTGACCCGGGACAATGTAGGGGCTATACGTACTAGCATGCAGTTTGATCCATTTACCGACTCCATCGAGGGTCATCAGGTGGCGAGGTTGGGTGTAGTTTCGAAATACGTAGGATCAAATGCACTGTAGTCGGGGATTTACCGTTTGCCTACGGGTGAAGATATCCTATGTGATCCGATGAGTTAATAGTGCAAGGAGTCTCTGGCCAGAGCAAGAAATGTGTTTAGGGAAAGTTGTTTTCCTAGTTGCAGATGCCATGCGACTATTAGTACTCAAAGATAAATCACATAGTTATCGAATTCATATGAAACTCTCGATATACCAATGGTTGCAGATTCGATCGGGATATATGTGTTGAAGGGACCGTACTGTATGCTAACCATGACTAAAGGTTCTTGTACACATTATCAGTGATACCTAGGAGATCATGGAGCGATGCTACTAGATGCTCTTACCATGATCCGATGGGTGCAATCAGAAATGAGTTCTGACATTCTTGATCAAAGAATTGATGAAAAGAATGGGGCTAACTAGGGTAAGCCCGAGTAAGAATAAATGTTATTCTTAATCACATGGAGATGTGAACCCACGGCTAGCTGTATCTCTGAACCATTGAGGGTCACACAAGTATCGGATTTTGTATTCCCGTTGAGATAGTCAAATTTCAAGGAGTTGGAATTTGGCGACTATAGTTTGATGGAGATCAAACAAGAAGTTTATAAAGGAGTTTATAAGCTGATTCTATAAGATTGAAGAAATGGAAGTTGACATGATTGCTAAATAAGGAAAGAGAGTGGAACTGCCTATTTTGTGAAGGAATTCAGTAAAACTGGCAGCTGCCAAATATGGTAACTGTCATATATATGGTAAGTTCTAAATTTGGTAAGTGAAAATTTTTATCTTCGAAATTTTCGATTTTCATTATATGAACAAGATTTGTATCCTTGGTATATCGGCGCTTTAGGATCGTCGATCGGAATCATTTATTTAATGAATTGAAAATTTACTAATTAAATAATTGTGCTAGTAGGGGTGACTACTAACATGCAAAATTCTCATATATTTTCTATAGGAGTCTAGAATTAAATTAACCAAGTAGTTAATTTATAAATTAAATAATGGTTATTTAATTTAATTAATGTACATATATAAATATTATATGATGATATAAAATATGTGCATACGATATTATTATACCATGCATTATAAATGTTAATAATTACATTATATATTAATTATGTGAGATTTTTAATATAATGAAATTATTAGAGTTCTTGTGGGAGAAGGACTCCTAATGAGATTAGGAGTCAACCTCTATACATACACCACTAGGACTCATAATTGAATACCACAATTTTTCACAAAAATTTCCTTCCCAATAACAATGAAACCCACGGCCACCCCATAAGGAAATGGGAAGAGATTTTGGCAATAAAAAGAAAATTTGATTTGCTTTATATTTGATTAAGAATCAATATTAATAGTTATTATTTGATTAAGAATCAATGACCATAAAAACCATGATTTGGAATCATGAAGCTCTCGGCCAATGTACAAAAAAGGTTGGAAAATTTCGGCCATAGGAATTTCTTCCACCGTCGCGCCCATGCCGCCGCACCGTATCAGGATTTTGGAAATTCAGAGGATACAATCGCAACGCATAAATCTCTTGCGATTACTAGATCAATCCAAGAGAGAAAGACAGTCTTCGATCGTGCACCTAATTAGGCGATCAAAGGAACAAGCCATTCGCAAAGATTTACAAGAAGGGCTATCTTCGCGTAAAACCGGGAACAATTTGAAGTCCAGCGTTCAAAACGCAAAGGTATAATTATAAAACACACTATGAATAGTTTGAAATACACGACGCCCAAGAACAAAATTTTTAAACTTCCGCGGTGTCTTGGGTGCGAGAATACCATGTCCCAACAGTGGTATCAGAGCCGGTAATTCTCAATCGTGTGTTTTAATTAAATTATGTTGTGTTTATTATTTCTAACCGCATAAGAATTTTTATGAAAAAGGCCTCTAAAAATTATTTTTGAAAAAAAAAATCTGTTCTTCCCGGAGCTTTTTCAAGCATACGCGCGCGCACGACCTGCGTGCCTGCGCGAGCGTCCAACGCAGAGCGCACCTGCCAGCGCTCGATCGGATCGGGCAGAGGGCGGGTGGCGCGGGCAGGTTCCGAGGAACGTCTCAGGCATTGTGCTGGGTCGTGAACTTGAATTGTACGGGCCCAGGGGCGATTTTCAGATTTTTTTAAAATTTTGGGTTAAACTGATATTTTGTGAAAATACGGAAGATTTTACCCCTACAACAATTTTGATAAAATCAATTTTTTACAAAATAAATAATTGAAATATGATTTTAACTATTTATGGTAAAAGATGTTTTACAAGAAATTTAATTATTTGAAATTAAATAAATGTGTTTATTTAATTTTAAAATTATAGCGATTAATGATAATTTACGAGATACACGATTTATTGATAATATGTGATATTATCGGATTTATATAATATATGATATTATATGTTAAAATGATGGTCGGGAGCCATGACCAATGTGCTAGGTGTATCTTAGGATATTTTACGTGTTGTAATTTTTTGGTTATTTGATAATTAAAAGTTGACTTGGTTTATGGTCCATTCCCACCCCCTAAATTTGTATCCTAATGTGCCATGTATATTTAATGTAAATATTAGAAAATGGTTTGTTCCCACCCCCTAAATTTGAAGACGGTGGGCCCGATCCTCGCAAAGAATTTTTAAGATCGAAGACATGTAAAATATTGGAAGCTTATGTAATATTGCCATTTGCATCCCTGCATTTACCTAGGTTATGGACATTGATCCATATGTGGCTCGTACGGATCAATTAGCTCTCGGTTATCGATAGTCTTTTATTATTTATGATGTATCTGATATATTATAAATAATCAGTATGTGTGTTAATATTAATATAATAACAAGAGTTGCATGAATCCAACAATCATACAAAAAATAATAGCACGAGTTTTAAAATTAATGATGAGACAAATTTTAAAATTTAAAATATCTCATTTTGGATGAGATTCAAAATTTAAATAAAGCCCATTAAAAAGATAAATAAAAAAAGTTTAATAATTCATTGCCTTCCATCAACGGTGGTTGCATGATGAACGCTACCCACGGTCAGTGTCTGGCTCATATTATTGGGGAGGCCAGGACGCCGGAAAGCTGTGACTTCCGCTGACATATTTGATGTGAACTGCATGGAACTCCCATGACTTCGGCTCATATTATTGGGGATCTCATGGCGACCGTCCATTAAAGTTCAACATTGACGGGCCGGGCTTGACACGTGAAGAGAAAGGAGATCATATTATTGGACCCTCCTCAAACGTGAAGCAAAATTACGTAAGAGTTGCAAGGAGTTGCAATTGAGCCCTACCTTTTGGAAATTATGATTGGCTGATATTATTCGGGATCAAAATTTCGCAATTGGGCAGTAGAGCTCAAATTCAGAACACGTAAAACCCATGCATTTATTTAATTGTTAAATTATTTAATCAAGTTTAAAATGATTTTTTTTTAGATGCATGATTTATGAAATTGCATTATTTTAAATTATTTATGTTTATGTGATACACGTTAAAATATTTCTTGAGTTTTATGTTTCAGGCGAATATTCGCTACGGGATGGGAAAAAGAGACCGGTGATGATTTAGACGATTCTTGAAATCCGGTATTTTATTTCAAGTCGAGAAAATTATTATATTAAATGATTTACGAAATTTTAAGCATTTTAAAAGCCTAAGTTATTTATTATGTGATTTTTAGATTTAAGTTTTAAAATTTCTAAGTTGAGTAGTATGGATTTTAAACTTTGCAAATTTGTTTATTTAACTTTTAGTGAGGTTAAGTAATTAGATTATCATAATTTTATTTAATTATTTATCTAATCAAATTCTTTAGCTCCTAATTATTTAATTAATCAAAAATTTTCACATAAAACTACACACCCACGCACACGCACAACACACACAAACACACATTTTATTTTGGAGATATCCTAGGGTTCTTGAGCCCTAGCAGCAGCTACCCCTCTCCCTTGCAAAATTTCTGAAGATTTACATTGGTTTTTCGAGCAAGAATCGTGTAGCAAGCGTTCCCCGATCATTTCCCGTATTCTACCGCACTGGTATTCGTCATCTTCAATCGTTTCAAATCAAAAGGCATGTATATTCTTCCATTTATGCATCGATCTCGTCATAGTATTTGTTTTTATGTTTATTATGCGTAAAAATCCATGTATGTTATAAAAATTTTGAACAAAATATTGTTGGATCGCTTTTGAAACGATTTTAGATTTTAAAACTAGAAATTTACTGTCATTTTAATTACTGCGACTTTTCGATCGATTTTCTGAAAAAATTTCAACATATAAAACGTATAACTCTTTGATACCATCAATTTAACATTAAATTCGAAATATTTGGATAAGAAATCAATGAGTTATGATTGTTTTCATGGGACTGCTCAAACTGCGTTTTTCTGAAAATGCGTTCTTGATGTGTTCTTGAATTTTTATTGTTGCAAGCTTCGTTGGGGATCGACGGATGATCGTTGCTACATTTAGGTATATCGAGAATGAAGTTGGGATGATTGTTGGTGTTTCAGTTTCGTGTCGTTAGGCACTTGGTTTAATTAGAAGTCGTAGGAATTATTTTGGTGTCAAACGTCGTGTTCACGGATTGGGTTGCATTGTTTGTGATGCGTAGTAGTTTTGGGGCATTTTTTCGAGTTTGAATAAGTGTCATAGCATCCTAGGATGGGTCTCGAGGCATTGGTTCATGGTCCGTATGATCGAGTTAGGAGGGATAAGCCTTAAGTGTAGTGTTTCTACGTTGGTTCGCGATTCCAGCACCTACACAGACCTCTAGACGGACCCTGCACGGGGTCCGTGCACTTTTTTTCTTTCAAAATTCGATTTTTCCAGCACCTGTACGGACTCCGACACGGACCCTTACAAGCGGTCTGTGTCTTTTATTAAAAAAAATTTTAATTTTTTTTTTTTACTTTTTTTAGGGATTGTTTTGGGGTTTTGATGTCATTATTTAGTACGATGATTAAACGAGGTCGAGTCCCGAGAGATTTAGAATGTCATAAGGAAATTTGTCATTTTTGGGTGTGATTGTGAGCATGACTATACGTCTAAGTTATGCAAGATAAGTGTTTGAACTCATGTTAGTATATGCAGCAGTGACCCCAAGCGAGATCCAACGAATCCCTCAATGCCAAGTAAGTATGTTCGAGGTGCAAAAGAAAATGTTTTTAAGTTTTTAAGGTATGTTAAATGTCTTGTGACCAAATTATGAACGGGTTTGGAAGTCGGTGAACGTGGCCGAGGACCTCTCTACCCCGATAAAGTATGACCGGGTTTAGATCAGGATTGGGAAGCGGTAAATTATGACCAGGGACCAATCAAAACGTTAAATTAAGAATGGGGATCTCATGTATGTGGTAGTGGACTTTCCCTGCCAGCCCAGTACTGTGGTTTAGTCTGATCAGGCGTATTTATGTATGAGTCACTTGCTTTGAAACATATCTCTACGCAAAATGATGCTATGTATGCTCAAGTATGTATGATGCAAGTATGTTTAAGAAAATTCTTATGATGATGGCACGTCTACGTTTATGCAACTACGTTCAAGTTTCAAGTATGTTTATGCTATTACGTTCAAGTTTGAAGTATGTAAGCCCCAATTTAAAGATGCATGTAGTACTTGATATCTCCAGTTTATAGATGTTGAGTCTTTAGAATCACTAGACTTGATCAATACAGGTTAGGATGACTTTGAGGAGACAAGGGGTGGGGACCAATTAGCCGGCTTGGACTGAGCGGGAGGCTAAATCCGAGGACCGCCAATGTTTTAAGATTTTATGCATGACGATTTTTAATACTATGATTTCATGAAGTGATTTATGATATTTAAACGATTATTACTTTTGGCAAAGTTGGTTTTGGTTGTTTTTATTGCAAAGATTTTTAGACGAGCAAGTTATTTTAATGCAAATTTGAAAGTTTATTTTGTATTTAAGAAAATTTTTATTTTTCCACAAATTTTAAATTAGTTAAAAGTACGGTACGATACAGTTGGTATCAGAGCGGTGTTCTTGTAAACGGTTATGCCTACTGCCAGTTACGAGAAGCTCACGAAGTCACACCTCAAATCTGTAAGTTTTAAGGTTTTAAATTATTTCATGCAATAAGAATCAAGTCATGATTTCAGCATGTGCATATCTAAATTCAAATTACGTGCATCTTATGTCATGATATTATGTTCATGCATGTTGGGTTATGTGTGGGGTAAATGTAGGAATAGTTTGCCTCCCAGACGTAGGATTGTGCGTGAAGCAGGCGATGAGAATAGGGAAGCCCAGGATGGGGAAAGGGTCACTCATCCTCGTCCACCCCCAGATATGCATGCTCAGATTCTTGCAGAAATGACCCAATTCTTCGCACAGTTTGCGGGGAACCAAACTGTAGTAGACACAGGGGCGAGCACCACACCTGAGGCAGTCTATGAGAGGTTTAATAAGATGGATCCGAAGGAGTTCTCGGGGATTACTGACCAGACGATAGCGGAGGGATGGATTAAGTCCATCGAAGTAATCTTTGTGTTTATGGAGCTGCAGGATGCAGACATTTAGATGTGCCACCTTCTTGTTGACTGGAGACGCCAGGCTTTGGTGGGAAAGTGCATCAGTGTCAGTAAACTTGCAAACACTGACGTGGAATGGGTTCAAAGAAGTTTTCTACTTCAAATACTTCACCGAGGAAATACGCTCCAGATTAACTAGGGAGTTCATGTCGCTGCGACATGGAGACAGCAGCGTGGCAGACTTTGTCAGGAAGTTTGAGAGGGGTGTCACTTTGTGCCCTTAATTTCTAACGATGCCCAGGAGAATCTGAAGCATTTTATGGATGGTTTGCGGCCGATCTTGCGCCGTGATGTCATGGTTGCTGGTCCTACAACTTATACAGTTGCCGTGTCGAGAGCTTTGGCGGCAGGGCAGGACCAGATGGACATTGAGGTCGATAGGCGTGGCAAGAGGCCCTATCAGGCACCTTGTTTTGAGGAATCTTTGTAAGTCATTAAGAAACTTAAGATTAAGTGGATATGAGTACTGGAATTAGGTTATCTAAAACTACTTGGTTTGTGTAAGTTTTAATTTCAAGTTTATGAATTAGGTGAACATACGGGGATATTGGGTGAAATAAAAACAAAAGAAAATTAGTTGTATTCAACATAGGTTACCAATGGTCGAATATTAAGATTTTTATCGAGTAAAAAATCTAAAATCTTTATATGAGGATTCTAGAATTCTGTGGGTTATAAGTGAAATTGATTTATTAGAATTAGTCCATCATTAACAGGGGAAACTTATTAAGCTTTATAAGTTAGAATGAATTAATTATTGAGAGTACGTCAAAGTGTGACATTTTTTCCAATGAGGAAGGTTTAAGTGTCTTAGGCCTCAACTATAATGTAATTGGGAAGGAAATAGTTTAAGCATGTGTTTGATGCCAGGAAGGTTTTGTTATCTAAGCAGAATATCGATATTCTATATTTTGGGGTTTTATGAATTAATGTTACTCGAAATTTAAGATTAGCAACAATTTTTATTTGGGATGTACTTGTAAATAGCTAAGTTACGTAAGTTTGGTGTCGTAAGGTAAATATTTGATTCAAGGATCGTAGGTCAATATTATTACGGGGTTAAAATAAGGTTTAACTTTTGAGTGTAGTACCAAGGATAGAAGTTGATCAGTAACTTTTGGTGCTAAGATTTCTTAGGTTGAACTGCATAAATGCTAATGTAATAGATCGATGAACATTACGGGTATATTATAAGGAAAGTAAGATACGATAAGTTTGAACATCCATTTATAATATTGGGAATTGTGAGAAAAGTTAGAATTCGAGATCATAGTAAAGTAAAACTAAGACAGCCTTCAGGACTAGATATTGGCATTACGAGTTCTTAGTGATGCCGTTTAAACTGACAAATGCTCCAGCGATTTTATGGACCTCATGAACCGAGTATTTCAGCACTACCTAGATCAGTTCGTCATAGTGTTCATTGACGACATTCTCATATACTCGAAGAGCCATGAGGAGCACCGTTAACATTTGGGTACAGTTTTACAGGTCTTGCAGAGTCGCAAGTTGTTTGCAAAATTTAGTAAGTGTGGATTCTGGTTGGAAAAGGTAGTGTTTTTGGGTCATATAATTGAAAGGGGATCGGTTACGGTGACCGGAAGCGCAACGGAAGTTAAAAATTTTAATTTTTTATGGAATATTTTCGGCCACCAAGAGGATATTGTGTAGCAAATACAACAAACACCAAATATCATACATAGGGTGTTGAGAAAATTATACCTATCAACCTCTTGAGGTTGATGATGGCTCCAACTTTGTTGTCAAACAACAAAGCTCTTGAATGGGATGACAATCTACAAGCTCTCCTCCTTTTCTTCAAGAATTAGGCCCACCACCAACTTTGTAGATCCACCTCACACTTGCACTAGAAAATGTAAGGCTTTTTCAAAGAGAAGTGACTTGTTTCTCCAACAATTGAAGAACAAAAATATGAGAGAAAAATTAAGGAAAGAACTCCTCAATATTTCGGCCAACACATAAAAATGAGAGGGGGAAGACTTGTCTTGGGTGTGGGAAAAGGTAAAAAGTTGTCTTGCATGCCATGCAATATTTTAATCAAAAGTAATCCACACCCCTTCACCTCCCAAGCATGCAAAACCTAGTGGGCTTGTAACAATTACAAAGGGCCCATAGACCTTTTAATTGTCTCAAACATATTTGAGCCCAATTAGACTTACTTGATATAACTCAAGCCCACCAGTTAAATAATTATTTTCAATTGGACTCTACAAGGCCCAATGTTATTTAATTAATTCAACACTTGAATTAATTTAATTATTTGGACTGTACTAGGCCCACTAGTGTTTAATTAATTCAACACTTGAATTAATTTAATTTAGTCCATAATAATGTTTATGAAAATCACAATTTTCAAATACATTATTCACTTGGCCTACTTTTAATTTAGGAACACATTCATAAATTAAAATTTACATTT
Source organism: Primulina tabacum (assembly GCF_025594145.1). Lineage (NCBI taxonomy): Eukaryota > Viridiplantae > Streptophyta > Magnoliopsida > Lamiales > Gesneriaceae > Primulina > Primulina tabacum. The sequence goes on from NC_134565.1 coordinate 16,140,279, forward strand.
CTTTCATAGAAGTCATACTTCTATTTTTTCTTTACGCTTATAAACTCATTTATAAGCCGTTCAACACATTGAACTATTTTACTTCTCAACGGGATCTAGAAAGCTAGTACTTGTGTGGCGCTCAGTGGTTCACTGATACAACTAGCCGTGAGTTCACATCTCCATGTGATTTGGATTAACATGTCCTTATTTGAGCATACCCCAATTGCTCCATTCTTACTTATCAACTCCTTGATAACAAGAACGTCAGAACTCAAGTCTGATAGTACCCAACCAATCATGTTAAACGCCTAGCAGCATCGCTTACATGATTCCCTAGGTATCAAATGATAGTGCCTGCAAGAACCATTCTATTATGGTTAGCGTACAGTACGGTCCCTTCAACTCATATATCCCGACCGATTCGACAACCATTGGTATATCGAGAGTTGTCAATGAATCGATACTATGTGTCATGTCGTAGTTGCATCGATGGTGTAATCTATGAAACCCCTTTCATAATTACCACCATACTCTGATCAAAGATTTCAACCTACATACACATGATAACACATAGGATATCCATACCCAAAGGTAAGCGGTGAATCCCCGACTACAATGCATCGACTCCTATATGTTTCGACAGAACACCCAACCTTGCCACCTGATGACCCCATGGGAGTCGGTAAACAAGTCAAAGTGTAATTCTAGCACATAGAGTCTCAATGTTGTCCCGGGTCATAAGGACTAATGGTGTACAACCATAAACTAGGACTTTTCCACTCGATAAGTGAGAACCACTTGGAAAGTCCTTTTATGGAGGGTTGTTCAGTGCACTCTACAAGGAGCACCTATCTGCATGCTCGGACATCACAATGTCCCCTACCAATGAAACATGGTACTCACATCGCAGATACTAGTCTCGAACTCGAGCGGCCTATATCCTTCTTAGTGGCGGCTGAATCGACTAGGAACTGTTTAGAATATACAGTATTCCAAATATGAGTTTCATGATACTCATCATATGAGCATCTCATATTCTTTCTGCTATTTGTATATTCAAGAACTTTATCTATTCAACTAGCATGGGTATACAGATAAAGAAGTGCCAAAATGATAAATTCAAATATTATTAAAATAAAGACTGTTCATACATAGAGTTTAATCATGAACCCTCGGCCAACACTTGGCTCGACGGGCACCTACTCTAACAATAATATCTAGCAGTGGTATCGAAGTGGATCCAGTTAAGTTAGCAGTAGTTAAGGAATGAGTTGAACCGAAGAATGTTTCTGAGATCCGCAGTTTCCTAGGCCTAGCAGGCTACTACATGAAATTTATTCAGGGATTTTCTTCGATAGCAGTGCCACTCACTTCATTGACTAAGAAGAATGCTAAATTCATTTGGAGTGACGAGTGTCAGAAGAGCTTTGACACTTTGAAGCAAGCTCTAATTTCAGCGCCAGTGTTAACCATGACAGCAGGTCAAGAAAAGTTTGTGTTGTACACCGATGCTTCTAAGCTCGAATAAGGCGCAGTGTTGATGCAGCATGGTCGGGTTATAGCTTATGCCTCCAGAAAGTTGAAGGTGCATGAGAAAAACTACCCGACTCATGATCTTGAGTTAGCTGCCGTTGTCTTTGATTTGAAGATATGGAGACATTACTTATACGGCAAGAAATGCCAGATATTTACTGATCACAAGAGTCTCAAGTATTTCTTCACGCAGAAAGAACTGAATATGAGACAAAGACGGTGATTAGAGTTAGTAACAGACTACGATTGCGAGATTAGCTACCTTCTAGGAAAAGCTAATGTTGTGGTAGATGCCTTGATCATAAAAGTTGCAGTCGTAGCACAGTTGTCATTCCTGAGATCTCATCAGTCAGAGAATCAGAGATTTGGGTTAGAGGTTTATCCTAAGGGCAGAGCTCCTAAGTTTTCTAATCTTACAGTCCAGTCTTCGTTGCTAGATCGAATCCGTAGAGGTCAGTCTTCAGATGAGCAGTTGCAGAAATTGAGACTAAAAGATGAAGCCAAGGGCAGTGTACTCTACACAGTGTCTGATGGTATTGTAAAATACAGAGAAAGGATGTGGGTGCCTAGTTTTGATTCGATCAGAGAGGATATTCTGACAAAGGCACATGCATCTCTGTATTCCATTCATCCAGGAGGTAGCAAGATGTACAAGGACTTGCAGATTTTGTATTGGTGGCCTTGTATGAAGATAAACATCGTCCGATTTGTGTCTGAATAACCCACTTGTCAGCAGATGAAGGCAGAGCATCAGAGGCCAGCAGGGATGCTTAAGCCACTCCCTATCCCCGAGTGGAAGTGGGAGAATATCACCATGGACTTCGTTGTTGGTTTTCCTAGGGCGGTCAGAGGATCCAATGCCTTTTGAGTTATAGTGGATCGACTTACTAAGTCGGCACACTTGTTGCCAATGAAGACGATTTTCTCCATGACGCAATATGCGGAGCTCTATATCAGGGAGATAGTTCGATTGCACTGGATCCCAATTTCTATTGTGTCCGACAGGGACCCGAGATTTACATCGTCCTTTTGGAAGAGTTTTCGTGCAGCCATGGGGACGAAGTTGCTATTCAGTGCAACTTTCCACCCTCAGACAAAGGGCCAGTCTGAGCGTCTGATTCAGATTTTGGAGGATTTGTTGAGAGCTTGTGTGATTTTTTTCCACGGGAATTGGGAATCGAAGCTACCTCTTATGGAGTTTACATACAACAACAGTTTCCAATCATCTATAGGTATGGCTCTCTACGAGATATTGTATGGGAGGAAGGTGCAGATCGCCGATTCATTGGGACGAAGTCGGTGAGAGATCAGAACTGGGACCAGAGATTGTTCAGCAGACTGCAGATGTGGTGTTCAAGATCCGAGACAGGATGAAGACCGCCCAGAGTTGTCAAAAGAATTATGCTGACAGGAGGAGGAGGGATCTCGAGTTTGCTGTAGGAGATCACGTTTTCGTGAAGATAGCACCCATGAAGTGTGTTATGAGATTTGGGAAGAGAGGCAAGCTTAGTTCGAGATTTATTGGACCGTTCGAGTTTCTTGACAGAGTTGGGACACTAGCTTATCGTGTAGCCTTACCGTCGAATTTTGTCGGTGTAGACAATCTGTTCCACGTCTCGATGATGAGGAAGTACCTAGCGAATCCTTCGCATGTTTTGAGCTATGAGCTGTTGCAGCTTGCTCCAGATCTGTCGTATTAGGAAATACCTGACCAAATCCTAGACCGACAGGAACCGAGACTTCGGAACAAAGTAACCAAGCTGGTCAAAGTCCAGTGGCTGAATCAATCATTGGAAGAAGCCACTTGGGAGACCGAGGCAGCGATGAGGACTCGCTACCCGGAGTTGTTTGGTAAGACTTAATTTCGAGAACGAAATTTATATAAGTGGGGGAGGAACTATATAGCCCAAATTCAGTACACGTAAAACTCATGCATTTATTTAATTGTTAAATTATTTAATCAAGTTTAAAATGTTTTTTTTTTAAATGCATGATTTATGAAATTGCATTATTTCAAATTATTTATGTTTATGTGATACACGTTAAAATGTTTCTTGAGTTTTATGTTTTAGGCAAATATTCGATGCGGGATGGGGAAAAGAGACCGGTGATGATTTAGGCGATTCTTGAAATCCGGTTTCAAGTCAAGAAATTTAGTATTTTAAATGATTTACGAAATTTAAGCATTTTAAAAGACTAAGTTATTAATTATATGATTTTTAGATTTTAAGTTTTAAAAATTTCTAAGTTGAGTAGTAGGGATTTTAAACCTTGCAAATTCGTTTATTTAATCTTTTAGTGGGGTTAAGTAATTAGATTATCATTAAATTTATTTCTAATTATTTACCTAATCAAATTCTTTAGCCCCTAATTATTTAATTAATCAAAATTTTTTACCTAAAACTACACCACACTCACGCACACGCACAACACACACAAACACACATTTTATTTTGGAGATATCCTAGGGTTCTTGAGCCCTAGCAGCAGCTACCCCTCTCCCTTGCAAAATTTCTGAAGATTTACATTGGTTTTTCGAGCAAGAATCGTGTAGCAAGCGTTCCCCGATCATTTCCCGTATTCTACCGCACTGGTATTCGTCATCTTCAATCGTTTCAAATCAAAAGGCATGTATATTCTTCCGTTTATGCATCGATCTCGTCATAGTATTTGTTTTTATGTTTATTATGCGTAAAAATCAATGTATGTTATAAAAAGTTTGAGTAAAAATTTTTCGGTTTTAAAACGATTTTAGATCTGAAAACTCGAAATTTGCTGTCATTTTAATTACTGCGACTTTTCTGCCGATTTTCTGGAAAGAATTTCAACATATAAAACGTATAAATTTTTGATACCTTCGATTTGACAGTAAATTCGAAATATTTGGATAAGAAATCAGTGAGTTATGATTATTTTTGTGGGACTGCTCAAACTGTTTTTTTCTGAAAATGTGTTCTTGAAGTTTTATTGTTGCAAGCTTCGTTGGGGTTCGACGGGTGATCGCTGCAACATTTAGGTATATCAAGAATGATGTTGGGATGATTGTTGGTGTTTCATTTCGTGTCGTTAGGCACTTGGTTGAATTACAAGTCGTAGAAATTGTTTTGGAGTCAAAGGTCGTGTTCACGGATTGGGTTGTGTTGTTTGTGATGCGCAGTTGTTTTGGGGCGTTTGTTTGAGTTGGAATAAGTGTCATAGCATCCTAGAATGGGTCTCGAGGCATTGGTTCATGGTCCATATGATCGAGTTAGGAGGGATAAGCCTTAAGTGTAGTGTTTCTTCGTTGGTTCGCGATTCCAACACCTACACGAACCTATAGACGGACCCTGGCACGGCGTCCGTGCATGTTTTCCTTCAAAATTTGATTTTCCAGCACCTACACGGACCCCAACAAGGACCCTTACACGGGGTCCGTGTCTTTTATTAAAAAAAATATTTTTTAAATTTTTTTAAGGATTGTTTTGGGGTTTTGATGTCATTATTTAGTACGATGATTAAATAAGATCGAGTCCTAAAAGATTTAGAATGTCATAAGGAAATTTTTAATTTTTGGGTGTGAGCATGACTATACGTCTAAGTTATGCAAGATAAGTGTTTGAGTTCATGTTAGTATATGCAGCAGTGGCCCCAAGCGAGATCCAACGAATCCCTCAACGCCAAGTAAGTATGTTCGACGTGCAAAAGAAAATATTTTTATGTTTTTGAGGTATGCTAAATGTCTTGTGACCAAATTATGAACGGGTTTGGAAGTCGATGAACGTGGCCGAGGACCACTCCACCCCGATAAAGTATGATCGGGTTTAGATCAGAATTGGAAAGCGGTAAAGTATTACCAGGGACCAATCCACCCGTTAAATTATGAACCGGGATCTCATGTATGTTGTAGTGGACTTTCACTTCCAGCCAAGTACTGTGGTTTAGTCTTATTAGGCGTATTTATGTATGGGTCACTTGCTTTGAAACATATCTCTACGCAAAATGATGCTATGTATGCTCAAGTATGTAAGATGCAAGTATGTTTAGGATAATTCTTATGATGATGTGTTGGAAACTAAATTCCGGCGTTTGACAAAATACGAACCAACTGAAAATACGAACCAACTGATCGAGTTAACTAAACTCAGCTACTGAATCTAGTAAACTAATCTACGCAACTAAAACGCAATTCAGTTATTCTCCTCACCAGTAACTGGAACACGTCAACCGACAAAGAGACATAGAAGACTGCAACTGAATATGAAACGCCGCACTTCAATCAATACAGCTTGGAACAACGCATTTCGGCTAAAGCAGTTAAGACGCCGCATTACAATAAATGAAGCAAACAATGCCCAAGAAATAATGAAGTGGAAATCAACGGATACAAAGATTCAAATATATCTCAAGTTACCGTTGGAAGGGAAGCTTATAAATTTGACAGAAGAACAGCTGAAGAAGTAGAAGATCACTCCATTCAAAGCTTGCTGTTACTCTGCCAAAATCTTAGCTCACTCTTACTTGGTTTATTCGTAGCAGTCAAGGCTACAATTTGAGCTCACTAGCACTTTGTAATAATCATTAAATTCGATAGTGCTAATATCAGTTACGCACTGAGAACATTTTGTAATACTAAGAGTTTCAGCTTTTGGCAGTGATAAGTCCAAACTGAAGTGGGTCAGTACAAATCTTGTATTCGATCAAAGTCTTTTAGTGGAAATCATATCTTTGAGATAGAAGGGATGACGTAGGAGTAATTGAAATCTCCAAACATCCAGAAACAATCCTTGCGTATTTTATTTCAGTTTTGTATTCTTTCTTTCAGTCAGTTACTTTCCACAACTACTTTAGTTTAACTGATTGTCATTGACCATCAAGATTCCGAGAATCAGTTTGTCACCAAACTGAACTCAAAATTCGAAAAGATCAGTTTTAATTGTGAGTGTTTATTTAACCCCCCCTTCTAAACACTCTTGATACGTTAATCGGTCCTATCAAGTGGTATCAGAGCAGTTGAATCTTGTTCTTGAATACTTTTTATTTATAAACTTGCTAGCATGACTTCATTGAACAAAATTCCTATGTTCTCCATAGAAGAATTTGATGATAGGAGAATCAGAATGCAGGCTCATTTAGCTGCACAAGATGATGACATGTGGTATGTCATAACTGATGGACCCATGAAGATTTTAAAAACAAATACAGCAGTTGCCATAACAGAAGGGGCACCACAAAGAATAGAAAAGCCCAGAGATGAATGGACAACTGAAGATAATAGAAAAGCAAATCTTGATAATGTGGCTAAAGACATTCTGTACAAAACGCTGGAGAAAGTAACCTTCAACAAAATAAAGATATGTAAGTCAGCCAAAGAAATTTGGGAAAAGCTGATCCAGCTGTGTGAAGAAAATGATCAAACCAAAGAAAATAAACTTTCTGTTGTTGTTCAAAAGTTTGATAACATCAAAATGAAAGCAGGAGAATCAATGCACGAGTATGTTGAAAGAGTAAGCAGTATCATCAATGAGTTAAATGCACTTGGAAAAGTGTATACTAATAAAGAAATTGCGCTGAAGGTAATGAGAGGTCTTCCCAAGGAATGGGATGTCAAGACCATGGCAATGAGGGAGTCCAAAGATCTGAACCAGATTGAACTTCATGATCTGTTTGCTTATTTAAAGGCTTATGAATTTGAGCTGCAGACCAGAGAAGGAGAACCATCTACCCCTGCAGCCACAATTGCTCTAGCTGCTGTCAGAACAGAACCAATCAGTTCAGTCGAGAAATCTGCTGATCAGTTGAGCAGTGATGCTATGTCATTGTTCATCAAAAAATTTGGAAGGTTCATGAGAAAGAATCAAGGAAACTTCCAGAAGCCATATCAAAGGAATAGCTCCAAAGATGAATCAAATGCCTGCTACATTTGTAGCAAATCAGGTCACTTTATTGCTGATTGTCCTAAACCCAAGAAAGACAGCCAAGGCTCAACTGATAGAAGAAAGAAATCATATGAGCACAAAAAGAAGAGCCAAGGAAGATAAGAAGTCCTTCAGAAAGAAACATGAGGTACTCTTAGCTGAAGAAAACAAATCTAAATGGGCAGAAACTGACAGTGAGGAGTCAGAACCAGAAAGCTCATGCAGCTCTAGTGATGATGAGGAAGTCAAGTGCTTAATGGCTAATGATGCTGAAGAAGAATCATCTAGCCAACAGGTATTTGATTTCAGCTCAACTGATTTCACACGAGAAGAACTCATTCTAACATTACATGACATGGAAATGAGTATCAAAAGCTTGCATCATCATTTGAAAAAATCAAAGCAAAGCAAACTGATCCCACAGACAATAAAACCAAAACTGATGAATCAGTTGATGGGTTGAGTCTAAAAAGGTAAATTTCTGAGTTAAAAGCAGAGAGAGACAAAAATGAGTCATTAATCCAGAAGTTGATTCTTAAAAACTCAAAACAGACTGAGCTCATTCAGTCTTGGAACAAGTCATCTACTGCACTGAATGAGATGCAGAATTCACAAAAATCAGTTTCTGATAAAACTGATTTAGGGTTCAACACTCAAGAAGAAATGTACCCAAATGATACTCAACCAAAGCTAAAAATAGACAAAGGGAAATACATTCACTTTGTCAAAACAACAGTGGTACAAGAACGAATTGAGCCCAGTAAACTGATTGAGCAACCTACTGAGAATATGAACAAGGCTAGAAGATATGGGATTGGTTATAGTCAAAAATTCTCAACTGATTCACAAAGTCAGTCATCAAAGAGGATTCACAAGAACTATTCGAGTAGCTATTTCAATTACTATAACTGCAAGCCAGTTAAGAAGAGATATAGACTGAACAATCAGTTGAATAAAGCTAAAACACATATTGTATCATCTGTACACTACACACCAAGCACACAAAAGCCGAGAAAAACCATTTGGAATATAGCTACTGGAAAGTCTGTTAGACTAATCCAAGTGTGGGTTCCTAAGGGACTAATCAGTTCAGGACCCAAATAGATATGGGTACCAAGTTAAATTACGTATGTGATTGCAGGTAACAAGTACAAACAAGAACTCAATATGGTATTTGGACAGTGGATGTTCGCGACATATGACAGAAGATGCAAGTGCGTTATCTCAACTGATCAAATACAGTGGTCCAAACATCAGTTTTGGGGACAATTCCAAAGGTAGAACTGTGGGTAAAGGGAAGCTTATCCATGGTAACTTTACTTTTAAAGATGTTCTATTAGTAGAAAACCTGAAGTATAACTTGATTAGCATCAGTCAGTTATGCGACAATGGATTCTTATTACAATTTGACAAAAACTCATGTTCAGTCAAAACTTCAACTGATGAAATCATACTAACTGGCAAACGTTGTGGAAACACATATAAAGTCAGTTGGAATGATCAAACTTTTGCACCAGTTTGTTTTATTGCTTCCAAATCATCTAAAAACTGGTTGTGGCATAAGAGACTAAATAATTTAAACTTCAAATCCATTGCCTATCTGAGTAAACATGAACTTGTAACTGGTTTGCCCAAAATAGACTTTTCAAAAGAAAAACTTTGCTCAGCATGTCAGTATGGTAAACAAGTACGATCCTCTTTTAAAAACAAGGGCTGTAAATCTTCATCCCGATACTTAGAACTGTTGCACATGGATCTCTTTGGTCCTGCACCAAACATGAGTTTAGGAGGAATGAAATACACCTTGGTAGTCGTAGATGATTTTTTAAGATTTACTTGGGTTATTTTTCTCAAATCTAAAGACCATACTGCTTCGCAACTAATAAAGCTCTTCAAAAGACTTTTAAATGAAAAATCAGTTGGAATTGATCGAATAAGATCTGATCGAGGAACTGAATTCATCAATCAAACTCTTTCAAATTTCCTAGAAAATGCTGGAATTAAGCATGAGATCTCAGCAGCCAGAACTCCTCAGCAAAATGGTGTAGCTAAGAGAAGAAATCGGACTCTTAAAGAAGCTGCTAGAACAATGCTTGCTGATTCTTGTATTTCTCAAAGATTTTAAGTAGAGGCAGTAAACACTGCGTGTTACACTCAGAACAGATCAATGATTAATAAGAATCATATGAAAACACCATATGAGATCTGGCATGAAAGAAAAAGTATAATTACTTATTTCAAAATATTCGGCTGCAGATGTTTTATTCTTGATAATGGTAAAAATTATTTAAAAACTTCTGATGCTAAATCTGCAGAAGGAATACTTCTTGGATACTCATCAGTTAGTATAGCTTATAGTGTCTTCAACAAGAAAACCCTAAATTTTGAAGAATCTGCTCATGTTGATTTCGATGAAACTGAACTAACTGATAAGCCAGCTGATCAAGTTGAGCTAGTTGATCGATTTACAGATATCAGTTTGGAAGATGATGACATAAATGAAAGTCATGGCAATCAAAACATGCTTCAAACACCTGAACTAGAAGTACTAGACCAATCAGATGTGCAGGAAGTCGTTGTTGATAATCAGTTGATAGAGCATAATGATAACATTCAAATGCCAGTTGACGAAGCACCAACTGAGACTGAAAACTGTGTTCAGTTACCAACTGAAGAAATTGCTGATACAATAAATACTGAGTACAGATGGAGAAAATCACATCCACCTGAATTGGTAATAGGAAATCCATCTGATCCAGTAAGAACTCGCAATCAAATGCTAAATTTATTTATCTATTCACCTTTTGTTTCACAATTAGAACCGAAGAAAACTGATGAAGCTCTTGCTGATCCTAACTGGGTAAATGCAATGCAAGAAGAGCTAAATCAGTTCACTTATAACAATGTCTCGAACTTAGTTCCAAGACCAATTTCAAAAACTATTATAGGTACACAATGGGTATACAAAAATAAACTGAACGAAGATGGTTCAGTTGGACGAAACAAAGCAAGATTAGTGGCACAAGGATATAGGCAAGAAAAAAGAATTAACTATGATGAGATGTATGCTCCAGTTGCAAGACTGGAAGCAATCAGAATTTTTCTTGCTTATGCATCACACAAGAACTTCAAAGTCTATCAGATGGATGTAAAGAGTGCATTCCTGAACGGTCAACTACAAGAGGAAGTATATGTTGAACAACCCCCAAGTTTTGTAAATCACAACTTTCCTGATCATGTATATCATTTGAACAAAGCCTTATATGGTCTTAAACAAGCTCCCAGAGCTTAGTACGAAACTCTTTCAAAATTTCTAACTGAACATGATTTTTCTGTTGGATCAGTTGATAAGACCTTGTTCAAATTTGCTAAGAATGATCACATTTTATTAGTTCAAATTTATGTTGATGATATCATATTTGGGTCAACTAATCCCAAATTATACGAAAAGTTTGCTAAGCTAATGCAGGATAATTTTGAAATGAGCATGATGGGTGAACTGACATTCTTTCTTGGACTGCAAGTGAAGCAACTGAAGACTGGTATATTCATCAGTCAAACTAAATATACAAATGAGCTGTTGAAGAAATTTGGCATGGAATCATGTTCAGCTGCAAATACTCCCATGAGCTCATCAGTAAATTGGACACTGATCAAGGGGGAATATCAGTTCAGGCGAAATTATATCGAGGGTTAATAGGTTCATTGTTGTACTTAACTGCCAGTCTTCCTGATATTGTATTTGCTGTCTGTATGTGTGCTAGATTTCAAGCAAATCCTAAGCAATCACATTTCTTAGCTGCTAAAAGAATTTTGAAATATCTTAAGGGTACACAAAATGTTGGGTTATGGTATTCTAAAGTCTCTACTTTCAATTTAGTTGGATATTCAGATGCAGATTATGCAGGATGTAAGCTTGATCGTAAAATTACAAGTGGATCTTGTCAGTTTCTAGGAGACAGACTGATCTCTTGGTTCAGCAAAAAGCAGACATCTATAGCTACCTCAACAACTGAAGCAGAATACCTTGCTGCTGGTAGTTGTTGTGCACAACTGATCTGGATCCAGCAACAACTGAGAGATTATGGAGTAATTACAAATGAATCGCCCATATTTTGTGACAATACGAGCACAATTGCCATCACCTATAATCCAGTTCTTCACTCAAGGACCAAGCATATAGATGTCAGGCACCACTTCATTAGACATCATGCTTTGAAGAAGAAGATTAGACTGGAGTATATTTCAACTGAGCAACAAGCAGCTGACATCTTCACCAAACCATTACCCGAGACTAAGTTTTCTTACTTACGCAATATTCTTGGTTTAATTGACTTGTCTTAAAATTATTATTGATGCTGTTTTACTAATAAAATTATTTGCAGAAAATAAGAACACAAGCATTGCATGTAACAGAACATTGTCATCAACCAGGAAAGAGAAAAACAAAGTTAAGCTCATATAAATACTTCACTCAACCATAAACGTTTGCACGGATTACATCATCATATTTTTCCTCTACAACAATTATCTTCATTTTCAACCAAGTGGATAAAGGTGCGGTAGATGTCTTGACAAAGCTCTGAGAAACAGCTATGCACTTAAGGATTTTCAGTTTCTTTCTAAGCATTAGCTGATAGATATGACCATCCTTAAAGATGTCCACCCACACAGCTATGTTCAAGAGCTCCCGCACTTTTTTTCAACTCTGCCACCAGTTCGGGAGTGGTAGCCTCTCCAGTATTATACAGGAACTCAAGCTTCTATAACTTTTCCCAGTAGTAAAGACTCTTATAGAAGACTTCATCTTCTATAACAGCCTTCCTGGTCTCCAGAGCAAACGGCGAAGCACTCGAGCTACTCGTATCTACCATTCTTTTTGTCTTGAATTTTTTCACCAATAAGACTGAAACTAACTGTGTTACTTCTATTTATAGCCGAAAATCATGGAAGCTAAAGGGCCGTCAACGTTTCAGCAAACGATAATCTTTCTGACCTTTAAATTTATTTTATATCGTCACTTTAATTATCATATGCATGTATTAAGGGGGAATAATGGTTTTAAGAGGTTAACTGAGAAGATAAATGTTAGTAAACTCTACACTGAAAGGACACAGTCTTACAACTGATCGTTCAGTTGGGTATTTCACTAATCTTCTCATATAAGTTAACTAATTAACCATATTATATTCCAAATCAAGCGACGTGACTGTCTACTATCTAATGATGAATCTTATTTTAAAAACGTGGAAACATTTGAACCGTTTAAATTGTACACACGCTTACAGAACACGTACATACGTTTTTATTCAAAATTATGATGGACTGACACGTGTCCAGAATTTAAACAGTCACATACATATAAATAATTCCCGCTTCAATTCAGTTTTCTTTCTTACGCGTACATCATCTCTCAAAGCAAACTCATACACTCAGAGCTTGTATTTCGCAAAATTTCAGGTTTCCTTACTCTCAGCAATGGCAAATCAGATCTCTGCTCATATATTGAACGCTATGGCTATCAACTTTGAATCAGCTTTATCAGTCGAAGAAGTCGATGTGAAAAATGTATTTCTGAAGCTTGAATCAGCTGGGCTGAGGATATTCTTGGGGAAATACTCGCAGGATATTTACCCAAAAGAACTCCAGGACCTCTACTCACATGGATATATCAACTCTGATGGAAGCATCATTCCACTATTAATGGTCAGTTGGTGACCATTTCTGAAGATTCTTTCGGAGAAATCTTTTCATTACCTTCTGATGTACTGGTACACCTTGCTGATGTTAAAGCATCAGATATTGAAGAAATGCAAAATGCACTCTCTGCTGGTGGACAGAAAATCAAAGTTTCCTATCCTAAGAAGGAACTGAAGCATGAGGTTCAGTTGCTGGCTGATATCGTAGCCAAAGGTCTATTGTCTAAGGCAGGATCGTATGCTGCCCTGAATTTGGAAAAGTTTCAAGCTATTACGGTTATTATGGCTAGAAGAAAATTCAACTAGAAGCAACTTATTTCTAGTATCTTGAAGAATATGTTTTCCTCCACCAAGCAATCCAAAGGATTTGCAGTGCCGCGGAGCTATTTGATGAAAGTCAAAGGGTTGGTGGCTGATGATTCGGAGCGATTATCTAAATTCAAAATTTTCAATGGGAAGAATGTTCTTCCACCCAAGACTAAATTAGATATCTCTCCTGATCAGTTCGTGAAGATCAAGAAGGAGATTGGGACGCAACAGGCTGCTCCCAAATCAGTTAAACAGGCCAAGACATTGGCTCAACTGAAGACAGTTAAAAGAAAACTGATTATCAGTGAATCCGATTCCGAGAAGACGCCCTCTCCAAAAGTTGCCAAGAAACCAAGAACACAAAGGACAAAATTACCAACCACAGTAGAATTTATTCCTACTGAAAGGCTGAAATCTTCGGATGCCCAACAGCCTATCGAAGCAGTTCCTCTGAAGATCATCCCACCACAAATTTCAGCTGGTGCAACAAAGGAAACAGTTAGGATCAAAGCTCCTCTAATCCATATCAATCGTCCTGCTATTCTAGCACCTGCCAGACCCAAAGGTATAAAGATTATAGAACTGGTGGATACTACTCGTAATGGATTGGAAATTCCACACATCCTCAGTACTGAATAAGGCAAGGGCGAATTGATTGAAGAGCCCAGGCCATCCTATCCCATTCAAACTCATATTGACCTTGTTTGGGAACAGGTTAATAATTTTGCAGCATCAAAACTTCAATCCTATGATGCCTGGACCGCTTACAGAACTCAGATTTTTGCTAAGCAGCTGAAAAAGAAATCCCAGCTGAACAAGTTTATCAAACTGGAAGCAATTGTCCTCAAGATGGTCAAAGCTGCCACAATTGTTCAGACTTTGGAGAGGAAAACCTATTTTTTTGACCAAATTCGAGCTAAGAAGCTATCTCAACTGCTTGAGAAATTGAAGGCAAACTACATTCCCACCAATCCAACTGCTTATAATGATCGCGTTGTGATCACTCAGCTAGATAGAGATCTTACTAGCTTGCAAGCTCAGATAAAAGTGTGGGAAATGGATCAGGAGTTAGTTCTTCCTGAAGAAGCCTCTGAAGAAGAAGAAGAAGAACCCTCCTCTCAGCAGAAAGAGTCATCCTCAGAACAAACTATTGTTACAACTGAAGAAACAGTTCAGGATCTGCCACAATCATCTGCTGTGGAACATCAGCTGTACTCTGAAGCTGAGTTGAATTTTGCCAACATTGATGAAATTATTCAAGCAGTGGTGACAGAATCTTTTATTAATGAACCTTTATCAGTTGATCACTCTGCTGATCAAGCAGCTAAAGAGAATCCAATCTCATCTGAAAAATCAGTTGAGCCTCTTGTTGCTGAAGAATTAATTCAGCAACAAATATCTGCTGAGACTGAAGAACAAACTGAAGTGCCCATCCAAACTTCAGAAAAAGAACTAACTGAATCGGAGGAAACTCAATTAATCATTGAAAATTTTCCACCTGAAGAGCAAGCCCCAGATTTGGTTCAGCACAACAAGAGGCACAAATTTTTGTAGTTACAACTCAAACTGCAGAAGAAGTCATTGAATCAGAAGTCCCTGATCTTTCAACTGCTGAAACTGAAGTCCAGAACAGGATTCTAGTAATTTCTGATCAAGCCTCTAAAGATCAAACACAGGGAACATCTGATCAGTCACCTCCTCTTCAATCCACAGAAATGGATCTTGTCCTTGAAGAAATCCAGAATATGCAGCACAATATGCAGCAGATAATTACTAAAATCAAGAAAATTCAATCCACACAATTGTCTCATACTGTCAAATTGGATTCTTCAATTGAATTTGATTCAGCAAAACTGAAAGCCATTCAAGCAACCATGGAGTCTCTTACCCAAACTGTGCTTGAGATGAAGAATAACCGAGGTCTAGCTCAAAGTCTCTATACAACTCAGGATATAATCAGTCAACGAGTTGAGCGATTGGAAACTTCTGTTTCTAATAAAAAGGAATTGCTGCAGATTTTTACAATCTGTTGTCTCAAGTATCTCCTCAGATTGTAAAAATTCTTTCCGCTGATGTTCGAAGATTATCTGTGAAGATGGATTTGTTTGACAAAAAGAGGGAAGAAATCAAAGATCAAAGAGCATCTTGAGAAACAGCAGAAGAAAACATCTCGTTAAAAAGCAGTTAATCAGATTATTAGATTCAGCTGTTATTGAATCAAGACCTCTATCAGTTCGAGAAATTCAATCTCTTATTTTATCTACAATGAGTTCAGACGTTCAGTTATTATTTAATTAGTTTTGTCAAACACCATAAAGGGGGAAATTGTTGTAAACTAAATTCCGGCGTTTGACAAAATATGAACCAACTGAAAATACAAACCAAATGATCGAGTAAACTGAACTCAGCAACTGAATCTAGTAAACTAATCTACGCAACTGAAACGCAATTCAGTTATTCTCCTCACCAGTAACTGGAACGCGTCAACCGACAAAGAGACATAGAAGACTGCAACTGAATATGAAACGCCGCACTTCAATCAATACAGCTTGGAACAACGCATTTCGGCTAAAGCAGTTAAGACGCCGCATTACAATAAATGAAGCAAACAATGCCCAAGAAATAATGAAGTGGCAATCAACGGATACAAAGATTCAAATATAATCAAGTTACCGTTGGAAGGGAAGCTTATAAATATGACAGAAGAACAGCTGAAGAATTAAAAGATCACTCCATTCAAAGCTTGCTGTTACTCTGCCAAAATCTTAGCTCACTCTTACTTGGTTTATTTGTAGCAGTCAAGGCTACAATTTGAGCTCACTAGCACTTTGTAATAATCGTTAAATTCGATAGTGCTAAGATCAGTTACGATCTGAGAACATTTTGTAATACTAAGAGTTTCAGCTTTTGGCAGTGATAAGTCCAAACTGAAGTGGGTCAGTACAAATCTTGTATTCGATCAAAGTCTTTTAGTGAAAATCCTATCCTTGAGATAGAAGGGGTGACGTAGGAGTAATTGAAATCTCCGAACATCCAGAAACAATCCTTGCGTATTTTATTTTAGTTTTGTATTCTATCTTTCAGTCAGTTACTTTCCGCAACTGCTTTAGTTTAACTGATTGTCATTGACCAGCAAGATTCAGAGAATCAGTTTGTCACCAAACTGAACTCAAAATTCGAAAAGATCAGTTTTAATTGTGAGTGTTTATTCAACCCCCCTTCTAAACACTCTTGATACGTTAATCGATCCTATCATGATGGCACGTCTACGTTTATGCTACTACGTTCAAGTTTCAAGTATGTTTATGCTATTACATTCAAGTTTCAAGTATGTAAGCCCTACTTTAAATATGCATGTGGTTTTAATATGTAGTACTTGCTGTAAGGACCGTGTATCGTAATATCGTAAATCCTATGGTGATTATCGATAATTCATGAATTTGTTATGTGATTATGTATATCATGATAATGAAAATGAGAAATAAATGTTGATAATGACATATCGTACTAGATATTGATTAATTAACAGAATTGAAGTTGTAAAAGCTTGAGTGGAGAAACCGGACGCCGATACAATACAAGACCAATATTTTGTACAGAACGTATGGCGCCCGAGCGGTAGAAAATGACCGCCCGAGCATCAATGTAGAACAACTTAGTGCACGGACAGAACGTTCCGCGCCCAAGCGGTAGTTTTTGACCGCCCGAGCGCGGTGTAAGTCACACTCGGGGACAAGATGTCTCGCGCTCGGGCGCGAGAATTCTACCGCCCAAGCGCGATAGCGGTGGTGATAAGAATGAGTTTCCTTTTTTGATTTCTTTCATTCCTGGCCATAGGTTCGAGAGAGAAAGAGGGAAAATTGATTTCTTTTGTATGAAATCACCTCGAAACGTTGTCCAAACTTGGAACAAAATATATATTCGGAATCCTCGCGTCGAGAGCTTCCTTTTGAGGTAAATTTCTTTTAGTTTCAACAACTCTAAATATTAAAGTGCTGGAATAGCATGTATTTGAAGTCGAGATTCATATATGTGGTAGAATAACCGACAAGAAACACGTATTCGAAGTCGGAATTGAATTATGTTAAGATTTCGATTTGATATGAATTTTCAAAGTTTCAAAAGATATTTGAAAATTATATTGATGATTTTAAATAATGTTATTGATTGAAATAAATATGTTATTGATGTAGATATATTATTATACTGATATCTTCAAGCTACATCAACTGGAACGAAGAATTGAGGTATGTTGCAACCGGGTAACATACGACAGGTATCTGTATCATATCATATATGTTTGATTGATTTAATTGAGAATATGTGTCTATATGCCTTATGTGATGACTTGATGTGGCATACATGACATTGTGATAGGAATATCGATGTATAAAATAAATATTTTGTTAACACACATCGTTTGATGCATACATCGATACATGACATGCACGTTGAGCTATGATCCTTGGATACCCTGATATGATTTGATTGGATTCTGGGGTTTGTGAACACAATGCTATGTTTGGTATTACATGACCCTTAAAGCATAGTCATTTGTGGCCCCAACGATTGATTGAGATTTGGGATTTGATGGCGCTTTGTCGACGCTATCATACGAGTATCTTGAGGCCGGTGTGCGAGCTCAAGCATTGATTTGATAGCGATTCGTTTGATTCTGACTTGTGCTCAGTGGATGGGCATTTGACCTAATACCTCCACGATATACATGCATTGCATATCATATATCATCGTTTAGATATCTGTTGTATATATGATGGTTGTTCCATACGGAGATTTGCTCAGCCCCAAATAGGGCTGTTGTTGTCTTTGTGTGTGGACAATGGCAGGTACTCTAGGATATCAGGAGGCCGGAGAGGGTACTTCTGGAGAAAGTCACTGTTGAGTTGAGGTTTTATGCTTTGTTTCCTAGTATATATGTATATGTATCTATATACCGGGGCATGTCCTGAGGATATGAGTTGTTTGTTTGTAGTTAGTCTTGATTACGTGTGGGTGTGTTTTATGATGTGAAATGAAATACTATTTTTAGTATTCAAATAAGATGTTTTGGGCTCCTCTTAAAGAAAATTTAAACTCGTTTTCCGCTGTAATTAATTAACCCTAATCAGATTGTGTTGTAATAACGATTAGGAGTTAAGGGCCCTACACAGAGTGGTATCAGAGCATAGCTGGGAATGCTCGATTGAGTCTTGTGGACACTTGAATAGGCACAAATGAATTGTGCCCCTGTGTTTGATTTATTTGTATTACTTGCTCCTACTTGATTCAGTTTGAGTAAGTTATTGATGAGATTGATGATATGAGATGATGATGTGAAATTGATATTGATTTGTGATATTCATCATTTGATTTTTAGATGGATCCCACGAATGAAACTGCGAGTAGCAGTACTGAGAGGATAGTTGAAAAATTTGAAGGATTGTCCATGGATTTAGTGATGGCTCGATTCCAGGATTTGAAACCACCGAGGTTCTTTGGCACTGAGAGTGCTGAAAGAGCGGAGGCCTGGTTGAATGATATTGAGCATTTATTTAATATTGTTGTATATTCCAAGGCTCGGAGACTGAAACTTGCTCTCTATCAGTTGAAAGACCGAGCAAAATCTTGGTGGGAAGCCACTGAGATTGGATTGAAAGAGGCCGGGATTGAAGTCACATGGGATGTCTTCAAGGCCCAGTTTTTGGAGCAGTATTCCCCTCCATCTTATTATACTGCCCAAGAGAATGAATTCAATAGACTGCTGCAGGGAACGATGACTGTTGCAGAATATGCTTCGAAGTTTTCTACTCTGTTGAAGTATGCACCTCACGTAGCTGCGAATGCAAAAGCAAAATATTACAGGTTTGTGAATGGATTGCATCCTGCTTTATATACTTTTGCTGTTTCTGGTTTGCCCACCAGCTACGGAGAGGCAGTTGAACGAGCCAAGGCAGCCGAGGTTGGACTTAGGCGAGGAGGTCCACAGTATACTTCTCTACCTCCAGTGTCAGCTCACCAGCCTACATTGTGTCCAAGAGATAAAAAGTTTAAGAAGACTGGTTCTGCTTCTTCATCTTCTTCGAGTTCGAGTGGATCCCAGCGAGGGAGTCCTGTGATTGCTCTTTATTGTAGCCATTGTGGGGGTAAACATACTATCGAGCAGTGTCGAGGTATGTTTGGTACTTGTTATCATTGTGGACAGGAAGGCCATTTTTATCGAGTATGTCCGAACAGGGGTACGTCTTCGTCTCAACCCCAGCCAGGATTTAGAGGTGGCCCTAGTACTATGAGACTTGTTCTTCCTGTTCCCTCTTTCATGCAGTCGAGTGTTCCACGATATCGAGGACCGAGTTGTCAGACTACTCAAGCCCTTCCTCAAGTAAGAGTGTATGCTATGACGGAGGATCAAGCGAAAGAAGCTCCTGGTGGTGTGATTGCAAGTATTTGCATGCTTTGCGATTATCCTGCACGTGTTTTATTTGATACAGGAGTATCCCACTCATTCATATCTCATGCATTTGTTGCATCGTATGATATTATGTGTACCCCATTGTATGCTACCCTGTCGATAGCCACGCCAGCAGGAAGATTATTTTGTCTGAGCAAGTTGTGCATAACTGTGTATTAATATACGAGGATAATGTGATGTTCTTGAATTTGATTGTCCTCCCAATGCACGACTTTGATTGTATTGTTGGCATGGATATCTTAGCGACAAATCGAGCTACTGTTGATTATTTTCATGGAGTGGTTCGATTTCGACCTATTGATGGACCCAAGTGGAATTTTTATGGCAAGGGTTCCCAAGCCAAAATTCCATTGGTATCTTCCTTGGAAATATCTCGACTTTGACTAGCGGAGATGAGGGTTATCTTATCTACGCTATTGATGTTTCGAAGAAGGAGCCTTCTTTATCTGATATTCTTGTTGAAAGAATTCCCGGATGTATTTCCCGATAAGATTCCTGATTTTCCTCCTCATCGAAAAGTTGAGTTTAGTGTTGATCTTGTACCGGGAACTGCGCCTATTTCTAAATCTCCTTATCGCATGGCACCTATAAAATTGAAAGAATTGAAAGAACAAATACAGGATCTCCTCGATAAGGGATATATTCGACCGAGTGTATCGCCTTGGGGAGCTCCAATTTTATTTGTTCGAAAAAAAGATGGTACTATGCGAATGTATATTGATTATAGGCAACTGAATCGGGCTACTGTGAAAAAAGAGTACCCACTTCCTCGTATTGATGATTTATTTGATCAGCTTCAGGGTACTTCTATTTACTCTAAGATTGATCTTCGTTCTGGGTATCATCAAGTACGAGTTCGAGATGAAGATGTGCCTAAAACTGCTTTCCGTACCAGGTATGGCCATTATGAGTTCTTGGTTATGCCTTTCGGTCTTACAAATGCTCCTGCTGTTTTTATGGATCTAATGAATCGTGTATTTCGAGATTATCTTGACCGATTCGTTATTGTCTTTATTGATGATATTCTTGTGTATCCGAATTCAAAAAAAGAGCATGTTGAACATTTGAGACTGGTACTTCAAACTCTTCGTACTACTCAGTTTATATGCTAAATTGTCCAAATGTGAATTCTGGATGGACAAAGTGGTATTTTTAGGCCACGTCATTTCAAACATGGCATATCTGTTGATCCTACGAAGGTTGAAGCCGTATTGAATTGGCAAAGACCTACGAATGTTCCTGAGATCCGTAGCTTCATGGGTTTAGCTGGTTATTATCGTCGTTTTATTGAAAGATTTTTGAAAATAGCTAAACCTATTACTCAACTGACACAGAAAAATCAGCGATTCATTTGGTCAGATGAATGTAAGCTAGTTTTCTTGAATTGAAGATGAGATTGACCACAGCACCTATGCTAACTATTCCCTCAGGTACCGGAGGATTTGTGGTGTGTATAGATGTGTCTGGTAAAGGTTTGGGCTGTGTTCTGATGCAACATGGCAAAGTGGTTGCTTATGCGTCTCGTCAATTGAAATCTCATGAAACACGTTATCCTGTTCATGATGTTGAATTGGCCGCCATTGTGTTTGCACTGAAAATTTGGCGCCATTACTTGTACGGAGAAAAGTTTGTTATCTATTCAGATCATAAGAGTCTGAAATATCACTTTTCTCAATCTGATTTGAATATGAGACAATGCAGGTGGATGGATCTCCTGAAGGATTTTGATTGTGAGATTCAGTATCACCCTGGATCGGTGAATGTTACTGCGGATACCCATAGTCGTAAGGTGCATAATTCTGTTTTAGCTTCTGTTTGTGTCGCCAAGGTACATGAGGATATATGTACTTCTGGTTGGACTTCTCACTCGAATTGAAATTTTGTCACTGTCTCAGCATTGCAAATTGAGCCGAATTTGATATCGAAAATACGAAAGGCCTAACGAAGCAATGCTCAGATCCAAAAGTCGAAAGAACTTGTATCTGCAGGACTTCAGTCTGGATTTCAGATTTCTTCTGATGGTTCTTTTTGACTTAATGGTCGACTGGTAGTTCCTGATTGTTCTGATTTGAAATCTGCCCTTCTTCGAGAAGCACATTGTAGCAAATACAGTATTCACCCTGGAGGCCGAAAAATGTATTTGACATTGAGACCTCAATTTTGGTGGAAACGTATGAAGAAGGACATTGCTGAATTTATTTCTAAATGTTTTGTCTGCCAGCAAGTGAAAGCCGAGAGAATGAAACCTGGAGGATTACTCCATAGTCTTGAAATCCCGAAATAGAATTGGGAACATATTACTATGGATTTTGTGACTCATTTACCTCGTTCGCCCAAGGGCTGTGATGCTATTTGGGTTATTATTGATCGACTTTCGAAATTTGCACATTTTATTCCATATGAACGGACATATCCTTATAAGAGAATGGCCCGTTTATACATCGAGAATATTGTGAAACTGCACAGTGTGCCAGTCTCAATTGTATCTGATCGTGATCCCAGGTTTGCTTCTAAATTCTGGGGTAGTTTTCAGGAAGCGATGGGTACGCATTTGGCTATGAGTACTGCTTATCATCCTCAAACCGATGGCCAAACCAAGCGTACGATTCAAACGTTGGAAGATATGTTACGTGCGATTGTGATGGATTTCAGAATGGGGTGGCAAGATGCCTTACCATTGGTTTAATTTTCTTATAATAATAGTTTTCAAACGAGTATTGGTATGGCACCGTTTGAAGCTCTATATTGGAGACGATGTAGATCACCATTATTCTGGGATGAAATTGGTGAAAGACAATTGAATGGACCTAAAATGATACAGGAAATGAATGATAAGGTTCAGTTGATTCGACAGCGAATGAAAGCTGCTCAGGATCGTCAAACAAGTTATGCAAATAAACGACGACGACCCTTGGAATTCCAGAAAGGTGACAAAGTGTTTTTGAAAATATCTCCCTTTAGAGGCACTGTTCGATTTGGCATGCGAGGGAAGTTATCACCTCGATATGTTGGTCTATACGAGATCCTTGATCGAGTTGGTGATCTTTCTTATCGGTTGGCATTGCCACCAGCTCTATCTGCCATTCATGATGTATTTCATGTTTCTATGCAG
Organism: Primulina tabacum; assembly: GCF_025594145.1. Taxonomy (NCBI): domain Eukaryota; kingdom Viridiplantae; phylum Streptophyta; class Magnoliopsida; order Lamiales; family Gesneriaceae; genus Primulina; species Primulina tabacum. Next base: position 16,163,277 of record NC_134565.1, read on the forward strand.
ACAAAGTATGAACCACATCCATCACATGTACTTGCACCTGATGAAGTTGAACTTGATCCTTCTCTTTCCTATGTTGAACAACCTGTTCGCATTTTGGATCGAAAGGAGGTGATATTGCGTAATAAATCGATTCCTTTAGTTCGAATACAATGGACACGGCATTGTGTGGAAGAGTCAACGTGGGAGTTGGAAAGCAAAATACGAGATGCATATCCGCATTTATTTGATTCTATTCCATCTGTTCCACTGTATTCAATGTATATTGATCCGTTTACTTATTTTAGTTTTGATATGTACTATAACTGGTAACATATATATGTTTGCCAAAGTTATGTATATAGAGACATTTGAGATTTCGAGGACGAAATCTTTTAAGTGGGGGAGAAATTTAAGGACCGTGTATCGTATTATCGTAAATGCTATGGTGATTATCGATAAATTATGAATTTTTTATGTGATTATGTATATCATGATAATGAAAGTGAGAAAATAAATGTTGATAATGAAATATCATACTAGATATTGATTAATTAACAGAATTGAAGTTGTAAGAGCTTGAGTGGAGAAACCAGACGCCGTTACAATACAAGACCAATATTTTTTACAGAACGTATGGCGCCCGAGCGGTGGAAAATGACCGTCCGAGCGCCAGTGTAGAACAACTTAGTGCACGGACAGAACGTTCCGCGCACGAGCGGTAGTTTTTGACCGCCCGAGCGTGGTGTAAGTCAAACTCGGGGACAGAATGTCTCGCGCTCGGGCGCGAGAATTCTACTGCCCGAGCGCGATAGCGGTGGTGATAAGAATGAGTTTCCTTTTTCATTTTCTTTCATTCCTGGCCATAGGTTCGAGAGAGAAAGAGGGAAAATTGATTTCTTTTGTGTGAAATCACCTCGAAACGTTGTCCAAACTTGGAACAAAATATATATTCGGAATCCTCGCGTCGAGAGCTTCCTTTTGAGGTAAATTTCTTCTAGTTTCAGCAACTCTAAATATTAAAGTGCTGGAATAGCATGTATTTGAAGTCGAGATTCATATATGTGGTAGAATAACCGACAACAAACTCGTATTCGAAGTCGGAATTGAATTATGTTATGATTTCGATTTGATATGAATTTTCAAAGTTTCAAAAGATATTTAAACTTATATTGATGATTTTGAATGATGTTATTGATTGTAATAAATATGTTATTGATGTAGATAGATTATTATACTGATGTCTTCAAGGTACATCAACTGGAACGAAGAATTGAGGTATGTTGCGACCGAGTAACATACGACAGGTATCTGTATCATATCATATATGTTTGATTGATTTGATTGTGAATATGTGTCTATATGCCTTATGTTATGACTTGATGTGGCATACATGACGTTGTGATTGGAATATCGATGTATAAAATAAATATTTTGTTAACACACATCGTTTGATGCATACATCGATACATGACATGCACGTTGAGCTATGATCCTTGGATACCCTGATATGATTTGATTGGATTCTGGGGTTTGTGAACACAATGCTATATTTGGTATTACATGACCCTTAAAGCATAGTCATTTGTGGCCCGACGATTGATTGAGATTTGGGATTTGATGGCGCTTTGTCGACGCTATCATACGAGTATCCCTAATTGCGGCTGGTGTGCCAGCTCGAGCATTGATTTGATAGCGATTCGTTTGATTCTGACATGTGCTCAGTGGATGGGCATTTGACCTGATACCTCCACGACATACATGCATTGCATATCATATATCATCGTTTAGATATCTGTTGTATATATGATGGTTGTTCCATACGGAGCTTTGCTCACCCCCAAATAGTGCTGTTGTTGTCTTTGTGTGAACAATGACAGGTACTCTAGGATATCAGGAGGCCGAAGAGGGTACTTCTGGAAGGAGTCACTGTTGAGTTGAGGTTTTATGCTTTGTTTCCCAGTATATATGTATATGTATCTATATACCGGGGCATGTCCCGAGGATATGAGTTGTTTGTTTGTAGTTGGTCTTGATTACGTGTGGGTGTGTTATGATGTGAGATAATATACTATTTTTAGTATTCAAATAAGAAGTTTTGGGCTCATCGTAAAGAAAATTTGAACTCTTTTTTTCCGCTGTAATTAATTAACCCTAATCAGATTGTGTTGTAATAACGATTAGGAGTTAAGGGCCCCACACTTGCTATCTTCAGTTTATATATTTTGAGCCTTTAGACTCACTAGACTTGATCGATGCAGGTGAGGATGGGAAGCTAAACCCGAGGACCGCCCATGTTTTAAGATTTTATGCATGACGATTTTTAATACTCTGATTTCATGAAGTGGTATATGATGTTTAAATGATTATTAATTTTGGCAAACTTAGTTTTGGTTGTTTTTATTGAAAAGTTTTTTAGACGAGCGAGTTATTTTAATGCAAATTTAAAAGTTTATTTTGTATTTAAGAAATTTTTCCGCAAATTTTAAAGTAGTTAAAAGTACGGTATGTTACATGGGCCTTGCGTACTCACTAAGAAAATTGGATTTCCCGTTTGTCATAAAAGGGTGTTGAAAATGTCAAAATAGTGGGAGGCAATTCGTAAAAACAAAAGTTTATATTTTACGTCTTACAAAATATTTTAAAATAATCGGTAACATTTATTCTGTTTCCATATCAGTATATTTAAGATTTCGTCACGTAATCCATTTTTTTCATTAAAACAAGCTAACCGAACACTAATTTTAAAGATTGACTAGGAAAATTGTTCTAAATTCGGAGAAAATAGCATACACACTAATGTTAATCTTGCTGAACTGAAAAAGCATTCCAGATGGTAAGACCATAGGATGCAATCTAAAGTGTAATATGCTTGCTTCTATGTCAAATGAACTGTAGAGACTGTTGAGAAAATTTTTAATGATGTTGACATTCAAATACACGTGCAAGAGTTGCATAGTACATGAAACTCGCATAATGATGCACGCCACTTTCAAGGAACACATGACTACACGCATGCAAGATGGGGCTCTTGCCCATTAGCATGGTGTAAGTATGATTGGGCCTAATGAGAAGGTGGTGGGCCTGGAATTTGACAAAACCCGATAAGTCAGAACATGTTTGCTTCACTACAATAAGTCTGGACATAAGAAATTATCTAGGTCAGAAATTTTTTGGCAATGATAAGTGAATGTCCAAATAAACACAATTTCAACAACAACAAAAAAAAAACAAGATAGTCTAAACCAAGCACGTTTGTGACACGTTAGGCTAAGACGTATTTCCCAAAGAAGCATCCACAAGCTAGTGAGAGAGGGCATGTTTGACTCGTCAGACATAAACTCCCTAAGAGACGTGTGAGTCCTGTCTGAAAGGAAAAATGACCAAGGCCCCTTTCCTAGGGAAAGTGGAACGTGCACATGATCTGTTGGATTTGATCCATACAGATGTTTGTGGCCCGCTAAGTGTTAGCACGAGATTTGGCCATTTCTACTTCATTACTTTTACCGATGACCATTCGAGGTTTGGGTATGTCTATTTTATGAAATACAAGTCTAAAGCCTTTGAAAAGTTCAAAAAATTCAGAGCAGAAGTAAAAAAAAAAATTTAGGAAAAAGTATTAAAACACTACGATTAGATCGAGGTGGAGAATACTTGAGTACTGAGTTTCAAGACTACCTTAAAGAGAATGAGATTCTCTAACAGTGAACTCCGCCTACCACACCACAGTTGTATGGTGTGTCAGAACGTTGTAATCGAACGAGATGGACATGATTCGATCTATGATGAGATTCACTGAGTCCGCCATCCCTTTGGGGATATGCGCTTGAAACAATGGCAAGTTTGTTGAATCAAGTCCATACAAAGACAGTGAATAAAACTCTATACGAGATATGGATGAGAAAGCCGCCCAAATATTCTTATCTAAGAATATGAGAATGCCTTGCTTATGTGTAGCAGGCAGTGGGAGATAAATCGCATAGTATAGCCAATTTGTGCTACTTTGTGGATATCCAAATAACTCTGTTGGATACTAGTTCTATTTATCCTAGTGAAACCCAAAAATCAATATAGTCCAATTCCACCACGAAGCCAACATGCGTTGAAATCAAATAATTTATTATTTAATATCGAATCACGTATTAAAATTCTAAAGCATAAAAAACATATATTATCATAAAGCTATTAAACATGTAACGTAAACATATAATTCATGTACTTATGCAGGTAACATCTTAAAATCACATAAAGCATAAAAACTTACAAGTTGAGGCTTGACGACTGATCTTCCCGACGCTGATGGTGGCATAACCCTTTACATGACCTTTGCTCTGATACCAACTGAAACGTGTGCTCTTTTTATTGCTTTAAAAGTACTAGAAAATTTTTTTTCTATAAACACTCAATTTTCGGCCATACACATAAACCTCATGAAAATATTTTTATAAAATATTTTACCCTTTAAAATAAAACACCAACCAAGTAGCATTTTTAAAAATCAAGTGCAATAGTCATAAAATGAAATCGTCTACTGTTTTACCGAACCTAAAAATCAATAAGTTTGAAAAGTATAGACCATACTAAACCTCTCAAAAATCTCTCAAAAAGCATAAATAAATGGTCTTAAAATCTTTAACGTAAGTCATGAATCTTAAATCGTAAATGCAGAAGAAATAGAAGTGCTGGTCCACGGGTTGTGTGCACCTTCAGTTCAGTCAAAATCACCCATCAAGCCCACCCTCAACCTCACCTGCATCCATCACACCTAGTGAGTCTAAAGACTCAACACACCATAATCTTGGTAACAAGTAATACGTAATACAGTCAACATATAACAGTGAAAAATATTTGTACTTAAAATATCGTTTTCATGAAGATGCATAAACTTCAAACATGAACATTTTCGTAAACCTTTGTATGATGCATGAATTTTAAATAGAAACATTTTCATAATGATGCATCAACCTTAAGCATAAACATTTTCATAATGATGCATCAACCTTAAGCATAAACATTTTCATGACGTACATCACATAAACCTTAACATTTTTCTTTCTTTTTCCTCAACATGACATAACATAAGACATTTTTAACATGATCATAAACATTTTTCCTTTTCCTTTTCCTTTTCCTTTGTTGAATTCAGATCGTTAATTGTGACTTTCCTCAAACCTCAAAAGTCAATGGATCCATCTACATGTAACCATAGTACTGGGCGGGGGGGACATCAGCGACACTCTCACCCGTCAACTGAGCCTTGGCCTATCCTCTTTCAAATAGAAATACGATCGTTGGGGCTCCCTCTGGGGCCTTCTCCCATAAGTGGGCTCTCTCTGGGGTCCACGGGTGTGGCTCAAGACTTGAAAGGGTAGAATAAATTATAAAAATGATATGTTTAAAGTTTGGGATCGAAATAACGAGTTTTGGATTTATCCGGGATTTAATCGCCGCACGAAATGTTAATTAAAAGATTAATGGAAATGCCTAGTTTTAAGCTTTATAAAATTATGGAAAATTTTATTTAAGCTCAAATAATTATTAAAAGTCTAAGTTTTGAATTTTGGAATTTTATATTAAGGTTTGGTTAATTCAGGATTTAAACGCATTAATATGTTATCTTTAAAGAATAAATTAAAAGTCCTATTTAAGTTAAATAAAAATATGAGAAAATTCCTGTAAGCTTAAGTAATTATTTGGGACATATTAGAGTCAATGAAATTAAGAAAATGTCAAAAACATGAAATTGAACGTTTAGGGATAAAACAGTCTTTTTACACCTAGAAATTAATAAACGTCATGGCAGTGTCCTGAATGTTGTTTTATGTGCTAATATGATTATTTTCAATGTTTATGGAATTTTTTTATATGTTAATATATCAATTTTAAATGTTTATGGATTTTTAAGATGTTAATATGTTTAAATGTTTTATGATTTAATATGTTAAAATGTTTATGATTTAAATATTTATTTTAAATGTTTATGATGTTAAAATTATTATTTTGAAACGTTTATGGCTTTTTATGATTTTTATTCATTAAAACGTTTATTTTAAATGTTTACGAATTTTTAATCTGTTAAAAATGTTTAATTTAAAATATTTATGGATATTTATGATTTTAATATGTTAAATTATGATTTTTAAATATTTATTAATTTTATGATTTAATTTGGACATTTAAAAGATATGTTGCATGCTTGGTTTAAAAGAAAATGATATTATATGCATGTTTTTATTAAGTGATGGAATACGAAATGTTGAAGGACGTGAAGGGATTGTGACTAAATATGTTGGAAATATCGTGAGGGTTATGGTCCCAGTGGGAGCCCGACGATCGTGTTTACTTGGATACGATATACGAATACGAATACAAATACGAATATGTTAATACGTTGGCTAGGGCCCAGTTGACCGGTGAGAGCGTCGTTGGTGTCCCCCACCGCCCAGTACTGTTGTTTTCTCTAGATGGATCCATCGCCCAATACGATTAAGAATATGAGTCACAATCACGATCTGAATTCAACAAAACACGATCATGAATATGAATATGTTGACATGACTGTGGATATGTTGATATGAATATGGATATGTTAATATGAATATGAATATGAATATGATATGTTGATATGAATATGGATACGAATATGAATATGTCTAAGTTTATATGAAAATGTGTGAAAATGTTTATGCATAAGATTATGAAAAAGTTTTTATTTAAATTTTTATGCATCATGAAAATGTTTACGAAAATGTTATGTTTTAAGTTTAAGCATCTTCATGAAAACGATATTTTAAAGTACAAGTATTTTTCACTGTCGTATGTGATCTGCATATGTAGTACTTGTTATCTAGAATATGATGTGTTGAGTCTTTAGACTCACTAGGTGTGATTGATGCAGGTGATTATGATAATAACGTTAATGGAGGTCTTGATGGTTGACTTTGCTGGACTGAAGGTGCACATAACCCGAGGACCTACGCTAGTTTTCCGCACTAGTTTACGATTCATGATTTTAAGTAATGTTAAAGATATTTTTACTACAATTGATTTATGAGTATTTTTGAGAGGTTATAGTATGGGCTATACTTTTTAAATGTTATTTTTATGTTTAGTAAAATGTCGGATAATTTTATGCTAAATTATTTCATTTGATTTTCAAATGTCAGTTGGGTGTTTTATTTTAAAATGATGTCAGAAATATTTTATGGTTCGGCCGAATGCCATGTAAGGTTTGAAAAAGAAATTTCTTGTACAAGTTAAGAAAATAAATAAGCAGACGTTTCAATAATGATGTTGTCTCTTGGAAGAGTTCCAAGCTAGATATCACAGCGGATTCAACCAGTGAGGTCGAAATCATAGCTGCATTGGCTGCACCAAAGGAGGGTGTTTGGATGAGGAAGCTCATCCAAGAGTTTGGGTATCATTCATCAAACAATTGATCCAGTCCCGGTCTCTGTGACAACACTGGTTCCGTTGCGCAAGCAAAGGAACCGAGGTCTCATCAGTGATCCAAACATATATTGAGAAAGTTCCACATAATCCGGGAGATTGTGGAAAGAGGAGACATATCGTTAGAGAAATTATCCTTCGCAGATAACGTTGCTGATCCACTAACGAAGCCCCTGCCAGGACCATTGTTTGAGAAACATCGCGAAGCAATGGGTCTAAGATCTATGGGTAGTTGGCTATAGGGCAAGTGGGAGATTGTTAGAGTAGGTGCCCAGCAAGCCAAGTTGTGGCTCGGGCTTAATTGACTCTAATGTAAAACAATCTTTATTTTAATAATATTTTACGATTTTATTCGATTATGGCATTATACTTTATCTGTATACCCATGCAATCAGCATAGATAAACTCCTTGATTATACTTTAATACAAATGAATCGTAATTCAATGTTTAAACCCATTTGTAAATACTGTATAATCTAAATTTTTTCCTAGTCGATTCAGCCACCTAAAACATTGATAAAGGTCGCCTAATATCGAGACTAGCATCTGCGATGTTGTGTACCGCGTTTCTTGGTAAGGTCATAGAGATGTCCAAACATGCAGATGGATAGTCATATGATGATTATACCGAAATACCCTTCATCGGAATTTTCAAGTGGTTATCACTTATCGAGTGGAATAGTCCGCAGTTATGGTTGTACACCATTAGTCCTTTGACCCGGGAGAATGTAGGGGCTATACGTACTAGCATGCACTTTGATCCGTTTACCTACTCCATCAAGGGTCATCCGGTGGCGAGGTTGGGTGTAGTTTCGAAATACATAGGAGCAAAAGCATTGTAGTCGGGGATTCATCGTTTGCCTACAGGTGAAGATATCATATGTGATCTGATGAGTTAATAGTGCAAGGAGTCTCTGGCCAGAGCAAGAAATGTGCTTTAGGGAAAAGTATTTTCCTAGTTGCACATGCCATGCGAATATTAGTACTCAAAGATAAATCACATCGTTATCGAGTTCATATGAAACTCTCGATATACCAATGGTTGCCGATTCGATGTGATATATGTGTTGAAGGGACCTTACTGTACGCTAACCATGACTAAAGGTTCTTGTAGGCACTATCAGTAATACCTAGGGGATCATGGAGAGACGCTACTAGACGCTTCTACCATGATCCGATCGGTGCAATCAGAAATGAGTTCTGACATTCTTGATCAAAGAGTTGATGAAAAGAATGGGGCTAACTAGGATAAGCCCGAATAAGAATAAATTTTATTCTGAATCACATGGAGATGTGAACCCATGTCTAGCTGTATCCCTGAACCATTGAGGGTCACACAAGTATCGGATTTTGTGTTCCCGTTGAGATAGTCAAATTTCAAGGAGTTTGAACTTGGCGACTATAGTTTGATGGAGATCAAACATGAAACTTATAAAGGAGTTTATGAGCTGATTCCAAAGGATGGAAGAAATGGAAGTTGACATGATTGCTAAATAAGGAAGGAGAGTGAAACTGCCTGTTTTGTGAAGGAATTCACTAAAACTGGCAGCTGCCAAATATGGTGACTGCCATATATGGTAAGTTCTAAATTTGGTAACTGAAAATTTTGATATTAGAAATTTTCGATTTTCATTATATGAACAAGATTTGTATCATTAGTACATCGACGCTTTAGGATCGTCGATCGGGTTATAATAAGTTCGGAATCATTTATTTAGTGAATTGAGAATTTACTAATTAAATAATTGTGCTAGTAAGGGTGACTACTGATAGGACTCGTTTTTACGTGTTTTTAGTGTTGGTTTTGAGTCGCGTTCATGCATCATTTTAGTTTGTTTTAGTTGAATTTTGCAATTTTTTTAGCATTATTGAGCATTTGACTAATCTCGTGTATTCTGTGGTTATTTTGTAGGAATTGAACCAAAAAGTGGGAGAAACTTTGGCATAATATCGAAGAGGTCTCGCTAGGGCGGGCAAAAGTGACCGCCCCAGCGAGCATTGTGGTCTGGCCGAGGATTATTTTGCGCAAGTGTCTCGCTGCGAAACCAGGGACATGCTCGAGGATGCTTATTCGAGGACCTCTCGCTAGGGCGGTCAAAATATACCGCCCTAGCGAGAAGCGAGATTGAGAAAGATTTGTTTCCAAATTTCTAGGGACTCTATCCTACACTATAACCTAACACACGAGAGCAGCGGCCGTTTTTTTTGGATCTTTATCACACTTTTCATCATTTTTCTTGGAGAGGAGGCTAGGAGCAAAGGAGATTTCGAAGACCTGGAGATTTCCACGCGTCGTGGCCGTCATCCATCGTCATCTTTAGTATTTTCATTATTCAGTATTTTATTTCTTACATTGATTGTTGGTTTTTATCATGAATTTCAGTAGCTAAACTCTAGATTTGTTGGGATTTGAGGGGATCCTACCCCGTACTCGGTGTTGAACATTATTTCTCGACGTTTTTATTAGTGATTTGTTTATGCTATTGTTCTTTCGTGTTTCAATCGAAGCCTAGCTAACTTCCTTTGATTATTTCATGTTGTTGATGAGTTCGATAGAATAGTTAACAATACGATCAAATAGTATAAACCACGGATTTACAATTTTAGTAGATATACGGAATTGGGTACGTGTCGATAGTGATAGTTCACCCGAATGAAAGCTAGTGGATTCCATAGAATGTAATGCAATCTTGAACTGTTAAATATTTGAGGACACTTGAGTACTGCATGTTTTTTATTAGTATTAATATAGCTCGACAGAGTATATTAATTAGTCTAGGGAATTCCGTCGAACGCACGAGTAAAAGTCGAGTGTAATTAGTTAAACACGAGCGGTAAGTGAACTGATAATTCCCAACAAATTCATTTCTCATTTGATTTAATCCAAATTAATCATTTCGTTCTTGAACACGTTTTCTTTGCATTTTAATTATTTTAATTGTTTACTTTACATTAGTTTAATCATCAACTCAATTTATCGTTGCTAAAGAAATTTTAATTGAAAATAAAAATAGTGTAACGCAGTCCTTGTGGAACGATACTCGTATTTACTTACGTTTATTATAACTTGACTATCGTGTACTTGCGATATTTAAATCGATCTTTCATTTATAAAATAAATTTTGGGATTATTCACTGTGCAAGTTTCGCTCGATCAAGTTTTTTGCGCCGTTGCCGGGGACTGTTGATTCACAATTTTTTATTTTTCAGTTAAATTCTTTAGTATTATTTATTTTATTGTTATTTGATACTCTCATTGTGTTGCAGATTTTTCTTGTGGTGCATGCGAAGATCACTCGAGTTTAAGCTTGAGCCTTTTGACCCCGAGATCGAACGCACAGCTAGACGTCGACTACAGCAGCAAAGAGCGAAGGAAAGAATGGAAGGCGATCAACAAAGAGAGGAGCCAAGGCGTATACCGATGTTGGATTATGCACAGCCGTCTCTTGATGGAGCACGTCCAAGCATCGTAAGACCAGTCATCCGAGCTAATCAGTTTGAAATCAAGCCAGCTATCATTCAGATGATTCAGAACACTGTCCAATTTGGGGGAAGTGCACTTGACGACCCTAATTCTCATATAGCTGACTTTCTTGAAATTTGTGATACTTTTAAGTTTAATGGCGTGTCTGATGACGCTATTCGTTTGCGTTTATTTCCATTTTCACTGAGAGATAAAGCTAAGTCGTGGTTAAACTGTTTGCCGGTAGGGTCTATTACTACATGGGAAGATATGGCAAAGGCGTTCCTGATCAAGTACTTTCCTCCGTCGAAGACTATGAAGCTCAGAGCCGACATTACTACTTTTGCTCAATATGAGCAAGAGTCACTTTACGAGGCATGGGAGCGCTACAAAGACTTGTTGAGGAGATGTCCACACCATGAGCTGCCTCTTGGGTTAGTTGTTCAAACTTTCTACTACGGTCTGCTTACTCCTAACCGTACTATGATAGATGCTGCTGCCTGTGGTAACTTACTGAGAAAGACGGCGGAGGAAGGATATGAGTTATTGGAGGAGATGGCTGCTAGTAGCTATCATCCTCAGTCTGATAGGCAGAGACGAGGTACTGGAGTTAATCAAGTTAATGATTTGTCGGCGGTTTCAGCACAGTTAGAGGCTTTGAATAGAAAGATTGATGGGATGAGCATGAGTGGGTCGGCTATGCGTCTGCAAGAAATTTTCTGTGATAAGTGTGGGGGTGAGCATGATGTGCAGGATTGCCAAGATGGCAACCCATTCTATGTGCCTGAGGGAGCACCGGTAAAACAAGTGGGATTCCAGAACCGTCCTAAAAATGACCCTTACTCGAACACATATAATCCGGGATGGAGGAGTCACCCAAACTTTTCATGGGGAGGTCAAAACAACCAACATTGCCAACAAAGAGGTCCACCATATGTGATGCACCAAGGATTCAAGCCAGAACCGTCTCGGGAGGAGAAGTCCAATTTAGAGCAAATGATGACTAAATTTATTTCTGCAATAGAGACGAGATTTCAGAACCAAGATGCATCCATAAAGGGGTTAGAGAATCAAATTGGACAATTGGCTAAGTTGATTGCTAATAGGGAGCAAGGAACTTTACCAAGCAACACGGAAACTAACCCAAGAGAACATGTGAAGGCGGTGGAATTGCGTAGTGGAAAAACACTCGGGTCTAATGAGGAAAAGACCAAGCACGGTGAGGATGAGGTGAAAAATCGAGGAGGTAAGTCTTCTAACTCTACATCTACACCTATTGCACAGAATAAAATTGTTATCCCTCCACCTTTTCCTGCAGCAATGAAGAAAGCTAAAGTAGATGCACAATTTGGTAAATTTCTTGAGATAGTTAAAAAATTGCATATTAACATTCCTTTTGCTGATGCTTTACTGAATATGCCAAGTTATGCAAAATTCTTGAAAGATATCTTAGCAAATAAGCGGAAGCTAGAAGATCATATGACGGTGAATTTGACCGAAAATTGCTCCGCTTTAGTTCAAAACAAGATGCCTCCGAAGCAAAAAGATCCAGGGAGTTTCTCGATACCTTGCATTATTGGTGACATTAATTTTCATAAAGCTCTATGTGATCTTGGTGTGAGTATTAATCTGATGCCTTTTTCTGTGTTTAGGAGACTGGGATTAGGTGAACCCAAGCCAACTAGGATGTCCTGGCTAACAGATCTGTCAAGTATCCACGTGGGATTATCGAAGATGTTCTGGTGAAAGTGGATAAGTTTATTTTTCCTGCAGACTTTGTGGTACTTGACATGGAGGAAGATTAAGAGATGCCTTTAATCCTAGGGAGACCGTTTCTGGCTACAGGGAAAGCACTGATTGATGTTGAGGAGGGGAAATTGAGACTGAGAGTTGGAGAAGAAGAAATTATTTTTGATGTTTTCAATACTCTCAAGCACACAATGCACAATGATAGTTGCTTTCGTATTGATGTCTTGGATTCGCTTGTTTGTGATTTTGTGCAGGATGGATTGAAAGAACCATTGGAGGCCACTCTCACTACTGAAAAGCAGGAGGACGAGCTAGACGAGGAAAAGATGGAGATGGTAGCTCATTTGAATGCCATTCCACCTTGGAGAAAGCAAGTGAGGCTTAGACTAGAGGAATTGGGAGACAGAAAAGATTTAATGCCTCAAAAGTCAAGACTAGAGGAGCCACCTACTTTGGAGCTCAAACCATTACCTCCACATCTCAAGGTAAAGACTCCATCTTGGTCCATACCCTCCACAAGGAAGCACTTAGGCTACAAGATTTTCTTCTCCGGACGGCCACCTACACCAGCATACCCACCACCCTTCCAGTTTTAGTACAATTATCATATGCACCCAGCAGCTGAAGAGGGAGTTCCACCGCCGGAGAATGAGGAGGAGGATGATTTCTGATCATGGGAGTTTACTGTTTCCCCTTTCTTTTTATTTTGCATATTCTGTCTTTGCCTTCACATTCATGAGTTTTTATGTTTTTAGTGTTTGTTTCGTTTTGTGCAATGAGGGCATTGCACAACTCTAGTATGAGGGGGCAGAATTGTTATGTTTTCTTAGTTAATAGGTTTTAAATTCGTAGCATTTCTTTTGTTTGGTGGAGTTTATATTACTTTGGTGGTGTCAATTTTCAGTTATGGGAGTTTATTTGGTGTTGTTAGTATTGCTGGTGTTGAGTTGGTTGTTTTTAGTCCGTTATAGTATTGCATGTTTGGTGTCGTTTATGGTGAGAAGACATAGTGTATGAGCCAATGATGATGTTGAATTGATAGCATAAAAGTATTGATTGGGTCACCTCATGAATGGTACTCTTGATTGTTAAAGCATGAATTTTGGCACAAAGTTGAACTTTTTGAGCACATATGTGTGGGGACTAGAATTTTGTAGGAATAATGGTGAAATCTGAAGGTTTTGTGTGGTTAACTTGAAAGGCATCATTTATGAGTTGATTTAGCATGTAAACACGTGAAAATAAGTCACTAATTGGGACCTTGAATGAGAACATGTGATTTGCCTTGAACTTTACATATACCCCTTTTTCAATGCACTGAATAAAAATATCATACCCCTAACCAGCTGTAATCCAAAGTTATATATTCTTAGCCTAGGGAGTACATATGTGAACATTGTGCATTCAAAAAAAAAAAAGAGAAAAAAATGGTGGAGATGTAAGGTGAGGGGGAGCCGAAATAAAAGGAATGAAATTCTATTCCTAGGCTAAAAGTTGGAGATGTAAGGAGACGAGGAAAGTCAGACGAAAAGTCTTGACGATTGCACAATGAAAATGATCGGTGTACTCCCGACTGTTAGCCACTTGAGCTTATTTTCCTTCTTTTCGACACCCTTCTCTGCACTTAAGAATCGAATAAAGTTCAAATTATGGTTAGTGATAAATGGACACGGGGGTGCATGCTAGTGATACTTGTATTGAAGTGCTAATTGAGTGACTCGCATGATCGGATGATTGATCTATTTGAAGTACGAATGACTAGACCCATCATGACACACACACACGTTCAAATTATTGTCGAGATTTATGTGTAGATGAGAATGAGTATTCGTTTGTGATTCGACTTGATTATGAATTTGTGTGTAGGAAAGTTCACTGAGGCATGAGCATAACAGTTGTTAACTCACCATTGACATTTACTTGAGTTGGTTATTTCTTGTTTGAGTATTTTGTGTTTGTTTTGTTTGTTTAGAATCTCGTGCTTTAACCTATTTTGCTCGAGGGCGAGCAAAAGGTTAGTATGAGGGGGTTGATAGGACTCGTTTTTACGTGTTTTTAGTGTTGGTTTTAAGTCGCGTTCATGCATCATATTAGTTTGTTTTAGTTGAATTTTGCAATTTTTTTAGCATTATTGAGCATTTGACTAATCTCGTGTATTCTGTGGTTATTTTGTAGGAATTTAACCAAAAAGTGGGAGAAACTTTGGCATAATATCGAAGAGGTCTCGCTAGGGCGGGCAAAAGTGACCGCCCCAGCGAGCATTGTGGTCTGGCCGAGGATTATTTTTCGCAAGTGTCTCGCTAGGGCGGTCAAAAGTGACCGCCCCAGCGAAACCAGGGACATGCTCGAGGAAGCTTATTCGAGGACCTCTCGCTAGGGCGGTCAAAATATACCGCCCTAGCGAGAAGCGAGATTGAGAAAGATTTGTTTCCAAATTTCTAGGGACTCTATCCTACACTATAACCTAACACACGAGAGCAGCGGCCGTTTTTTTTGGATCTTTATCACACTTTTCATCATTTTTCTTGGAGAGGAGGCTAGGAGCAAAGGAGATTTCGAAGACCTGGAGATTTCCACGCGTCGTGGCCGTCATCCATCGTCATCTTTAGTATTTTCATTATTCAGTATTTTATTTCTTACATTGATTGTTGGTTTTTATCATGAATTTCAGTAGCTAAACTCTAGATTTGTTGGGATTTGAGGGGATCCTACCCCGTACTCGGTGTTGAACATTATTTCTCGACGTTTTTATTAGTGATTTGTTTATGCTATTGTTCTTTCGTGTTTCAATCGAAGCCTAGCTAACTTCCTTTGATTATTTCATGTTGTTGATGAGTTCGATAGAATAGTTAACAATACGATCAAATAGTATAAACCACGGATTTACAATTTTAGTAGATATACGGAATTGGGTACGTGTCGATAGTGATAGTTCACCCGAATGAAAGCTAGTGGATTCCATAGAATGTAATGCAATCTTGAACTGTTAAATATTTGAGGACACTTGAGTACTGCATGTTTTTTATTAGTATTAATATAGCTCGACAGAGTATATTAATTAGTCTAGGGAATTCCGTCGAACGCACGAGTAAAAGTCGAGTGTAATTAGTTAAACACGAGCGGTAGGTGAACTGATAATTCCCAACAAATTCATTTCTCATTTGATTTAATCCAAATTAATCATTGCGTTCTTGAACACGTTTTCTTTGCATTTTAATTATTTTAATTGTTTACTTTACATTAGTTTAATCATCAACTCAATTTATCGTTGCTAAAGAAATTTTAATTGAAAATAAAAATAGTGTAACGCAGTCCTTGTGGAACGATACTCGTATTTACTTACGTTTATTATAACTTGACTATCGTGCACTTGCGATATTTAAATCGAGCTTTCATTTATAAAATAAATTTTGGGATTATTCACTGTGCAAGTTTTGCTCGATCAACTACTAACATGCACAAATTCTCATATATTTTCTAGAGGAGTCTATAATTAAATTAACCAAGAAGTTAATTTATAAATTAAATAATAATTGTTTAATTTAATTAATGTATATATATATTTATATGATGATATAAAATATGTGTATTTGGTATTATTATATCATGTATTATTAAATGTTAATAATTACATTATATATTAATTATGTGAGAGTTTTAATATATTGAAATTATTAGAGTTCTTGTAGGAGAGAAACTTCTAATGAGATTAGGAGTCAACCTCTATACATATATCACTATGACTCATAATTGAATACCACAATTTTCACAAAAATTTCCTTCCCAATCACAATGAAACCCACGGCCACCCCATAAGGAAATCGGAAGAGATTTTGGCAATAAAAATCAAATTTGATTTGCTTAATATTTGATTAAGAATCAATGACCATAAAAACCATGATTTGGAATCATGAAGCTCTCGGTCAATGTACAAAAAATGTTGGGAAGTTTCGGCCATAGGAATTTCTTCCATCGTTGCGCCCATGCCGCCGCACCATATCCGGATTTTGGAAATTCGTAGGATACAGTCTCAACGCATAAATATCTTGCCATTACTAGTGCAATCCAAGATAGGAAGACAGTCTTCGATCGTGGACCTAATTAGGCGATCAAAGGAACAAGTTGTTTGCAGGGATTTACAAGAAGGACTATCTCTGCGTAAAAAGGGGAACAGTTTGAAGTTCAGCGTTCTAAACGCAAAGGTATAATTCTAAAACACCCTATGAATGGTTTGAAATACACGATGCCCAAGAACAAAATTTTTAAACTTTCGCTGCGTCTTGGGTGCGAGAATACGATGTCCCAACAATAGAGTCATTAATTGAAAGCTGATTTTGATTATATGGATTATATTCCATTGATTTTGAATCACTTTGTGAGTCTTTATAATAGTTCTAGTTAATGGAACACATCTTAGCATTTATGTAAAAAAAGAATACAAAATATTGAATTGATAAAATAAACAATATAGCTATTTCAAGATCCAGTCGTTTTTTTCTATGTAAAACAAGTTTTTTAGACCGCTGCATAAATTCAGGCATTTTAAGACGTTTAGGAGTTCAAGCCGTTATTGTTAGAGTATATGCCATGTAAGCCAACTGTTGGCTAGAGAATTTATTGACTCAGTTGTAATAAACAATCTTTATTTTAATATAGTTCATTATTTCATGGTTTGTTATTTCTTTATCTGTATATCCATGTAAACAACATAGATAAAGATCTTGATTATAATTTAATAAAAATTAATCGTAATTCGATTTTGAAACTCATTTGTAAAGAGTGTATGATCTAAAGCCGATTCAGCCGCCTAAAACATGGATAAAGGTCGCTTGAGCTCGAGACTAGCATATGTGATGTTGTGTACCGTGTTTCTGGGTAAGAGCATAGAGATGTCCAAACATGCAGATGGGTAGTCATATGATGATTATACTAAACAACCTTCCCTCGAACTTTCCAAGTTGTTATCATTCATTTAGATGATAAGTTTGTGGTTATGATTGTACACCATTAGTTCTTACGACCCGGACAACACTGAGGCTTTATATGCTAGGGCTGTGCTTTGACTTGTTTACTAGCTCCAGGAGAGACATCAGGTGGCGGGACTGGGTACAGTTGCGACACATGTAGGAGCCAGTGCATTGCAGTCGTGAATTTATCGCTCACCTACGGGTGTGGCTATCCTATGTGATCTGATAAAATAATAGTGCATGGAATCTTTGGAGTTTTCCAATGGTACATGCGATGCCACTATTTATATATGTCACATAGTTATTGAATTTTTATGCAACCGTCGATGAACAAATGGTTGCAGATTCGATCGGGATATATAAGATTAAGGGACCGTACTGTACGTTAATCTTAATCGACTAATTCTTGCATGCACTATCAGTGATACCTAAGGAATCATAGGCGATGCTACTAGACGCTCTTACCATGATTCGATGGGTTTAATCAAAAATATGGTTTGTGACATTCTCATTATCAATTGTTGATACATGGAATGGGACAAATTAAGGTAAGCTCGAATAAAGGATCATGTCCTGAATCACAAAGAGTTGTGAACCCACGGCTAGCTGTAACCTGAAAATTTTAAACTCTTAATTCTAGCATCCCAATAATCAATGTTTCCGCTGCAGTACTCTGATAAAATAAGTGTTAAGATGTCCTTATGTCTACTCAATCCTAATTAAATTTCCTACCGAAATTATCATTTGTGAAATCAAAACTTAAAACGTCCTATGACGACTTATTTCTATTCTACTATGACCTTTAATTTGACCTTTCTCGCAATTCCTTATACTAGAAGCGGATGTCCAAACTTATCGCACTTTACTTTGCTTGTACAATACCCATAATGTTCATCAACCTATTACATTATCATTTATGCAGTTCGACAAAAAAAACCTTAGCACCAAAATTTACTGATCGGCTTCTATCCCCGGTAATACACTTAGAAGTTAGTCCTCATCTCAACCCCATGATAATATTAGCCTAAGATCCTTAAATCAAATCTTTATCTTACGGCACAAACTTACGTAACTTAAATATTTACAAGTACATCCCAAATATTAAATTGTTGCAAATCTCAAAACTAGAGTAATGTTAATCCATAAAACCAAAATATACAACATCGATCTTCTACCTATATAATACAGCCCTTCTACCCTCAATTACATGTTTAAACTATTTCCTTCCCAATTACAATATAGTTGAGGCCTGAGACCTTTGGAACTTCCTCATTGCAACAAATGTCGCATTCTTATTTATCCTTAATGTTTAATTAATACTAGCAAATAAAATTTAATAAGTTCTATTCTGATAATGATGGGCTGACTCTATTAAATCAACTTCATTGATGACTCATAGAGTTCTAGAATCCCATATCAAGGTTTTAGGTTTTATTACTCGATAAAAACCTTCATATTCGTTCATTGGTAACATATGTTGAACACAATTAACTCCCTTTGGTTTTCATTTCACCCAAAATTTTCGTATGAACAACTATTTCATAAACTTGAAGTTCAATCTTACACAACCCAAGTAGTCTTAGATGACCAAATTCCAACACTCATATCCACTTAATCCTAAGTTTCTTATTGAAACGTCTGCCCTTTTTATTGCTTTAAAAGTACTAGAAAAAAAAAATTTTTTTAAAAAAAATTTCGGCCAACTCATAAACATTTTTTTATAAAATATTTTGCCCTTTAAAATAAGACATCAACCAACTAGCATTTTTAGAAATCAATGAAATAGTCATAAAACTGAAATTGTCTACGGTTGTATTAAACCTAAAAGCAATAATTTGAAAAGTAAAGTTCATACTAAACCTCTCAAAAATCTCTCAAAAGCATAGATAAATAGTCTTAAAAATCTTTAACTTAAATCAGTAATCATAAAACGTAATGCAGAAAATGTAGCGCTGGTCCTCGGGTTGTGTGCGCCTTCAGTCCAGTCAAATCATTCATCAAGTCCTCCCTCAATACCACCTGCATCCATCACACCTACTGAGTCTAAAGACTCAACACACCACATCTTAATATCAAATAATATATATAAAACCACATGCAACAGTGAAAATACTTGTAAGTAAAAATAATTTTTCATGATATGCAAACATGAATTTCCTTTTTCCTCAACATGACATGACATAAAACCTTAAACTTGATCATGAACATTTTCTTTTCCCTTTGTTGAATTCAGATCGTTATTTGTGACTTTCCTGACATTACATGACATGAAAATCGATGGATCCATCTACATGAAACCGCAGTACTAGGCGGCGGGGGACACCAGCAACACTCTCACCGGTCAACTGGGCCCTGGCCTATCATGATTGAATAGAAATACGATCGTCGAGGTTCCCTTGGGGGACTTTTCCCATAAATGGGTTCCCTCTGGGGCCTTTTTCCCTCACGATATTCTCATTCTTACCATTACCACATATTCGTAATGATGGAAACACGATCGTCGGGCTCCCACTGGGACCACCACCCTCACGACGTCGCCAATATTAACGAATTAGTCACAATCACTTCACATCCTTCAACATTTTACATTCACATCACTTAGAAAAATCATGAGTAATATTTACATTTTTCCATTTTTGAAACCAAGCATGCAACATGTATTTTAAATGTCTTCTTAAATCATAAAAATCCCTTAAACATTTAAAAATCATAATTTAATCATGAACAATTCATAAAAATTTAAAAATAATCATAATTCCATAAAAACAGCATTTAGGGCACAGCCATGACCATTACTAATTTTCCGGTGTAAAAAGACCGTTTTACCCCTAGACTCGACCTTTTACGATTTCAACTTTTTTCGTGATTCCATGACTCTAACATGTCCCAAATAATTATTTAAGCTTACATGAATTTTTTTAATAATTTTATTTAGCTTAAATGTTAGACTTTTTCATTTATCTTCAATTAATTGTTTTATCGGTGTTTTAACCCCGAAAAATCCCAAACTTTAATATAAAATTCCTAAATTCTAAATTTATTCTTTTTATATTATTTTAGCCCTTATGGACCACGAATCGACCCCCGTGAGCTTTTTTCCAATTTTTTCTTATTTAAAATCCCTATTTGACACCTAAACTTCGACCCCGAGCCAACTTTTGTTTATCACGAGTTACCCTCGAACCATGTTGGTCCAAAACTTGCCCAACAACTTAATTTAGCCTACTGGACTCTAAATTTGCCAAGACAACACCCCAAACCATGAAAACGAAGGTCCCCAAAACACCCCTTTGCAGGCCGAGAGCCCTACCATGTATGGATTCTATGGTTTGCACGCCTAGGGACCTATCCGACGCCCCATCACCCGAACCAACCTATAGTGCACCTTCTTAGGACCCTAGGGAGACACACTAGCCCGGCCTGCGACCCACGAACCGAGCCCCCAAGCCCCTGGACGCCAGCCCACTCGCGCGCACATGCTGCGCAGTTCACGGGTGGGAGTCCTAGCATGGCTAGGACTCCTTCCCCAGCCCATAACTCGAGTCCTAGCACGGCTAAGACCCTAACCCTGACCCAAGACAGCCCTGGACGAGCCCTAGCCCCAGCCACGACCCTGCCTCTCCCTAAAACAAGCAGCCGATCAACTTAACCCCCCCCCCCCCCCCCATGGCAGTAGGTTTCAGTGTTTCCTGTCATGCTTCTATGACTTTTGGTGCATCATGTGTGTCTCTAAACACATAATACCTATGTTTAAACTTAACTTGACATCATGGCAGCCCCCTAACATGCTGGAACAGTTTTCATGCAACATAAATCATGGAATCGAAAGCTATACATGCAATAATTCGAAATTCTGAAAAATAATTCAAGTGCTTCATGCATCCAATAATTAAAACGTTAATATAATATGATGGATGAGAAAAGGAGATGTATGGCAGTGCCTTTGCGTAATATACGCTCGAATAATCGTTGACGACGAGGAACGGAGGGATGACTATGGCTTGAACTTCTCTTGAACCCTTCGAAAAAACCTTGAATGTGCTTAGGTGTGTGCTGCCGTGAGGTGGTGGGGTTGGGGAGAGTGTTTTCAGAAAATAAAATAGGGTGGTGGCCGATGGTTTTCTTTTTTAGAATAGGTTTTGTGAATTATTTAATACATTAAATACTAATTGATCACTAACTAGACCTTAGGTCTAATAAGCCATTAAATTAAGTCCATTAGTCTAATTAGGATTTAAATGAAATAATAACAAAGTTTTTCTTCAATTAAATATGTCAATTTATTAGCCGGGTTGTCAAAAAGTTCGTATTTTAGTTGAAAAACCAACACCAATAAAATTTACGGCCCGGCGTATAAAATCACCTCAAAACCCCTTATTTTCAAAAATACTAAAAAGCGACAACCATATTTTAAATAATTAAAAACAATTATTTAATAAAAACATTTTCTATTTTTTCAGCCTTCGGTCTCCGTTCCTCGATCGCAACTTGAATAACCTTTAAAAATACATTTTAATGCAACAATGTAAACAAATATATTTTAAACATGCCAATATGCACAACATAATTAATTCGAGCAATTAAAAAATTTAATTAAAATACACAGAATTTAATAATTGCATGCATGTGGTTCGCGTGGACTCTTAAATTTTCGGAGCATTACAATCTTCCCCCCTTAGATTGAATTTCGTCCTCGAAATTCGCTTATCCTAAATAACCCAAAGTTTAGACTTAGTTCTAGTATCCCAAAAATCCACGCTTCCGCTGCGCTACTCTGATCAAACTTAAGTTCTAGAATGTCCTTACGTCTCTTTGATCTCAATTAATCTTCCTTCTAAATCCTTATTTTCAAATCGCAACTTAAAAAGACCCATAATCACTTAGTGCTATTACTATTATAACCTCGAATTTCAATTTTTCTTAAAATTCCCAACATAAAAATATGGATGACCATACTCATCTTATATTATTTCTCTTATATTATACCCAAAATATTCATCAACTTAACAAATTTCAATCTTAAAATCCCAAAAACATCCGCTAACGCTTAGATTTTTCAAGCCTAATATCGATTCATCCTTAAAAATCCTTAATTAAAATTCCT
Source organism: Primulina tabacum (assembly GCF_025594145.1). NCBI lineage: Eukaryota > Viridiplantae > Streptophyta > Magnoliopsida > Lamiales > Gesneriaceae > Primulina > Primulina tabacum. The sequence goes on from NC_134565.1 coordinate 16,185,985, forward strand.
TATAACCCAAGATATCCCAAGGTTCCAAATATTCTTAAAAGTCTAAATCCTCAAAATTCTTATCATTTAAGCCATTCAATTATCGCTTATTGCTAAACTAGTTCCCAAATTCCTTAGCAATTGCAAAAATAAATTCTTAATTTCCTCAAAAATTATCTTAAGTGATCCTTAATTTCAGAAACCCTACGATTAACCCATAAGTTCTTGGCATTCTTAATTCTTTTCTACGGATTTCCCATAACATAAATTTCGATAATTAAAACTTATTTATCCAAAATCAATTCTTACAGTCAATCTTACCTTTCATCAAACTTAAAATCCCAATTTATACATTTTCTTACTTCCCAAGATAATCGCAGTCCTCAAATAATTATTACTTATGTCTAATTCCCAAAAATTAATTCGACTAGTAACCATGAATCATAAATATTTTCTTAGCAAATCTACGTGTCCCAAAGCATTCATAATATTCATGATTAACTTATAGCCCAAAAAGTAAAATGTCAATACTAAAACCCAAAAATCAACATAGTCAAATTCCACCACAAAGCCAACATGCATTGAAATCAAATAATTTCTTATTTCATATCGTATCACGTATAAAAATTCTAAAGCATGTAAGTCATACATTAACATGAAGCTATTAAACATGTGACGTGAACATATAATTCATGTACTTATGCAGGTAACATCATAAAATCATATAAAGCATGTAAAAACTTACAACTTTGAGGCTTGACGACTGATCTTTCCGGCGCTGATGGTGCCACAACCCTTTACATGAACCATTGCTCTGATACCAACTGAAATGTCTGCCCTTTTTATTGCTTTAAAAGTACTAGAAAAATTTTTTTTTTTTAAAAAAAAATTTCGGCCAACTAATAAACATTTTTTTATAAAATATTTTGCCCTTTAAAATAAGACATCAACCAACTAGCATTTTTAGAAATCAATGAAATAGTCATAAAACTGAAATTGTCTACGGTTATAACAAACCTAAAAGCAATAATTTGAAAAGTAAAGCCCATACCAAACCTCTAAAAAATCTCTCAAAAGCATAGATAAATAGTCTTAAAAATCTTTAACTTAAATCAGTAATCATAAAACGTAATGCGGAAAATGTAGCGCTGGTCCTCGGGTTGTGTGCGCCTTTTGTAATGCCCGAGATTTTGATATTAATATGAGATTATTGAATTTAAATAGATATAATTATAGACGGGCTATTACGAGACCAGATTGACCAAAGCTTATGAAGAGTACAATTTGTAGACAGAACTGTTGGCGCCCGAGCGGTAGGAGATGACCGCACGAGTGCCAGTGTTCAACAAGAAAAGGCTAGGACAGAAAGTATGGCGCCCGAGCGGTAGAATATTACCGCCCAAGCGCCAGTGGATAACAAATGTAAGTCACGGACAGAGGGTTCCGCGCTCGAGCGGTAAAGATCGACCGCCCGAGCGCCGACTGAAAGTTAAGAAAAACGAGACATGTTTCTTTATCATGCAAGTGGAGATATATATACATGTATATCCTTTAAATTCCTTCAGATGAATAGAAAGAATCGAGAAAGGGTTCTGTGATTGTATTGAAAATCCTTACGCCTTTATATTTCGATTTGTCCGCTAGATTTTGAATCTGACTTCAGTACTGTGATCCTATCAACACAGGCTACAACTGGACGTAAGTTTTGTTACGTTTTGTTATGTCTTGAAATCATGATGTTGATGGAATTGGATGGGATTCATATATGGTGCTCTTGACATAGTAAACATCATAGAATCGAAGTCAGATTAAGAAATAGATTGATTATGGAATTGTTATGAATTTCATAGTTAAATTGACTAAGATGTGATGTCAGATTCGTATGGTGGTTGATTATAAATTATTGGAATTAGTATATACTGGTATGGCATCACCGGTATCGCAAGATTGTACTGTTGTACCGTTAGAATTTGATAAGACAGAGATGTCTTGATTTGAATAGAATATTAATGCAGTATATTGATATTGTCATTGCCAGATTGAACATTGATTGACTTTGAGTCGAGACTTCGATTGTATCAGAGCGACAGAACAAAAGGTATAAATAAATGTTGATTCGGGATTGCACAACTCGAGTTAGGTTTGACTTGAGTTTCCCAAAATCACATACTTTATTTTATTGCATTGATATTTGCAAATTATCAGATTGATATGTTTAGTCTATTGAATTTATAGCAAAGCAAGAGTCCAAGTCTAGGGCAGATCAGCCTAGCTAGGGCAGAACCGCCGAGTCTTTGACAGAACAGCTAAGACTCTAGACTTACGGTGTATCGATGAGCTTAGATGTAGATCGACTTCTATTGTAGACATTCGATACAGCATGCCAAAGTATAAATTAGATCGGGATCCCTAGATTAGAAATAAGTTGAGATGAGATAACGAGTCATTGATTTAAATACAGATTGTTATTGATTCATGTAGTCAGATTAGATATATGTGTTAATGTTTGTTTATGCTTTTATATATGTGTTATATGATTGCATGGATACATTGTTTATACTGGGATTTTATTCTCACCGGAGTTGTCCGGCTGTTGTCGTGTTTGTATGTGTGCATGGCAACAGGTGGGACAGGTTCAGGGTCACAGAGGTGAAGAAAGATCGAGATTAGAGTGGTGGCTACGGACTTGGACTAGAGATAGGGTTTAAACACTTGCTCTATAGGTTAACCCTAAGTTGAGACTGATTGTATATAATGCAAGACTTGTACTTTTAATACTGAGATGTATATATATGTTTTATTTCACTACGTTCCGCATGTAAAAAAAAAATTGACCCTGTTTATTATAATTGATTACATTAGTCCCAATGACGATTAAGAAGATGATTAGCGTCCGGATCCCCACAACAGGTGGTATCAGAGCGATAGATCCTTTAGACTGAGATAGAAGAGGCTAGTGAGCGGGGTAGATTGAGGTTTTCTTTCCTGCTTTTGAATGCTAGCATGTCTTACTGCTTTAATACATGTTACTTCCTTATCTGATTTGATATAGTAATATGTTTTATTGAGAATGGATCAGCACCGATTCTAGATCAGCAGTAAGATGATCAGAGGAAGGCTGGAACTGGTTGTTGTATTTGAGTTACTATTCCTGTTGATAACCAGATATGCCTCCCAGACGAATCCCAGAACAGGGTAGTACATCAAATCCTCCCATGGATGTAACACCGACTCCAATGGAAACGTTACTGAAAAGATTTCAGTTATTCACCCGCCAACTTTGAAAGGAACAGAGAACGCTGTGGAGTGCGAGAGTTGGCTTGACAATATTGAAATGCTGTTTGATTTATTGGAGTATACAGATGAGCGGCGAATTCGATTAATTGGACACCAGTTACACGATGTTGCAAAGAACTGGTGGATTACGATAAAGAGGGGTTTGGAGCATAGAGGTACGACTATCACCTGGAATGTATTTAGAACTGAATTTTATCAACGATTCTTTCCAGTGTCGTACAGAAAAGACAAGGGGGCGGAGTTTTCCAATCTAAGGCAGGGACCGATGAATATAGAAGAGTACGTGTCCAAGTTCTCCACCTTGTTGAAATTTGCTCCACATGTTGCTGACAGCGAGGAAGCTACTGCTGATCAGTTCATCAATGGCTTGAACCCAGAGATTTTTACATTGGTAAACACAGGGCGACCGAATAAATTTACTGATGCCCTGAACAGAGCCAAAGGATCAGACGCCGGTCTGATGAGACAGAAAGGGGCTTCATTTGTGCCTCCAGCACCGAAACCACAGCAACCACCTCCCAGATTTGAGGGTGGCAGCAGCAGTGGAGGGAAGAAGGAATTTTTGAAAGCCAGAGGAAAGCAATTTAAGAAATCTGACAGTAGTTCTTCTAGCTCCGGTGGTTCCCGACAGAGCCAGAGTTACACTGGAGTTTATTGTAGGACTTGCGGAGGAAGACATGCAACTGAGCAATGCCAGGGAGTAACTGGTAGTTGCAACATCTGTAAACAGCCGGGACACTTTGCTAAAGTGTGTCCACATAGAGGGTGCCAAAGATCTCAGGGAGCCGAGTCATCGGGATCAGCAGCACAGACTGAGAGACGATCAGCTGCTGTTCATACATTCCAGCCAGCGCCAGCTCAGTCACAGCAGAAGCCAGAAGGTAGCCAGACTGTTAGCCAGCCTCCTAGACAGCAGGCCAGAGTATTTGCTTTGACAGAGGAACAGGCCCAGGAACCACCAGATGACGTTGTGGCAGGTAACTGTTCTTTATGTGGTTACCCTGCTTATGTATTGATTGATACCGGTGCTTCACATACTTTTATTTTTGAACGATTTGCATTAAGTCATGCATTGCCTGTAGAGTCTTTAGCTATTGTAGTGTCTGTCTCTTCTCCTTTAGGGACAGGTTTGATATCCGTAAATTCTGTAAAACATTGTGTACTACAGTATGACGGGCATGAGATTGAATTAGATTGCATCGTACTTGGGTTGTCAGACTTTGATTGTATTATCGGTATTGATATGCTGACCAAGTACAGAGCGACAGTTGATTGTTTCCACAAGATAGTGAGATTCAGACCAGATATGACTAAAGAGTGGAAATTTTACGGTAAGGGTTCTAGATCGAGAATTCCTTTAATATCCGTATTATCTATGACTTGATTGTTACAGAAAGGAGCAGAGGGATTCCTTGTATATTCAGTAGATTTACTAAAGTCGAGTCCATCATTGACTGATTTGCCAGTGGTACGTGAGTTTGCTGACGTCTTTCCAGATGAGATCCCGGGATTACCTCCAGTTAGAGAAATAGACTTCAGCATTGAATTGATGCCAGGTACAATGCCAATTTCTAGAGCCCCGTACAGAATGGCACCGATAGAATTAAAAGAATTAAAGGATCAGCTGGAAGACTTACTGGCCAAGGGGTACATCAGACCGAGTGTTTCTCCTTGGGGTGCTCCAGTACTATTTGTAAGAAAGAAAGACGGTTCGATGAGACTCTGCATCGACTATCGGCAACTGAACAAGGCAACGATAAAGAATAAATATCCTTTGCCTCGTATTGATGATTTGTTAGACCAGTTGCAGGGTTCTTCTGTCTATTCCAAAATTGATTAAGATCGGGATATCATCAGCTGAGAGTCAGAGATTCTGATATCTCGAAAACAGCATTCAGAACCAGGTATGGACATTATGAGTTTATTGTCATGCCATTTGGTTTGACGAATGCTCCAGCTGTGTTTATGGGATTGATGAACTGTGTATTCCAGAAATATCTCGATGAATTTGTGATTATATTCATTGATGATATTTTGATTTATTCAAAGAATATGAATGAGCATGCTGAGCATTTAAGAACTGTGTTGCGAATTTTAAGAACTGAGAAATTATATGCTAAGCTATCGAAATGTGAGTTTTGGTTAAGACAGGTAGTATTTCTGGGTCATATTATATCCGGAGATGGGAGATCAGTGGATCCCAGCAAAGTTGAGGCCGTGATTTCTTGGCCAAGACCGACGTCAGTGCCCGAAATTCGCAGTTTTACGGGTTTAGCGGGATACTACCGTCGTTTCATTAAAGATTTCTCGAGTATAGCTAAACCAATTACTCAGCTGACTCAGAAGAATGCTCCATTTGTTTGGTCTGAAGAATGCGAGACCAGTTTTCTAGAGTTGAAAAAGAGATTGACCAGTGCCCAGGTGTTGACTATCCCATCCGGTACTGGTGATTTTGTGGTTTATTGCGATGCTTCTCACAGAGGATTGGAATGTGTTTTGATGCAACGAGGGCATGTTATTGCTTATGCCTCAAGACAGCTTAAATCACACGAGACCCGTTATCCAATTCATGACCTTGAATTGGCAGCCATTGTCTTTGCATTAAAGATATGGCGACACTATCTTTATGGTGAGAAGTGTGAGATATATTCTGATCATAAGAGTTTGAAATATCTGTTTTCATAATCTGAATTGAATATGAGGCAACGAAGATGGCTTGATTTGCTTAAAGACTTTGATTGTGAAATCAAATACTATCCAGGAAAGTCTAATGCAGCAGCTGATGCACTAAGTCGAAAGGTATGTTCTTTATCCTTGTCGACGATCGGTGTTTCAAATTTGATAGAAAACTGCTGTTTTTCTGGATTAGAATTTGAAACAGATTATAGACCGTTGAAACTTTATACGGTGCAAGTGGAACCCGAGCTGATCTTAAGAATTAAGGCAGCTCAGAAAGTTGATCAGAATGTACAGAAATCAGTATCGATGATCAGAACAGGACATCGATCGGAATATCAGGTACGTGATAACGTCTTGTATGTAAATAATCATTTGGTTGTGCCGAATGTTTCAGATTTGAGACGACAGATATTGTCGGAAGCGCACAACAGTCGATTCAGTATTCATCCTTGTGGCAGAAAGATGTATAATGATTTGAAAAGACAGTTCTGGTGGAAACAAATGAAGACTGATATTGCTGAATTTGTTTCCAAATGTCTGAATTGCCAGCAGGTAAAGGCAGAAAGAAAGAAACCAGGAGGTTTATTACAGAGTTTGTCCATTCCTGAATGGAAATGGGATCATATTTCCATGGATTTTGTGACACAATTGCCATGTTCCTCCCGAGGTTGTGATGCGATTTGGGTCGTGATTGACAGATTAACCAAATCCGCATGTTTTATTCCGTACGAGATGATATACAGATTTGACCAGATGGCAGAGATTTATGTCAAAGAAGTGGTCAGATTGCACGGCGTGCCGAAGTCAATTGTATCAGACCATGATCCTCGATTTACTTCGCACTTCTGGCAGAGCTTGCAGCAGGCTCTAGGTACGAAGTTACATCTGAGTACCGCATATCATCCACAGACTGACGGACAGTCAGAACGTACGATCCAGACATTGGAAGATATGCTGAGAGCTGTAGTGCTTGACTTTAGCACTAATTGGCAAGATGCATTGCCACTTTGTGAGTTTTCGTATAACAACAGCTATCAGACGAGTATTGAGATGGCACCATTTGAAGCGTTGTACGGAAAGAAGTGTCGATCCCCTCTCTATTGGGATGATATCTCTGAAGTGCCTAAGACTGGACCTGACATGATCAGAGATATGACAGAAAAAGTGAAGCTAATCCGAAAGAAAATGAAGGCAGCGCAAGACAGACAGGCCAAATATGCCAATGTTTGACTTAGACCGTTGGTATTTGAGGCAGGAGACCGAGTATTTTTAAAAATTTCACCTTTCAGAGGAGTTGTCAGATTTGGCAAGAAAGGAAAATTGTCTCCACGATACATTGGACCTTATGAGATTCTCGAGAAGATAGGAGATCGTGCCTATCGACTCGCTTTACCGCCTTCATTATCCGGGATACATGATGTCTTTCATGTATCGTTATTAAGGAAATACCTATCTGATGCTTCACATGCTATTCAGCCAGACGAGGCCGAAATGGATGAGATGTTGAGCTATATTGAAAAACCGATTCAGATTATTGATCGTAAAGAAAAACAGCTCAAAACGAAGACCATTCCACTTGTAAAAGTTCAATGGACTCCTCGTGGCACTGAAGAAGCAACCTGGGAGACTGAATCAGATATGAGACAAGAATTCCCAGAGTTGTTTCGATAATGTAAATTTTTATACAGTTTCTGTATATACTCCCTATTGATATAATTGAATACCTGTGATTTCGGGGACGAAATCGTATCTTAGGGGGGGAGAAATGTAATGCCCGAGATTTTGATATTAATATGAGATTATTGAATTTAAATAGATATAATTATAGACGGGCTATTACGAGACCAGATTGACCAAAGCTTATGAAGGGTACAATTTGTAGACAGAACTGTTGGCGCCCGAGCGGTAGGAGATGACTGCCCGAGCGCCAGTGTTCAACAAGAAAAGGCTCGGACAGAAAGTATGGCGCCCGAGCGGTAGAATATTACCGCCCGAGCGCCAGTGGATAACAAATGTAAGTCACGGACAGAGGGTTCCGCGCTCGAGCGGTAAAGATCGACCGCCCGAGCGCCAACTGAAAGTTAAGAAAAACAAGACACGTTTCTTTATCATGCAAGTGGAGATATATATACATGTATATCCTTTAAATTCCTTCAGATGAAAAGAAAGAATCGAGAAAGGGTTCTGTGATTGTATTGAAAATCCTTACGCCTTTATATTTCGATCCGTCCGCTAGATTTTGAATCCGACTTCAGTACTGTGATCCTATCAACACAGGCTACAACTGGACGTAAGTTTTGTTACGTTTTGTTATGTCTTGAAATCATGATGTTGATGGAATTGGATGGGATTCATATATGGTGCTCTTGACATAGTAAACATCATAGAATCGAAGTCAGATTAAGAAACAGATTGATTATGGAATTGTTATGAAATTCAGAGTTAAATTGACTGAGATGTGATGTCAGATTCGTACGGTGGTTGATTATAAATTATTGGAATTAGTATATACTGGTATGGCATCACCGGTATCGCAAGATTGTACTGTTGTACTGTCAGAATTTGATAAGACAGAGATGTCTTGATTTGAATAGAATATTAATGCAGTATATTGATATTGTCATTGCCAGATTGAACATTGACTGACTTTGAGTCGAGACTTCGATTGTATCAGAGCGACAAAACAAAAGGTATAAATAAATGTTGATTCGGGATTGCACAACTCGAGTTAGGTTTGACTTGAGTTTCCCAAAATCACATACTTTATTTTATTGCATTGATATTTTCAAATTATCAGATTGATATTTTTAGTCTATTGAATTTATAGCAGAGCAAGAGTCCGAGTCTAGGGCAAATCAGCCTAGCTAGGGCAGAACCGCCGAGTCTTTGACAGAACAGCTAAGACTCTAGACTTACGGTATATCGATGAGCTTAGATGTAGATCGACTTCTATTGTAGACATTCGATACAGCATGCCAAAGTCTAAATTAGATCGGGATCCCTAGATTAGAAATAAGTTGAGATGAGATAACGAGTCATTGATTTAAATACAGATTGGTATTGATTCATGTAGTCAGATTAGATGTATGTGTTAATGTTTGTTTATGCTTTTATATATGTGTTATATGATTGCATGGATACATTGTTATACTGGGATTTTATTCTCACCGGAGTTGTCCGGCTGTTGTCGTGTTTGTATGTGTGCATGACAATAGGTGGGAAAGGTTCAGGGTCACAGAGGTGAAGAAAGATCGAGATTAGAGTGGTGGCTACGGACTTGGACTAGAGATAGGTTTTAAACACTTGCTCTATAGTTGTTAACCCTTAGTTGAGACTGATTGTATATAATGCAAGACTTCTACTTTTAATACTGAGATGTATGTATATGTTTTATTTCACTACGTTCCGCATGTAAAAAAAAAAATTAGACCCTGTTTATTATAATTGATTACATTAGTCCCAATGACGATTAAGAAGATGATTAGCGTCCGGGTCCCCACACCTTCAGTCCAGTCAAATCATTCATCAAGTCCTCCCTCAATACCACCTGCATCCATCACACCTAGTGAGTCTAAAGACTCAACACACCATCATCTTCATATCAAATAATATATATAAAACCACATGCTACAGTGAAAATACTTGTAAGTAAAAATAACTTTTCATGACATGCAAACATGAATTTCCTTTTTCCTCAACATGACATGACATAAAACCTTAAACATGATCATGAACATTTTCTTTTCCCTTTGTTGAATTCAGATCGTTAATTGTGACTTTCCTCACATGACATGACATGAAAATCGATGGATCCATCTACATGAAACCGTAGTACTGGGCGGCGGGGGACACCAGCAACACTCTTATCGGTCAACTGGGTCCTGGCCTATCATGATTGAATAGAAATACGATCGTCGAGGTTCCCTCGGGGGCCTTTTCCCATAAATGGGTTCCCTCTGGGGCCTTTTTCCCTCACGATATTCCCATTCTTACCGTTACCACATAACTGTTACCACATATTCATAATGATGGAAACACGATCGTTGGGCTCCCACTGGGACTATCACCCTCACGACGTCGCCAGCATTAACGAATTAGTCACAATCACTTCACATCATTCAACATTTTACATTCACATCACTTAGAAAAATCATGAGTAATATTTACATTTTCCATTTTTGAAACCAATTGTGGGGACCCGGACGCTAATTCATTCCTTAATCGTCTTTAGGAATAATTCAAACAATTATATAATAAACAGGGTCTAAATTTTTTTTTTTTTAAAATACAAAGCGGAAACGTAATGTAATTCAATTCAGATTACATACTAAACATAAACATATAAATCTTGTATTATCTACAAGAATTCAACTAGGTTCAACTATATATCAGTGCTGAATCCTAAGTTGCTTCGAAGCCCAGATCTCCACGCTATCTAGTCCAGCCTCGTTCTCTTCTTGACCCTGATCCTATCCCACCTGTTGCCATGCACACATACAAACAAGACAACAGCCGGATAACTCCGGTGAGAATTACATTCTCAGTATAAATCATGTATACATGCAATCGTAAAAACAATATAAAAGCATATAACAGATATATCTAACATGTATTCAAATCAGAATATAAATCCATATCAAGAATAAATCCTATTCTAAACATGTACCATCATCAGGAACATAATTTATCATGTACCATATTCAGGAACATAATAAACATAACTTGATATAAACTGTCAATTAGACTCATGACTTCACATTTTAGACTAGACTCAATCCTAGTCTAGGGATCCCGATTTTCAGAAGTTAGCATTCCCATATCGACCAACAGTAATAGAAAAGACTCCAGTTCTATCCACGTCGATAGGGTATAGATCACCAGTAATAGAAGAAGCTCTGATTCTATCCACATCGATATAGTATCGATCACCAGTAATAGAAGAAACTCCGATTCTATCCACATCAATATGATATCGATCATCAGTAATAGAAGAATTATGATTCTATCCACATCGATCAGTACCGATCACCAGTAATAGAAGAAGCCACATTTCTATCCACATCGATAGCCAATCATCCGGTGACATACTTTGGCACTATCGCCAATACACGATCTTGTGACATCGTGCAATGTGCCCGTGGCGATCCCACCACTATCAGGCACTTCTGTCACAAGATTACTCGTCTAATACCTGCTGTATATACATCAAGCAAACAAGTACATCAATCAAATCAATACAATAAGGTAAAGTATGTGATTTAGGGAAACTCGAGCCAAACCTCACTTGAGTTGTGCAATCCCAACTCAACATTAATTTATACCTTTCTCTTCTCGGTCTGACGAAGTCGAAGTCTCGAAGTCAAATCTGTCCATACCCAATATGTCAATGACAATATCGAATAGACACAATATCAATATACAGCTCAATTCAAGGCCTGTTCTGATCAATACGCAAATCAAGGCATAGTATTTTCAATGTCAACGATACAACGATACAATCTCAATCAATACTGAATCAGATCAATATCAATTTGCTGATGTTTCGACGGCATAACAATATAGTCTCAGTAACCCCGTCAATCTCAACATCACAGATACAATATCACGGTTTATAATCAATATCTGTATAATTCTAAATCTAACTCAAAATCAACGACATAACGGAATAATCTCGATATCCCCGTCAATGCAATATCAACAGATATCAATTACAATCCATAACCAATATCCAATACCATCTAAAATCAATCAATAATCCAAATCTGTCCAATATCAATCAATATACTTCTTAAAAATCATAACAATTTCATAATCAATCTGTTTCTCAATCGGACTTTGATTCTATGATGTCTAACATGTCAAGAACATCATATATGAATCATATCCGATTCTGACAATACCATAATTTCAAGACATATCTAAACGTAGTAAAACTTACGTCCTGTAGAAGCCTGCGTCGATAGGAACACAGTACTGTGTCCAGATTCAAAATCAGACAGGCGGATCGAAATCTAAAGCCGTAAGAATTCTTCAATTCTTTCTCGTGCTTCCTTTTCTTCGTTTGATATGAATTCTGAAGAAGGAAACTTATATATATATCTCATGCATGTAAAGATACGTGTCCCATTCTCCATGATTTTCAGTCGGCGCTCGGGCGGTTATAAACTACCGCTCGGGCGCCGAACACTCTGCCCGGTACTCGGCTTGTTATCCATTGGCGCTCGGGCGGTACTTTTCTACCGCTCGGGCGCCACAGGTTCTGCCCGAATGGTATTCTTATTGAACACTGGCGCTCGGGCGGTCATTTCCCACCGCTCGGGCGCCAACGGTTCTGCCCAAACATTGTACTTTTCATATGTTTTGCCCAGTCTGGTCTCGGAATGGCCCGGCTATAATCACCTTAGTTCTTAATCAATAAATCATCTCAGATTACAATAGTCAAATTCTCGGGCATTACATTTCTCCCCCTCTAAGATACGATTTCGTCCTCGAAATCTTAGGTACAGAAACCAACAGAAAGCTCACCTCAATGAAACAATTCTGAAATCTCTGTCTCATCTCGGATTCTGTCTTCCCAATAGTTTCTTCAATATTCTAACTACTCTATCACACTTCAACAACAGAATAATCTTCATTCTGAATTATCTTTCTTTTACTGATTCTGATCCCCGACTAGATGAGTCGTTTAAGAAGTATAATATCAAAATTCTAGTCAAAATAACTTGTGATATAATCAATCACAACTATTGGCTATACAACATCCGTATATACCACTCAACAACTCGATAGCCAATCAATATCATCATCTGTTAATCCTATTCAAGGATATATTCAGTCTTTGGCCTCAAATACCAACAGTCATCATCCGACGTTGGCTTATTTCATATCAATTTCCGAGCTATCTTCATTTGCTTCTGAATCAGTTTCATTTTCTTTATCAGATCTCTGATCCATCAAATCCAATCTCAGGCACCACCGCAGTATCATCCCCATACGAAGAAAATTCGCAGTTCTCACTGTACAATACCTCAACTAAAGCTATTTCGATATTCATCTGATAGCTATTATGGTACCATAATTCATAAAGTGACAAGACATCAAGTCACTAGTGCTAAAATTCAGCACTACAGTTCCTGGATATCCTCCAGTATCTAGATAGTTCGCTCCGACTATCCGTCAATCTATAAACCATAGATAAAAAATTATGCTATACATTCTGCCAACAGTACTTAATCAACCAAAAATCACGGTATGATATAATTAACTCTGGCATTCAATACCATCTGACCCCTTTTCTGACATACCTCTCAGTCGTCTTGTCATATCTGTACGTCATCCTGTACAATATAACATATATAGATTTGAACAATCGTTCAATCATAACCACATCCTGGTATATTTTTGGCACAATTTCAGTAAGTCTATCACCAGATCCATAGAATTATACTCCTATTTCTATTCAGGAATCGATAATCTGTATAACCAATTTCCTGGTTTCTATTTTCCTGTCTTCATCTGTCAGCGATTTAGACATTTCAATACAAATTCTGACAAAACTGATTTCATTTATTTACATGAAAACTGTCCGTTCGACTTATCACACATTTCCTGTTACCAGAATAATACTGAATCTACTACTGTGTACATCTGACAATACCTGTCATTTCAAATTCGAAATATATGGCACAAACAAAACAGCTAATTATATAACATAAAGCATTACCTACCTGGTATTCTGATTGACACACTGTTCTGACTGTCGAAATCAAGTTCTGAACAATCTGATCAAACTTTAGAACTGCTGTAATTTTTAACATCAGCTCCGAGCCGGCTTGAATGTTCTGAAATTCTGCCATTTTTAATGTCGTTTTCAGCCACTGATCACTGTCTCAACTGTGCTACAATCAATTAGTATACTATCTTCAGATATCACAGATTCTGAATGCAATCTGTTGCAATCTGAATTCATAGCCGAACAATTCTGATATCAAATCAAGGCTGAAGTCGCTCTCCCTGATATAAGACAAATCCGGAATTTCACCTGGAACGACTATAGCAACTCTCCTGCTACTGACAAATCATTTCCAGATAGGCTCAACTTCAGTAATCAACTGAATACATAAAGAATTACTCCATTCTTTTCGATAATCATCGAATCATACATAATACGGATATCAAGGAATTCAAAATCGAGAATCCTTACCGTATATCATTCGTTCATCGGCCATTTCAGGTTCGAATCTTACCATCTCCTGGCAAGAATCTATAATAGTTCTGTACTTGTTAGCATATCAATATCAGTAATGTAGTCAGAATCAGACAACACAAGTACAACACAATCTAATTCAATCCCATTCTCTTTTTAATGTAGTATACAATATATCACAGAATTCACTGATATCAATTCCTCTCCCCAAAAGGTACAAAGATCAATACTACAGTAATACAGACCCAACAGGTATAACATATATTAATGCAACTCAGTCAAAGATAATCGTAGGGAATGCATTAGTATATATCAATACATATGCAATATAATCATAAAAGAACAGTACCTGCCACTATGTCATTGCGTGTGTCCTGGGTCTGTTCCTCGATCACTACCACCAGATGATTCTGCTCCCTGCAATCTTCGGGGACCTCTCTGCGGACAGACTTTACCAAAGTGTCCTGGTTGTCGACAAACATGACAACTACCAAGTACACCTCGGCATTGTTCTGTGGGATGCCTTCCTCCACAGGTTCTACAATAAACTCCGGTATAACTCGGGCTAGAACCGCTGGAGCTAGTTGAACCGCTCCCTAACTTCTTGAACTGTTTCTTTCGAGCTTTCAGTAAATCTTGCTTCCTACTCGTACTACCACTATCCAATCGGAGAGGGGATTGTTGTGTCTGGGGTTGCATTGCACACAACCTTTCTTGTTGTCTAATCAGACTCGCCTCAACTCTTTTTGCTTCATTCAAAGTATCAGCAAAATGGTAGGGTTGCTGCATATTTATCAATGCAATTATCTCTGAATTCAATCCTTTGATGAACTGATCAGCTACAGCTTCATCGTTCCCAGCTATCTGAGGAACAAAACGTAGTAAAGTAGAGAATTTAGCAACATATTCTTCAATTTTCAGTTGGCCATGTCTCAAACTCTCAAACTCTGCTCTCTTGTCCTCTCGGTACGATCCTGAGAAGAATCTTCGATAGAATTCAGCTTTAAAGACTTCCCATGTGATCACAGTACCACGCCGTTCTAATACTCCTTTGATTGTAATCCACCAACTCCTGGCGACCTCTCGTAACTGGTTGGGCACCAGTTTGATTCTCTGTTCATCTGGATAATCCAGTAAATCAAACAGTATTTCTATGTCATCTAACCAATTCTCACACTCCACTGACGTCTCATTACCCTTCAGAATCGGCGGTTGAAACGATTGAAACCTCTTTATCTGTGTTTCCATCAGAGTTTCTGTCTCATCCATCTGATCCGTCGGAGTACTACCCAATACTCGAATTCTTCTTGGAGGTATATCTAATTACCACAAGGGTTAGTACCACATGAGATAAATCAATCTCAGTCCCTTCCTGATCAGCATACCTTCTGATCAAGAATTGGTTCTGATTTATTTTCAAATCAGACATATTACCGAATCAACTAAGGTATTCAGGTAACATGTATTTAAAAGCAGTAAACATAATATCATGCTAGCATACACAATGTAATTCAACATTATAATAAATCACATGCTAGTAATCAAAAGAAGGAAAGAAAACTCAATCTACCCCGCTCACTCTCTTCTATCTCAATCTCAAGAACCTACAGTTCTAGAACCTAATGCTCTGATACCACCTGTTGTGGGGACCCGTACGCTAATTCATTCCTTAATCGTCTTTAGGAATAATTCAAACAATTATATAATAAACAGGGTCTAATTTTTTTTTTTAAAATACAAAGCGGAAACGTAATGTAATTCAATTCAGATTACATACTAAACATAAACATATAAATCTTGTATTATCTACAAGAATTCAACTAGGTTCAACTATATATCAGTGCTGAATCCTAAGTTGCTTCGAAGCCCGGATCTCCACGCTATCTAGTCCAGCCTCGTTCTCTTCTTGACCCTGATCCTATCCCACCTGTTGCCATCCACACATACAAACAAGACAACAGTCGGATAACTCCGGTGAGAATTACATTCTCAGTATAAATCATGTATACATGCAATCATAAAAACAATATAAAAGCATATAACAGATATATCTAACATGTATTCAAATCAGAATATAAATCCATATCAAGAATAAATCCTATTCTAAACATGTACCATCATCAGAAACATAATTCATCATGTACCATATTCAGGAACATAATAAACATAACTGGATATAAACTGTCAATTAGACTCATGACTTCACATTTTAGACTAGACTCAATCCTATTCTAGGGATCCCGATTTCCAAAAGTTTGCATTCCCATATCGACCAACAGTAATAGAAAAGACTCCAGTTCTATCCACGTCGATAAGGTATCGATCACCAGTAATAGAAGAAGCTCTGATTCTATCCACATCGATATAGTATCGATCACCAGTAATAGAAGAGTTACGATTCTATCCACATCGATACAGTACCGATCACCAGTAATAGAAGAAGCCACATTTCTATCCACATCGATAGCCAATCATCCGGTGACAGACTTTGGCACTATCGCCAATACACGATCTTGTGACATCGTGCAATGTGCCCGTGGCGATCCCACCACTATCAGGCACTTCTGTCACAAGATTACTAGTCTAATACCTGTTGTCTATACATCAAGAGAACAAGTACATCAATCAAATCAATACAATAAGGTAAAGTATGTGATTTAGGGAAACTCGAGCCAAACCTCGCTCGAGTTGTGCAATCCCAACTCAACATTAATTTATACCTTTCTCTTCTCGGTCTGACGAAGTCGAAGTCTCGAAGTCGAATATGTCCATACCCAATATGTCAATGACAATATCGAATAGACACAATATCAATATACAGCTCAATTCAAGGCCTGTTCTGATCAATACGCAAATCAAGGCATAGTCTCTTCAATGTCAACGATACAACGATACAATCTCAATCAATACTGAATCAGATCAATATCAATTTGCTGATGTTTCGACGGCATAACAATACAGTCTCAGTAACCCCGTCAATCTCAACATCACAGATACAATATCACGGTTTATAATCAGTATCTCTATAATTCTAAATCTAACTCAAAATCAACGACATAACGGAATAATCTCGATATCCCCGTCAATACAATATCAACATATATCAATAACAATCCATAACCAACATCCAATACCATCTAAAATCAATCAATAATCCAAATCTGTCCAATATCAATCAATATACTTCTTAAAAATCATAACAATTTCATAATCAATCTGTTTCTCAATCGGACTTTGATTCTATGATGTCTAACATGTCAAGAACATCATATATGAATCATATCCGATTCTGACAATACCATAATTTCAAGACATATCTAAACGTAGTAAAACTTACGTCCTGTAGAAGCCTGCGTCGATAGGAACACAGTACTGTGTCCAAATTGAAAATCAGACGGGCGGATCGAAATCTAAAGCCGTAAGAATTCTTCAATTCTTTCTTGTGCTTCATTTTCTTCGTTTGATATGAATTTCGAAGAAGGAAACTTATATATATATCTCATGCATGTAAAGATACGTGTCCCATTCTCCATGATTTTCAATCGGCGCTCGGGCGGTTATAAACTACCGCTCGGGCGCCGAACACTCTGCTCGGTACTCGGCTTGTTATCCATTGGCGCTCGGGCGGTACTTTTCTACCGCTCGGGCGCCACAGGTTCTGCCCGAATGGTATTCTTATTGAACACTGGCGCTCGGGCGGTCATTTCCCACCGCTCGGGCGCCAACGGTTCTGTCCAAACATTGTACTTTTCATATGTTTTGCCCAGTCTGTTCTCGGAATGGCCCAGCTATAATCACCTCAGTTCATAATCAATAAATCATCTCAGATTACAATAGTCAAATTCTCGGGCATTACACCAAGCATTCAACATGTATTTTAAATGTCTTCTTAAATCATAAAAATCCCTTAGACATTTAAAAATCATAATTTAATCATGAAAAATTCATAAACATTTAAAAATAATCATAATTCCATAAAAACAGCATTTAGGGCACTGCCATGACCATTACTAATTTCCCGGTGTAAAAAGACCGTTTTACCCCTAGACTCGACCTTTTACGATTTCAACTTTTATCGTGATTCCATGACTCTAACATGTCCCAAATAATTATTTAAGCTTACATGAATTTTCTCCGTAATTTTATTTAGCTTAAATGTTAGACTTTTTCATTTATCTTCAATTAATTGTTTTATCGGTGTTTTAACCCTGAAAAATCCCAAACTTTAATATAAAATTCCTAAATTCTAAATTTAGTCTTTTTATATTATTTTAGCCCTTATGGACCACGACTCGACCCCCGTGAGCCGTTTTCCAATTTTTTCTTATTTAAAATCCCTATTTGACACCTAAACTTCGACCCCGAGCCAACTTTTGATTTTCACGAGTTACCGTCGAACCTTGTTGGTCCAAAACTTGCCCAACATCTTAATTTAGCCTACTGGACTCTAACTTTGCCAAGACAACACCCCAAACCATGAAAACGAAGGTCCCCAACACACCTTTTTGCTGGCCAAGAGCCCTACCATGTATGGATTCTATGGTTTGCACGCCTAGGGACCTAGCCGACGCCCCATCACCCGAACCAACCTATAGTGCACCTTCTTAGGACCCTAGGGAGACACAATAGCCCAGCCCGCGACCCACGAGCCGAGCACCCAAGCCCCTGGACGCCATGTGAAGGCCCCAAAATTCATGTTTGAAAATTTGCGGAAAAATTAAAAATTCTCTCTTTAAAATAATCAAAATTTGCCTCATTCACAAAATCAACTGATAAATCAAGTTTAAATGTTCAAAATAGCAGCGGAAGAAATTATTACTCGCCAAAATAACAAGTTAACGTATCCAACATCTGATAAAATGTTTGAGCATAAAAAAAATGACAAATGCTATAAATGAGGTCCTCGATTGCCACTACTGCCGACCCAAGCTAGCTCAGTGGTCCCCACCCTCGGCTCCGACATCATCAGTACCTACAACAATCAAGTCTAGTGAGCCTAAAGACTCAGCATGCATATATCGTAAATAACGAGTAAATAATATAGTTAAATTTGCATGGGATAAAAATATATCATGTCATGAGGCATAATGTGAAAATAACTTGTCATTAGCAATTATAATACGTGCATAACTGAACTGAAAATCATAGTGAAAATGTTTGCTCCTTGGAGCCCTGCACTGAAATAGCATGTCATAATTTTCTGTTGAGATTATGGTCTACGCAAATGGCCCCTACACTGAACTGAACTGACCGATAACTGGCGACCAGATAATACAATGCTCCCATGACCGGTAACTGGCGACCGGGTGAAGTAATGAACGTCTGATCAGACTAATGCCACAGTATACTGGGTGGTACATAACTGAACTGACCGGTAACTGGCGACCGGGTGAAATAATGCTCCAATGATAGTGAGATGGCCACAAGCAATATCGCATAAATCTAAAAAATGAATATTTTCTATGCACGTAATATAATTAACCAACATAATTAAATATGAACAATTTCGATCTTCTTGATTTAAAATCATGTACTTGCGATATTTAAAAATACCTATATGGATTGATTGAAGAGTGAAAGAAGATATAAACATGCCTTGGTTTGTTTTGACAGAAAACAAACGAAATAACGACACGGCGCGGCGGAGACGGAGGGCTCTTCACTTTCTCACTTTTTCTCTCTTAAATCCTTTAAACCAAGCATGCACCATAATTATTATAATAGCGTAAAAATCATAAACGTGATGCATGAACATTTAAAAATATCATGATTTGTGCTCAGGGCGCTGCCACGACCAAAATCTCACCCCGGGTGCAAAATGACCATTTTGCCCCTGGAAACCCAAAAATTACCATTTTACCCCTGGACCTCTAAAATTGACCCGAAGCTTACCAAACTCCTTAAAATGTCCCAAAACATTTTTATAAACCTCCCTAGACATTAACTCAAGCCAAAAAAATCAGAACTTAATTGATTTGTTTTAAAAAAACTTGGACCGGGTCCCGATTTTAATCCGAACCGACTCGAATCTTAACCGAAATTTTCTCCAACCTTTTACCATATCTTAAAAACACGTAATAGCTCCTAAAATTATAACACCCAGCCCAACACTCTCGGCTAATAATCCAGACCCTGCACAAAAGCTCTCGGCCCCTTCCAAAATTCACACCTTCGATCACCTCCTCTCCCAAAACTCACGCTGCCAGCCTCAACCGACGTACCAGCCATTAACCAACCTACATGGACCTAGAACAGACTCTAAAGAACCTCTTAGAACCGAGCCACCAGCCCCATGCAATATACATCACAGCTAGGAACCGAGAATCACCAACAAGCTTACTACCGTGACCAACTCGACGCTACATGGCCCGATCGATTGTCCCTTCGCTCCAGCGTGATTCGAGCCATTCCAGACCCCAATAAAGACCCACCAGGGTCTGGTCCAGGGATGGGGAAGGCCCTTGCACAGCTGGTGTGGCAGGACACTTGGATCGAACCCTCTCACCATCTCACATTCGATCGGCCATCAACCTTTCATCCAAACACGACCAAGTTCCACCCTCCAGCGCCTAAACCTCAACAACCACTATCTGCACAGCCCTTTACCATCATAATACAGCAGCCCTTGCACAAAAATCAGAATGGAACGTGAGCAGCAACATAAGAATGCAAGAACACATGAAAATTCGATAATCCTTCCTACACATACTTAGATCGAGAGTTTTATGAACAGACAAGCATACAACAGCGTATATAGAACGTGTATGATGCAAAAAGGATGATACAATGCGTGCCTTGATGATGAACAATGAACGAAACAAGAAATAGGGAACACCGGATGAATTTCTTTGCAAGATCAAGCCAAACCGAAGCCACCAGCTGGAAAGAGTGCTGAAAACGAGAGTGTCTACTGTTGAGGGGAGGTGTCGGCTATGTGGGGTATTTAGGTTTAGGTTAAGGAGTGGTTTAGGTAGATAAATAAATAGGTAACAATTAGACAATGGGCCCAAATTTGCTATTTAAGAGTTTTAAAAGTGTTTTAAGCTCAATAAGCTTAAAAGTGGGCCCATTACACCCAAAACGCACTTCCGAAAAATATTTCGTGTTGAAAAAGTTTTGAAAATAATAGTCGAACCTTTAAAAAGTTCACCGATTCGATAAAATTTGCGTACCTTAAAAAAAAACATAATCCTGCGGATAAAAATATCCAGAAAAATCTCATTTTTGAAAAATACCCTTAAAATGCTTTAATTTAATTTATAAAAATAAATCGTGTAGTAAAATAATTTTCCTGAAAATTCTCCGGTCTCCGTTCCTCGATCGAACGTGAAATACACCTAGAAACCCTAATGCATGAACTTTTAAAATTTCATTAATTAAATCCTATCATGCATGTATTATGCATGAAATGCATAAAAATAATTAAACACAAATTAATGAAATAAATACGCATTTAGTGCTTTAAAACAATTTAATAAAATATCAAAGAAGTTTAATAACTTGCATGCATGCCAACTTTTTAAATTATAATTACTAACATGGTAAATTACCACTTCTTAAATAAGTCTTTATTAACTTATCTCAATACTCCATCTCCAGTCCGGCCTCACTTATTTAACTGAAAAGATAACAATTAAACTTATGCGATTTAAAATAAACAATCATGACTAACAACTTTAAAATGTTTTAAATAATAAGGAAATCATTTTTTTTAATTTAAATACTAGAAATTATGCATGGCTTATACGTAGTCTGATTTACGGGTTCTACAATCCTTCCCCCCTTAAAAGAAATTTCGTCCTCGAAATTCGCTTATCCTTGAAAAACAAAAAGTTTAGACTCTTGATTCTAGAATCCTAATAATCCACGCTTCCGATGCGCTACTCTGATAAGATAAATATTAAGCTGTCCTTACGTCTCCTCAATCCTAAATAAATTTGTCTATCGAAATCCTCGTTTGTGAATCGCAACTTAAAACAACTTATGGTGACTTAGTTCTATTCAACTATAGCCCCGAATTTTGACTTTTCACTGCGGGAGATGGATGTCCAAACTTATCGCACCTTACTTTTCTTATACTATACTCGTAATATTCATCGACTTATTATATTAGCATTTATGCAGTTCGACTTAAGAAACCTTTGTACCAAAATTTACTGATCGACTTCTATTCTCAGTAGAACGCTTAAAGGTTACACCTTATTTAAATCTCATAGTAGTATTAGCCTAAAATCCTTGAATCGAATCTTTATCTTACGGCACTAAACTTACATAACTTATTATTTACAAGTGCATCCCGGATGTGAAATCTTTGTAAATCGTAAACCTCGAATAACGTTAATCCATTATACAACATCGACCTTCTACCTCAATAATGACACTTCTAGCATCAATTACCTACTCAAACTATCATCTTCCCAATTACAATCTAGTTGAGGCCTAGGACTCTGAACTTCCTCATTGGAACAAGTGTCGCATTCTTATGTATCATTAATGCTTACTTAATTCTAGCATATAAGCTTAATAAGTTAGCCCATGGTAGCATTAGACTAACTTTAATAAATTAATTTCACTTATAACCCATAGAATTCTAAAATCCCCATATAAAGCTTTTAGATTTCTTACTTGATAAAAAAAATCTTAATATTCATCAATTGATAACTTATATTGAACACAACTAATTCCCTTTTGTTTTTATTTCACCCAAAATTTCCGTATAAACAAATACCCCATAAATTTGAAATTCACTTACCTAATCCAATTAGCTTTGAATAAAATAATTCCAATACATATATCCGTTTAGTCCCAAGTTTGTTAATGACTTCCAAAATTTCTCAAGACAAGGTGTCTACCTCACATCTTACGTGCGTTTACCAATTAAACTAACCATCATCGTACCCAACTTTCCTAAAAATTTTAAATTCTCACAAGGTATAATGTTAACTGTTAAGATCATGACTAAAACTTGTGACACATCAAACTTATGTTGCCAAAAATTTACTAACTCAATGTTTATCATTTTAACTTAACTAACTGATCAAATTTACCTTAAATCGTCATCACTTTAAATTCTTAATTTGCCACAACATTATTTTACTAACGCTTAAATTCTCACGCCTAAGATTGATTCATCCTACAATGTCCTTGGTTACCATTCATTATAACATTATAACCCAAATATCTAAATATTCTATATTTCCTTCGAGCCTAAATAACCAAAAATTCCTACCATTTAAACCGTTCAATTCTCACTTAATACTAAAAAAGTTCTCAAATTTCTTAAAATTGCAAAATAAATTCTTACTTCCCTCGAATATCGTCCAATTTTTCCCTAAATCTCGAAAATTCCACAATTACTCATAATTCTTCGGCGTTCCCAATTTCATTTTTATGTTTCCCGTATCATAAGATTCAATAGCCTTAAGTTTCTTAAACCCAAAATTATTTTCCCTAACCTGCCTTACATTTCTATAAATACTTAAAATCCCAAGTGCTACTCAAATGTTCGTATTTAATCCTCAAAATTTCGGACTTTGCAATTTGGCTCTTAAAGTTCTCAAAATTACATTTTTGGCTCTACAACCATTCGAAATTTGCATTTTTGTCCCCATAAAATTTTTGACTTAGCCTTATTAAATCTTAAAATTCTCGAAACTCAGAATTAAATCCCAAAATTCGGTAAATTCGAAAATTCCTTAAATAACCCATAAATTTTTTATCATTTTTAATTTCTTTCTACATGTTTCCCATGGCATAATTTCAAAAAAAATTTAACTTATTTACCCAAGAATCAATTCCTATAACCAATCTTACCATTCATCAAAACTTTAAATCCCAATTTATACATTTTTATATTCCCAAAGTCGTTGCAATCCTCGAATAATTATTACTTATGAGTAATCACCAAAAATTAATTCAATTAGTAACCATAAATCATAAATGTTTTCTTAGAAAATCAACGTGTCCCAAAGGCATTCATAATATTCATGATTAACTTACGGCCCACAAAGTAGAATGTCAATACCAAAACCCAAAAATCAACATAGTCAAATTCCACCACAAAGCCAACATGCATAATTTCATTATTTCTTTTAAATTCAAATAGACACTGCATAATCAAAATCTGAACGTAAAATATTTCATGAAACATGCTGTTAAAATATTTTATGCTTTAAACAAAGTGCGTAAATGTAAAACTTACAGACCGAAAACGTGACTTTGTGAGCTTCTCGTGGTCAGTAGTAGTACAACCCTACACAGAATCATTGCTCTGATACCAGCTGTGAAGGCCCGAAAATTCATGTTTGAAAATTTGCGGAAAAATTAAAAATTCTCTCTTTAAAATAATCAAAATTTGCCTCATTCACAAGATCAACTGATAAATCAAGTTTAAATAATCAAAATAGCAGCGGAAGAAATTATTACTCGCCAAAATAACAAGTTAAAGTATCCAACAACTGATAAAATGTTTGAGCATAAAAAAATGACAAATGCTGTAAATGTGGTCCTCGTGTGCCACTACTGCCGACCCAAGCTAGCTCACTGGTCCCCGCCCTTGGCCCCGACATCATCAGTACCTACAACAATCAAGTCTAGTGAGCATAAATACTCAGCATGCATATATTGTAACTAACGAGTAAATAATATAGTAAAATTTGCATGGGATAAAAATATATCATGTCATGAGGCATAATGTGAAAATAACTTGTCATGAGCAATTATAATATGTGCATAACTGAACTGAAAATCATAGTGAAAATGTTTGCTCCTTGGAGCCCTGTACTGAAATAGCATGTAATAATTTTCTGTTGAGATTATGGTCTACGCAAGTGGCCCCTACACTGAACTGAACTGACCGGTAACTGGCGACCTGATAATACAATGCTCCCATGATAGGTAACTGGCGACCGGGTGACGTAATGAACGTCAGATCAGACTAATGCCACAGTATACTGGGTGGTACATAACTGAACTGACCGGTAACTGGCGACCGGGTGAAATAATGCTCCCATGATAGCGAGATGGCCACAAGCAATATCGCATAAATCTCAAAAATGAATATTTTATATGCACGTAATATAATTAACCAACATAATTAAATATGAACAATTTCGATCTTCTTGCATTAAAATCATGTACTTGCGATATTTAAAAATACCTATATGGCTTGATTGAAGAGTGAAAGAAGATATAAACATGCCTTGGTTTGTTTTGACAGAAAACAAACGAAATAACGACGCGGCGCGGCGGAGACGGAGTGCTCTTCACTTTCTCACTTTTTCTCTCTTAAATCCTTTAAACCAAGCTTACACCATAATTATTATACTATCCTAAAAATCGTAAACGTGATGCATGAACATTTAAAAATATCATGATTTGTGCTCAGGGCGCTGGTGGCACGACCAAAATCTCACCCCGGGTGCAAAATGACCATTTTGCCCCTGGAAACCCAAAATTACCATTTTACCCCTGGACCTCTAAAATTGACCCAAAGCTTACCAAACTTCTTAAAATGTCCCAAAACATTTTTATAAACCTCCCTAGACATAAACTCAAGCCAAAAAAATCAGAACTTAATTGATTCGTTTTAAAAAAAACTTGGACCGGGTCCCGATTTTAATCGGAACCGACTCGAATCTTAACCGAAATTTTCTCCAACCTTTCACCATATCTTAAAAACACGTAATAGCTCCTAAAATTATAACACCCAGCCCAACACTCTCGGCTAATAATCCAGACCCTGCACAAAAGCTCTCGGCCCCTTCCAAAATTCACACCTTCGATCACCTCCTCTCCCAAAACTCACGCTGCCAGCCTCAACCGACGTACCAGCCATTAACCAACCTACATGGACCTAGACCAGACTCTAAAGAACCTCTTAGAACCGAGCCACCAGCCCCATGCAATCTACATCACAGCTAGGAACTGAGAATCACCAACAAGCTTACTACCGAGACCAACTCGACGCTACATGGCCCGATCGATTGTCCCTTCGCTCCAGCGTTATTCGATCCATTCCAGACCCCAATAAAGACCCACCAGGGTCTGGTCCAGGGATGGGGAAGGCCCTTGCACAGCTGGTGTGGCAGGACACTTGGATCGAACCCTCTCACCATCTCACATTCGATCGGCCATCAACCTTTCATCCAAACCCGACCAAGTTCCACCCTCCAGCGCCTAAACCTCAACAACCACTATCTGCACAGCCCTTTACCATCATAATACAGCAGCCCTTGCACAAAAATCAGAATGGAACGTGAGCAGCAACATAAGAATGCAAGAACACATGAAAATTCGATAATCCTTCCTACACATGCTTAGATCGAGAGTTTTATGAACAGACAAGCATACAACAGCGTATATAGAACGTGTATGATGCAAAAAGGATGATACAATGCGTGCCTTGATGATGAACAATGAACGAAACAAGAAAAGGGGAACACCGGATGAATTTCTTTGCAAGATCAAGCCAAACCGAGGCCACCAGCTGGAAAGAGTGCTGAAAACGAGAGTGTCTGCTGTTGAGGGGAGGTGTCGGCTATGTGGGGTATTTAGGTTTAGGTTAAGGAGTGGTTTAGGTAGATAAATAAATAGGTAACAATTAGACAATGGGCCCAAATTTACTATTTAAGAGTTTTAAAAGTGTTTTAAGCTCAATAAGCTTAAAAGTGGGCCCATTACACCCAAAACGCACTTCCGAAAAATATTTCGTGTTGAAAAAGTTTTGAAAATAATAGTCGAACCTTTAAAAAGTTCACCCATTCGATAAAATTTGCGTACCTTAAAAAAAACATAATCCTGCGGATAAAAATATCCAAAAAATTCTCATTTTTGAAAAATACCCTTAAAATGCTTTAATTTAATTTATAAAAATAAATCGTGTAGTAAAATAATTTTCCAGAAAATTCTCCGGTCTCCGTTCCTCGATCGAACGTGAAATGCACCTAGAAACCCTAATGCGTGAACTTTTAAAATTTCATGAATTAAATCCTATCATGTATGTATTATGCATGAAATGCATAAAAATAATTAAACACAAATTAATGAAATAAATACGCATTTAGTGCTTTAAAACAATTTAATAAAATACCAAAGAAGTTTAATAACTTGCATGCATGCCAACTTTTTAAATTATAATTATTAACATGGTAAATTACCACTTCTTAAATAAGTTTTTATTAACTTATCTCAATACTCCATCTCCAGTCCGGCCTCACTTATTTAACTGAAAAGATAACAATTAAACTTATGCGATTTAAAATAAACAATCATGACTAACAACTTTAAAATGCTTTAAATAATAAGGAAATCATTTTTTTTATTTAAATACTAGAAATTATGCATGGCTTATATGTAGTCTGATTTACGGGTTCTACACGCCAGCCCACTCGCCCGCACATGCTGCGCTAGTTCGCGGGTGGGAGTCCTAGCATGTCTAGGACTCCTTCCCCAGCCCATAACTTGAGTCCCAGCACGGCTAGGACCCTAACCCTGACCCAAGATAGCCCTGGACGAGCCCTGGCCCCAGCCACGACCCTACCTCCCCCTAAAACAAGCAGCCGATCAACTTTAAAACCCCCCCCCCCCCCCCATGGCAGTAGGTTTCAGTGTTTCCTGTCATGCTTCTATGACTTTTGGTGCATCGTGTGTGTCTCTAAAACACATAACACCTATTTTTAAACTTAACTTGACATCATGGCAGCCCCCTAACATGCTGGAACAGTTTTCATGCAACATAAATCATGGAATCGAAAGCTATACATGCAATAATTCGAAATTCTGAAAAATAATTCAAGTGCTTCATGCATCCAATAATTAAAACGTTAATATGATATGATGGATGAGAAAAGGAGATGTATGGCGTGCCTTTGTGTAATATACGCTCGAATAATCGTTGACGACGAGGAACGGAGGGACGACTATGGCTTGAACTTCTCTTGAACCCTTCGAAAAAACCTTGGATGTGCTTAGGTGTGTGCTGCCGTGAGGTGGTGGGGTTGGGGAGAGTGTTTTCAGAAAATAAAATAGGGTGGTGTCCGATGGTTTTCTTTTTTAGAATAGGGTTTGTGAATTATTTAATACATTAAAAACTAATTGATCACTAACTAGACCTTAGGCCTAATAAGCCATTAAATTAAGCCCATTAGTCTAATTAGGATTTAAATGAAATAATAACAAAGTTTTTCTTCAATTAAATATGTGAATTTATTAGCCGGGTTGTCAAAAAGTTCGTATTTTAGTTGAAAAACCAACACCAATAAAATTTACGGCCCGGCGTATAAAATCACCTCAAAACCCCTTATTTTCAAAAATACTAAAAAGCAACAACCATATTTTAAATAATTAAAAACAATTATTTAATAAAAACATTTTCTATTTTTTCAACCCTCGGTCTCCGTTCCTCGATCGCAACTTGAATAACCTTTAAAAATACATTTTAATGCAACAATGTAAACAAATATATTTTAAACATGCCAATATGCACAACATAATTAATTCGAGCAATTAAAACATTTAATTAAAATACACAGAATTTAATAATTGCATGGTTCGCGTGGACTCTTAAATTTTCGGGGCGTTACATTTATTGACCTTCAGAAATTCCTCAAGACAAGGTTTCTAACTCAATTTTTACTTGCTTCTATCAAATAACCTAACCCTCAGTCATGCCCAACTTTCTAGAAAAATTTTACCTTAGCAAAAGCATAATTT
The DNA here is from genome assembly GCF_025594145.1 of Primulina tabacum. NCBI lineage: Eukaryota > Viridiplantae > Streptophyta > Magnoliopsida > Lamiales > Gesneriaceae > Primulina > Primulina tabacum. The sequence continues at coordinate 16,214,858 of NC_134565.1, forward strand.
CAACTCTTAAGATCATGACTAAAACTTATGCTACAACAAACCTTAAGTTTCCAAATATAAGCAAATTTAATGTCTAATTTTATAACTTAACTAATTGATCATCTTTACCTCTATTAGTTATCACTTTAAATTCTTAATTTGTCACAACATTATTTCACTAATGTTTTAAATTTTCAAGCCCAATATTGATTCATATTAAAGTACCATTGATTACCAATCCTTACAACATTATAACCTAGATATCTCAAGGTTCTAAATATCCCTTCAAGCCTAAATCATCGAGAGTTTCTATCACTTAAACTATTCAATTCTCACTTATTGCTAAAAAAACCCCCCAAATTTCTTAACCATTGCAAAATTATTTCCCAATTTCCTTGAAAATTATCCAATTGCCCTAAATTTCAAAATTTCCATAATTACCCATAATTTATTGACGTTCCAAACTCCATTTTATAGTTTTTCCGTAACATTAAGTTCAGTCATCTTAAGCTTATTAGTCCACGATCAATTCTCATAACCAATCTTATGTTTCCATCAATATCTAAAATCCCAAATTATACATTTTCATACATCTAAAGATCGTCGTAGTCTTTGAATCATTATTCCTTATATGAAATCCTCAAAATTTATCTCAACTAGTAACCACGAATCATCCGTATTTTCTTAGAAAATATACATGCCCCAAAAGCATTCCTAATCTTCGAGATTAACTTATGACCATAAGTAGAATATCAGTACTAATAACCAAAAATATAGTCAAATCATGTTCAACCTCTCCTAATGTAATGCCCGAGAATTTGATTACCGTAATCGGAAATGATTTGGGTATATTTACCATAATCTGATATTAATCTGGGATGATTTCTTGATTAATTGAAGTGATTATAGACGGAACGGAGTGGACCGGGAAAGACGAAAACAGACGCGAAACACATGTGCGAGGGTGTGCCTTCGCGCACATGCGCGGCGTGTAAGCGCGAACATGCGCGGAATGTCCAGAACCTTGGGCGCATATGCGCCGAGATGGGCGCGCATATGCGCGAGTATTGAAACGCCGAGACAGTAGGTCTCACGCATATGCGCGACTTGGGTGCGCGCATATGCGCGAGAAGTCCAGAAGCCAACGTTTTGGAACAGAAGCTTTGGCGCATATGCGCCGGATTGAGGCGCGCATATGCGCCAGTAGTTGCAAAGCCTATGCGAGTAACTCCAGAGAGTCTCGCGCATATGCGCGGAGATGAGTCGCGCATATGCGCGAGGCGATGTGCAGGATATATGCGGAGACAGTAGGTCTCGCGCATATGCGCGATGTCAGTGCGCGCATATGCGCGAGTAGTCCAGGAGCCGGACAGTGCTTCCGGCGCATATGCGCGGATTTTGGGCGCGCATATGCGCGCGGCATGCAAAACATGAACAAGCCACTTGCCATAACCTGGCAACGTGTACGTATATATATATATATATTAGAAATAAGTTGCATTTCAGAAGAAGGAAAAAGAAATAGGAGTCGAAAAAGTTTCTGTAAATGCGTTGAAAATCCTTACGCCTTTTGTGAAAGATCCGCCCGTCTGAATTGTAATCCGACTTCAGTACTGAGTTCCTAACGACGTAGGCTACAACTGGACGTAAGTTTTACTACGTTTTGATATGTCTTGAAATTATGATATAGCCAGAATTGAATGGAATTCATATATGATGTTCTTGACATGTTAGACATCATAGAATCGAAGTCAGATTAAGAAACGGACTGATTATGGAATTGTTATGAATTTTGGAATTGATTAATTGAGATTCGATATCAGATTTGTATTGTTATTGAAATTATGAGTTGCACCAATATTGATTATGAGTTCTGGTATTATATCTGTGGTGTTGGAATTGACGGGGTTATCGAGACTGTATTGTTATGCCGTCGAAACATCCGTAAATTGATATTGATCAGACTCGGTATTAGTTGAGATGGTATTGTGGTATCGTATGTCGATTGGCATTGATCCGATTATGTTTTGATTTGAGTATTGATCAGAACAGGTTTTGAACTGAGTTACATACTGATATTGTATCTATTCGATTGTCATTATCAGATTGGGTATGGACAGAGTTGACGTCGATACTTCGTCTTCGTCGGACCGAGAAGATAAAGGTATAAATTAATGTTGAGTTGGGATTGCACAACTCGAGAGAGGTTTGGCTCGAGTTTCCCTAAATCACATACTTTACCTTATTGTATTGATTTGATTGATGTACTTGTTCTCTTGATTTATAGAGAGCAGGTATTAGACGAGTAGTCTTGTGACAGAAGTGCCTGATAGTGGTGGGATCGCCACGGGCACATTGCACGATGTCACAAGATAGTGTATTGGCGATTGTGCCAAATTCTGTCACCGGATGTTTGGCTATCGATGTGGATAGAATCATAACTTCTTCTATTACTGATGATCGATATTATATCGATGTGGATAGAATCGGAGCTTCTTCTATTACTGGTGATCGGTACCATATCGATGTGGATAGAATCATAACTTCTTCTATTACTGGTGATCGATATTATATCGATGTGGATAGAATCGGAGTTCTTTCTATTACTGGTGATCGATACTATACCGATGTGGATAGAATACGAGCTTCTTCTATTACTGGTGATCGATACCATATCGATGTGGATAGAATTGGTATTTCTTCTATTACTGGTGATCGATACCCTATCGACGTGGATAGAACTGGAGTCTTTTCTATTACTGTTGGTCGATATGGGAATGCTAACTTCTGGAAACCGGGATCCCTAGGCTAGGATTGAGTCTAGTCTAAAACGTGGAGTCATGAGTCTAATTGACAGTTATATTGAATTATGTTTATTATGTCCCTGCATATGGTACATATCGATTTATGTTCCTGATGATGGTACATGTTTAGAATAGGATTTATTCTTGATATGGATTTATATTCTGATTTGAATACATGTTAGACATATCTGTTATATGCTTTTATGTTGTTTTTACGATTGCATGTATACATAATTTATACTGAGAATATAATTCTCACCGGAGTTATCCGGCTGTTGTCTTGTTTGTATGTGTCCATGGCAACAGGTGGAATAGGATCAGGGTCAAGAAGAGAAAGAGGCTGGACTAGATAGCGTGGAGATCCGGGCTTCGAAACAACTTAGGATTCAGCACTGAGATATAGTTGAACCTAGTTGAATTTTTGTAGATAATACAAGATTGGTATATTTATGTTTAATATGTAATTTGAATTGAATTACATTACGTTTCCGCTTTGTATTTTAAAAAAAAAAATTAGACCCTGTTTATTATAATTGTTTGAATTATTCCTAAAGACGATTAATGAATGAATTAGCGCCCGGGTCCCCACACCTAATGCACAATATTCAAATTCTTAGACATGTCCGATTCCAAACGTAACCAACATGCAATCCAATCTAAGTTTCAAAACATATACTGTAACGTACCGTACTTTTAAAATAATTGAAATTTGCGGAAAAATAAAAATTTTCTTAAATAAATTAAAATATTTCAAATTGCGATAAAAATAAACTGATCATCTAAAAATAATCGAAATAAAAAAAATTATCAACCAAGTTTGCAAAAAGTATTCGTTTAAACAACGTAAAATAGTCTCATAAAATCGGAGTACTTGAAACATGCATAAAGTTCTTAAAAATGTAGGCGGTCCTCGGGTTTAGCCTCCGCGCAGTCCGAGCCGGCTCATTGGTCCCCACCCCTCATCTCCTCGTACTCGTCCTCACATGCATCGATCAAGTCTAGTGAGTCTAAAGATTCAACATGTATAAACTGAGAATAATAAGTAATACATAATAAAACATTATGCATTTTAAAGTAGGACATACATACTTGAACATGAACGTACTTACATAAACGTAGACGTGTCATCATATCGTAAAACTTTACATAAACCTACTTGCATCGTACATACTTGGACATACATAAACATAATCATTTTGCGTAGAGATATGTTTCAAATCAAGTGACACATACATAAATGCGCCTGATCAGACTAAACCACAGTACTAGGCTGGCAGGGATGTCCACTACCACATACATAAAATCCCTAGTAATACTTTACCGGGTGGATTGGTACCTGGTCATACTTTACCGCTTTCCAATCCTGATCAAACCCTGTCCTACTTTACCAGGGTGGAGAGGTCCTCGGCCACGTTCACCGACTTCCAAACCCATTCATAATTGGTCACAAGACATTTAGCATACCTCAAAAACATAAAAATATTTTCTTTGCACGTCGAACATACTTAAAAATGTCCAGGACTTCGTTGGAACGCTCTGGACATGCTTCCCTAACAAAAACAGCAAAGACTCAGGAGATCCCAACGAAGCCTGCAACCAAAACTTGAGAAAACGTGAAGAACATGCACAAATTTTCACAGCTTGAGCGGTTTTACGATAAAAATCATATCTCTCTAATTTCTTATCAGAAAATTACGAAGTTACTGTTAAATTGAAGATGACACAGAGTAATACAAATCATATGTTGAAAACATTTCAAAAAAACCAACCTATAAGTCTCAGAATTCGAAATAAAATAGGGTGACGGAGTTTCTGACACAAAAATTTCATAGCTTGAGCGATATCACGATAAAAATCATATCTCCCTCATTTCTTATCATAAAAATACAAATTTACCGTCAAATCGAAGATAACACAACGTACTACAATTCATATGTTGAAACAATTTCGAAAAACTCGACCAAAAAGTTGCAGCACTCGAATTGACAGCAAAAAACTTGTTTTGCGTTCTAAAAAAATCTTTCTTGAGCAGTCAAACGAAAAAGGCCATATCGCATTTGTTTCTTGTCCAAAAATTACGAAATTACTATCAAATCAAAGGTATCAAAACGTTCTATGTTTTATATGTTGAAAGGTTTTCCATAAAATCGACACAAAATTCATAGAATTCGAAAAGACAGCTGACTCAGTTTTTGAGATCCTAAATTTTGATCCATAATTGTTTCAAAATTTTTTGCTCAAACTTTTGCATAACATATACATGTTTTTCATACAATATAATGTCAAAATAATTACTATGACAATATCGATGCAAGAACGAAAGAATATACATGCATTTGATCTTTAAAACTCACGATACGGCGAACAACGAAGCGACGCGGTGCGGGAAGTGATCCGGGCGACTTGATGCACGATTTTTCTACTAAAATCAACGTGTGGTTGCTGAAATTTTGAAGTAGAAAGGTGGAGACGGGGATGCTGAAGAAAGAGCCTAAGAACCCTCCAAATTCTCTCAAAAAAGAAATGAAATGGTGCAAGAGATGTGTGTGTGCAAAGGCCAAGTTTGTGTGTGTATATATGTGCATGTGTGTGTGAGTGTAACGTGTGTGTGTGTGTGTGTGTTAATGGGTTGGTGGGTTAGTGGGTTACTGGGTATTAAGGGTTTAATTAATAATTAACTCGCTAATTAAGAATATTAACCCACTATTAACTTTACTAAAAATCCCATTATTAAGAATAAAATACTCAAGTGATAACTTTGAAACTTTAAAATATTAAAAATCTCCTAATAATTAAATTAAGCTTTAAAATATATAAAACTTAATAAATCATTTAAAATACTAATTTTATTGACTTGAAATAAAATACCACATTTTTCGTAAATTGTCTAAATCGTCGCCAGTCTCTTTTCCCGATCCCGTATCGAATATTCGCCTGAAACATGAAACTCAAGAAAACATTTTAACGTGCATCAATAAATATAAATAATTTAAAATAATCCAAATCGTAAGTCATGCACCGTTAAAAATCATTTTAAACTTAAATAAATAATTTAACAATTTAAGTAATTGCATGGGTTTTACGTATACTGATTTTGGCTCTACATATACTCTTCAAATCGTAAAACATCTAGACATGTTACTGAAAATCGATGAAAACATGTATCGCGTAAACATGCAGGTGGAAGCATTAAATCATTTAAAACATTTAAATCATACAAACTTACTGACTTGAGTCTTTTGAAGACTGAGCTGCAGAAGCTGGCGGTGCAGCTTCGCTGGCAGTGGCACAACCCTACACAGGACCCTTACTCTGATACCAACTGAAACTTATGCTCATTTTAAAATTCTATTAAACAATTATTTTTAATGTATTGGTCGAAACATGCCTACATAAATCCATAAAATTCGGAATATGCATTTTGTGAAATAATCTCACGGCCGAATAAATTAACTACAATTGAAATTATGAAAAGAGCAACAAACCTAAACAATTTACCGTTTAAAAATATAAAACGTCAACCATATTAAAATCTGACAATACCCTCAGCAAAATTAAATTATCAACCACTTAAAAAGATGTTTAAACGTGTTCCCATAAAATCATATTTTTGCGGAAGAATACAAGGTCCTCGGGTTAACGTGCGCCACCAGTTCCGCCCGTTCAGTCATCATCACCTCCAGTCTCCTCATCGAAAAGTCCACGTGCATCATTCACACCTAGTGAGCCTAAAGACTCAGCACACCTGTAACGTTATAATAAGTACATATACATAACATGCAATAGCGAAAATTACTGTACTCAACATACATTTCATGATCTTAAAAGCGTAAACGCAAACATGTCATAATATAGCATTACGTGCCAAAATATCTCATCATATCATCATATACTTATACATTTAATTTAACTGAATTCAGTTCATTAGTTGTGACTTTCGTATCAGCTATATCGTATCAACTCTATTCGGTGGATCCATCTACAAATAACTGTGGTACCCGGCGGTGGAGGCATCGGCGACAGTATTACCCATCCACTGAGCCCTAGACATATAGCTCATCGTATACATATATCGTCGGTCATAATCAATTTTCATTCTTCATAAACATCATCATTTTCATCATTTATCAAAATCAGGGATATACGTAATTTTTCTTAAAATCAAGCATGCAACATGTATTTCATAATTTCAAACAAAATCAAAACATGATTGTATAAACATTTAAAACATGTTAACTCGTGTTTAGGGGGCTTCTAGGACTTCTAACTCGACCCTGGTGCAAAACGACCATTTTGCCCCTTGAACCCAAAATGATCGTTTTACCCCTGGACCTCAAAATTTCGACCCAGAGCCTACTCAACTCCTTAAAACACCTCAAAACATATTAATAAGCCTTTTTTAGACGTAAACTCGAGTATGTTTCAAAACTTAAACGATTCGTTTTAAAACTTCGACCGGGGTTCCAGTTTTAGCCCGAATCAACCCGAAGCTTAACCAAATCTTTCTGAACTTAAACCGTAGCTTAAACCTGCATGACCAGCCTTTAAAATACTCATTCCAGATAACTTATGTCTCACGAAACAAGCCCCAAATGTGGCTTGAATTTTCTGCACAACACATCTTCAAACCCTAGTACACTAAACTTGTAAATTTTCGACCCTAGACCCTACCGCCTCGGACCAGCCTTGGACCAACCCTTATTCGCCCACCTTAGGACTCTCCTGGACCAACTTAACCCAAGCTCCCTATCCCATGCATGCTGCACGACTCACACACTCACTAGCCACCAAGATCGCACCAACCAAGCCAACCTTCTCTCATCTTGATCCATCGGCTTCTTGGATAAATCCAGTAGTGTTTGAGCCCTTCTAGGCCGTGTCTCAGACCCACCCTTCTAGGCCGTGTCTCAGACCCACCAGGGTCTCCTAAAACCAACAAAGCTTTGACTCTAGCCTTAAGTTCTCTACTTATTCGATGTGTACAACCCTTAGCAACATAAAAATCGGCAGTCCCTTGCAGAAATGCTATAAAACGTGAGAATGAAGAAAAAAGAATGCATTTTCAGGTCAAATACTTGCATAAAAAAATCCCTCAAGATATGAAAACAATTTCTCATGCATTTACATATAATTCAGCATAATATTGGTGTGAATGAAGAGAAATAAGAGATTCATGAGTGCCTTAGTATTTATATGATCAAAAGCTCGAAGAACTACGCGCGGGACGTGAACTGGAGAGGCGAAGAGGAAGATTTTCTTGAAAAAATATGAGGGTCCGTGACTTGCTACTAATAAGAGGAGAGGAGCTGTTGTTTTTCACGTGAGAATGGATGTTGGGTAATGAGTTAGACGGCCAAATGGTTTTAAAATAGGTTTAGGGTTGCTAATGAAGGTTTTTTAATGATATAATTAAGCACTAATAGGCCCAAATTAAAAATTAAATGGATAAAAAGGATTTGAGCTCATTAATCATTAAAATAAACTCATCAAGCCCAAAAACACTCCCGAAAAATATTTTGTTTAAGTACTCTTTTGAAAATGTTGTTCGAGCTCTCAAAAAGTCATCTGAATCGATAAAATTTGCGTACCGGCTAAAAATATAACCCGACAAGTAAAAATACCTAACCAATTCCCATTTTAAAAAAAATCATACTTAAAAACACCTCATATTAAATAATTATTAATAATTATTCAATAAAAATATATTTCATGAATATTCCCGGTCTCCATTTCTCGTTCGGGCGCGAAATTCAACTTAAAATCCTAATGCACGAAAATTTAAATAAATCATGAATAGAACACAAATTCATGAAATAAACATGCATTTAAAATAATTTAATAAAATACAAAAGAATTTTAATAACTTGCATGCACGTGATTTACGTGGACCTTCTAATCTTCGGGACGTTACACCCTGAATGCTATAATGAATGATTAAATGTTTATTTTGAAATTTTATGGGATTTTATGATTAAAAAATATATATGCTGAAAGACGTGTTGCATCCTTGATTTAAAAGAAAACTGATATCCATGCATGAATTTTTACAAGTGATGATTATAATGAAAGGTTGAAGGAGGTGAATTGATTTTGACTAATACAAAAGGATATTATGATATGTAAGTCCAAGGCTCAGCTAACGGGTGAGAGTGTCGCTGATGCCCCCAACACCTGGTACCATGGTTATACATAGATGAATCCATCGACCAAAAACTGAAACGAAAGTCACAATTAATTATCTAAATTCAATAAAAGGGAAACATATACTTATATGATGAAAGAAGAAAGGTTTAAAGTATGCATGTTTATGAAAAGCTAGTTTATTAAAAATATTTTTAATTGTAGCTTGTGAATGCTGTTATCATAGTTAATATTTTTCGAGTCAATAGACTCACTAGGTGTGAATGATGCAGGTAAGCATGATTTTGGTGGTGTTGGAGGACTTGATGGTTGAACTAGCTGGATTGATGGTGCACATAACCTGAGGACATTTGCTAGTTTTTCCGCATTAGTATGAATTTAAAGATTTTATGACTTTTATGCTTATGAGTAGTTTTGAGAGGATTTAAGAGTTTATGTTATTGTTGAAAAATTCTAGTTTTAGGTTTGGGTTTAATATTTTATGTTGTGCACAATGTTTTTGGATTTCCAAATAATTAATTAGTGAGTTTATTTTAAATGGTGCAAAGTATATTTATATATATATATATATTCGGCCGAAAACATATAGAAAAAAACATTTCTCCAGTATTTTTTAAAGAAATACGAGTAGTAGACATTTCAAACTCCACATCTATTTTACTCAAAACTAAGTAACTGCAATAAAAGTCGTAAAATCGTAAAGGTTTAAACCAAACCTAAACCTATTATTTTTCGAAAGTAGCATGAATATCATAAATCCTCTCAAAAACCACTCATTCGCATAAAAGCCATGAAAATATTCAAAGTACTATAAAATCAATAACTATGCGGAAAACTAGCAAGGTCCTCAGGTCAGTGTACCATCAGCCCGACCAGTTCAATCATCCAACCCACATGTCTCAATAGAAATATCATCACCTGCACAATTCACTTCTACTGAGTCTAATGTGACAGGATCGGCTAGGGGGAAAATCGTTGAGCTACAATAGCTCGGTTCTTGAAATATTGAACACCGATGAATTAAATCAAGTTTTGTGTTCAAACCAAACGAAGACACTTGAAATAATCCTTCGTATAAATCGATTAAATATTTTGTAAAGCATTAGATTATATGCAAGTTGAATGAGTAAAAATATTTTGGTTGAAACATTTTATCAAACACTTATTATATATGCAATATTTTGGTATTTGAAGAACACATAAAATGCTTCAACAATGCATCTTTGAAACTATGAAAATGATAAGTAAATGAAATTAATAAATAGATATGAATTTATTTATGGATGTCCGGTGACTTAAAATGCTCCTACATCATCCCTTCTTCCCATTGGGAAGGATCTACTAGAAGATTTTGATTTATACAACACCTTGTACAAACCCATTTCAACTTAGGACTTATCTCTTGCCTAATTGAAACTCCTAGCACTCAAGATTGCAGGCAGCACCATACAATCATCATATTGTTTAATATCTCATATAAAAAGACTACAAATATATTGTTTTACTTCTTTGTCCAAAGACTCACTCAACTAATATTTGAAGTTAAACTCTCTTTATATTTGTGAGTGATTCTGTGTGAGGAATTTATCCTTTACAGTGTACATCTCAAATGTATCCTCACACATGGGCTGATGCTCTCAACTAGCTGAGTTCTTTATGCTAACTGTCCATGCTTTGAATCCCCTACAAAAGTTCTTGTTTGATCTTCAAGATGTTGTATTTATAAGTCACAATAATGATATATACGTTAGACACAAGAATATAATCGTTTGGAAAGTTTTTGTATTGTTTCTGAAATTGCAACGGTCAAATTCAATTTGCTGGACATTTTCTCGAGTGGTCAACTGGTTCGGTTCAGCTGGTCTGGTTCTGTTCAGCTAGTTCGGTTCATTTTCTGCTTGTCTAGTTTAGTTCAACTAGTTTGGTTTAGTTCAGCTGGTTCAGTTCAACTAGTTTGATTCAGTTCAACTGGTTCGGTTCAACTTCAGCTGGTTTGGTTCAGTTAAACTTATTTGGTTCAGTTCAGTTTCAACTGGTCTGGTTCAGTTCAGTTCAGTTCAGTTCAATTGGTCAGCAGCTGGTTCAGTTCAGTTGGTCAGCTGTGGCTGAGTCCAGTTGGTCAGCTGAAATCAGCCTAGCTGATTTCTGTTTGTGCAGAACCAGTAACTTCATCGTAACTTATCAGCATCATAGGCTTTTATTCAGACTTTGACTTCTGAAAATGATTTGTAGATCATCATCTTATCTTTCCAATGCATACTGAATCGCTTCATTCCAATACACGAGCTGAGAGATATGACCAAACTACTGCAAATGCTCATACCCAATTTATTGTTGTTTTCGTGCAATCAGTTAGGTAATTCAGTGATCAGTTAGACCTCGATCACATCCGATTTTTCCCAACTGACCTGAAATACGACTTGTACCAAATTGAGTTTTATGACCCTTCAAGTTGGCGGATTCTCCTTTGAATTATCCAGTTGATAGATATAATCAAATTACCGAAGCTTGGCAGAAATTCAGTTTTTGCAGAATTCAGTTCCAGTTTGCATCTTGTTTTTATTAACTTCACACTTGAGTAAATATGATAGAAACACAATAACAAGTTTTGTTAACATCAAAATAAAGATTACGAATATGAAATGTTCCAACAATCTCCACTTTTTTAATGATCACAAAACTTGGATAAACAATCGATTCAACTAACATATTTCTCCCCCTTTTTGTATGGATCAAAAAATCATATTTTCAAACATTTCAAACCAAATTTTCTCCCCCTCAATATTTAAAAATAATATCTCCACTAAAATTATAATGAATTCTCCCCCAATATTTTTGAAAGTTTGAAATGTATAAAACTAGATGAGTCACTAACCAATTTTCTCAATGGCTCATTTCTGCCGCAACACATATACTTTGCTTTCAACGAATAAACTAATTTTTTCGAGCATAAATAGGCTGTAAATTTTAAACCGCTATACTCCTCTACGAGTTTAGTTTGCAACGCAAAAAAGCGGCTCGTCATTTGGACACTCTTAGCAAGGAGATATGTCATTTTTTTCCACTATCGCTGCAAGCTGCACAAAAATTCAATTTTGCATATATATGTTTTAAAAAATCCGAAATTTTTGAATTTTAAATAACAAAATCAGTTTCAATGTTTTTTCAAAACAACCCACCCTGATACCACTTGACATGATCGATTAGGGGGATAATCGTACAGGTATCGATTAGTTTATACCGCTGTAAGCCATGAAATTTTTATTAAAAGTATTATGACCCTGACACCCTAATTTTCCCATTTTACCCCCGGACCTTACAACTTTGACCCGAATCCATCCAAACTTACCATAACATTTTAAAACACGCTCATAAACATTTATTAGACGTAAAATTGAGCCTCTTGACTAAATTTTGTAATTTGTTTTAAAACTTGGACCGGAGTCCCGGTTTTAACCCGAATCAACCCGAAACTTTACCAAACATTAACCATAGCTTAGTAATACCTAACCAGCCCCTTTTCAACCCAATTCAAGCAATTTAAAACCCTTGGAAACGCCTAGACACCCGCTAGAATTTTATGCACATGATCACACAAAAACCTAGACCTACCAAGCTCACTCTCTTTCGACTCTAGCCCCAAACCAACGAGACCAGACCCTAAGAAACCATCCTAGGACCAAGACCGAACCCTTAAGACCCTTTCTGGACTAGCCTAGTGAGCCATGCATGAGGACATGCATGGTTCATCTATTCTTGCACACAGCACCGCTAGGATGTGCCGTAACAATTCACCTGCTCTTCCGAGCCCCTCTAGCCGAGCATGGACAACCATTGCTTGTGGCTATGACCCCCACGAGCCCAACCCCTCGCCTGGACAGCCTCTACACAGCCGCCTCTCTATTTGTTTTCCAAAATCGCGTGCCCTAGCCCCTTCAAGCCAAAGCCGTTCGTTTCTTCCCCTTGCACCGTACCAGCCCTGATCAGCCCCATCTAAGACTCCTAAACAACCCCTAAATCGAGCCCATATCATACCTAACATATCAGCCCCTTTACACCATCAAGAAACATGAAGTCGTACAAGAAAAATCAAGTTCCTCCATGTATAAACCATTAAAAACGAAATTATTACGATGATTTTAGATATTTCATGCAAGAATACATATTCACACATAGGATGGTATGAATGATGAGAAAAGAAGGAATAAAACGTGCTTTTGCGTGATTGCACACACGAAAATTCAATTCTAGACTCGAAGGAACGTTGCTGGAGAGACGGGGAAGACCTTTGCTACGATTTTCCTTCAAAACCCGACGTGTAGAAGCCTTAGGGACGTGTAGGTTTGTGCGTGTGTTGCTAGGGAAGAAAACCCGAGGTATCTTGGTGTTGTGCGTGAGTTTGTGTAGGATTTTTGGGATTAGAAATTCAAGGTTTTAATATAATTATTATGGTAGAAAATTTGGCACAATAAAATTTGTGAAAGCCCGAAAATCCTTGCTCGAAAATTTTGAGGAAAATTAAAAAGTTTCTTTTTTTAGAACTTAAATTGCCTCATTCATAAAAATCAACTGATGAATCAAGATCAATGTTTAAAAATATAGCAGCGGAAGAAAATAAAGTTTGCCAAAAATAACATTTTAAGAATATTCAACAACGGATAGAAAAAAATATGTTTGCATAAAATGGTAACATGCTGCAAATGAGGTCCTCGGGTGCCACTACTGCCGACCCAAGCTGGCTCACTGGTCCCCGCCCTCGGCCCCATGCTCAACAGTACCTACAACAATCAAGTCTAGTGAGCCTAAAGACTCAGCATGCAAATACCGTAGGTAACGAGTAAATACTAAAGTAAAATTTGCATGGGATAAAATATCATGTCATGAGGCATACTGAAAATGACTTGCACTGAGCAATATAATACGTGCATGACTGAATTAAATATCATAGTAAAAATGTTTGCTCCGTGGAGCCCTGTACTGAAATGACTGATAATAATTTTCTGTTGAGAATATGGTCTACGCCTGTGGCCCCTGCACTGAACTGAACTGATCGGTAACTGGCTACCGGGGAGTATCAAACTGAACTGAACTGACCGGTCACTGGCGACCGGGTGGTACCAAACTGAACTGATCGGTCACTGGCGACCGTGTAACATAATGCTCCCATAATAGTGAATTGAACACAAGCAATATCGCATAAATCTCAAAAATAAGTATTTTCTATTTTCATGCACGTAATATAATTAAATGACATAATGAAAATATCCTGTATATTTTACCAACTAGATTGGATCGTTCCCAGGCTCGCTGCAACCTAAATATGCCATGAAAAATATGCAATAGCTTATACCTGATCAAACTATGCAATTAAGTTTGAAAATGCGACAATTACGTCTAACGACTTCGTATTTAATCATGACTCCGAACCAACCCGAACCAACACTGAACCGACGTATAGTCATGATTAAAATACGCTTAAAATTATGAACTAATGCTCCTAAAATGATGAGGGTCGAAATCTAGGTGAAATGGAGGCCAAAACAAGAAACGCTCTTTCGAGAGTCAATTTGGCACATCGCACCGTAAATTCTCGTACGACCTCAAAAATGATCCGAATCACAAACGGTCAAAAACACGACCTTCCTAACTCGATGAGGCACTGTCCAGTCCAAGGCCATAGGCTAAAAGCCAACCAAGAACTCAAACGAGCCTCCGAACCGTCACAGCAAGTTGCTGTCAAATTCCAGCAGCTGTGCAATCGCGTGTCTTGTGTTGTTTTCGAGACTACCGGCCATTGGGGCGTGAACCAACGACCAGAGAATCTTACAAACATCCCAAGGAATGATTTGAACCATGGCTAAGGGCCCTAGGCCAGCCAAAATCCTCACCATTCCAGAAACCAACCAAAAGCTCTTACCGAGGGCCCTCATGCGTGCGTGTGTGGTGTTGTGCTTCGCTTGCTGTCTCGACTCGTTCAGTTGGCCATTGATTGACCATGGCACGATCTAGACATCTAGGGGCATGGTATGAACCGTGGCTAAGGGCCATAGGCCAACCAAGATCCATACCATTCCACAAGACTCGAACACACACATGCTGTCAAAAACCGAAGGGGCCGAGAGGGGAGGGGCTGTTCTTGTTGTTTTATTTAAAAACCGATTCACCATGGACCAAGCCACCAAAAGGGTGACTCAGTCATGTCTTAGACATGCTAGGGAAGTGATCTAACCATGGCTATAGGCCCTGATGGCAGCCAAGATCAGATCCTTTCCCTTGACCTCAAAACAGAATTTTCGAAAAAAACACAAATGGCTATGAATGAGAAGCTGCTGTCAATTTCGGTTTCTTTCATGCATGGGGCTGGTTTGAATGGACCATCATGGTCTTGACACACCCTAGTATGTGTCTAGATGTAGCCTAGTGAGCCTGGAGTCGAGCCATCCACCTGAAACATCAAAACAAGAGAACCCGTGAAGCTTGTCATGGAAACCGAAAATCTGCATGTTATATTTTTTCTGAAAATTCTTGGTGTGTTTCGGTTTTTGCATGGAAATGATGATCATGTAATGTAAAAATAATGATAATAGGACTTGATTGAAGAGTCAAGGAAGAATATATGCATGTCTGGTTCGTTTTGAAAGGTAAACTGAATGAATAAGACGACTCGGCTCGGAGGAGATGAAGCGATCTTGCTACCTCGTTCTTCACTCGATTTTTCCTTAATGAGCTATCGATTTTTTTCTCACTAAACCCACAAAAATGCTCTGAACTCTCTCAAGATTTCGGTGGTGGTGGGAGGGGAAATGGTTAGGAGTGTGATGGAGATCCAAAAATAAAGGGATACCAAGGTATGACCAAGTCTCCTCTTTTGAAATTTTGAATTTGGTTTGCTATCAAATCTCTTGGATGGATCTAGAATGAGTGGCCGATTCCTCATGTTAATCTAGACTAGGATAATGCTTAATAATTAATTAATTAAGGTTGATTAATAATTAAAAGGGTTAGCATGCTAAAATAACAAAGAATGGATCAAAGGGTGAGTTGGCATATCAATGCTTAATCAACTAAGGGTGGCCGAAATTACACAATAAAAATGAAGGGTGAATGTTGTTTAGTTGATAAATTTTAATACCTTAAGAGCCTTACCTATCCCTTAATTAATTTAGTGAACTAACCCCTTAATTAAGAAACTTAAATGAATTTATTTTTTACTCACTCAAGTAAATTAAATAATTCCTTGAACTTCCTTATTAACTTAAATCAACTTACTTGCTAGCTAAATTAAATCCTGGAAATATTTTCTAAATCTAAAATTTATCTCTAAACTCCAACTCCAGTCCGGCCTTACTGAAATAACTGAAAGAATAAAATTAAACTGCTGGCTAAAATAATTAACTTCAAAGAAAAATATTTAAATAATCATGCAATGAAGTCAATTAAATTAAAAATATTAGAATTATGCATGGCTCGTACGTAGTCTAATTACGGGTTCTACAATCCTCCCCCCTTAAAAGAAATTTCGTCCTCGAAATTAGAACTCACCGAATAATTCTGGGTACCGACTCCTCATTTCTGGCTCAGACTCCCATGTAGCTTCCTCCTCTGAATGATTGAGCCATTTGACTTTGACTCGCTTAACCAACTTGTTCCGAAGTTTCTTCTCCTGCCGGTCTAGGATCTGCACTGGTCTCTCCTCATAAGACAGGTTCGGAGTAAGCTGCAATGGCTCAAAGTTCAGCACATGCGAAGGATTCGCCATATACTTCCTCAGCATGGAGACGTGGAACACATTGTGTACTCCGGCCAGATTCGGCGGAAGAGCAACACGATAAGCTAGCGTCCCAACTCTGTCAAGGATCTCAAAGGGTCCAATGAATCTCGGACTGAGCTTCCCTTTCTTCCCAAATCTCATGACACCCTTCATAGGTGCCACTTTCACAAAGACATGGTCGCCGACAACAAACTCTAAATCTTTCCTCCGCTGATCGGCATAGCTCTTTTGTCGACTCTGAGCAGTCCTCATCCTATCACGGATCTTGACTACTACATCTGCCGCCTGCTGAATAATTTCTGGACCCAACTCTACTCTCTCTCCTACTTCATCCCAATGAACAGGAGATCTGCACTTGCGGCCATACAGTGCTTCATACGGAGCCATACCAATAGAAGACTGGAAGCTGTTGTTATAGGTGAACTCAACCAATGGTAAGTTCGACTCCCAACTCCCGGAGAAATCAATGACGCAAGCACGGAGAAGATCCTCTAAGATCTGAATAACTCGCTCTGACTGCCCATCTGTCTGCGGATAGAAAGCTGTGCTAAACAGCAACTTCGTACCCATAGTCGAATGCAAACTCTTCCAAAACGAGGAAGTAAATCTGGGATCTCTGTCAGATACGATAGAAACTGGGACACCATGAAGTCGGACTATCTCTCGGATATACAACTCCGCATACTGTACCATGGTGAAAGTCGTCTTAATAGGCAAGAAGTGCGCTGATTTGGTAAGACGATCTACAATCACCCAGATAGCATTCGATCCTCTGGCTGACCTCGGCAATCCGGTCACAAAGTCCATGGTAACATTCTCCCACTTCCACTCGGGAATAGGGAGAGGCTTGAGCAAACCTGCTGGTCTCTGATGCTCCGCCTTCACTAACTGGCAAGTCAGACACTCGGATGCAAAACGTCTGATGTCTCTCTTCATCCCAGGCCACCAATACAACAACTGCAGATCTTTGTACATCTTCGTACTCCCCGGGTGAATGGAGTACGGGGACATGTGGGCCTTTGATAGAATATCTGCTCGGATAGTATCACTGCTAGGAACCCACATCCTGTCTCGGTATCTCACTATACCGTCGCTGACTGTATACAAGACACTGCCCTTGGCTTCATCCCTCAGCTTCCATTGTGCCAACTGCTCATCTGCGGCCTGACCACTGCGAATACGGTCAATAAGAGAAGACTGAATCGTCAAAGTAGATAGACGGGGAACTCTATCTCGAGGATATGACTCTAGATCAAACTTCTGCATCTCAAGCTGAAGAGGTTTCTGAATCGTCAAATGAGCTATCACTGCGACTTTTCTGCTCAATGCATCTGCAACTACATTAGCTTTACCCGGGTGGTAGCTAATGTCACAATCGTAGTCTTTCACAAGCTCCAACCAACACCTCTGACGCATGTTCAGCTCCTTCTGCGTAAAGAAATACTTGAGGCTCTTGTGGTCGGTAAAGATCTGGCACTTCTCTCCATACAGATAATGCCTCCAAATCTTCAAGGCAAAAACTACGGCGGCCAACTCTAGATCATGGGTAGGGTAGTTCTTCTCATGAGTCTTCAACTGTCTAGAAGCATAAGCTATCACCTTCCCATGCTGCATCAATACTGCGCTAAGACCGAGCTTCGAAGCATCGGTAAACAGAACAAACTCACTGGACCCTGACGGCACGGCCAAAACTGGTGCTGAGATAAGAGCTTGCTTCAAAGTATCGAAGATCTTCTGACACTCCTCGCTCCAAACAAATTTCACATTCTTCTTGGTCAGTGCTGTGAGTGGGACTGCAATCGAAGAGAATCCCTTAATGAACTTCCGATAATATCCTGCTAAGCCAAGAAAACTGCGGATCTCTGATGCATTTTGCGGCACAACCCAATCTCTGACTGCTGCAACTTTCGCTGGGTCTACCTCAATACCACTGCTGGATACAATGTGGCCTAAGAACGCCACCTTCTCTAACCAGAATTCGCATTTACTGAACTTTGCAAATAATTTGTGCTTTTGCAATGTCTGCAACACTATGGCCAGATGCCTGCTGTGATCCTCCTGATTCTTGGAGTAGACGAGAATGTCGTCTATGTATACTATCACAAACTGGTCAAGATACGGCTGAAATACGCGATTCATGAGATCCATGAAGATCGCTGGCGCATTCGTCAGACCGAACGGCATCACAAGGAACTCGTAGTGGCCATAACGAGTCCTAAAAGCAGTCTTGGAAACATCAGCATCTCTCACCCTCAACTGGTGATAACCAGAGCGCAGATCAATCTTGGAAAAAATCGAAGCTCCCTGCAACTGGTCAAACAGATCCTCAATCCTCGGAAGTGGGTATTTATTCTTCACTGTAATCCTGTTCAACTCCCGATAGTCAATACAAAGTCTCATAGAGCCATCCTTCTTCTTAACAAACAAGACTGGCGCGCCCCAAGGTGAGAAGCTTGGGCGAATGAACTCCTTGTCCAGAAGTTCCTGTATCTGCTTCTTAAGCTCTGCCATCTCTGTCGGTGCTAGTCGGTACGGCGCTTTGGATATCGGAGCCGTACCTGGCATAAGCTCAATGGAAAACTCCACCTCTCTCTCGGGTGGCATACCAGAGACATCTTCGGGAAAAACGTCTAAGAAATCTTTGACAATCGGAACATCTGAGGCTGACTGGCTGGGTTCCTCGGGGACAGATAAAAAGGTCGCTAGAAATGCCCGACACCCTCTATGCATGAGCTTCCTAGCCTGAACATAAGGAATAATGCGCGGTAAAGAAAAGTACCTGTCCGGCTCAAATAAGAACTGTTTCATTCCAGGCGGTCGGACAAGAACAGATCTCCGCTGGAAGTCTATCAATACTCTGTTCCTCAATAGCCAGTCCATCCCTAGGATGATGTCAAATTATGGCATCGGTAGCACAATCAGATCCGCATAAACAAGATTACCGTGCAGCTCAAGGTCTATATCTCGTATAACATTGGTAGCTGCCATCTCCTCGCCTAACGGCAACACTACTGAAAAGGCTGTATCTAGCCCAATGGTCTTGATCTTGAGAAAGTTTGCAAAGACCTCCGAAATAAACGAGTGAGTGGTTCCTGAATCTATCAAGGCCTTGGTAGCGGAACCAGATATAAAAATTCTCCCTGAAAGATCGGCACTCTAAGTTGAATCCAATAGCTACAAGAACTAAACTTATAGACATGGAAAGGTCAAAGTTCTTCTAACTTAAATCCACAAAATACTACTGAGTAGAGCATGCAATCCTATCACAATTCTAAGTTCAATCTTAATCCCTATTCCGAAAACACGGAAATTCAAATAATAACTTAAAGCTTAAAAGTACCTGTCAACAACATAGTCTCCGGGTTTGTTTCCGTGGCATGGAGAGCAAAAACTCTGCCTTGGGTAGGCAGATTCCTCTGGGGGCACTGCAGCAACATGTGGGCTGGACTGCCACACTTAAAACACTTTCCTGAGCCAGACATGCATGCTCCAGGATGGCGGCGTGAGCACTTGGGACAGACTGGGTGCTCATAAGTCCTCGGGGCTGGGCGTCCCCGCTGCTGCTGCTGCTGCTGGCCTCTGTTTCTAGGCGATCCGTGAAAAGGCCTCTTGTTCTGCTGCTGATGATGATGAGGAGGAGGGCGGTGTGGTACCTGGACTGGGCGCTTGTCCTGGCGATCCCTCTCGATATCCCGCAGATCCTGCTCTTCGGCTAGGGCTTTGGAGACAGCAATCTCATAAGTAGCAGGGTCAGACACCCTAACATCCCGGTGCAAGATCGGCCGTATACCCACCAGAAAATGCATCAACTTTGCTTTGGCATCATTCGCTATCAGGGGCACAAAATGACAGCTCCTCTCGAACTTACAGATGAACTCCGTAACCGTCATATCTCCCTGTCTTAGGCTCATGAACTCAGTGGTCAACCTGGTGCGCACTTCCTCAGCAAAATATTTGGAGTAGAAAACCTCCGTGAAGCGTGTCCATGACAGTGTAGCCAAGGTCAGGGCTACTGACGCTCCTTCCCACCATAAGCGAGCATCTCCACTGAACAGATAGGTGGCACAACGGACTCTGTCTGCATCTCCCAGCTCCATGAACTCGAAGATAAACTCGAGGGATTTGATCCATCCCTCGGCAATCATGGGGTCAGACGTCCCAGAAAACTCCTTCGGGCGCATCTTCATAAACCTCTCATAAACAGCCTCGGGTCCTGTCGGCCTGGCTGCGGCTGTGGCTGCGGCATTGTTCCCCGCAAACTGTGCGAAGAACTGCGTCATCCCAGCTAGCATCTGGGCATTCATATCCGGCGGAGGAGGAGGAGTAGGAGGAGGTGGAGGTCCCTGCCTCTTTTGTCTCTGATCATCACCGTCCTCGCGACGGTGCTCGCCACCACCTCTCTGGCGTCCGACTTGACGTCTAGGGGGCATACTTTTCCAAACATAACCCATACGTAACTAACATGCATAATTCCATAATTTATTTTAAATGAACACTGAAATACTGAAAATCTGATCGAAACTATTTCATGGCAGCATGCTGTCAAAATAATTCATGCTTTAAATAAAATGTTGAAATGTAAAACTTACAGACCAAAGACATGGCTTCGTGAGCTTCTCGTGGTCAGTAGTAGTGTAACCCTTTACAAGAACATAGGAATGTAAAACTTACAGACCAAAGACATGGCTTCGTGAGCTTCTCGTGGTCAGTAGTAGTGTAACCCTTTACAAGAACATAGGCTCTGATACCAACTGTGAAAGCCCGAAAATCCTTGCTCGAAAATTTTGAGGAAATTAAAAAGTTTCTTTTTTTAGAACTTAAATTGCCTCATTCATAAAAATCAACTGATGAATCAATTTCAATGTTTAAAAATATAGCAGCGGAAGAAAATAAAGTTTGCCAAAAATAACATTTTAAGAATATTCAACAACGGATAGAAAAAATATGTTTGCATAAAATGGTAACATGCTGCAAATGAGGTCCTCAGGTGCCACTACTGCCGACCCAAGCTGGCTCACTGGTCCCCGCCCTCGGCCCCATGCTCAACAGTACCTACAACAATCAAGTCTAGTGAGCCTAAAGACTCAGCATGCAAATATCGTAGGTAACGAGTAAATACTAAAGTAAAATTTGCATGGGATAAAATATCATGTCATGAGGCATACTGAAAATGACTTGCACTGAGCAATATAATACGTGCATGACTGAATTAAATATCATAGTAAAAATATTTGCTCCATGGAGCCCTGTACTGAAATGACTGATAATAATTTTCTGTTGAGATTATGGTCTACGCCTGTGGCCCCTGCACTGAACTGAACTGATCGGTAACTGGCTACCGGGGAGTATCAAACTGAACTGAACTGACCGGTCACTGGCGACCGGGTGGTACCAAACTGAACTGATCGGTCACTGGCGACCGTGTAACATAATGCTCCCATAATAGTGAATTGACCACAAGCAATATCGCATAAATCTCAAAAATAAGTATTTTCTATTTTCATGCACGTAATATAATTAAATGGCATAATGAAAATATCCTGTATATTTTACCAACTGGATTGGATCGTTCCCAGGCTCGCTGCAACCTAAATATGCCATGAAAAATATGCAATAGCTTATACCTGATCAAACTATGCAATTAAGTTTGAAAATGCGACAATTACGTCTAACGACTTCGTATTTAATCATGACTCCGAACCAACCCGAACCAACACTGAACCGACGTATAGTCATGATTAAAATACTCTTAAAATTATGAACTAATGCTCCTAAAATGATGAGGGTCGAAATCTAGGTGAAATGGAGGCCAAAACAAGAAACCCTCTTTCGAGAGTCAATTTGGCACATCGCACCTTAAATTCTCGTACGACCTCAAAAATGATCCGAATCATAAACGGTCAAAAACATGACCTTCCTAACTCGATGAGGCACTATCCAGTCCAAGGCCATAGGCTAAAAGCCAACCAAGAACTCAAACGAGCCTCCGAACCGTCACAGCAAGTTGCTGTCAAATTCCAGCAGCTGTGCAATCGCGTGTCTTGTGTTGTTTTCGAGACTACCGGCCATTGGCGCGTGAACAACCAACCAGAGACTCTTACCAACATCCCAAGGAATGATTTGAACCATGGCTAAGGGCCCTAGACCAGCCACAATCCTCACCATTCCAGAAACCAACCAAAAGCTCTTACCGAGGGCCCTCATGCGTGCGTGTGTGGTGTTGTGCTTCGCTTGTTGTCTCGACTCGTTCCAGTGGCCATTGATTGGCCATGGCACGATCTAGACATCTAGGGGCATGGTATGAACCGTGGCTAAGGGCCATAGGCCAAACAAGATCCATACCATTTCACAAGACTCGAACACACACATGCTGTCAAAAACCGAAGGGGCCGAGAAGGGAGGGGCTGTTATTGTTGTTTTATTTAAAAACCGATTCACCATGGACCAAGCCACCAAAAGGGCGACTTATCACGTCTTAGACATGCTAGGGAAGTGATCTAACCATGGCTATAGGCCCTGAGGGCAGCCAAGATCAGATCCTTTCCCTTGACCTCAAAACAGAATTTTCGAAAAAAACACAAATGGCTATGAATGAGAAGCTGCTGTCAATTTCGGTTTCTTTCATGCATGGGGCTGGTTTGAATTGACCATCATGGTCTTGACACACCCTAGTATGTGTATAGATGTAGCCTAGTGAGCCTGGAGTCGAGCCATTCATCTGAAACGTCAAAACAAGAGAACCCGTGAAGCTTGTCATGGAAACCGAAAATCTGCATGTTATATTTTTTCTGAAAATTCTTGGTGTGTTTCGGTTTTTGCATGGAAATGATGATCATGTAATGTAAAAATAATGATAATAGGACTTGATTGAAGAGTCAAGGAAGAATATATGCATGCCTGGTTCGTTTTGAAAGGTAAACGAACGAATAAGACGACTCGGCTCGGAGGAGATGAAGCGATCTTGCTACCTCGTTCTTCACTCGATTTTTCCTTAATGAGCTATCGATTTTTTTCTCCCTAAACCCACGAAAATGCTCTGAACTCTCTCAAGATTTCGGTGGTGGGGGGAGGGGAAATGGTTAGGAGTGCGATGGAGATCCAATAAAGGGATACCAAGGTATGACCAAGTCTCCTCTTTTGAAATTTTGAATTTGGTTTGCTATCAAATCTCTTGGATGGATCTAGAATGAGTGGCCGATTCCTCATGTTAATCTAGACTAGGATAATGCTTAATAATTAATTAATTAAGGTTGATTAATAATTAAAAGGGTTAGCATGCTAAAATAACAAAGAATGGGTCAAAGGGTGAGTTGGCATATCAATGCTTAATCAACTAAGGGTGGCCGAAATTACACAATAAAAATGAAGGGGGAATGTTGTTTAGTTGATAAATTTTAATACCTTAAGAGCCTTACCTATCCCTTAATTAATTTAGTGAACTAACCCCTTAATTAAGAAACTTAAATGAATTTATTTTCTACTCACCTCAAGTAACTTAAATAATTCCTTGAACTTCCTTATTAACTTAAATCAACTTACTTGCTAGCTAAATTAAATCCTGGAAATATTTTCTAAATCTAAAATTTATCTCTAAACTCCAACTCCAGTCCGGCCTTACTAAAATAACTGAAAGAATAAAATTAAACTGGTGGCTAAAATAATTAACTTCAAAGAAAAACATTTAAATAATCATGCAATGAAGTCAATTAAATTCAAAATATTAGAATTATGCATGGCTCGTACGTAGTCTAATTACGGGTTCTACAAAATTAGTATAATAGGTCCATTAGAATGTAGGAAAAATACCTCGTTTAGGAAAGTTATTGAAAATATTAATTGAGCATCCAAAAAGTTTTGGTTTTAGTCAAAAATCGTTTATCGGTTTAAAATACGACCCGACATGTAAAAATACTCAAAAGACACAATTTTTGAAATTTACATATTAATTATATCATGTATTAAATAATTATTTAATAAAAAATTCCTTTACAATTCCCGGTCTTCGTCATCGGTCGCGTCTCGAATAATCCTTGAAAACACTGTTTTATGCATTCTTATAGGAATTCATATTTTAACACGTAAACATGCCCACCACATTTAATTAATACAATTGAAATAATTTAATTAAGCATTTTTCATTTTTTTTAGATTTGTATACAGTTAAATTATGTTATCGTATTTTGGACTTGGTAAAAACTTGTGTGAGACGGTCTCACGGGTCGTATTTTGTGAGACGAATATCTTATTTGGGTCATCCATGAAAAGTATTACTTTTTATGCTAAGCGTATTACTTTTTATTATAAATATCGATATGATTGACCTATCTCACACATAAAAATCCGTGACACCGTATCTTTGGACTTTACGAGTAGCCTAACAACCATCCAATCGGCTTATGTAACATTTGGAAAATTATAATTATGTCGGTCAAACAGGTCAACGGCACCTACTTTTCTTTGCGCGCGTGTCGCCGGTTGCGAAACATCATCAAACGTCATCTCCTGCGGCCGTTATTACGGACGTTTTCTTCAACGGAACGAGTAGCCATTTGCTTTCGCGTTTTTATCTCAATCTGAATTCGCTTCAGCTTCTTCTCCTCTCCCCTAGGTTGTAAATATTTCGAGAGAATTGCTTGCACAGATGGTGGATTCACAAGCCAATCCTCAGAGAAAAGGTGATTTTCTGAGATCTTAATCCTTGTAATTATGCCCCTTTTCGCTTCTTTCTTTCTTGTGGCCTTGTGTTGACTGTATAGATTCTTTGATCTTTTTGGAGTTCATCAATTTGAGCCTCCTTTTAATTGAAATAGATTGGCGGCGTTCGGTGACGTTATTGATTTTCAGTTCAAATCGGTGCTTCGTTATTTTTGTAGGGTTCCTTTGTAACGGAGTTTTTGTGAGTTTGGTGGGTGTTGGGTACTGGAACTAGGTAGATTGGTTTAATATATTTCCATAAACTATTGGAAGATAACATTTTTGAAGATGGGGAAAGATTTGCTGACAGGTTTAACTATTGAGAATTATCCATCGACATTTTTGTCAATGGATTCAATTGCTATCTCTCACGAGGAGGCCGTACTCCATAGGCTGGTTGATCTTTCGGCCCCTCCAGATATTAATCTCCCATTGTCAGTAGAGCGTAGTCCTCCACCACCTGCTCAGTCTTGGAACCATGACTCTTTTGATATGCTCGAGGTTGGGCTCGGGCACCAAGTTAATGATTCTGATAAGCTTCTTGATTTGCCTAAAATTGTGCGGAAATGTGCCAAGAGATTGGATAGTATGTGGGGTGCTTGGTTCTTCTTTACTTTCTATTTCAAGCCTGTTTTAAAGGATAAATCAAAGTGCAACATAGTTTGGGACAGTAATGGGGTTTCTGGCTATGATAAGTCCGATCTGCAACTCGATGTCTTCTTGGTACAGCATGATATGGAAAATATGTATATGTGGGTTTTTAAGGATAGACCTGAAAATTCGTTGGGTAAAATGCAGTTGAGAAGTTACATGAATGGGAACTCACGCCATGGGGAACATCCATTTCCATTCAGCGTTGAAAAAGGTTTTGTTCGGTCTCATAAAATGCAGCGGAAGCACTACAGAGGACTCTCCAATCCACAGTGTGTTCATGGTATTGAACTCGTCTCATCACCCAAACTTTTGAGCCTCGATGAGGAAGAACAAAAGAAGTGGATGGAACTGACTGGTCGAGAACTAAACTTTTGTGTCCCACCTGAAGCTAAAGAATTCAGTTCATGGAGGAACCTACCAAATACAGATTTTGAGCTCGAAAGACCACTTCCTCCATTGAAGAACAACCATGCAAAGAAACTGCTTAACGGATCAGGTTTCAATTTATCAACACATCCGTCAAACCATGTAAATGGTGATGGAATGGATCTTTCTGTTTGCAACAAGAAAAGGAAAGATCTATTCACACATGGAAATGATGAATATTGTTCCTTTCCTAATAATCTTAATGGAGATCCGCATCAAGATGCTGACTTCAATCCCATCGAACCTTCTTGGTTGAGTGAGTTCAGTGGGGTGATGAGAAATGTGTATGGTCCAGTTACAGCTGCTAAATCCATCTACGAGGACAATGAAGGATACTTGATACTCATTACGTTGCCTTTTGCGGATCCTGAAAGGGTGAAAGTCCATTGGTGGAACAATCTCACCCATTGTGTGGTGAAGATTTCATCTGTAAGCACAGCATGCCTGCCATTTATTCAAAGAAATGATCGAACCTTCAAGCTTACGGATCCAGCACCGGAGCATTGCCCTCCTGGAGAATTCAAAAGGGAGATCCCACTACCCGCCCGGATTCCTGATGATGCGAAGCTTGAAGCGTACTTCGACAAGAGCAGAACCGTTCTCGAGATCAAAGTGCCTAAACATCCTCTGAGACCAGAGGAGCATGAGGTTCTTGTTAGCCTTCGGCCCCCGAATGAATTTGTCTTGTCTTGAATATGGTATTATCTTATTTAATTTTACTGATCTTTTCAAGGGGTGGCATAGTGATTAAGCAGATCAAATTTAGGAGAAAATTGTAGACAATTATGTTATTCCTTCTACTTCAGCTCATATGAGAATAGTGCCTTCTGAATCTTGAATTGCTCCTGTATAATTCCAAAGCGACAGGGGCTGATATATTAGTTGGATTGTTCCTCATTATTATAATTATCAGGGTTCAATGAAAAACGTATCTATTAATTTGTTTATGTTGTTTTCTTCGCACCATCTTATTTGTAATTTATTTTTAGGTAAAATGTGTTGATTGCTTGAGGTTTACATATGTTTAGCTCCTTGAAATTAAAAAAATGCCGGGGGTGAAAATTCAATGTATTAATTACTTCATAACCAAACGGGCCAATGAATGGGCTAGAAATCCCATCTCAAGGTGGATTGTGGGTTAGGCGGATCGATCGACAGACAAAAGAGTCATTATAATAATTAAAAATTTAATTTATTTCATTTGTAATTAAATATTTATAAAAAAATATCAATAAATTTTAAATTATTGATTTTTCACGTGTAGATTTTATATAAAATAATTAATATAAAAATTTCAATTTTTCATTTGAAAAAATACAAGGGTAAATTGGTGAAAAATATTCAAACTCAAGAAAATTTAAATTTGATACCCACACTTAAAAACTCTGGTTTTAGTACCTAAAATGAAGTTAAAAAGACATAAATAACCTTATGATTGTGTGGGGACCCGGACACTAATCCAATTCTTAATCAACATTAGGATCAACTTACTAATTCAAGTAATTTGGGTCATAAAAAAAATTTTCTTTAAATGCGGAACGTAATGGAATGTAATTAATATACATAATCATAAACAATAAAGTACAAGTCTTATAGAGTTTACATTCAATAACAACTAAGGTTTAACAACTAGTTCTCAAGTGTTCAAACCCTATCATTACTCCAAGTCCGTAGTCTCCACTCTAAACATGATCTCTCTCTCTTCTTGTCTTGACCCTGATCCTGTCCCACCTGTTGTCATGCAGACATACAAACAAGACAACAGCCGGATAACTCCGGTGAGAATTACATTCTCAATATAAATCATGTATACATGCATTTAATATAAACAATTATAAAAGCATGAAATAAACATTCATAACATGTATCAAATCCGGCACATGAATCAACACAAACTCTGAATCACACTCAGTGACTCATGGACTCTGACTCGACTCGTCCTAATCTAGGGATCCCGATCGGAATAAGAACATGCCCCCACCTACACTCCCGATCGGGGTGGTGGCATGTTCTTATTCACGGACTTTGGCTCTTTCCATGTCGAACACCAGTAATAGAAAAAACTCCAATTCTATCCACTCCGATATAGCCAAACGTCCGGCGTCTTGGCGAATCAACCACAGACTGGGCCTATCGACCCTGGCGTCCATATCGAACATCAGTAATAGAAGAAACTCCAATTCTATCCACTTCGATACAGCCAAACCTCGATGACAATGTGCAATGGGCCAGTGACGATTCCATCACAGTCAGACACCTCTGTCACGAGATCAATTGTGTACGACTAGGCACCTCCGCCTATGACTCAACACATACATTGTCTATAAATCCATAGACCAAAGATATCAATTACATTCAATTGCAATTAACAATGCAATAACATAAAGTATGTGATTTTGGGAAACTCAAGTCGAATCCAACTCGAGTTGTGCAATCCCGCATCAACATCAATTTATATCTTTCGTTTCGTTCTGTCGATCGGACTCTGTCAAAGTCTCGGACCCACTGCCTATCAATATCAATCTGGCAACAATAATATCAATATACTGTATCAATGTATAACTCAAATCAAAACCTGTTGTGATCGATACTCAACTCAAAACATATTCTGATCAATGTCATGATCGAACGATACAATCATAATCAATACTGAATCTGATCGATACCAATCTACCGATATTCCAATGGCATAATAATACAGTCTCGATAATCCCGTCAATTTCAATATCATAGATATAATATCACGAGACATAATCGATATCGATACAACTCATAATTCCAGCAATAACAGATCATAATCTCAAATCTATACAATCTCAGTCATATCATTTCAGAAAATCATAACAATTACATAAACAGTCTGTTCTTCGATCTGACTTCAATTATATACTGAGCAGTATATCCAGGATACAATATATCAGTCAAATCATAATTCCCCCAATATCATCATTTCAAACGATATCCGAATTCGATAAAACTTACGTCTTGTTGTAGCTGTCGTCGATAGAAACACGGTGCTGTACTCGGATTCCTATTCACACGGACGAATCTTGCAAAAATCTCACTGGAACTCTTCGAAGAGATTTTGAGATTTTCTCGGTTGCCTCCAATGAATCTCCATTGAACTGACTTAGTATATATATATATATATATACACATACACGCATGTAAGGCAAGTGGCTCAATATTCATACTGCACGTCTCGCGCATATGCGCGACTCACATCGGCGCATATGCGCGAGACACAATATCTCGGCGCGTGTCTCGGCATCTCGCGCATATGCGCGCCTCATCGCCGCACATATGCGCGAGACCTACTGTCTCCGCATTCTACCCCTCGCGCCTATGCGCGCCTCCACGCCGCGCATATGGGCCCAACACTCTGGACTCGAATTTCACCTTATGCACAGCTCGCGCATATGCGCGAGGTCTTCTGCCACCAACGCGCATATGCGCGGCTCCTTGTCGCGCATATGCGCGAGGTGTTCTGTCCTCGCACATATTCCGTGTTTTCTTCCGTCTTTTCGGTCTAATCCTTTCCATCTATAATCATATCAATTATCCCCAAATCATTTCGGATTAACAGGATAAATTTCTCGGGCCTTACATTTTCTCCCCCCCTAAGATATGATTTCGTCCTCGAAATCACAGGCAATCAGATCATATCACAGGTAATCATCTCAACCAGGAAGAAATGTTTAACGAAAGTTAATCAGAAAACTCACCTCAATGAACTACTTCCAGAATCTTTATCTCATTTCAGATTCTATTTTTCAAATAGCTTCTTCAATACCCTAACAACTCCATTGAACTTTTAACAACGGAATAGTTTTCATTCTGAATTGTCTTTCTTCTACTGATTCTGATGCGCCTCAGGAATAATCATTCAAGAAGTATAATGTCATAATACCACCCGAAATACTCTGATAAAATCAATCTCACCATACTGGCCATACAACATCCGTATATACCAATTAACCGCTCATAACAAATCAATACTATCATCCCCTATCAATCTGATACTTTCAATCAGGGTTATATTCAATCTTTAACCTCAAATATCAACATTCATCATCCGACGTTGACATATTCAGTCTATTTATTCTGAGCTGTCTTATTCTCTTCTAAATCAGTTTCAATTTCTTTTTCATATCTCTGATCCTATCAAATCCAATCTCAGGTATCACCGAGATATAATCTCCATACGAAGAAAATCTGCAGTCCTCACTATGCAATGCCTCGAGTGATGCTATCTCCATACTCATTTGATAACTATCGTCATACGATAATTTACAAGTGACAATAAATCATATCAACCAGTGCTAACATCCAGCACTACAGTTCCTGAATATTCTTCAGTATCAGGATAGTTCGCTCCGACTATCCGTTGATCTATAAACGTTAGGTGAAAGATCTTGTATATTCTGCCAAAAGCACAAAATCAACCGAAATTCATGGTATGATAAAATCAACTTTGGCATTTAGTACAATTCGCCTACTTTTCTGACATATAATTCAGTCGTCTGATCATGTTTGTACATCTTCCTGTACAGAATAACATATACAGATTCGAGCAATCGGTCAATCACAATCATATCACATCAAAAGCTTGGAAATATTGCGATAGTTCCATCACAAAATCCATCGAAATGTACTCCCATCTCTATTCAGGAATCGATAATTTATATAACCAATCTTCTGGTTCCTCTCTTTCTCTCCTATTGGTGGCCAATATAGACATCTCAGTACAAATTCTATCACCAGAATAAATACTGAATCGGCTATTGTGCACTTCTAACCATATCTGTCATTTCAAATTCAAATATTCGGCACAACCACATCAATTATTCACATACAATACAGTATCGCATACCTAATATTCTGATTGACACCCTGTTCTAATTATCGAAACTGAGTTCTAAACATTCTGATCAAATTTCTGAACTGCTTTAATTATCAAAATCAGTTCTGGTTCGATCTGTACAGTACCCATTCTCAACTATCCATTGTTTGTTTCAGATATTCATTCAGAACAACCGAAATTTCAAATCAAATTCACAATATCAGTCATAGATAATAGCCTGCTAAACTCATAGAACTGCAAATATTTGACACTGAC
Organism: Primulina tabacum; assembly: GCF_025594145.1. Lineage (NCBI taxonomy): Eukaryota > Viridiplantae > Streptophyta > Magnoliopsida > Lamiales > Gesneriaceae > Primulina > Primulina tabacum. Next base: position 16,246,446 of record NC_134565.1, read on the forward strand.
GTCAATCTCGGCAACTGATCACGGCCTCACCATACTCAGATTAACAGATATATCATCTCCGGATACCACATACTCTGAATACAATCTGTCCCAGTCCAGATTCATATCCCAACAGTTTCTGTATACCACATCTCAGTTCTCAGAATATTCAATACAATTTTTCAAATGTTCAACAAAATCCGTCATATTCTTCAAATATATCAGAATATCACAGCTAACACAAGCATAGAATCATCAAAATATCTCTGAACACAGAGTTTATCAACTTTCAAACATAGCTGATATATCATCAAAGAGAAATACTCAATCAGATGTAACTCTCGGCTAGAAATCTTCCAACTGATTTTTCAACTCTTTCAATTCTATCGGTGCCATTCCGTACAAAGTTCTAAAGAAAAGAAACTGTACCTGGTATCAAGTCAAGGCGGACATCAATCTCCCTGACTGAAGGCAACCCGAAATATCATCTGAAAACAATTGCAACACTCATGCCATTGGCAAATCAGCCAAGAATAAACTCGATTTCAGTAAATCAACTGAATATATGAGGAGTCCCTCCGCTCCTTCCGATAATCCTCGAGTCATAGAGAATACGGGTATCAAAGGAATTCTAAATCCAGAATCCTTACCGTATAATGTTCATCCTTCGGCCATGTCAGGTCCGAATCTTACCATCTTCTGGTATTAGTCTGTAATAGCTATGTACTTAATCAACATATCATTATGAAAAATGTAGTCATCATCAGACAATACGAGTACACATCAGCTAATTCAATTTCATTCTCATCTTACTGCAGTATACGATGCCTCACAGAATTCTCTGATATAAAAACTCTTCCCAAAAAGGTAAAGAGATAACAACTACCGCAGATACAGACTCAACAGATAAGACATACATCAATGCAATTCATTCAGAAATCATGTATAAGAGGTATAAGAATCTCCCAATACATATGCAACAAAATCATAAAAGAACAGATACATGTCACTACATCATCAAGTGCATCCTGGGTCTGTTCCTCGGTCACTACCACCAGACGCCTCTGCTCCCGGAAATCTTCGGGTACCTCTCTGTGGACATACTCTCGCAAAATGCCCTGACTGTCGGCAGATATGGCAACTACCAAATACTCCATGGCATTGCTCAGTGGAATGTCTCCCTCAGCAGGTGCTACAATACACTCCAGTATAAATCTGAGTCGAACTACTGGAGCTAGAAAGACTACTGCCTAACTTCTTAAACTGCTTATTTCGAGCTTTCAAATAGTCTTTCTTGTTACCACTACTACTACCAGTCTCAGGTCCGAGAGGTGGTTGCTGTGGTCTCGATGCTAGAGGCGTAAACGAAGCTTCTTTCTGTCTGGTCAGACTGGCTTCGGCTCTCTTGGCCCTACTCAGAGCATCAACAAAACTATAGGGTCGGCCTGTATTTACTAATGTCAATATCTCAGGATTCAATCCCTTAACAAACTGATCAGTCACAGCTTCATCATTCCCAGCCATGTGAGGAGTAAAACGTAGCAAGGTAGAAAATTGAGCAACATATTCTTCAATGCTTAGCTGACCCTGTTTCAGATTTTCAAACTCCGTTTTCTTATCCTCTCAGTACGAACTTGGGAAAAATCTTCGATAGAACTCAATTTTGAAGATCTTCCACGTAATCACCGTACCACACCGTTCCAAGGCTTCTTTGGTTGCAATCCACCAACTCCTGGCTACTTCTTGTAACTGGTGCCCAATCAGTTTAACTCTACGTTCATCTGGGTACTAAAGTGAATCAAATAGTATCTCTATATCGTCTAGCCAATTCTCACAATCAACAGTCGTCTCAGTACCCTTCAGAATCGGCGGTTGGAATGACTGAAACCTACTCAACTGTATTTCCATCGGAGTTTCTGACACATCCATCTGATCAATCAAGACACCTTCCTGGTTCTGGTATTCTTCGAGGAGCTAATCTGATTATCACAAGGGTTAGTAACCAGATACCACAACCTGTTTCAAGTTTCAGTCCTCCTCTGATCATCTTACAGCTGATCAAGAGTCGGCTCTAATCCAGCCTCAATAATGCATATTACTATATCAAATCAGATAAATCAAGTAACATGTATTAACAAAGCAGTAAATCATGCTAGCAATCACATGCAAGGAAAGAAAATTCATTCTACCCCGCTCACTAGCCTCTATCTTAGTCTCAATCTAATGGATCTATCGCTCTGATACCACCTGTTGTGGGGACCCGGACGCTAATCCAATTCTTAATCAACATTAGGATCAACTTACTAATTCAAGTAATTTGGGTCATAAAAAAATTTTTCTTTAAATGCGGAACGTAATGGAATGTAATTAATATACATAATCATATACAATAAAGTACAAGTCTTGTACAGTTTACATTCAATAACAACTAAGGTTTAACAACTAGTTCTCAAGTGTTCAAACACTATCATTAATCCAATTCCGTAGTCTCCACTCTAATCATGATCTCTCTCTCTTCTTGTCTTGACCCTCATCCTGTCCCACCTGTTGTCATGCACACATACAAACAAGACAACAGCCGGATAACTCCGGTGAAAATTACATTCTCAGTTTAAATCATGTATACATGCATTTAATATAAACAATTATAAAAACATGAAATAAACATTCATAACATGTATCAAATCTGACACATGAATCAACACAAACTCTGAATCACACTCAGTGACTCATGGACTCTGACTCGACTCGTCCTAAACTAGGGATCCCGATCGGAATAAGAACATACCCCCACCTACACTCCCAATCGGGGTGGTGGCATGTTCTTATTCACGGACTTTAACTCTTTCCATATCGAACACCAGTAATAGAAGAAACTCCAATTCTATCCACTCTGATATAGCCAAACGTCCGGCGTCTTGGCGAATCAACCACAGACTGGGCCTATCGACCCTGGCGTCCATATCGAACATCAGTAATAGAAGAAACTCCAATTCTATCCACTTCGATACAGCCAAACCTTGATGACAATGTGCAATAGGCCAGTGACGATTCCATCACAGTCAGGCACCTCTGTCACGAGATCAATTGTGTACGACTAGGCATCTCCGCCTATGACTCAACACATACATTGTCTATAAATCCATAGACCAAAGATATCAATTACATTCAATTGCAATTAACAATGCAATAACATAAAGTATGTGATTTTGGGAAACTCAAGTCGAATCCAACTCGAGTTGTGCAATCCCGCATCAACATCAATTTATACCTTTCGTTTCGTTCTGTCGATCGGACTCTGTCAAAGTCTCGAACCCACTGCCTATCAATATCAATCTGGCAACAATAATATCAATATACTGTATCAATGTATAACTCAAATCAAAACCTGTTCTGATCGATACTCAACTCAAAATATATTCTGATCAATGTCACGATCGAACGATACAATCATAATCAATACTGAATCTGATCGATACCAATCTACTGATATTCCAACGGCATAATAATACATTCTCGATAATCCCGTCAATTTCAATATCACAGATATAATATCACGAGACATAATCGATATCGATACAACTCATAATTCCAGCAATAACATATCATAATCTCAAATCTGTACAATCTCAGTCATATCATTTCAGAAAATCATAACAATTACATAAACAGTCTGTTCTTCGATCTGACTTCAATTATATACTGAGCAGTATATCCAAGATACAATATATCAGTCAAATCATAATTCCCCCAATATCATCATTTCAAACGATATCCGAATTTGATAAAACTTACGTCTTGTTGTAGCTGTAGTCGATAGAAACACGGTGCTGTACTCGGATTCCAATTCAGACGGACGAATCTTGCACAAATCTCACTGGAACTCTTCGAAGAGATTTTGAGATTTTCTCGGTTGCCTCCAATGAATCTCCATTGAACTGACTTAGTATATATATATATACACATACACGCATGTAAGGCAAGTGGCACAATATTCATACTGCACGTCTCGTGCATATGCGCGACTCACATAGGCGCATATGCGCGAGAAACAATATCTCGGCGCGTGTCTCGGCAGCTCGCGCATATGCGTGCCCCATCGCCGCGCATATGCGCGAGACCTACTATCTCCGCATTCTACCTCTCGCGCATATGCGCGCCTCCACGCTGCGCATATGCGCCCAACACTCTGGACTCGAATTTCACCTTGTGCACAGCTCGCACATATGCGCGACCACATCTCGCGCATATGCCCGAGGTCTTCTGCCACCCATGCGCATATGCGCGGCTCCTTGTCGCGCATATGATCGAGGTGTTCTGTCCTCGCAAATATTCCGTGTTTTCTTCCGTCTTTTCGGTCTAATCCTTTCCATCTATAATCATATCAATTATCCCCAAATCATTTCGGATTAACAGGATAAATTTCTCGGGCCTTACATTTTCTCCCCCCCTAAGATATGATTTCGTACTCGAAATCACAGGCAATCAGATCATATCACAGGTAATCATCTCAACCAGGAAGAAATGTTTAACGAAAGTTAATCAGAAAACTCACCTCAATGAACTACTTCCAGAATCTTTATCTCATTTCAGATTCTATTTTTCAAATAGCTTATTCAATACCCTAACAACTCCATTGAACTTTAAACAACGGAATAGTTTTCATTCTGAATTGTCTTTCTTCTACTGATTCTGATTCGCCTCGGGAATAATCATTCAAGAAGTATAATGTCATAATACCACCCGAAATACTATGATAAAATCAATCTCACCATACTGGCTATACAACATCCGTATATACCAATTAACAGCTCATAACAAATCAATACTATCATCTCCTATCAATCTGATACTTTCAATCAGGGTTATATTCAATCTTTAACCTCAAATATCAACATTCATCATCCGACGTTGACATATTCAGTCTATTTATTCTGAGCTGTCTTTATTCTCTTCTAAATCAGTTTCAATTTCTTTTTCATATCTCTGATCCTATCAAATCCAATCTCAGGTATCACCGAGATATAATCTCCATACGAAGAAAATCTGCAGTCCTCACTATGCAATGCCTCGAATGATGCTATCTCCATACTCATTTGATAACTATCGTCATACGATAATTTACAAGTGACAATAAATCATATCAACCAGTGCTAACATCCAGCACTACAGTTCCTGGATATTCTTCAGTATCAGGATAGTTCGCTCCGACTATCCGTTGATCTATAAACGTTAGGTGAAAGATCTTGTTGTATATTCTGCCAAAAGCACAAAATCAACCGAAATTCATGGTATGATAAAATCAACTTTGGCATTTAGTACAATTCGCCTACTTTTCTGACATACAATTCGGTCGTCTGATCATGTTTGTGCGTCTTTCTGTAAAGAATAACATATATAGATTCGAGCAATCGGTCAATCACAATCATATCACATCAAAATCTTGGAAATATTGCGATAGTTCCATCACAAAATCCATAGAAATGTACTCTCATCTCTATTCAGGAATCAATAATTTATATAACCAATCTTCTGGTTCCTCTCTTTCTCTCCTATTGGTGGCCAATATAGACATCTCAGTACAAATTCTGTCACCAGAATAAATACTGAATCGGCTATTGTGCACTTCTAAACATATCTGTCATTTCAAATTCAAATATTTGGCACAACCACATCAATTATTCACATACAATACAGTATCGCATACCTAATATTCTGATTGACATCATGTTCTAATTATCGAAACTGAGTTCTAAAAATTCTGATCAAATTTCTGAACTGCTTTAATTATCAAAATCAGTTCTGGTTCGATCTGTACAGTACCCATTCTCAACTATCCATTGTTTGTTTCAGATATTCATTCAGAACAACCGAACTTTCAAATCAAATTCACAATACCAGTCATAGATAATAGCCTGCTAAACTCATAGAACTGCAAATATTTGACACTGACGTCAATCTCGGCAACTGATCACGGCCTCACCATACTCAGATTAACAGATATATCGTCTCCGGATACCACATACTCTGAATACAATCTGTCCCCGTCCAGATTCATATCCCAACAGTTTCTGTATACCACATCTCAGTTCTCAGAATATTCAATACAATTTTTCAAATGTTCAACAAAATCCGTCATATTCTTCAAATATATCAGAATATCACAGCTAACACAAGCATAGAATCATCAAAATATCTCTGAACACAGAGTTTATCAACTTTTAAACATAGCTGATATATCATCAAAGAGAACTACTCAATCAGTTGTAACTCTCGGCTAGAAATCTTCCAACTGATTTTTCAACTCTTTCAGTTCTATCGGTGTCATTCCGTACAAAGTTCTAAAGAAAAGAAACTGTACCTGGTATCAAGTCAAGGCAGACATCAATCTCCCTGACTGAAGGCAACCCGAAATATCATCTGAAAACAATTGCAACACTCATGCCATTGGCAAATCAGCCAAGAATAAACTCGATTTCAGTAAATCAACTGAATATATGAGGAGTCCCTCCGCTCCTTCCGATAATCCTCGAGTCATTGAGAATACGGGTATCAAAGGAATTTTAAATCCAGAATCCTTACCGTATGATGTTCATCCTTCGGCCATGTCAGGTCCGAATCTTACCATCTTCTGGTATTAGTCTGTAATAGCTATGTACTTAATCAGCATATCATTATGCAAATTGTAGTCATCATCAGACAATACGAGTACACATCAGCTAATTCAATTTCATTCTCATCTTACTGCAGTATACGATGCCTCACAGAATTCTCTGATATAAAAACTCTTCCCAAAAAGGTAAAGAGATAACAATTACCGCAGATACAGACTCAACAGATAAGACATACATCAATGCAATCATTCAGAAATCATGTATAAGAGGTATAAGAATCTCCCAATACATATGCAACAAAATCATAAAAGAACAGATACATGTCACTACATCATCAAGTGCATCCTGGGTCTGTTCCTCGGTCACTACCACCAGACGCCTCTGCTCCCGGAAATCTTCGGGTACCTCTCTGTGGACATACTCTCGCAAAATTCCTTGTGTGAAGGGCCTAAAACTCCTTTCTTGAAAATTTGCGGAAAATTAAAAATTTTCTTTTTAAAAGAACTTAAATGGCCTCATTCATAAAATCACTGGTGAATCAAGTTCAATATTTCAAAATATTGCAGGGGAAGAAAATCAAAATTTTGCCAACAACAACGATTTAAAAATATCCAACAACTGATAAAAATTGTTTGCGAAGAAAATAACAACTGCTGCTCTGAGGTCCTCGGGTGCCACTACTGCCGACCCAAGCTGGCTCACTGGTCCCCGCCCTCGGCCCTAGCCTCATCAGTACCTACAACAATCAAGTCTAGTGAGCCTAAAGACTCAGCATGCATGAATCACAGGTAACGAGTAAAAATCTGAATTAAAATATGCATGAGTTAACATATCCTGTCCTGAGGCATACTGAAAATAATCTGTACTGAGCAATTATAATACGTGCATAACTGAACTGGAAATCACTGTAAAAATATTTGCTCCTTGGAGCCTGTACTGAAATATCTGGTAAAATTTTCTGTTGAGATTATGTTTTACGCCTGTGGCCACTGCACTAAGCTGAACTGATCGGTAACTGGCTACCGGGGAGGCTGAAACTGAACTGAGCTGGCCGGTCACTGGCGACCGGGTGGTACCATACTGAACTGATCGGTCACTGGCGACCGTATAAAATAACACTCCCACATAGTGAATGAACCACAAGCCATATCGCATAAATCTCAAAAATAATCATTTTCTATTTAATGCACGTAAAATAATTAACTGGCATAATGAAAATTCCTGTAATTTTATCAACTGGATTGGATTGGATCGTTCCCAGGCTCGCTGCAACCTAACTGTGCCATGAAAAATATGCAATAGCTTAAACTTGACCAACTATGCAATTTACGTTCAAAAGATGCGACTATGACGCCTAATGACTTCGCATTTAATCATGACTCCGAGCCAACCCGAACCGACACCGAACCGACGTATAGTCATGATTAAAATACGCTGAAAAATCGTAAAATAATGTTCCTAAAATGATAGGGTCGAAATCTAGGTGGAATGGAGGCCAAAACACGAAACGCTCTTTCGAGAGTCAATTTGGCACATCGCACCGTAAATTCCCGTACGACCTCAAAAATGATCCAAATGACAAACGGTCAAAAACATGACCTTCCTAACTCAATGAGGCACTGTCCAATCCAAGGCCATGGGCTAAAAGCCAACCAAGAACTCGAACGAGCCTCTGAACCGACACAGCAACTTGCTGTAATTTCCAGCAGCTGCGACCTAGCTTGCATCGCGTCGTTTGCGAGACTTTTGGCCATTGGGGCTTGAACCACCGACCATAGCCTCTCCACAACGTCCCAAGGAATGATTTGAACCATGGTTAAGGGCCCTAGGCCAGCCACAATTCGCCTCATTCCAGCAACCACCCGAAAGTTCTCACCGAGGGCCCTCATGCGTGCGTGTGTAGTGTTTATGCTATGATCGATGTCTTGCGTCGTTCCAGTGGCCATTTGATTGACCATGGCACGATCTAGACATCTAGGGGCATGATATGAACCGTGGCTAAGGGCCATAGGCCAACCAAGATCCACACCAAGCAACAAAAGAAACGAACCATATGCTGAAAAATGGAAGGGCCGAATGGGGAAAGGGGCTGTTCTTGTTGATTATTTAAAAACCGATGAGCCATGGACCAAGACACCAAAAGGGCGACTTAGTCACGTCTTAGACATGCTAGGGAAGTGATCCAACCATGGATATAGGCCCTTGGGGCAGCCAAGATCAGATCCTTCCTCCTTGACATCCAAACTGAATTTTCGAATCACATTTCTGCACTTATGGGGAACTTGCTGTCATTCTGAATTTCCAGCAAGCATGGGGCTGGTTTGAATGGACCAACATGGTCCTAATGCATCCTAATACATGTATACAAGCCGCCTTGGGAGCCTGGAGTCGATCCAATACCTGAAACTCACAAACCAAAAGAAATCGTGAAGCTTGCCATGAAGAGCCGAAATTCTGCATGTGTGTTCCAAAATATTTTGACATGTATCTCGGTTTTTGCTTGCTAAAACATGATCATGTACTGAAAAATAAATGATAATATGACTTGATTGAGGTTTGAAAGAAATCTAGACATGCCTGGTTTCGTTTCGAAAGAAAACGAAAAGAAGAGACGAGACGGCGCGGAGGAGACGGAGTGGCTTGCTTCTCTACCTTTCTTGGCTCTCGATTTTTCTCCCTTTCTCCCTAGCTGTTATTCACGTTTTTTTTTCTACTGAAAAGGGGTCTTATTTTCGGTGGAGGTGGAGGGGGGAGTGATGGTTATGAAGGTGAGGAGAAGGGTGCACAAAAAATAGGATCATATCAAGACCAAGTCTTCATGCATTTGAATTTTGAATTTTGAATTGCTATCAAATGATCTCTTGGGTGATTCTAGACTATAGTGGCCGATTTTATCATGCCAAACAAGGGTTAGGATAGTGGTCTAGTATTAATTAATTAAGGTGGAAAAATAGCTAAAAGAATTATCATGCTAATCAACCAAGAATGGGTCAAAGGTGAGTTGGCAAGTCCTAGTTTGTTCTTCTAGGGGTGTGGCCGAAAATGCATGATAAATGGTAGGGGGAAAATTGATTATCTAGTCAACTAATAATCCTTGAAAGCCTTACTAATCCTTTAAATAATTTAGTGAACTAACCCCTTAATTAAGTAACTTAAATGAGCTCATTTCTTAATCACCTCCAATAATTTAAATTAAAATCCTCAACTAACTTAAATAATTCCTTAAACTTCTTTTTAACTTAAATGAACTTACTTGCTAGCTAAATTAACTTCTGGAAATATTTCTCAAATCTTAAATTCTATCTCGAAACTCCAACTCCAGTCCGGCCTCACTGAAATAACTGAAATGCTAAAAATCAAACTACTGAACTGAAATAATGAATAATTAACTTCAAATAAATGCATTTAAAATAATTATGCAATGAAGTCAATTAAATTTAAAAATCTAGAATTATGCATGGCTTATACGTCTACTGATTTACGGGTTCTACACCTTGACTGTCGGCAGATATGGCAACTACCAAATACTCCCTGGAATTGCTCAGTGGAATGTCTCCCTCAGCAGGTGCTGCAATACACTCCAGTATAACTCTGAGTCGAACTACTGGAGCTAAAAAGACTACTGCCTAACTTCTTAAACTGCTTATTTCGAGCTTTCAAATAGTCTTTCTTGTTACCACTACTACTACCAGTCTCAGGTCCGAGAGGTGGTTGCTGTGGTCTCGATGCAAGAGGCGTAAACGAAGCTTCTTTCTGTCTGGTCAGACTGGCTTCGGCTCTCTTGGCCCTACTCAGAGCATCAACAAAACTATAGGGTCGGCCTGTATTTACTAATGTCAATATCTCAAGATTCAATCCCTTAACAAACTGATCAGTCACAGCTTCATCATTCCCAGCCATGTGAGGAGTAAAACGTAGCAAGGTAAAAAATTGAACAACATATTCTTCAATGCTTAGCTGACCCTGTTTCAGATTTTCAAACTCCGTTTTCTTATCCTCTCGGTATGAACTTGGGAAAAATCTTCGATAGAACTCAATTTTGAAGATCTTCCACGTAATCACCGTACCACACCGTTCCAAGGCTTCTTTGGTTGCAATCCACCAACTCCTGGCTACTTCTTGTAACTGGTGCCCAATCAGTTTAACTCTACGTTCATCTGGGTATTCAAGTGAATCAAATAGTATCTCTATATCGTCTAGCCAATTCTCACAATCAACAGTAGTCTCAGTACCCTTCAAAATCGGCGGTTGGAATGACTGAAACCTACTCAACTGTATTTCAATCGGAGTTTCTGACACATCCATCTGATCAATCAAGATACCTTCCTGGTTCTGGGATTGTTCGAGGAGCTAATCTGATTATCACAAAGGTTAATAACCAGATACCACAACCTGTTTAAAGTTTCAGTCCTCCTATGATCATCTTACAGCTGATCAAGAGTCGGTTCTAATCCAGACTCAATAATGCATATTACTATATCAAATCAGATAAATCAAGTAACATGTATTAACAAAGCAGTAAATCATGCTAGCAATCACATGCAAGGAAAGAAAATTCATTCTACCCCGCTCACTAGCCTCTATCTTAGTCTCAATCTAATGGATCTATCGCTCTGATACCACCTGTTGTGGGGACCCGGACGCTAATCCAATTCTTAATCAACATTAGGATCAACTTACTAATTCAAGTAATTTGGGTCATAAAAAAAATTTTCTTTAAATGCGGAACGTAATGGAATGTAATTAATATACATAATCATATACAATAAAGTACAAGTCTTGTACAATTTACATTCAATAACAACTAAGGTTTAACAACTAGATCTCAAGTGTTCAAACACTATTATTAATCCAATTCCGTAGTCTCCACTCTAATCATGATCTCTCTCTCTTCTTGTCTTGACCCTAATCCTGTCCCACCTGTTGTCATGCACACATACAAACAAGACAACAGCCGGATAACTCCGGTGAAAATTACATTCTCAGTATAAATCATGTATACATGCATTTAATATAAACAATTATAAAAGCATGAAATAAACATTCATAACATGTATCAAATCCGACACATGAATCAACACAAACTCTGAATCACACTCAGTGACTCATGGACTCTGACTCGACTCGTCCTAATCTAGGGATCCCAATCGGAATAAGAACATACCCCCACCTACACTCCCGATCGGGGTGGTGGCATGTTCTTATTCACGGACTTTGGCTCTTTCCATATCGAACACCAGTAATAGAAGAAACTCCAATTCTATCCACTCCGATATAGCCAAACGTCCGGCGTCTTGGCGAATCAACCACAGACTGGGCCTATCGACCCTGGCGTCCATATCGAACATCAGTAATAGAAGAAACTCCAATTCTATCCACTTCGATACAGCCAAACCTCGATGACAATGTGCAATGGCCAGTGACGATTCCATCACAGTCAGGCACCTCTGTCACGAGATCAATTGTGTACGACTAGGCACCTCCGCCTATGACTCAACACATACATTGTCTATAAATCCATAGACCAAAGATATCAATTACATTCAATTGCAATTAACAATGCAATAACATAAAGTATGTGATTTTGGGAAACTCAAGTCGAATCCAACTCGAGTTGTGCAATCCCGCATCAACATCAATTTATACCTTTCGTTTCGTTATGTCGATCGGACTCTGTCAAAGTCTCGAACCCACTGCCTATCAATATCAATCTGGCAATAATAATATCAATATACTGTATAAATGTGGAACTCAAATCAAAACCTGTTCTGATCGATACTCAACTCAAAACATATTCGGATCAATGTCACGATCGAACGATACAATCATAATCAATACTGAATCTGATCGATACCAATCTACTGATATTCCAACGGCATAATAATACAGTCTCGATAATCCCGTCAATTTCAATATCACAGATATAATATAACGAGACATATTCAATATCGATACAACTCATAATTCCAGCAATAAAAGATCATAATCTCAAATCTGTACAATCTCAGTCATATCATTTCAGAAAATCATAACAATTACATAAACAGTCTGTTGTTCGATCTGACTTCAATTATATACTGAGCATTATATCCAGGATACAATATATCAGTCAAATCATAATTCCCCCAAGATCATCATTTCAAACGATATCCGAATTCGATAAAATTTACGTCTTGTTGTAGCTGTCGTCGATAGAAACACGGCGCTGTACTCGGATTCCAATTCAGACGGACGAATCTTGCACAAATCTCACTGGAACTCTTTGAAGAGATTTTGAGATTTTCTCGGTTGCCTCCAATGAATCTCCATTGAACTGACTTAGTATATATATATATATACACACATACACGCATGTAAGGCAAGTGGCTCAATATTCATACTGCACGTCTCGCGCATATGCGCGACTCACATCGGCGCATATGCGCGAGACACAATATCTCAGCGCGTGTCTCGGCAGCTCGCGCATATGCGCGCCCCATCGCCGCGCATATGCGCGAGACCTACTATCTCCGCATTCTACCCCTCGCGCATATGCGCGCCTCCACGCCGTGCATATGCGCCGAACACTCTGGACTCGAATTTCACCTTGTGCACAGCTCGCGCATATGCGCGACCACTTCTCGCGAATATGCGCGAGGTCTTCTGCCACCCACGCGCATATGCGCGGCTCCTTGTCGTGCATATGCGCGAGGTGTTCTGTCCTCGCACATATTCCGTGTTTTCTTCCGTCTTTTCGATCTAATCCTTTCCATCTATAATCATATCAATTATCCCCAAATCATTTCGGATTAACAGGATAAATTTCTCGGGCCTTACAGATTGTTTATATGTTATAAAACTCAAATTGTTGATTATCTGGACTGTAAATGATATCAGAGCCGAGGTAAAATTATTTCAAACATACAAATTTATTATTATGAAGTAATTAATTTTTTGTCGAGGATAATTTTTCTCAATTAACATGAATCCGAACCCAGGTTCGAGATTATCTATCTGGGTTTGGATTAACTATTTACATGATTTATTCCCAAAGTCTGGAATATTTGAGATAAGAAGATCTAACCAATGTTAGATATCAAGAAGGAACTTATCAGAGTCATAAGATAAACTTATGATTCAAAATAACATGTTCTTAGAAATAGTATCAGATTCCTCTAAAATCTCGTGAGATCTTAGAGAAATTCAAAAGACGGTACAAAATTATGGCAATATGCTGTATTATGTACCACAAAATGTGGAGAAAATCCTTGAAAACCAGGAAGAAATTCTTGGAATATTAAAGGATATTCGAACAAGAATTCAAATCTTAGAACAACAACCAAGTTCTAGTAAAAGAACTTCAGAAGGAAGGTTACCGCCATCCTTTGGTGCTAAACCGTTGTTACATCAACGAGGGAAGGCCAAAGTAGTGCCAAAACCTTTTACTAAAAAAAAAATGATCAATTTAATTAAATCTGTCTCAGAAAAGAAATTAATCTGATGATAAATTTAGAAATGATTGGTCTAGAGGATCTACAAGAGCTTGCAGAATCTTTTGAAAATCTCAAAGTCGTAGATCTAAAGATAAACACAAGGCGAGGTGAACCACCTTCTATAACCTGATCATATTCTCAAGAACCACCGAGGGAAAGTGTGGATCTCAGAATATAAATATGAGAGAATCTCAACCCGATTTCCATACTGGTGGAGAATCACACCCAGCGGAAACAAGGACAAGGAGAAATCAAATTCCCTTGCACCAAACACCATATGGGAAAACTGTTTTAGAACCTATACATGCTTATGGGGTTATGCTTAACTTTGATGTACTAGATTTCAAAAACAGAGAAGATCTCATAGATGACTGGACATCTGCTCTGAGAATCGATGCAAGAACACTTGATCTCAACAGAGAATGATTCATTAAACTCCTAGAAATGAGTCTTATGGGATAAGTTAAAATTGTTTGGGACATGAATTCATTAGAAACCAAAGAATCAGTCCTAGCTGGAGAATCTCTTAGTGAGATAGCTGGAAAAATGGCTACCCTATTTAAAGCACAATTTATAGGGGGTAGACTATTTTAACATTCAAGATACAGAGAAGAGAAAGAAATATACTCAAGCTCTGTATAGCCTTGAATTACATGACATATGTTTAGAGGATGAATATATTATATTATTCACTAAATATAGATGGAATTCAGGGATCAAAGAAAATATAGCTATGCAGCTTTTCTTCGCCAAAATGCCAAGTCCCTGGAGAGAAATTTTTATAACGGAATATGTCCATGACAATCCAGATACTTTGGCACGAAGAGCCTCTTTTCTCAAGGGAAAATTGGCAGAATGGTGTCATATGGCAGTATTACAAAAGAATTACAAACGTTTAAGGGGTATCTGAAAGAACGTTTGCTGAGTATCTTTGGGATGCTTCAAACAAAATATTCTCCAATGAGCTTCAATAACTCGTGTTCTAAGAATATTAATACCGATGAATTAAATCGAGTTTGGTTAAAAACCAAGCGGAAGAAACTCGAAGTAATCCTTCGTGAAGAAGACTGTTATATTAGAAAACATTTTATCTTATGTAAACTGAATAACCAAAAAGAGACAGATTAGTTTTTGCATTCATCAGTTCAGTTATGGTGACAACCGAACTAATGTATACTCTAACTGATCCAGACAGTTTGAAAACAATAGTTAAACAGTTAAATACACAAGATATGTTTATGGATGTTCGGAGACTTCAACTGCTCCTACGTCACCCCTTCTACCGCCTCGGGTAGGATCCACTAGAAGACTTTGATTTATACAACACTTTGTACAAACCCACTCAGCTAGGACTTACACCGCTGCCTAAATTGAACTCCAAGACTAGACTGAAGGCAGCATCTTCCAGTCAACACTTCATTAATGTCTATGTGAGAAAGACTACACACACAAGTTTAACGTCTTTGTGCAAGACTGTATTTGAGTGGTGGTGTATGTGTGTGAGAACTGATCTCAGAAAATTACCCGAAAGTGTTTTCACACATTGAGGGAAATATTCTTCTAATCTAAAGCTGATATCACGTTTAAGTGTTCCCTCGACTAGGATGAATGCTTCTCTCTTAACCTGATATGACTTTGAAGCAAGCCCTTTTTTTTTCTCTCCTGAGTTGTATTTCTTGTTGTTGTATCTTCACTGATCTTCACCTTCTATTTATAAGCGCGAAGTTGGATCGTATAGTGAGACTCAATTATTGTATCCGTTGCATTTTGAATTCGTTTCTTGGACTTTGTGTCTCGACTGCCCTTCTGAAACGTTTTGTCTTTAATGCTCTAATGCAACATCTATTATTGTCCTTTGACTAGACAATGGCTTTGTACCTTCACGTACAGCTGGATTCCTCTTGAAAGAGTTTGTCTTCATCCATAACTGAAAGATTCTGACTGATGCTCAACTGATTTCACACTTGTTCGGTTGGATTGATCAGCTGGGTTTCTTCATCAATTGAACACTCCTTCGGCTGGCCTTGCTTCTGAGGTTCTCCTGCGGAACCACCTATCAACTGGATAATCAGCTGTACTGCTCAATTGACGTAATCAGTTAGACTGATTCATTTTGTGCGATCAGTTGGGTCTTCAGTTTGCGATGTAAACATCTCGTGAGTGATCCTAGATGCTGCACACTAAGGTAGATTATTAGTGACACAATTAACAAGTTTTGTTATCATCAAAATCAAGATTGCGAATTTGAAAAGTTCCAACAGTATCAATAAAAGAACTCCTTTGTGTTGTAAAGAAAATGATCTTCCAACAATTATTGGAAGTAAACCACAGAAGCATAAGAGGAAAAGTTTTAGGACTCATCCTTATGCTCCAAGTGGAAGAATTTCTAGAAAACCAAGAACAGTTTGGTCTAGACAAAAATTCAGATCTTATAAATCTGGACAAAGAAGTGGACCATCAAGAAGTAGGATATCATCCCAAGCATCGAGTAACTATCGAAGCACACGAAGAATACCTACAAATAAAACTTTTAGAAGAGCTCATACTCGAGTAAATGAAAGTTGTAAAGATTGTATTTACTGGACATGTGGAGCAAAAGGTCATATCTCAACCAATTGTCCAAAAAATGAAAAAAGAGGTATTAAACGCTTCGATCCAACCCCAGATATTGAAGAAGCAGCTTATTACCAATATCTTATTCAGGTATACCGATTCGATGATATTGCCTCAGATGAAAGTATATATGAAAAAGAAGAAGTCTTGAGTCAGGGAGAATCTGATGGAACTGAACTGGATTCTGAATAAGGACGAGGTGTTTCGACAAGAAACACATGAAGATTTGTCTGGTTTCTTCAATCAGATAACAATATCTCATAACATGGTGCAAAGAATCATGAGAGAAAATCCTAGTCTACAGAGATATCAAGGATTGTCTACAGGACATGTAGAAAAGTTCTTAGGAAGTCTTGGCCTAAGAAACAGAAAGCATCATCTAATCTATAAATTTTCTATCAAGGAAATGGCAATGCCGATGGAACTTACAGAAAATATAATGGAGATGCAATTAGTTCCTTCTGAAGAAATTAAGGAAGAATTACAAAAACTCAATATAGAAGTAGAAAGGACTATGTCCTGGATTCATATCGGAGCGATCCAGATTATGATAAAAGCTACTTTCAAAGAAGGAATAGATTCACCCATTGATATTGCTATATGCGATAAAAGAATGGGGAACTTTCAAGATTCAGTATGGGAACAATCTCAGGAAATCTCTGAACATGAAAGATTGTAGGAGTAATTTAACCGAGAATTGCCGACAACTTAGCAGATTGAGATTTTAGTCGAGCCTTGAAATTACATCAGAATTTCAAGAAAAAAAGACTGATGAAAGAACGTAATAGACCGTATTCTATTACCTATAAAATTTCATATGCTCTATCAAATACATATCAATCAGAATTGTTTATTAGAAATGAGTTCATTGAAATACCCGAGATATTTGGAAAAGTTGCCCAGACAATTTATCCAGAAAAAGTTGAGTTTCCTTTAATACAGGAAACATATATCCAAATACAAGATAAATCGATTCTACAAAGAAATCTATGTCTTAGATTGGAATAAAGGAGATTATATTTACATCGAGATATAATTACAAGTTACAAATGGGGGAAAGCGCCTATCCAAGAAACCCAATAGGATCCAAAAAGCTTTTCTACCATAGGAAAGCTTAGATGCCCAGAAGGGTGGAAGGAAATAGAAATAGTATTTGATATTACGAAACAAAGAAATCAATTTCCTTGTAATACCATATACTATTTGGAATAACCTATGACAGAAACTTACCAAGGAATGATCAGTATCGGGGAACTGGAAGTTCATATCAAAGGAATTCCAGGGAGAGAACTAGACCGATTGGTTCTTGGACTAGAGTTTCTCGAGGAACACAAATCTTGTAAACGTTTAGAGTATGGAATTGAGTTTATGGCAGATGATAGAATGTGAAAATCCAATGACCACAAGCTCATTCTCGATATACATTCTAGTAGGAATGTTATATGAACAATATAAGGCAGAACATTTTTCTGCTTATATTGATTCAAGTGCTAGAATCTGTACAGCAAAACGAGGAGTTTTTCCAAATAATTTGCAAGAAGAATTACCAAAGATTGCTGGAAGAGAATTTTCCAGAAGAATCTTGATCTTATGCAAAAGAATTAAGATGAATGAAATCGTAATTGAAGGTGCTGGACAAACACCTTGGTACAAGGTAAAAACACCACCAATTTATTTACATGATACATGAGCTGACATTTTGCTAGGAAACAATGTCCTACAAATGTTTAAGTCCTATACGTAAGAAAATGAGACTAGAAGATTAGTGTTCACAACACCTTGTGATCACAAAATTATAGTCCAGAAACTAAGAGAGACATTTTATCGAAAATTGTCAATATAGTTTCGCAGCAAGCGTGGTGATGAAGAAAAACTTCTGAACCCAAAAATGAAGGATTCTAGACGGTTTGGAGAAACAATGCTCCAAATAAGAGCAGACAAAGAGCTCCAACCTGAAGAAATAGAATGCCTTAAGATAGCTCTACATAAGAATGAGGTAGAGTTTTAATCTAAGGTATCATTGGAATATGTCAAGAAAAGTATCTAAGAAAATTACGATGAAGATCCCTTGGCGTGGTGGGACAAAAATAAACTCAAAGCTTTCCTTAAAATCAAGGAAGGAAAATAGTATGAATTTGTCCGTTGCAAGCCTATGCCAATGAAAATAATTGATCAAAGGGATATGTAGATTATAATCAAGGAACATTTGGACCTTGGTTTGATCAAATCAGGAATTTCACCATACAGCAGCCCAGGATTACCGGTAAGAAATAATGATGAAATAAAAAGGAACAAACCCAGATTAGTTATTAATTGTCAAGAAATTTATAAGATTCTGGAGTTTGGTGGGTATTTTATACCTAGCAGAGAACGTCTAATTAGTTGCAAACGTAACACAAATATATTCTCTAAATTCGATTGTAAGTCTAGATTTTACCAGATTCGAATGCAGGAAGAAAGCAAGAAATTCACAGCTTTCTCAACACGACAAGTACATTATATCTAGGAAGTATTACCAATGAAACTGGCTAATTCACCTCAGATATTTCAAAGGAAAAAGAATAATCTATTTAAAAATTATTTCAAATTTATGTTTGTTTATATTGATGATGTGTTAATCGCATCTAAAAATATAAAAGAACATATCAAATATTTAGAGATTTTCTCTGATATTTGTAAAAAAAAAAGAACTGGTTCTATCAGAAAGAAAGCAGCCATTTCCACAAGAAAGATCGAATTTCTAGGAATCGATGAGTCTGAAATAATTTTGTAGGATCATATAGTAGAAAAGATGCAAAATTTTCCAAACTAACTAAAAGAAAAAAAACAACTTCAAAGTTTCTAGAAGTTGTTAATTTTGCTGGGATGTTTATTAAAAACCTAGTAAAACACAGAAAAGTGTTTAGTCCATTACTGAAAAAGATGCGAAATTTATATGGACAAAAGAACACACACATGGACTTAGTTTGAAACGTCCACTACTCGTTTTGCTTAAAACATACTAGAAATTATTTTTTTCCTCCTCCTTAATCTCCATAATTCAAAATATACATATATATACTTTAAAATACCTTAACACCATTTTTAAAAATAAACAATCAACTAACATTTGCAAACGAAAGGAAAATAGTTAAAATCGTAAAAATCCTCAAACATTTTACCAACCCTAAAAATATTATTTGAAAAGTATGGCACATATTGTGGGGACCCGGACGCTAATCAAATTCTTAATCATCATTGAGACAATTTAATCAATTACAATAAACAGAGTCTAAATTTTTTTTTAAACAAATATCAAGTGCAGAACATAATGGGATTCATTCGATTATATAGATCGAAAAAAAAGTACAAATCCTGTACCATATACCATCTTTTAAAACTAAGGTTTAACAACTACAATTCAAGTGTTCAAACCCTATCTAAATCCAAGTCCGTAGTCTCCACTCTAATCACGATCTTTCTTTATCTCCTCGACCCTGAATCTGTCTAAAACGTCTGCCCTTTTTATTGCTTTAAAAGTACTAGAATTTTTTTTATAAACACTCGATTTTCGGCCATGACATATAAAACATTATAAAATATTTTGCCCTTTTTAAAATAAAACATCAGCCAACTAGCATTTAAAAATCAAGGGAAATAGTCACAAAATAAAATCGTCTACTGTTTTACCAAACCTAAAGAAAGCAATAATTTGAAAAGAATAGCCCATACTAAACCTCTCAAAAATCTCTCAAAAGCATAAATAAATAGTCTTAAATATCTTTAACTTAAATCAGTAATCATAAAACATAATGCGGAAAATAGTAGCGCTGGTCCTCGGGTTGTGTGCGCCATCACTCCAGTAGAATCACCCGTCAAGACCTCCCTCCTACCCACCTGCATCCATCACACCTAGTGAGTCTAAAGACTAAACACACCATAATCTTGATAACGAATAATACATATAAAATCGCATGCAACAGTGAAAATACTTTTAGGTAAAAATAACATTTCATGATATGCATAATAAACCTTAACCTTTTTCCTTATCATGACATAAAATATTTTAACATGATCATAAACTTTTTCCTCTTTCCTTTGTTGAATTCAGATCGTTAATTGTGACTTTCCTCAAACCTCAAAAGTCGATGGATCCATCTACATGTAACCACAGTACTGGGCGGCGGGGGACACCAGCAACACTCTCACCTGATCAACTGGGCCCTGGCCTATCATGATCGAATAGAAATACGATCGTCGGGGCTCCCTCTGGAGCCTTCTTCCATAAATGGGCTCCCTCTGGGGCCTTCTCCCTCACGATATTCCCATTCTTACCTCAAACCTCATATCCTCATAACCTCATATTCGCAATAATGGAAACACGATCGTCGGGCTCCCACTGGGACCATCACCTTCACGACATCGCCATCATTAACGAATTAGTCACAATCACTTCACTTCCTTCAACATTTACATTCTCATCACTTTATTAAAATCATGCATAACATAACATTTTGTTTTTGAAACCAAGCATGCAACATGTCTTTTAAATGTCTTTCTTAAATCATAAAAATCCCTTAGACATTTGAAAATACTAATTTAATCATGAACATTTCATAAACATTTAAAAATAATCATAATATCATAAAAATATCATTTAGGGCACTGCCATGACGTTTACAGATTTTTAGGTGTAAAAAGACCTTTTTACCTCTGGACTTGACATTTTACGGTTTTGACTTTTTCTTGATTTCTTGACTCTAACATATCCAAATTAATTATTTAAGCCTAAATTAATTTTTTCCATAATTTTATTTGGCTCAAAACTTAGACTTTTTCATTTATCTTTAATTAATTGTTTTGACGGTGTTTTAATCCCGAAAAATCCCAAACATTAATATAACATTCCTAAATTATAAATTTAGTCTTTTTATATTATTTTAGCCCTTAGGGACCACGACTCGACCCCCATGAGCCGTTTTCCACTTTTTCTTTATTTAAAACACCCTATTTGACACCTAAACTTCGACCCCGAACCAATTTCCGATTTTCACGAGTTACCCCCGAACAATGTTGGTCCAAAACTTGCCCAACACCATAAATTAGCCTACTGGACCCTAATTTTACCATGAAACCAACCGAAAACCCAAAAACGAGCCCCTCCTAAGAGACCCTATGCTGGCCGAGAGTTTCCACTTGCATGGACTCTATGTTTTGGTGGCTAGACCCTAAGCCGACGCCCCAGCCCTTGAACCATCATCTTTTACACCTTCTTAGGACCCTAATGAAATACCCTAGCCCAGCCCGTGCCCCATGCATCGAGCCCCTGGACTCCTGCAGCCTTGCGAACCCTGTGCACTTTCAGCTGTGCACTCGGGTAGAGTCCTAGCGTGGCTAGGACTCTTCCCCAGCCCTGACCGTGAGTCCTAGCTTGGCTAAGACTCTCCCCCTGACCCATGTAAGACTCTAGCCGAGCCCTGGCCCAAGACAAGACCAAGCTCAACCTTCCCTCATGAAACACGATCACCCTATCCCCAAGACAGCAGTGTACAGTTTTCTTCTTGTTTCCTTTGGTTTCTGCCGATCTTCGGTGTGAGTGTGGGACTTTGTTTTACTTGAAAGCTTTGCTTAAACATAATACGGCATCATGGCAGCCCCTTAGCATGCAAAGAACAAATTATTTGAATCAAAAGTCAACTTCCCTCATGCCTACATGCAATATTACGAAAATTCTTAAAAATATTTCATGTTCTTCATGCATACAATAATTCAAACCATAATATGATATGATGGATGAGAAAAGAAAGATTTAGGCGTGCCTTTGCGTTATATACGCTCGAATAAACATTGACGTCGAAGAACGGAGGGACACCTGGGCTATCTTTGTAGAACCCGTAAGTCAGTAGACGTATAAGCCATGCATAATTCTAGATTTTTAAATTTAATTGACTTCATTGCATGATTATTTTAAATGCATTTATTTGAAGTTAATTATTTATTATTTCAGTTCAGTAGTTTGATTTTTAGCATTTCAGTATTTTCAGTGAGGCCGGACCGGAGTTGGAGTTTTGAGATAGAATTTAAGATTCGAGAAATATTTCCAGAAGTTAATTTAGCTAGCAAGTAAGTTCATATTAGTTAAAAAGAAGTTTAAGGAATTATTTAAGTTAGTTGAGGATTTTAATTTAAATTATTGGAGGTGATTAAGAAATGAGCTCATTTAAGTTACTTAATTAAGGGGTTAGTTCACTAAATTATTTAAAGGATTAGTAAGGCTTTCAAGGATTATTAGTTGACTAGATAATCAATTTTCCCCCTACCATTTATCATGCATTTTCGGCCACACCCCTAGAAGAACAAACTAGGACTTGCCAACTCACCTTTGACCCATTCTTGGTTGATTAGCATGCTAATTCTTTTAGCTATTTTTCCACCTTAATTAATTAATACTAGACCACTATCCTAACCCTTGTTTGGCATGATAAAATCGGCCACTATAGTCTAGAACCACCCAAGAGATCATTTGATAGCAATTCAAAATTCAAAATTCAAATGCATGAAGACTTGGTCTTGATATGATCCTATTTTTGTGCACCCTTCTCCTCACCTTCATAACCATCACTCCCCCCTCCACCTCCACCGAAAATAAGACCCCTTTTCAGTAGAAAAAAAACGTGAATAACAGCTAGGGAGAAAGGGAGAAAAATCGAGTTCAAGAAAGGTAGACAAGAAGCGCTCCACCTCCTCCGTGCCGCGTCGTCGTTGTTTCGTTCGTTTTCTTTCGAAACGAAACCAGGCATGTCTAGATTTTTTCAAACCTCAATCAAGTCATATTATCATTTATTTTTCAGTACATGATCATGTTTATTCAAGCAAAAATCGAGATCCATGTCAAAACATTTTGAAACCACACATGCAGAATTTTCGAATTCCTTGGCAAGCTTCACAATTTCTTTTGGTTTGTGAGTTTCAGGTATTGGATCGACTCCAGGCTCCCAAGGCGGCTTGTATACATGTAGTAGGATGCATTAGGACCGTGTTGGTCCATCCAAACCAGCCCCATGCTTGCTGGAAAACCGAAATGACAGCAAGTTCCCCATAGGTGCAGAAATGTGATTCGAAAATTCAGTTTGGATGTCAAGGAGGAAGGATCTGATCTTGGCTGCCCCAAGGGCCTATAGCCATGGTTGGATCACTTCCCTAGCATGTCTAAGACGTGACTAAGTTGCCCTTTTGGTGGCTTGGTCCATGGCCCCTCGGTTTTTAATCAAAACGTGAAAACAGCCCCTTTCCCCATTCGGCCCTTCCATTTTTTCAGCATATGGTTCGTTTCTTTTGTTGCTTGGTGTGGATCTTGGTTGGCCTATGGCCCTTAGCCACGGTTCATATCATGCTCCTAGATGTCTAGATCGTGCCATGGTCAATAAAATGACCACTGGAACGACGCAAGACATCGATCATAGCATAAACACTACACACGCACGCATGAGGGCCCTCGGTGAGAACTTTCGGGTGGTTGCTGGAATGAGGCGAATTGTGGCTGGCCTAGGGCCCTTAGCCATGGTTCAAATCATTCCTTGGGGCGTTGTGGAGAAGCTTTGGTCGGTGGTTCAAGCCCCAATGGCCAAAAGTCTCGCAAACGACGCGATGCAAGCTAGGTCGCAGCTGCTGGAAATTACAGCAAGTTGCTGTGTCGGTTCAGAGGCTCGTTTGAGTTCTTGGTTGGCTTTTAGCCCATGGACTTGGACTGGACAGTGCCTCATTGAGTTAGGAAGGTCATGTTTTCGACCGTTTGTCATTTGGATCATTTTTGAGGTCGTACGAGAATTTACGGTGCAATGTGCCAAATTGACTCTCGAAAGAGCGTTTCGTGTTTTGGCCTCCATTTCACCTAGATTTCGACCCTATCATTTTAGGAACATTATTTTATGATTTTTCAGCGTATTTTAATCATGACTATACGTCGGTTCAGGTTGGCTCGGAGTCATGATTAAATGCGAAGTCATTAGGCGTCATAGTCGCATCTTTTGAACGTAAATTGCATAGTTGGTCATGTTTACGCTATTGCATATTTTTCATGGCACAGTTAGGTTGCAGCGAGCCTGGGAACGATCCAATCCAATCCAGTTGGTAAAATTACAGGAATTTTCATTACGCCAGTTAATTATTTTACGTGCATTAAATAGAAAATGATTATTTTTGAGATTATGCGATATGGCTTGTGGTTCATTCACTATGTGGGAGTGTTATTTTATACGGTCGCCAGTGACCGATCAGTTCAGTATGGTACCACCCGGTCGCCAGTGACCGGCCAGCTCAGTTCAGTTTCAGCCTCCCCGGTAGCCAGTTACCGATCAGTTCAGCTTAGTGCAGTGGCCACAGGCGTAAAACATAATCTCAACAGAAAATTTTACCAGATATTTCAGTACAGGCTCCAAGGAGCAAATATTTTTACAGTGATTTCCAGTTCAGTTAAGCACGTATTATAATTGCTCAGTACAGATTATTTTCAGTATGCCTCAGGACATGATATGTTAACTCATGCATATTTTAATTCAGATTTTTACTCGTTACCTGTGATTCATGCATGCTGAGTTTTTAGGCTCACTAGACTTGATTGTTGTAGGTACTGATGAGGCCAGGGCCGAGGGCGGGGACCAGTGAGCCAGCTTGGGTCGGCAGTAGTGGCACCCGAGGACCTCAGAGCAGCAGTTGTTATTTTCTTCGCAAACAATTTTTATCAGTTGTTGGATATTTTTAAATCGTTGTTGTTGGCAAAACTTTGATTTTCTTCCGCTGCAATATTTTGAAATATTGAACTTGATTCACCAGTGATTTTATGAATGAGGCCATTTAAGTTCTTTTAAAAAGAAAATTTTTAATTTTCCGCAAATTTTCAAGAAAGAAGTTTTAGGCCCTTCACAGTTGGTATCAGAGCGGTGGTTCTGTATAGGGTTTCACTACTACTGACCGCGAGAAGCTCACGAATCCACGCCTTTGGTCTGTAAGTTTTTCAGTTCAGCATTTTGTTCAGCATTTTAGTTAAAGCATGAATTAGTTTGTCAGCATGCTTCCAGATTTTCAGTATTTCAGAGTTCATTTAAAATAAATTATGGAATTATGCATGTTAGTTACGTATGGGTTATGTTGGAACAGTATGCCCCCTAGACGCATCTTAGAGCGCAACAGAGAGGTGGAGCCTCGCCGAGAGGACAGGGAGGAGCGTAGACCGGAGGGAGACCTACCACCTCCTCCACCGCCCCCACCGGACATGAGTGCCCAGATGTTAGCTGGGATTGCACAGTTCTTCGCACAGTTTGCGGGGGGCAATGCCGCAGCCGTAGCCGCAGCCGCAGCCAGGCCGACAGGGCCCGAGGCTGTTTATGAGCGATTCATGAAGATGCGCCCGAAGGAGTTCTCTGGGGCATCTGACCCCATGGTTGCCGAGGGATGGATCAAATCCCTCGAGGTTATCTTCGATTTTATGGAGCTGGGGGACGCAGACCGAGTCCGATGTGCCACCTACTTGTTCACTGGAGACGCCCGCTTATGGTGGGAAGGAGCTTCGGTAGCCCTGACACTGGCTACACTTTCTTGGACCCGCTTTACGGAGGTTTTCTACTCCAAGTATTTTGCTGAGGAGGTTCGCACCAGGCTGACCACCGAGTTCATGAGTCTGAGACAGGGGGATATGTCGGTTACGGAGTTTATCCGTAAGTTCGAGAGGGGCTGTCACTTTGTGCCCCTGATCGCGAATGATGCCAGAGCCAAGCTGATGCACTTCCTGGTGGGTTTACGGCCGATCTTGCGCCGGGATGTTAGGGTATCTGACCCTGCTACTTATGAGATTGCCGTCTCCAAGGCCTTAGCCGCAGAGCAGGATCTGCGGGATATCGAGAGGGATCGCCAGGGCAAGCGCCCAGTCCAGGCACCGCACCGCCCTCCTCCTCATCAGCATCAGCAGCAGAATAAGAGGCCTTTTCATGGACCGCCCAGGAACCGAGGCCAGCAGCAGTAGCAGCAACAGCGGGGACGCCCAGCCCCGAGGACTCAGGAGCACCCAGTTTGTCCCAGGTGCTCACGTCGCCATCCTGGAGCATGTATGGCTGGCTCAGGAAAGTGTTTTAAGTGTGGCAGTCCAGACCACATGTTGCTGCAGTGTCCTCAGAGGAATCTGCCTACCCAAGGCAGAGTTTTTGCTCTCCATGCCGCGGAAACCAACCCGGAGACTATGTTGTTGACAGGTACCTCTAAACTTTATGTTATTCTTCGAATTTCAGCATTTTGGGAATCGGGATTTAGATTTTGAACTTAGAACTGTTATAGGATTGCATGCGCTACTCAGATTTATTTCGGGGAAATTAAGCTAGAGGAACCTTGACCTTTGCATGTCTATAATTTAGATCTTGTAGTGGGATTCAACTTAGAGCTCCGCTCTTTCAGGGAGAATTTTTATATCTGGTTCCGCTACCAAGGCCTTGATAGATTCAGGGGTCACTCACTCGTTTATTTCGGAGATCTTTGCAAACTTTCTCAAGATCCAGACCATTGGGCTAGATACAGCCTTTTCAGTAGTGTTGCCGTCAGGCGAGGAGATGGCAGCTACCAATGTTATCCGAGATATAGACCTTGAGCTGCACGGTAATCTTGTTTATGCGGATCTGATTGTGCTACCGATGCCGGAATTTGACATCATCCTAGGGATGGACTGGCTATTGAGGAACAGAGTGTTGATAGACTTCCAGCGGAGATCCGTTCTTGTCCGACCGCCTGGAATGGAGCAGTTCTTATTTGAGCCGGACAGGTACTTTTCCTTACCGCGCATTATTCCTTATGTTCAGGCTAGGAAGCTCATGCATAGAGGGTGTCGGGCATTTCTAGCAACCCTTTTATCTGTCCCCGAGGAACCCAGCCAGTCAGCCTCAGATGTTCCGATTGTTAGAGATTTCTTAGACGTTTTTCCCGAAGACGTCTCTGGTATGCCACCAGAGAGAGAGGTGGAGTTTTCCGTTGAGCTTATGCCAGGTACGGCTCCGATATCCAAAGCGCCGTACCGACTAGCACCGACAGAGATGGCAGAGCTTAAGAAGAAGATCCAGGAACTTCTCGACAAGGAGTTCATTCGCCCGAGCTTTTCTCCATGGGGCGCGCCAGTCTTATTCGTGAAAAAGAAGGATGGCTCGATGAGGCTTTGCATTGACTACCGGGAGTTGAACAGGGTTACAGTGAAGAATAAATACCCACTGCCGAGGATTGAGGATCTGTTTGACCAGTTGCAGGGAGCTTCGATTTTCTCCAAGATAGATCTGCGTTCCGGTTATCACCAGTTGAGGGTGAGAGATGCTGATGTTTCGAAGACAGCTTTCAGGACTCGTTATGGCCACTACGAGTTCCTTGTGATGCCGTTCGGTCTGACGAATGCGCCAGCGATCTTCATGGATCTCATGAATCGCGTATTTCAGCCGTACCTCGACCAGTTTGTGATAGTGTTCATAGATGACATTCTCGTCTACTCCAAGAGTCGGGAGGAGCACAGCAGGCATCTGACCACAGTGTTGCAGACATTGCAGAAACATAAACTATTCGCAAAGTTCAGTAAGTGCGAATTCTGGTTAGAGAAGGTGGCGTTCTTGGGCCACATTGTTTCTAGCAGTGGCATTGAGGTAGACCCGGTGAAAGTTGCAGCAGTCAGAGATTGGGTTGTGCCTCAAAATGCATCAGAGATCCGCAGTTTTCTTGGGCTAGCAGGATATTACAGGAAGTTCATTCAGGGATTCTCATCCATTGCCGTTCCACTCACAGCACTGACCAAGAAAAATGTGAAGTTTGTGTGGAGCGAGGAGTGTCAGAAGAGCTTCGATACTTTGAAGCAAGCTCTTATTTCAGCACCAGTTTTGGCTGTACCGTCAGGATCCGGTGAGTTTGTCCTTTATACCGATGCTTCGAAGCTTGGTTTAGGTGCAGTTTTGATGCAGCATGGGAGAGTGATAGCGTATGCTTCTCGACAGCTGAAAATCCACGAGAAGAATTACCCTACCCATGATCTGGAGTTAGCGGCCGTAGTTTTTGCTTTGAAGATTTGGAGACACTATCTGTATGGAGAGAAGTGCCAGATCTTTACCGACCATAAGAGCCTCAAGTATTTCTTTACGCAGAAGGAGCTGAACATGCGTCAGAGACGTTGGTTGGAGCTTGTGAAAGACTACGATTGTGACATTAGCTACCACCCGGGTAAAGCTAATGTAGTTGCGGATGCTTTGAGCAGGAAAGTCGCAGTGATGGCTCATTTGACGATTCAGAAACCTCTTCAGATCGAGATGCAGAGGTTTGATCTTGAGACTTACCCTCGAGGTAGAGTTCCTCGTTTATCTACCTTGACTATCCAGTCCTCTCTTATTGACCGTATTCGCAGCGGTCAGGCAGCAGATGAGCAGTTGGCACAGTGGAAGAAGAGAGATGAAGCCAAGGGCAGTGTTTTGTATTCAGTCAACGACGGTATTGTGAGATACCGAGATAGGATATGGGTTCCTAGCAGTGATTCTATCCGAGCAGACATCTTATCAGAGGCCCATACGTCCCCGTACTCCATTCACCCTGGGAGTACGAAGATGTACAAAGATTTGCAGCTATTGTATTGGTGGCCAGGGATGAAGAAGGACATCAGGCGTTTTGTATCCGAGTGCCTGACTTGCCAGTTAGTGAAGGCCGAGCATCAGAGACCAGCAGGTTTGCTCAAGCCTCTCCCTATTCCCGAGTGGAAGTGGGAGAATGTTACCATGGACTATGTGACCGGATTGCCGAGGTCAGCCAGAGGATCGAATGCTATCTGGGTGATTGTAGATCGTCTTACCAAATCAGCGCACTTCTTGCCTATTAAGACGACTTTCACCATGGTTCAGTATGCAGAGCTGTATATCCGAGAGATAGTCCGACTCCATGGTATTCCAATTTCTATCGTATCCGACAGAGATCCCAGATTCACTTCCTTGTTTTGGAAGAGTTTGCATTCGACTTTGGGTACGAAGTTGCTGTTTAGCACAGCTTTCCATCCGCAGACATATGGACAGTCGGAGCGAGTTATTCAGATCTTAGAGGATCTTCTCCGTGCTTGCGTCATTGATTTCTCTGGGAGTTGGGAGTCGAACTTACCATTGGTAGAGTTCACCTATAACAACAGTTTCCAATCGTCTCTAGGTATGGCTCCGTATGAAGCGCTGTATGGTTGCAAGTGTAGATCTCCTGTTCATTGGGATGAAGTAGGAGAGAGAGCAGAGTTGGGTCCAGAGATTGTAAAGCAGGCAGCAGATGTAGTAGTCAGGATCCGTGATAGAATGAGGACTGCTCAAAGCCGACAGAAGAGTTATGCCGATCAGCGGAGGAGAGAGTTAGAGTTTGCAGTGGGCGATCATGTCTTCGTGAAAGTGGCACCTATGAAGGGTGTCATGAGATTTGGCAAGAAAGGGAAGCTCAGTCCGAGATTCATTGGACCGTTTGAGATCCTCGACAGAGTTGGGACGCTAGCGTATCGTGTGGCTCTTCCGCCGAATCTGGCCGGAGTACACAATGTCTTTCACGTCTCCATGCTGAGGAAGTATATGGCAAATCCTTCGCATGTGCTGAATTTCGAGCCGTTGCAGCTTACTCCGAACTTATCTTATGAGGAGAGACCCGTGCAGATCCTAGACAGACAGGAGAAGAAACTTCGGAACAAGTTGGTTAAGCGAGTCAAAGTCAAATGTCTCAACCATTCAGAGGAGGAAGCTACGTGGGAGTCTGAGCCGGAGATGAGAAGTCGATACCCTGAGTTATTCGGTGAGTTCTAATTTCGAGGACGAAATTTATTTAAGGGGGGAAGGATTGTAGAACCCGTAAGTCAGTAGACGTATAAGCCATGCATAATTCTAGATTTTTAAATTTAATTGACTTCATTGCATGATTATTTTAAATGCATTTATTTGAAGTTAATTATTTATTATTTCAGTTCAGTAGTTTGATTTTTAGCATTTCAGTATTTTCAGTGAGGCCGGACCGGAGTTGGAGTTTTGAGATAGAATTTAAGATTCGAGAAATATTTCCAGAAGTTAATTTAGCTAGCAAGTAAGTTCATTTAAGTTAAAAAAAAGTTTAAGGAATTATTTAAGTTAGTTGAGGATTTTAATTTAAATTATTGGAGGTGATTAAGAAATGAGCTCATTTAAGTTACTTAATTAAGGGGTTAGTTCACTAAATTATTTAAAGGATTAGTAAGGCTTTCAAGGATTATTAGTTGACTAGATAATCAATTTTCCCCCTACCATTTATCATGCATTTTCGGCCACACCCCTAGAAGAACAAACTAGGACTTGCCAACTCACCTTTGACCCATTCGTGGTTGATTAGCATGCTAATTCTTTTAGCTATTTTTCCACCTTAATTAATTAATACTAGACCACTATCCTAACCCTTGTTTGGCATGATAAAATCGGCCACTATAGTCTAGAACCACCCAAGAGATCATTTGATAGCAATTCAAAATTCAAAATTCAAATGCATGAAGACTTGGCCTTGATATGATCCTATTTTTGTGCACCCTTCTCCTCACCTTCATAACCATCACTCCCCCCTCCACCTCCACCGAAAATAAGACCCCTTTTCCGTAGAAAAAAACGTGAATAACAGCTAGGGAGAAAGGGAGAAAAATCGAGTTCAAGAAAGGTAGACAAGAAGCGCTCCACCTCCTCCGTGCCGCGTCGTCGTTGTTTCGTTCGTTTTCTTTCGAAACGAAACCAGGCATGTCTAGATTTCTTTCAAACCTCAATCAAGTCATATTATCATTTATTTTTCAGTACATGATCATGTTTATTCAAGCAAAAATCGAGATCCATGTCAAAACATTTTGAAACCACACATGCAGAATTTTCGAATTCCTTGGCAAGCTTCACGATTTCTTTTGGTTTGTGAGTTTCAGGTATTGGATCGACTCCAGGCTCCCAAGGCGGCTTGTATACATGTAGTAGGATGCATTAGGACCGTGTTGGTCCTTCCAAACCAGCCCCATGCTTGCTGGAAAACCGAAATGACAGCAAGTTCCCCATAGGTGCAGAAATGTGATTCGAAAATTCAGTTTGGATGTCAAGGAGGAAGGATATGATCTTGGCTGCCCCAAGGGCCTATAGCCATGGTTGGATCACTTCCCTAGCATGTCTAAGACGTGACTAAGTTGCCCTTTTGGTGGCTTGGTCCATGGCCCCTCGGTTTTTAATCAAAACGTGAAAACAGCCCCTTTCCCCATTCGGCCCTTCCATTTTTTCAGCATATGGTTCGTTTCTTTTGTTGCTTGGTGTGGATCTTGGTTGGCCTATAGCTCTTAGCCACGGTTCATATCATGCTCCTAGATGTCTAGATCGTGCCATGGTCAATCAAATGACCACTGGAACGACGCAAGACATCGATCATAGCATAAACACTACACACGCACGCATGAGGGCCCTCGGTGAGAACTTTCGGGTGGTTGCTGGAATGAGGCGAATTGTGGCTGGCCTAGGGCCCTTATCCATGGTTCAAATCATTCCTTGGGGCGTTGTGAAGAAGCTTTGGTCGGTGGTTCAAGCCCCAATGGCCAAAAGTCTCGCAAACGACGCGATGCAAGCTAGGTCGCAGCTGCTGGAAATTACAGCAAGTTGCTGTGTCGGTTCAGAGGCTCGTTTGAGTTCTTGGTTGGCTTTTAGCCCATGGCCTTGGACTGGACAGTGCCTCATTGAGTTAGGAAGGTCATGTTTTTGACCGTTTGTCATTTGGATCATTTTTGAGGTCGTACGAGAATTTACGGTGCAATGTGCCAAATTGACTCTCGAAAGAGCGTTTCGTGTTTTGGCCTCCATTTCACCTAGATTTCGACCCTATCATTTTAGGAACATTATTTTATGATTTTTCAGCGTATTTTAATCATGACTATACGTCAGTTCAGTGTCGGTTCAGGTTGGCTCGGAGTCATGATTAAATGCGAAGTCATTAGGCGTCATAGTCGCATCTTTTGAACGTAAATTGCATAGTTGGTCATGTTTAAGCTATTGCATATTTTTCATGGCACAGTTAGGTTGCAGCGAGCCTGGGAACGATCCAATCCAATCCAGTTGGTAAAATTACAGGAATTTTCATTACGCCAGTTAATTATTTTACGTGCATTAAATATAAAATGATTATTTTTTAGATTTATGCGATATGGCTTGTGGTTCATTCACTATGTGGGAGTGTTATTTTATACGGTCGCCAGTGACCGATCAGTTCAATATGGTACCACCCGGTCGCCAGTGACCGGCCAGCTCAGTTCAGTTTCAGCCTCCCCGGTAGCCAGTTACCGATCAGTTCAGCTTAGTGCAGTGGCCACAGGCGTAAAACATAATCTCAACAGAAAATTTTACCAGATATTTCAGTACAGGCTCCAAGGAGCAAATATTTTTACAGTGATTTCCAGTTTAGTTATGCACGTATTATAATTGCTCAGTACAGATTATTTTCAGTATGCCTCAGGACATGATATGTTAACTCATGCATATTTTAATTCAGATTTTTACTCGTTACCTGTGATTCATGCATGCTTAGTCTTTAGACTCACTAGACTTGATTGTTGTAGGTACTGATGAGGCCAGGGCCGAGGGCGGGGACCAGTGAGCCAGCTTGTGTCGGCAGTAGTGGCACCCGAGGACCTCAGAGCAGCAGTTGTTATTTTCTTCGCAAACAATTTTTATCAGTTGTTGGATATTTTTAAATCGTTGTTGTTGGCAAAACTTTGATTTTCTTCCGCTGCAATATTTTGAAATATTGAACTTGATTCACCAGTGATTTTATGAATGAGGCCATTTAAGTTCTTTTAAAAAGAAAATTTTTAATTTTCCGCAAATTTTCAAGAAAGGAGTTTTAGGCCCTTCACAATCTTTCTTCTTGAACCTTTCGAATTTTTTTCCTTCAAGGTGGTATGATGAGTGCCGTGTGTGTATAGGGTGGGGTGAGGAGTGTTTTCAGATTTGTGGAGTGTGTGACCGATTGATTGTGAGTGAGGGCAAGGGTTTTTGTTATTTTAAATACTAAATAAATCACTAATTAAACATTAGGCTCATTAAGATATTAATTAGGCCCAATAATGCTTAACTAAAATACTAAAAATAATTTTAGTAAAATAAGTTTGTGAATTTAATAGCCGGGTTGCCAAGAAGTTCCTATTTTTATTGAAAAACCAACACCGATAAAAATTATGTCCCGGCGTATAAAATCACCTCAAAACCCCTCATTTTCAAAAATACTAAAAGCAACAACCTTATTTCAAATAATTAAAAATAACTATTTAATAAAAACATTTTCTATTTACAGCCCTCGGTCCCCGTTCCTCGATCGTCACTTGAACATTCCTTAAAAATAACATTTTAATGCAACATTTAGAAAAATATATTTTAAACATGTAAATATGCACAACATAATTAATTCATGCAATTAAAATATTTAATTAAAATACAGGAGAATTTAATAATTCAAATGCATGAGGTTCGCGTGGACCTTTAAATTTTCGGGGCGTTACAATCTTCTACCCTTAAATTGAATTTCGTCCTCGAAATTCGCTTATCCTTAATAACCCAAAGTTTAGATTTAGTTTTACTATCCCAAAAATCCACGATTTCCCTGCGCTACTCTGATAAAACTTGAGTTCTAGAATGTTCTTAAGTCTCCTTGATCCCAATTAAATTTTCTTCTAAATCCTTATTTTCGAATTGCAACTTAAAAAGACCTATAATAACTTAGTACTATTACTATTATAATTTTGAATTTCAACTTTTCTTACAATTCTCAATAAAAATATGGATAACCATACTTATCGTATATTACTTTTCTTATTTTATACCCAAAATATTCGTCAACTTATCATCTTTCAATTTTAAAATCCCAAACGCATCCGCTAACGCTTAGAATTTCAAGCCTGATATTGACTCATTCTTAAAATCCCTTGATTAACATTCCTTATAACACTATAATCATGGTATCTCAAGTTTCCAAATATTCTTAAAAAGTCTAAATCCTCAAAATTCTTATCATTTAAACCATTCAATTCTCGCTTATTGCTAAAACTAGTCCCAAAATTCCTTAAAAATTGAAAAATAAATTCTTAATTTCCTCAAAAATTATCTTAATTGGTCCATAATTTCAAAATCCTACGATTAACCCGTAAGTTCTTAACATTCTTAATTCTCCTCTAGGTGTTTCCCATAACATAAATTTCGATAATTTAACTTATTTACCTAAAATCAATTGCTATAACCAATTTTACCTATCATCAAAACTTAAAATCCCAATTTATACATTTCTATACTCCCAAAGTCGTTACAAATTCTCGAATCATTATTACTTATGAGTAATTCCCAAAAATTAATTCAACTTGTAACCACGAATTATAAATATTTTCTTAGAAAATCTACAGTGTCTTAAAATCCTTCATAATATTCACGATTAACTTATGGCCCAAAAAGCAGAACGTCTGAGCTTTGAATGGGTTTCCCCTTTTCGATGAGCAACAATCTGACATTGAATACTTGAGCCATTGCTCGGACAATGAAAGACCTTGTCTCTTTTGAGGACCTGTGCATCAACATAGTCCCATTTCCACCACGAAACCAACATGCGATAAAATCAAATAATTTATTATTTCATATCGTAACACGTATAAAAATTCTAAAGCATAAAAATCATATATTATCATAAAGCTATTAAACATGTGACATAAACATGTAATTCATATAATTATGCAGGTAACATCATGAAATCATATAAAACATGTAAACTTACAAGTTTGAGGCTTGACAAATGATCTTCCCGGCGCTGATTGTGGCACAACCCTTTACAGGACCTTTGCTCTGATACCAACTGAAACGTCTGCCCTTTTTATTGCTTTAAAAGTACAAGAAATTTTTTTTTATAAACACTCGATTTTCGGCCATGACATATAACACATGAAAATATTTTTATAAAATATTTTGCCCTTTTTAAAATAAAACATCAGCCAACTAGCATTTAAAAATCAAGGAAAATAGTCACAAAATAAAATCGTCTACTGTTTTACCAAACCTAAATAAAGCAATAATTTGAATAGAAAAACCCATACTAAACCTCTCAAAAATCGCTCAAAAGCATAAATAAATAATCTTAAATATCTTTAACTTAAATCAGTAATCATAAAACGTAATGCAGAAAATAGTAGCGCTGGTCCTCGGGTTGTGTGCGCCATCAGTCCAGTAGAATCACCCGTCAAGACCTCCCTCATACCCACCTGCATCCATCACACCTAGTGAGTCTAAAAACTCAACACACCATAGTCTTGATAACGAATAATACATATAAAATCGCATGCAACAGTGAAAATACTTTTAGGTAAAAATAACATTTCATGATATGCATAATAAACCTTAATCTTTTTCCTTATCACGACATAAAACATTTAAACATGATCATAAACTTTTTCCTCTTTCCTTTGTTGAATTCAGATCGTTAATTGTGACTTTCCTCAAACCTCAAAAGTCGATGGATCCATCTACATGTAACCACAGTACTGGGCAGCGGGAGACAACAGCAACACTCTCACCGATCAACTGGGCCCTGGCCTATCATGATCGAATAGAAAAACAATCGTCGGGGCTCCCTCTGGGCCTTCTCCAATAAATGGGCTCCCTCTGGGGTCTTCTCCCCTCACGATATTCCCATTCTTACCTCAAACCTCATATCCTCATAACCTCATATTCGCAATAATGGAAACAGGATCGTCGGGCTCCCACTGGGACCATCACCCTCACGACATCGCCATCATTATCGAATTAGTCATAATCACTTCACTTCCTTCAACATTTACATTCTCATCACTTTATAAAAATCATGTATAAAATAACATTTTGTTTTTGAAACCAAGCATGCAACATGTATTTTAAATTTCTTTCTTAAATCATAAAAATCCCTTAGACATTTGAAAATCATAATTTAATCATGAACATTTCATAAACATTTAAAAATAATCATAATATCATAAAAATAACATTTAGGGCACTGCCACGACGTTTACAAATTTTTAGGTGTAAAAAGACCGTTTTACCCCTGGAATTGACACTTTATAATTTTGACTTTTTCTTGATTTCTTGATTCTAACATATCCCAATTAATTATTTAAGCCTAAATTAATTTTTTCCATAATTTGATTCGGCTCAAAACTTAGACTTTTTCATTTATCTTTAATTAATTGTTTTGACGGTATTTTAATCCCGAAAAATCCCAAACATTAATATAACATTCCTAAATTCTAAATTTAGTCTTTTTATATTATTTTAGCCCTTAGGGACTACGACTCGACCCCCGTGAGCCGTTTTCCACTTTTTCTTTATTTAAAACACCCTATTTGACACCTAAACTTCGATCCCGAACCAACTTCCGATTTTCACGAGTTACCCCCGAACCATGTTGGTCCAAAACTTGCCCAACACCATAAATTAGCTTACTGGACCCTAGGTTTACCATGAAACCAAACGAAAACCCAAAAACGAGCCCCTCCTAAGAGACCCTATGCTGGCCGAGAGTTTCCACTTGCATGGACTCTATGTTTTGGTGGCTAGACCCTAAGCCGACGCCCCAGCCCTTGAACCATCACCTTTTGCACCTTCTTAGGACCCTAGTGAACTACCCTAGCCCAGCCCGTGCCCCATGCATCGAGCCCCTGGACTCCCGCAGCCGTGCGAACCCTGCGCACTTTCGGCTGTGCACTCGGGTAGAGTCCTAGCGTGGCTAGGACTCTTCCCCAGCCCTGACCGTGAGTCCTAGCATGGCTAGGACTCTCCCCCTGACCCGTGCAAGACTCTAGCCGAGCCCTGGCCCAAGACAAGACCAAGCTCAACCCTCCCTCATGAAACACGATCACCCTATCCCCAAGACAGCAGTGTACAGTTTTCTTCTTGTTTCCTTTGGTTTCTGCCGATCTTCGGTGTGTGTGTGGGACTTTGTTTTACTTGAAAGCTTTGCTTAAACATAATATGGCATCATGGCAGCCCCTTAGCATGCAAAGAACAAATTATTTGAATTAAAAGTCAACTTCCCTCATGCCTACATGCAATATTACGAAAATTCTTAAAAATATTTCATGTTCTTCATGCATACAATAATTCAAACCATAATATGATATGATGGATGAGAAAAGAAAGATTTAGGCGTGCCTTTGCGTTATATACGCTCGAATAAACATTGACGTCGAAGAACGGAGGGACACCTGGGCTATCTTTCTTCTTGAACCTTTCGAATTTTTTTCCTTCAAGGTGGTATGATGAGTGCCGTGTGTGTATAGGGTGGGGTGAGGAGTGTTTTCAGATTTGTGGAGTGTGTGACCGATTGATTGTGAGTGAGGGCAAGGGTTTTTGTTATTTTAAATACTAAATAAATCACTAATTAAACATTAGGCTCATTAAGATATTAATTAGGCCCAATAATGATTAATTAAAATACTGAAAATAATTTTGGTAAAATAAGTTTGTGAATTTAATAGCCGGGTTGCCAAGAAGTTCGTATTTTTGTTGAAAAACCAACACCGATAAAAATTATGTCCCGGCATATAAAATCAACTCAAAACCCCTCATTTTCAAAAATACTAAAAGCAACAACCTTATTTTAAATAATTAAAAATAATTATTTAAGAAAAACATTTTCTATTTACAGCCCTCGGTCCCCGTTCCTCGATCGTCGCTTGAACATTCCTTAAAAATACCATTTTAATGCAACATGTAGAAAAATATATTCTAAACATGTAAATATGCACAATCTAATTAATTCATGCAATTAAAATATTTAATTAAAATACAGGAGAATTTAATAATTCAAATGCATGTGGTTCGCGTGAACCTTTAAATTTTCGGGGCGTTTCACTGTCCTACCCGTTGCCATGCACACATACAAACACGACAACAGCCGGATAACTCCGGTGAGAATAAAATCCCAGTATAAATCAACGAGACATGCAATCATATAAACAATGTAAAGCATGTAACAGATATCAGTAACATGTATCAAAATCTGAAAACATAATCAATATAAAATTGTCAATCAGACTCGTGACTCCACGTCTCAGACTAGACTCAATCCTAGTCTAGGGATCCCGGTTTCCAGACGTTGGTATTCCATATCGAACATCAGTAATAGAAGAAACTCCAATTTTATCCACTTCGATATAACCAAACATCCGGTGTCTTGACCTATCTGTCACAGACTTTGGCACTTTCGCCAAATCACTATCCTGTGACAATGTTCAATGTGCCAGTGACGATTCCATCACTATCGGCACCTATGTCACAAGATCACTCGTCTAATACTTGTCTAATACATGCTTTCTATAAATCAATAGAACAAGCATATCAATTCAAATCAATGCACATAATAACAATAAGTATGTGATTTAGGGAAACTCAAGTATATCCTACTCGAGTCGTTCTCCCGGTACCACATTGACTTATACCTTTCTTTTATTGCAGTTCTGACGACGTTCCTGTCTGGAATTCAAAGTTTCTCAACACTCAATCTGGCAATGACAATATCAATAGTACCATATCAATATACTACTCAATTCAATACCAATCTGATCAATCTGGATTTAACTCAAAACCAATGGCATAACGGAACAATCTCGATATCTTGGTCAATACAACATCAGCAGATAATAATTACAATCCATAACTGATATCCTATACAATTGATAATCAATTCATAATTCAAATCTGTTCAATATCAATCGATATACTCGGAAAAATAATAACAATTCCATAATCAATCTGTTTCTCGATCTGACTTCGATTCTACGACGTCTAACATGTCAAGGACATCATATATGAATTATATTCGATTCTGACAATATCATAATTTCAAGATATATCAAAACTTGGTAAAACTTACGTCCAGTTGTAGCCTGTGTCGATAGGAACACAATACTGAAGTCAGATTTAAAATCAGACGGGCGGATCGAAATCTAAAGGCGTAAGAATTCTTCAATTCTTTCTCGTGCTTCCTTTCTTCGTTTCTTCCTTTTTGTTCTGATGAATGAATTGTATATATATATATATATATACACATCTAGTGCATGCCCAAGCCAAGTGGCTTACTTTTCAAACTGCACGTCTCGCGCTCGGGCGGATATAAAGTTCCGCCCGGGCGCAAAACTCTCGGCCCTTGCATTTTATTCAATCGCGCTCGGGTGGACAAAAACTTCCACCCGGGCGCAAAACCTTCGGCCCAATTGTTTTATCATGTGGCGCTCGGGCGGACAAAAACTTCCGCCCGGGCGCAGAACTTTCGGCCCAACTCTTCCCTGTTCCTTTTTAATTCCTATACTTTGTCCAATCTTGTCTCGAAATGGCCAGGCTATAATCATATCAATTCAAAATCAATAATTTCAGATTAACAGAATCAAAATCTCGGGCATTACATTTCTCCCCCCCTAAGATACGATTTCGTCCCCGAAATCACAGGCAATCAAATCATATCGAAAGGAAATGTATATAAGAGAATACTGAATAGAAAACTCACATCAGTTAAATAATGCTGGGAATTCCTGTCTCATAACTGATTCAGTCTTCCAAGTAGCTTTCTCAGTGCCATGACGAGTCCATTGAACTTTTACAAGAGGAATAGTCTTCGTTCTAAGTTGCTTTTCCTTGCGATCGATAATCTGGATCGGTTTTTTGACATAACTTAGACTTTCATCAAGTTCTACCTCGTCTGGCTGAATAACGTGAGAATCATCAGGGATATACTTCCGCAGCATAGATACATGAAAGACCCCATGTATTCCCGATAATGAAGGCGGTAATGCGAGTCGATAGACACAATCTCCTATCTTCTCGAGAATCTCATATGGACCAACGTATCGTGGAGACAACTTCCCTTTCTTGCCAAATATGACAACTCTTCTGAAAGGTGAAATCTTCAAAAATACTCTGTCTCCTGCCTCAAATACCAATGGTCTACGTCGAATGTTGGCATATTTGGCTTGTCTGTCCTGTGCTGCCTTCATTCTTTTCTGAATCAGTTTCACTTTCTCTGTCATATCTATGATCATATCAGGTCCAATCTCAGGAACCTCAGAGATATCATCCCAATATAGAGGGGATCGACACTTCTTTCCTTACAACGCTTCGAAAAGCGCCATCTCAATACTCGTTTGATAGCTATTGTTGTACGAAATCTCACAAAGTGACAATGCATCTTGCCAATTAGTGCTAAAATCAAGTACTACAGCTCTCAGCATATCTTCCAATGTCTGAATCGTCCGCTCTGACTGTCCGTCAGTCTGTGGATGATATGCGGTACTCAGATGTAACTTTGTACCTAGAGCCTGCTGTAAACTCTGCCAGAAGTGCAAAGTAAACCGAGGATCACGGTCTGAAACAATCGACTTCGGCACTCCGTGCAATCTGACCACTTCTCTGACATAAATATCGACCATCTGGTCATGTCTGTATGTCATCTTGTATGGAATAAAGCATGCTGATTTGGTCAATCGATCAATCACAACCCAAATCGCATCTCAACCTCTGGAGGATCTCGGTAACCGCGTCACAAAATCCATGGAAATGTGATCCCATTTCCATTCCGGAATAGATAAACTCTGTAACAATCCTTCTGGTTTCTTTCTTTCTGCTTTCACCTGTTGGCAATTCAGACACTTGGCTACAAATTCAGTAAAATCAGATTTCATCTGTTTCCACCAATACTGTGTGTTCAAATCATTATACATCTTCCTGCCACCAGGATGAATGCTAAAACGACAGTTGTGCGCTTCTGCTAGCATCCGCTGTCTCAAATCTGAAACATTCGGCACAACAATACGATTATTCACATACAAAACACCGTCACGAACCTGATATTCCAATTGATGTCCAGCTCTGACCATAGCAATCGAATTCTGTACATTCTGATCAACTTTTTGTGCATCTTTGATTCTCAATATCAATTCTAGTTCAGCTCGAATCGCACATAATCTCATAGGCTGACAATCTGTTTCAAAAGCTAATCCAGACAAACAACAATCTTCTATCAAATTCGAAACACCAATCGTCGATAAAAATAAAGAACATACCTTTCGACTCAGTGCATCTGCTGCTGCATTGGATTTTCCAGGATAATACTTGATTTCACAATCAAAATCTTTCAATAAATCAAGCCATCTTCGTTGCCTCATATTCAATTCTGATTGTGAAAACAGATACTTCAGGCTCTTGTGATGAAATAGATCTCAAACTTCTCACCGTAGAGATAATGTCGCCATATCTTCAATGCAAATACAATGACAGCCAATTCAAGATCATGAATTGGTAACGAGACTCATGTGGTTTCAGTTGTCTCGAGGCATAAGCAATAACATGCCCTCGCTGCATCAGTACACAACCCAATCCTCGGTGAGATGCATCACAATAAACCACAAAATCGCCAGTACCTGAGGGAATAGCCAGTATCGGTGCACTGGTCAGTCTTTTCTTTAATTCAAGAAAACTGGTCTCACAGTCTTCAGACCATACAAACGGAGCATTCTTCTGAGTCAACTGAGTAATAGGCTTGGCAATACTGGAAAAATCTTTAATAAATCGACGATAATATCCTGTCAAACCCATAAAACTGCGAATCTCGGGCACTGATGTCGGTCTCGGCCAAGAAATCACTGCCTCAACCTTACTGGGATCAATAGATATACCGTCTCCAGATATTATATGCCCAAAAAATACAACATGTCTCAACCAAAACTCGCATTTCGACAGTTTAGCATACAGTTTCTCAGCCTTCAAAATTTCCAACACAGTTCTCAAATGCTCGGCATGCTCAATCATATTCTTCGAATAAATTAAGATATCATCAATGAATATAATAACAAAATCATCAAGATACCTCTGAAAAACACGGTTCATTAATCCCATAAATACAGCTGGAGCATTCGTCAACCCAAATGGCATTACAATAAACTCATAATGTCCATACTTGGTTCTGAATGCAGTCTTCGAGATATCAGAATCCTTGACTCTCAGCTGATGGTATCCAGATCTCAGATCGATCTTGGAATAGACAGATGAACCCTGCAACTGATCAAACAAATCATCAATGCGAGGCAAGGGATATTTATTCTTTACCGTTGCTTTGTCCAGTTGCCGGTAATCGATACAGAGTCTCATCGAACCGTCTTTTTTCCTCACAAACAGTACTGGAGCACCCCAAGGAGACACACTCGATCTGATATATCCTTTGGCCAGTAAATCCTCCAACTGTTCTTTCAACTCTTTCAATTCAATCGGTGCCATTCTGTACGGAGCCCTCGAAATCGGAACTGTACATGGCATCAACTCAATACTGAAGTCTATCTCTCGCATTGGAGGCAATCAGGGAATCTCGTCTGGGAAGACATCAGCAAACTCACACACCACTGGCAAATCCGCCAATGATGGACTCGATTTTAGTAGATCAACTGAATAGACAAGGAATCCCTCCGCTCTTTTTTGTAACAATCGAGTCATAGACAATACGGATATCAAAGGAATTCTAGATCGAGAACCCTTACCGTAGAATTTCCACTCATCAGCCATCTCAGGTCTGAATCTCACAATCTTGTGGAAACAATCA
Organism: Primulina tabacum; assembly: GCF_025594145.1. Classification (NCBI taxonomy): domain Eukaryota; kingdom Viridiplantae; phylum Streptophyta; class Magnoliopsida; order Lamiales; family Gesneriaceae; genus Primulina; species Primulina tabacum. The sequence continues at coordinate 16,289,749 of NC_134565.1, forward strand.
ACAGTAGCTCTGTGCTTGGTTAACATATCGATACCGATAATACAATCAAAATCAGACAATCCAAGCACAATACAATCTATCTCAATCTCATGCCCATCATACTGTAGCATACAATGTTTCACAGACTTCACTGATATCAAACATGTCCCCAAAGGAGAAGAGACAGACACTATAGCAGATAATGACTCAATAGGCAATGCTTGACTCAATGCAAATCGCTCAGATATAAATGTATGCGATGCACTAGTATCTATCAATACATAGGCAGGATAACCAGAAATAAAACAGTTACCTGCCACAACATCGTCAGGTGCGTCCTGAGCCTGCTCCTCTGTCAAAGCGAATACTCTGGCCCGCTGTCTAGGAGGCTGGCTAACTGTCTGGCTACCTCCTGGCCTCTGCTGTGACTGAGATGGGGCTGGCTGGAATGAATGAACAGCAGCGGATCGTCTATAAGTCTGTGCCGCTGATCCAGATGATTCGGCACCCTGTGATCTCTGAGAATCTCTCTGGGGACAAACTCGAGCAAAATGTCCCTGCTGCCTACAGATACGGCAACTGCCGGACACTCCTCGGCATTGCTCAGTGGAATGCTTCCCTCCACAAGTGCTACAGTAAGGTCCTGTATAGCTCTGGCTCTGTCGGGAACTCCTAGAGCTAGAAGAACTGCTTCCTGACTTCTTGAATTGCTTTCCTCTAGCTTTCAAGAAATCCTTCTTTCCACCACTGCTGCTGCCACTTTCAAACCGAGGAGGTGGTTGTTGTGGTCTCGGTGCTGGAGGTACAAACAAAGCTCCCTTCTGTCTCATCAAACCGGCTTTGGCTCCCTTGGCCCTATTCGAGGCATCAGTAAAATTATTCGGTCTCCCGGTATTCACCAAGGTAAAGATTTCCGGATTCAGGCCATTAATGAACTGATCAGCAACGGCTTCGTCATTCTCGGCCACATGTGGAGCAAATCGTAGCAGTGTAATGAACTTGGCCACATATTCCTCGATGTTCAGCTGACCCTGTCTCAAGTTTGCAAATTCAGCTCCTTTTTCCTTCCTATACGACACTGGAAAGAATCTCTGATAAAATTCATTTCTAAAGACATTCCAGGTAATAGTCGTACCTCGATGCTCCAATGCTTTCTTCGTCGTAATCCACCAGTTCTTTGCCACATCATGCAGCTGGTGCCCAATCAGTTTCACTCTCCGCTCATCAGTATAATCCAAGGACTCAAACAACATCTCAATGTCGTCTAACAAACTCTCGCAATCAACTGAAGTCTCAATACCCTTCAGAGTCGGTGGATAGAATGATTGAAATCTCTTCAATAATGTCTCCATCGGTGTTGCTGTCACGTCCATGGGAGGATTCGAAGTGCTACCCTGTTCTGGTATTCTTCAAGGAGGCATATCTGATTATCAAAAAGGTTAGCAACCAAATACAATAAATCGGTTTCAGTCCTCCTCGATCATCTTACTGCTGATCCAGAATCGGTTTTGATTCATTCTTAATAACACATGTTTTCAAATCAAATCAGATAAACAGATAAACATGCGTTATAAAGCAGTAGAACATAATAGATTGCTAGCATGTAAAAGCAATGAAGAAAACTCAATCTACCCCGCTCACTAGCTCCTATCTCAATCTAAAGGATCTATCGCTCTGATACCACCTGTTGTGGGGACCCGGACGCTAATCAAATTCTTAATCATTATTGGGACAATTTAATAAATTACAATAAACAGGGTCTAATTTTTTTTTTATACAAATATCAAGTGCGGAACATAATGGGAGTCATTCGATTATATACATCGAAAACAAAGTACAAATCATGTACCATATACCATCTTTTAAAACTAAGGTTTAACAACTACAATTCAAGTGTTCAAACTCTATCTAAATCCAAGTCCGTAGTCTCCACTCTAATCACGATCTTTCTTTATCTCCTCGACCCTGAACCTGTCCCACCTGTTGCCATGCACACATACAAACACGACAACAGCCGGATAACTCTAGTGAGAATAAAATCCCAGTATAAATAACCGAGACATGCAATCATTTAAACAATGTAAAGCATGTAACAGATATCAGTAAGATGTATCAAAATCTGAAAACATAATCAATATAAAACTGTCAATCAGACTCGTGACTCCACGTCTCAGACTAGACTCAATCCTAGTCTAGGGATCCTGGTTTCCTGACGTTGGTATTCCATATCAAACATCAGTAATATAAGAAACTTCAATTCTATCCACTTCGATATAACAAAACATCCGGTGTCTTGACCTATCCGTCACAGACTTTGGCTCTTTCGCCAAATCACTATCCTGTGACAATGTGCAATCTGCCAGTGACGATTCCATCACTATCGGCTCCTATGTCACAAGATCACTCGTCTAATACTTGTCTAATACATGCTTTCTATAAATCAATAGAACAAGCATATCAATTCAAATCAATGCACATAATAACAATAAGTATGTGATTTAGGGAAACTCAAGTATATCCTACTCGAGTCGTTCTCCCGGTACCACATTGACTTATACCTTTCTTTTATTGCAGTTCTGACGACGTTCCTGTCTGGAATTCAAAGTTTCTCAACACTCAATCTGGCAATGACAATATCAATAGTACCATATCAATATACTACTCAATTCAATACCAATCTGATCAATCTGGATTTAACTCAAAACCAACGACATAACGGAACAATCTCGATATCCCGGTCAATACAACATCAGCAGATAATAATAACAATCCATAACTGATATCCAATACAATCTTTAATCAATTCATAATTCAAATATGTTCAATATCAATCGATATACTCGGAAAAATCATAACAATTCCATAATCAATCTGTTTCTCAATCTGAATTCGATTCTACGACGTCTAACATGTCAAGAACATCATATATGAATTATATTCGATTCTGACAATATCATAGTTTCAAGATATATCAAAACTTGGTAAAACTTACGTCCAGTTGTAGCCTGTGTCGATAGGAACACAGTACTGAAGTCGGATTCAAAATCAGACGGGCGGATCGAAATCTAAAGGCGTAAGAATTCTTCAATTCTTTCTCGTGCTTCCTTTCTTCGTTTCTTCCTTTTTGTTCTAAGGAATGAATTGTATATATATATACATCTCGTGCATCCCCAAGCCAAGTGGCTTACTTTTCAAACTACACGTCTCGCGCTCGGGCGGACATAAAGTTCCGCCCGGGCGCGGAACTCTCGGCCCTTTCATTTTATTCAATCGAGCTCGGGCGTACAAAAACTTCCGCCCGGGCGCAAAACCTTCGGCCCTCTTCTTTTATTATGTGGCGCTCGGGCGGACAAAAACTTCCGCCCGGGCGCAGAACTTTCGGCCCAACTCTTCCCTTTTCCTTTTTAATTCCTACACTTTGTCCAATCTTGTCTCGAAATGGCCCGGCTATAATCATATCAATTCAAAATCAATAATTTCAGATTAACAGAATCAAAATCTCGGGCATTACACATACTATAACCTTTCAAAAATCACTTTTAAATAAATCATCATAAAAATATCTTTAACATCACTTAAAATCATAAATCATAACTAGTGCGGAAAACTAGCGTCGGTCTTTTGGTTATGTGCACCTTCAGTCCAGCAAAGCCAACCATCCAAGCCTCTTTCAACAATATTATCACACTCACATGCATCAATCACACCTAGTGAATCTGAAGACTCAACACATCATATTCTTGATACCAAATAATACGTATAAAACCACAAGCAACAAAGAAAATACTTTTACGTAAAAATAACATTTTCATGACATTCATAGACTTCAAACATAAACTTTTTCATAAACTTTTTCGTAAACATTTTCATATCATCTTCAGCATATTCATATACATATTATCATCAACATATACGTATTCTTTTTTTCTTTTCGTTGAATTCAGATCGTTAAATTGTGATTTTCGTGTTCATCTACGTCTACGTGTTAGGGGATGGATTCATCTACATGAAACCACAGTATTGGACGTCAAGGACATCAGCAATACTCTCACCGGTCAATTGAGCCTTGGCCTTACATATTAACATATCATCGTATACATATTCGTATCCATGGAAATACGATCGTCGGGCTCCCACTGGGACCGTCACCCTCACGATATTCTCCAACATATCATCAACGTCACAATTACTTCACTTCCCTCAACGTTTCATATTCTCATCTCTTTATAAAATTAAACATGCATATAACGTTTTTTTTTTAAGTCAAGCATGCAATATATATTTTAAATGTTCATATTAAATCATAAAATCCATAAACATTTTAAAAATAACATTTTAACATCATAAAAATTTAAAATAACATTTTGACATATTAAATCATAAACCTTTAAAATCAACATTTTAACTTCATAAAAATTCGTAAACATTTGAAATAATCATATTAGCATATAAAATATCATTCAGGACACTGCCATGATGTTTATTAATTTTTGGGTGTAAAATTATCGTTTTGCCCCGAAACGTAAAATTTCACGTTTTTGACATTTTCTTAATTCTATTGACTCTAACATGTCCCAAAGAATTATTTAATCTTACATGAATTTTCTAATATTTTTATTTAGCTTAAATAGAGGACTTTTAATTTATTCTTTAAATGTAACATATTACTGCGTTTTAATTCCGAATTAAACCAAACCTTAATATAAAATTCTCAAATTAAAAACTTAGACTTTTAATTATTATTTGAGCTTAAATATAATTTTCCATAATTTTACTCCGCTTCAATTTAGGCGTTTCAAATAATTCTTTAATTAACGTTTCGTGCAACGATAAAATTCCAGATAAATTCAAAACTCATTATTTTGATCCCAAATTTAAACATAGAATTTTTATTATTTATTCTACCCTTGTGAGCCATGAACCACACATGGTTCTAATTTTACTTCTTAATAATTCGAAATTGACAACTTAACGAATCACCCGAGCCATCTCCCAATTTACTCGAGCCATGGTCGAGCCACATCGATCCAAACCCGAGCCAACCTACCTAGGCACCCTCCTGACCAATCCCATCCCAAGGAACCACCCCCTAAGTCGCTCAAACTCACATGGACAGTAGACCAAATTCTGCATGTGTGTGCGTGTGAGGTGTTCTTGTTGCACTAGGACTCCTAGCTAGCGTAGGGCTCTTCCAACCGAGCCACCACCGAACCACCACGACCCTAAGCAACCCGGACCACGCCCAAACCCTGCCCAGACCAGCCCAAGCCCTGGAACCCTAAGCGCGAAGCTCTGAACCAAGCACAACAGCAGCAGCACGCTACCTTTGCTTCTCACATTTCCCTGCGTTTGGCTCAAGCCACGTCAAGCCACCCTGCACCAACCCACGACCCAACCCTTGGCCAACCTCCCTTGACCATGATGGACCAGCCTGGCTTGTGCCCAGGCCAGCCGCATGCCCAACTTTCCTGCTACGCACAGAACCTCACATGGGGGACAATCCTAATTCACTAGGACTCTTCCCTAGCCACTACCTTGACCCCTAGCCGCCCTAGGACTCAACCCAGCCCTAGACCGAGACCACCTTGACCCTGACCCTGACCCTGACCCAGCCCTGTCCGAGCCCACTTGCCCACATGCATCAATTTCCCTTCAACCGATCACATATGCTTCCATAATGATCAATTTGGTTCCAGCTTTTGTTATTCATGTTTGCAGCTTATTTGGTGTGTGTCTAGGACCCTAAACTTTGTGTAAAATACCCTTAATCCATGCCCTAACCATGGCAGCCCCTTAACACAAATTAAACATGATTTTTGAACCAAAACACAAGAGTTTAACACACACATATGCATAGTTACGAAAATACCATGTTGTGCAATTTGTTTTCATTCAAAACATATTCAAAAAAATATTATGGTGTGATAGATGATTGAAGGAAATAATATGGCGTGCCTTTGCATATTTTATGCACGAAAACGAATCGATGATGCAAAGAATGGCGACGTACACCTTGACCGAATTTTCCCTTGAATTATCGAAGCTTTTCCCTTACTTTCACTTGTGTGTGCCGTGTATTTGCTCGAGGAGGGATTTACAATATGATGGTGGGTGTGTGCCGTAGGTTGTAGGGACTAACGTGGTGAAATTGTACATTAAATACTTAATTAATCTACTAACAAGGCTTAGGCCCATTAAATATGTAAATTAGGCCCATTAGTGCTTAATTAAAATATAAAAATAATTTTGTTTAAATAAGTTTGTGAATTTATTAGCTGGGTTGCCCAACACGTTCGTATTTTTGTTAAAAATCAAAACCGATAATATTTACGTCCCGACGTTTAAAATCAATTTAAAACCCTTTATTTTCAAAAATAAGAAAAAGCATCACGAATATTAAATAATTAAAAATAATTATTTAATAAAAATCATATTCTATTTTTCAGCCCTCGGTCTTCGTTCCTCGATCGCAACTCGAATAACCTTTAAAAATACATTTTAATGCAACTATGTAAAAAAGTATATTTTAAAAATGTAAATAGGCACATCATAATTAATTAATTCAATTAAAACAATTAACTGAAATACACAAGAAATTTAATAACTTTCTTGCATATGGTTCGCGTGAACTTTTAAATTTTCGGGGCGTTACATAGTCAACTAAAGAAGATTTGTAAAAATCTTCCAAAAATGGCTATTCCTCAAGATGAAGATGATCTGGTATTATATACTGATGCCAGTGATCATTGGTGGACCGCAGTTTTAACCAAGCTCACACTAGAAGGAGAACAGTCATGCCGATGTTGCAGTTAACTATTCTCGTATGTAGAAGTTATAAGATGTCATATCAACAAAAAAGAATTTTATGCAGTAAAAAAGACTTTTGAAAAATGATCATTATTTCTAATTGCAAAGAAATTCACTTTGAAAGTTGATAATACACATGTGAAAACTTTCTTAAGGAATAGAATTGAGTCTAAACCTGAGAAGGATAGATATTTAGATGGCAAGCATTATGTCAGAATTATATTTTTGATATTGTAATAATTAAATTTAATGAAAATATTCTTGCAGATTTTTTAACAAGAGATGGACAGCGGTGATATCGATGCCATTATCAAGTTGCAGAGGCATTTGATGGAACACCTTGAAATGCTTCAAAACGAGTTCAACAAGCTGGCCTTAAACGCAGAAGTTGTGGGAAGGCTACAACAAGTCGATAAGAGAATTGTCTCTGATCGAATCACATGATGTTCACATGATTATACTTAGTTGTGGTCTGTGATGCAAAGGCATATCCTCCAAGGCATTGAGAAGCCACTGTTTTCCCAAATCAAGAGTTTTTGAGTACATGACTCTATACCTGGAGCAGAGGATTCAAATACCCTTAGCACAAGTGGTAAGTCGGGATCATCTCTAGATGAGTCGGCTGGAACAAAATTGAGACTCCAGATCCTTATCTCGAGTCCTCAAGTCAACCCTTCACCTCGGGGATTGAAGAGGGAAAGATCAACCTTAGACCTAATACTGACAAGGGTAAGTTGCAATTTCTCTATTTCAGGTTTACCAACAAAACTGAGAGAAATTAAAAACAAGATTAGGCATTAACCAAGCCACTAGTAGGGTTGATGTTTCAGGAAAATATCCTAGGATATGGATGAAACCAAATTCATATCCAAAGAAGGTCAAATCTTGGTACAAATTCGTGGCTCTTGCCTCAGTTTATACCATATCGCCAAGCTTCCCAGAAATTTCAGGATTACCCAAATGGATTCAGGAAGCTAATCATGAGACGTGGGCAAATAATGACTATTTGTCCAGAGTAGATATTCTGGAGTTATACTTTTTCAGTACAGCCCCAGAACCAGTAGGGAAAGGCTCACACGAAGCCTTTCATTTCATCAAGCTAAGGAGGCTAAATATAAATGTTAAAAATTTATCAAGGATCCTCTTTCAGAAGAAACACACCTTATTGCTTCAACAACTGAAGATGACGTTTAAGTCCTATACGTAAGAAAATGAGACTAGAAGATTAGTGTTAACAACACTTTGTGATCACAAAATTATAGTCCAGAAACTAAGAGAGACATTTTATCGAAAATTTTCAATATAGTTTTGCAGCAAGCGTGGTGATGAAGGAAAACTTCTGAACCCAAAAATGAAGGATTCTAGACGGTTTGGAGAAACAATGCTCCAAATAAGAGCAGACAAAGAGCTCCAACCTGATGAAATAGAATGCTTTAAGATAACTCTACATAAGAATGAGGTAGAGTTTTAATCTAAGGTATCATTGGAAGATGTCAAGAAAAGTATCAAAGAAAATAACGATGAAGATCCCTTGGCATGATGGGACAAAAATCAACTCAAAGCTTCCATTAAAATCAAGGTAGGAAAATAGTATGAATTTGTCCATTGCAAGCCTATCCCAATGAATATAATTGATCAATGGGATATGCAGATTATAATCAAGGAACATTTGGACCTTGGTTTGATCAAATCAGGAATTTCACCATACAGCAGCCCAGGATTCCAGGTAAGAAATAATGGTGAAATATAAAGGAACAAACCCAGATTAGTTATTAATTGTCAAGAAATTTATAAGATTCTGGAGTTTGGTGAGTATTTATACCTAGCAGAGAACGTCTAATTAGTTGCAGACGTAACACAAATATATTCTCTAAATTCGATTGTAAGTCTAGATTTTTCCAGATTCGAATGCAGGAAGAAAACAAGAAATTCACAGCTTTCTCTACACCACAAGTACATTATATCTATGAAGTATTACCAATGAGACTGGCTAATTCACCTCAGATATTTCAAAGAAAAAAGAATAATCTATTTAAAAATTATTTCAAATTTATGTTTGTTTATATTGATGATGTGTTAATCGCATCTAAAAATATAGATGAACATATCAAATATTTAGAGATTTTCTCTGATATTTGTAAAAAAAAAGGACTGGTTCTATCAGAAAGAAAGCAGTCATGTCCACAAAAAAGATCGAATTTCTAGGAATCGATGAGTCTGGAATAATTTTGTTGGATCATATAGTAGAAAAGATGCAAAATTTTCCAAACGAACTAAAAAAAAAAACAACTTCAAAGTTTCTAGAAGTTGTTAATTTTGCTGGGAAGTTTATTAAAAACCTAGCAAAACACAGAAAAGTGTTCAGTCCATTACTGAAAAAAGATGCGAAATTTATATGGACAAAAAAACACACACATGGACTTAGTCTGAAACGTCCACTACTCGTTTTGCTTAAAACGTACTAGAAATTATTTTTTTCCTCCTCCTTAATCTCCATAATTCAAAATATACATATATATACTTTAAAATACCTTAACACCATTTTTAAAAATAAACAATCAACTAACATTAGCAAACGAAAGGAAAATAGTTAAAATCGTAAAAATCCTCAAACATTTTACCAACCCTAAAAATATTATTTGAAAAGTATGGCACATACTATAACCTCTCAAAAATCACTCATAAATAAATCATCGTAAAAATATCTTTAACATCACTTAAAATCATAAATCATAACTAGTGCGGAAAACTAGCGTCGATCCTTTGGTTATGTGTACCTTCAGTCCAGCAAAGTCAACCATCCAAGCCTCCTTCAACAATATTATCACACTCACATGCATCAATCACACCTAGTGAATCTAAAGACTCAACACATCATATTCTTGATATCAAATAATACGTATAAATCCACAAGCAACAAAGAAAATATTTTTACGTAAAAATAACATTTTCATGACATGCATAGACTTCGAACATAAACATTTTCATAAACTTTTTCGTAAACATTTTCATATCATCTTCAACATAATCATATACATATTATCATCAATATATACGTATTCTTTTTTTCATTTCGTTGAATTCAGATCGTTAATTGTGATTTTCGTGTTCATCTACGTCTACGTGTTAGGCGATGAATTCATATACATGAAATCACAGTATTGGGCGTCAAGGACATATGCAACACTCTCACCGGTCAATTGAGCCTTGGCCTTACGTATTAAAATATCATCGTATACATATTCGTATCCATGGAAATACGATCGTCGGGCTCCCACTAGGACCGTCACCCTTACGATATTCTCCAACATATCATCGTAGTCACAATTACTTCACTTCCTTCAACGTTTCATATTCTCATCTCTTTATAAAATTAAACATGCATATAACGTTTTAAACCTCCTGGTTTCTTTCTTTCTGCTTTCACCTGCTGGCAATTCATACATTTGGAAACAAATTCGGCAATGTCAGTCTTCATTTGTTTCCACAAGAACTGTCTTTTCAAATCATTATACATCTTTCTGCCACCAGGATGAATACTGAATCGACTGTTGTGCGCTTCTGACAATATCTGTCGTCTCAAATCTGAAACATTCGGCACAACCAGACGATTATTCACATAAAAGACGTTATCACGTACCTGATATTCCGATCGATGTCCTGTTCTGATCATCGATACTGATTTCTGTACATTCTGATCAACTTTCTGAGCTGCCTTAATTCTTAAGATCAGCTCGGGTTCCACTTGCACCGTATAAAGTTTCAACGGTCTATAATCTGTTTCAAATGCTAATCCAGACAAACAGCAGTGTTCTATCAAATTTGAAACACCGATCGTCGACAAGGATAAAGAACATACCTTTCGACTTAGTGCATCAGGTGCTGCATTAGACTTTCCTGGATAGTATTTGATTTCACAATCAAAGTATTTAAGTAAATCAAGCCATCTTCGTTTCCTCATATTCAATTCAGATTGTGAAAACAGATATTTCAAACTTTTATGATCAGAATATATCTCGAACTTCTCACCATAAAGATAGTGTCGTCATATCTTTAATGCAAAGACAATGGCTGCCAATTCCAGGTCATGAATTGGATAACGGGTCTCATGTGGTTTAAGCTGTCTTGAGGCATAAGCAATAACATGCCCTCGCTGCATCAGAACACATCCCAACCCTCTGTGAGAAGCGTCGCAATAAACCACAAAATCACCAGTACCGGATGGGATAGTCAACACCTGAGCACTGGTCAATCTCTTCTTCAACTCCAGAAAACTGGTCTCGCATTCTTCAGACCAAACAAATGGAGAATTCTTCTGAGTCAGCTGAGTAATTGGTTTAGCTATACTCGAGAAATCTTTAATGAAACGACGGTAATATCCTGCTAAACCCATGAAACTGCGAATTTCGGGCACTGACGTCGGTCTTGGCCAAGAAATCACGGCCTCAACTTTGCTGGGATCCACTGATATCCCATCTCCGGATATAATATGACCCAAAAATACTACCTGTCTTAACCAAAACTCGCATTTCGACAGTTTAGCATATAATTTCTCAGCCCTTAGAATTCGCGACACAGTTCTTAAATGCTCAGCATGCTCACTCATATTCTTTGAATAAATCAAAATATCATCAATGAATATAATTACAAATTTATCGAGATATTTCTGGAATACACGGTTCATCAATCCCATAAACACAGCTGGAGCATTCGTCAAACCAAATGGCATGACAATAAACTCATAATGTCCATACCTGGTTCTGAATGCTGTTTTCGAGATATCAGAATCTCTGACTCTCAGCTGATGATATCCCGATCTTAAATCAATTTTGGAATATACTGAAGAACCCTGCAACTGGTCAAACAAATCATCAATACGAGGCAAAGGATATTTATTCTTTATCGTTGCCTTCTTCAGTTGCCGATAGTCGATGCAGAGTCTCATGGAACCGTCTTTCTTTCTTACAAATAATACTGGAGCACCCCAAGGAGAAACACTCGGTCTGATGTACCCCTTGGCCAGTAAGTTTTCCAGCTGATCCTTCAATTCTTTCAATTCAATTGGTGCCATTCTGTACGGAGCTCTAGAAATTGGCACTGTACCTGGCATCAATTCAATGCTGAATTCTATCTCTCTAACTGGAGGTAATCCAGGGATCTCATCTGGAAAGACGTCAGCAAACTCACGTACCACTGGCAAATCAATCAATGGTGGACTCGACTTCAGTAAATCTACTGAATATACAAGGAATCCCTCTGCTCATTTCTGTAACAATCGAGTCATAGATAATACGGATACTAAAGGAATTCTCGATCTAGAACCCTTATCGTAGAATTTCCACTCTTCCGTCATATCTGGTCTGAATCTCACTATCTTGTGGAAACAATCAACTGTAGCTCTGTACTTGGTCAGCATATCAATACCGATAATACAATCAAAATCTGACAACCCAAGTACGATGCAATCTAATTCAATCTCATGCCCGTCATACTGTAGTACACAATGTTTTACAGAATTTACTGATATCAAACCTGTCCCTAAAGGAGAAGAGACAGACACTACAGTAGCCAAAGACTCTACAGGCAATGCATGACTTAATGCAAATCGTTCAGAAATAAAAGTATGTGAAGCACCTGTATCGATCAATACATAAGCAGGGTAACCACATAAAGAACAGTTACCTGGCACAACGTCATCTGGTGCTTCCTGGGCCTGCTCCTCTGTCAAAGCGAATACTCTGGCCTGCTGTCTAGGAGGCTGGCTAACAGTCTGGCTACCTCCTGGCCTCTGCTGTGACTAAGCTGGCGCTGGCTGGAATGTATGAACAACAGCGGATCGTCTCTCAGTCTATGCTGCTGATCCCGATGACTCGGCTCCCTGAGATCTTTGGGACCCTCTCTGTGGACACACTTTAGCAAAGTGTCCCGGCTGTTTACAGATGTTGCAACTACCAGTCACTCCCTGGCATTACTCAGTTGCAGGTCTTCCTCCGCAAGTCTTACAATAAACTCCAGTGTAACTCTGGCTCTGTCGAGAACCACCGGAGCTAGAAGAACTGCTGCCAAATTTCTTAAATTGCTTTCCTCTGGCTTTCAAAAATTCCTTCTTCCCTCCACTGCTGCTGCCACCCTCAAATCTGGGAGGTGGTTGCTGTGGTTTCGGTGCCGGAGGCACAAATGATGCCCCTTTCTGTCTCATCAAACCGGCTTTTGCTCCTTTGGCTCTGTTCAGGGCGTCAGTAAAGTTATTATTCGGTCACCCTGTGTTCACCAATGTAAAAATCTCTGGGTTCAAGCCATTGATGAACTGATCAGCAGTAGCTTCCTTGCTATCAGCAACATGTGGAGCAAATTTCAACAAAGTGGAGAACTTGGACACGTACTCTTCTATATTCATCGGTCCCTGCCTTAGATTAGCAAACTCCGCCCCCTTGTCTTTTCTGTACGACACTGGAAAGAATCGTTGATAAAATTCAGTTCTAAATACATTCCAGGTGATAGTCGTACCTCTATGCTCCAAAGCCCTCTTTATCGTAATCCACCAGTTCTTTGCAACATCGTATAACTGGTGTCCAATCAATCAAATTCGCCGCTCATCTGTATACTCCAATGAATCAAACAGCATTTCAATATCATCAAGCCAACTCTCGCACTCCACAGCGTTCTTTGTTCCTTTCAAAGTTGGCGGGTGAAATGACTGAAATCTTTTCAGTAACGTTTCCATTGGAGTCGGTGTTACATCCATGGGAGGATTTGATGTACTACCCTGTTCAGGGATTCGTCTGGGAGGCATATCTGGTTATCAACAGGATTATTAACTCAAATACAACAACCAGTTCCAGCCTTCCTCTGATCATCTTACTGCTGATCTAGAATCGGTGCTGATCCATTCTCAATAAAACATATTACTATATCAAATAAGATAAGGAAGTAACATGTATTAAAGCAGTAAGACATGCTAGCATTCAAAAGCAGGAAAAAAAACCTCAATCTACCCCGCTCACTAGCCTCTTCTATTTCAGTCTAAAGAATCTATCGCTCTGATACCACCTGTTGTGGGGACCCAGACGCTAATCATCTTCTTAATTGTCATTGGGACTAATGTAATCAATTATACTAAACAGGGTCTAAATTTTTTTTTTAACATGCGGAACGTAGTGAAATAAAATGTGACACCTCTGATCCATTTTATAAAATAACAGCGGAATTTAAAATTTTTCTTTAAAGGGAGGAAGGATTCAAAATACATTTCCAATATATATACCATCAAAAGAACATACATGATCCAAAAAGTGTTGCGTCAAAATACAAAATATCATTTTGATCATGTATAACAAAATAATCTTCCACTTCCTTCCATCTCTATATGCATATGACCCCGGCTTCAATCAACGTCCTGGTTCGTCGCTCTTATCTGCATCACATGAATAACTGAAATGAGTGTAAAACTCAGCAAGTGGAACTCTTACATAGCAATGTACATAGCATACTCTGTAAAACATGGCTTTAAAAAAAACATTAAATACCATCAACTCTGAATCATGAATAACATAGCAATAATATAACAATAAGATGGTATTTCTCTTTTCTCTGTTGGATTGATATCTATATAGTATCTCTGTCTCTGTACCTATATCCCATCAATATAAATCGATAATTCTGAGGGATATAAGCCTATGGTCGTTGATCAACTAATTGCATGCAATCTATGACTATGTATCTATCAATCCATAAATCATTTTAAACCCTCTTTGGAGCATTTAATCAAACACTTTGTAAACTCTTTTCTCTTGTATTCCCTTTTTCACAATTGAGACATTCAATTGTCTCAAATATAAAATCAAGTAATTCAATACCTAATATGGATCAAATGGAAGGGAATAACATGTTAAAACCATTGAAACACAATACATATACTATCATGTGAGCACAAGAATGAGATTCCACTTACAACCAACAAGAACACCTTCAACATAAACCCTTGGTACACAACCTACACAATAAATCATATATAACACCATCAACATCTCAATAATCCAACAACAATACCAATAAACCCATAAAATTAACACCATCACCAAACCCAAATCAAAAACAAACTAAACAAGAAGCTTACCTTAGCTCTTTGAACCCTCAAGAACCTTGCTCTCACCACAAACAACCAACAAGAAGCTAAAATAAAAGAGAACAAAAGAAAGAAATTAAGAACCCTAGGTCTCCCTTAGATGAAGAACCGAGAAAAGGAGGAAAAAAAATGAGAGAAATGAAGCCAACACTTTTATTTAAGCACTAAAAATCGACAAAACACGTTTATACTGTGCTGGGCACTCGAGCGGTCATAAATTACCGCTCGGGCGCCGACGATTCTGCCCAAAACCCAAAGTTCCAGAAGTAGTGGCGCTCGGGCGGTCATAAATTACCGCTCGGGCGCCGCTCTGCGCACCGCCACGCTACATATTGCCTCAGAAACGCCTCTTCCCTTCCGAATTAGAAAAAGTTGTAAACTACAAAGTTGTAGCCCTATGTCTTTCGTTGAATCTTTCCAAATTTCAGATCATTTGGAGGTCTGAGTGAAAAGTTATGCTAAATCTCCCAACATGTGCCACTGGAGGAACGACGAAACGCACGACACACTTCGGGGCTCTTTTGGCTTACCTTCCACAATGATTTGAACAAAACTCAAAATAAGAAAGTTACACCTCTATGTCTTATCTAATCACTCCAATTGGCCTCATACCAATTGAATCAACATACGAATTATCATGAATTTAATCGTAACGACGCTACAATAGCACTACACATCATCTATAACCAACCATACTATAAATCCTAAATCGAAACTCTGAACATCCAAACTATACTTAAACTTGACCAAGTAGTCAATAAACATACGAAAACTTAAACCGTACCGTCCCCTCCTTAAAGGAATTTCGTCCCCGAAATTAACGTCACTGCGCAAACAACTCGGGATACTTCTCTTTCATCTCATCCTCTGGTTCCCACGTGGCTTCTTCGATCAAATGATTCTTCCAAAGGACTTTAACAATGCCGATCTCTTTGTTTCTCAACACTTTAACTTTGCGATCCAGAATCTGGACCGGAATCTCTTGGTATGTCAAATTCGGCGTCAAATCCAATGGCTCGTGACGAAGAACATGGGAAGGATTCGCAATATACTTCCTGAGCATCGAAACATGAAAAACATTATGAACTCTGTCAAGATCTGGCGGTAGAGCTAACCTGTTAGCTCGATCACCAACTCTATCCAAGATTTCAAATGGGCCAATAAATCTCGGACTCAACTTTCCCTTCTTGCCAAACCGCATCACACCCTTGAGAGGTGCTATCTTCAAGAACACATGGTCGCCAACCTCAAACTGCAACGGTCTACGACGCACATCAGCATAACTCTTCTGTCTCGACTGCGCTGTCTTCATCCTCTCTCGAATAACAGCAACAACATCAGCTGTCTGTTGGACCAACTCTGGACCCAACATCTTCCTCTCACCAATCTCATCCCAATACAAGGGAGATCTACACTTCCTGCCATAAAGTGCTTCATACGGTGCCATGCCAATCGTCGCTTGGTAGCTATTATTGTACGTGAACTCAACCAGAGGTAATTTGGAATCCCAGCTACCTGAATAATCAATAGTACAAGCTCTGAGCATATCCTCTAGAATCTGAATAACTCTCTATGATTGACCGTCACTCTTGGGGTGATATGCTGTACTAAATGCTAACCGTGAACCCATAGCTGTGTGCAAACTCTTCCAAAACTCTGAAGTAAATCTAGGGTCACGATCAGACACGATCGACACAGGAACACTATGAAGTCTAACAATCTCTGCTATGTACTCTTTGGCATACTGGTTCATAGAATACGTCGTCTTGACTGGAAGAAAATGCGCTGACTTGGTCAACCGATCAACAATAACCCAAATAGAGTTAAAACCTTTCTTCGTTCTGGGAAGACCAGTCACGAAGTCCATCGTAATATGCTCCCATTTCCATTGAGGAATCGGCAATGATAGCAATGTCCCAGCAGGTCTCTGGTGCTCGATCTTCACCTGCTGACAAGTTAGGCACTGAGAAATAAACATGGCAATATCTTTCTTCATACCTGGCCACCAATAGAGTCTACGAAGATCCTGATACATCTTGGTACCACCTGGATGTATCGAATATGGCGCGGTATGAGCCTCTGTCAAGACGTCTCTACGAATATCATCACCAGTAGGAACACAAATACGGCCTCTAAAAGTCACTAAACCATCTCCATTCAACCCAAACTCTGAATTACCTCTCTCCTCTGCTCTGGCTCTCAACTCTGTCAACTGTAAATCACTGACCTGATCTCTACGAATCCTGTCCGTCAATGTAGCCCGAATAACCAACGCTGACAAACGAGCAATGGTCCCTGGAATCACCAAAGCTATCTCCTCTCTCTGCAATTCTAACAACAACGGTTGCTGAATCATCGAACTCAAAGAAGAACTCGACTTACGGCTCAAAGCATCCGCTACAACATTCGCTTTTCTTGGGTGGTAACTGATCGTCACATCATAGTCTTTGACAAGCTCTAACCACCGTCTATGTCGCATATTGAGTTCTTTCTGAGAAAACAAATACTTCAAACTCTTGTGGTCCGTGAAGATTTCACACTTTTCGCCATATAAATAATGTCTCCAAATCTTCAGGGCGAAAACCACAGCTGCCAGCTCCAAATCATGCGTAGGATAATTCTTCTCGTAGTCCTTTAACTGGCGAGAAGCATAGGCTATAACCTTTCCACGTTGCATCAGCACTGCACCAAGACCCTTCTTCGACGTGTCAGTATAAACAACAAAATCCTCTGAACCACTGGGCAATGCAAGAACAAGAGCTGTCGTCAACTTATCTTTCAGCTCTTGGAATCCACTCTGGCATTCATTGGACCACTCAAACTTTACAGTCTTCCTCGTCAGATTGGTTAACGGCAGGGCAATCTTGGAGAAGTCTTAAATGAAACGACGATAATAACCCGCCAAACCGAGAAAACTGCGTACCTCTGATACAGTGGTAGGAATAGGCCATTTCTGAACTGCCTCTATCTTCACTGGATCAACAGCTATACCATCCTTCGGAACAACATGGCCTAAGAAAGAAATCTGCTCCAACCAGAATTCACATTTCTTCAGCTTAGCATACAACCTCTTCTCTCTCAACAACTGAAGAACAATTCTAAGGTGCTCTGCATGAAGCTCTCTGGTCTTGGAATAGATCAATATGTCATCGATGAAAACAATGACAAAGCTATCCAAATAAGGCTTGAACACTCGATTCATAAGATCCATAAAGACTGAAGGAGCATTAGTCAGACCAAAAGACATCACAAGGAACTCATAATGACCGTACCTGGTCCAAAACGCCGTCTTAGGGATATCAGACTCCCTAACCTTCAATTGATAATAGCCAGATCGCAGATCAATCTTCGAAAACACGGTAGCTCCTTGCAGCTGATCAAACAAGTCATCTATCCGTGGTAACGGATATTTATTCTTGATAGTCACCTTGTTGATCTCTATATAATCAATACACAGCCGCAAAGTCCCATCTTTCTTCTTGACAAATAGAACCGGAGCTCCCCAAGGCGAAGAACTCGGCCGAATGAAACATTTATCCAAAAGATCCTGCAACTGCATCTTCAACTCCTTCATCTCTGTAGGGGCCATTATGTACGGAGCCTTGGAAATAGGAACCGTACCTGAAACTAGGTCAATCACAAACTCCACATCTCTGTCCGATTGTAAACCCGGCACATCATCCTCAAAAACATCAGAGAACTCTCTCACAACATCAATATCATCAATATTCAACTTCACAATGTTATCCACATCAACAATCGAAGCCAAAAACCCATCACAACCTCTAAACAACAACTTCTTAGCCTCAAGACACGAAATAAAAGGAAGGACCAGCGAAGTACCTGCACTGGCGAGCATACCTTCCTTATTGCCATCATCTGCAAATTTCACGTTCTTAGCAACGCAATCAATCACTGCACGATAGGTTGATAGCCAATCCATGCCAAGTATAATATCAAACGCAACCATCGGGATAACAATCAAGTCGGCATAAACCACTCGCTCATCGATTTGAACAGAGCACGCATACACAATAGATGTCGGGCACAACACATCCCCCGAAGGCAATACAACATTAAACTGAAGGGGAATAACAGAAGGAACTATATCCAGAGATCTCAAAAATAATTCAGACAGAAAAGAATGAGTAGCACCTGTATCAATCAATGTCGTAGCTACTCTGCCTGAAATTAAAATAGTGCTAGAGATCACAGAAGAATTATGGTTTATACCTTCCTTGGTCATGGTAAAGATGCGACCCTGAACCTTCTCTTTACTTGTTCCTCTAGGATAATCTTTGGCAATGTGGCCTGCAGTGCCACATCGATAACAAGTGTGAGTACCAAATCTGCACTCTCCCCGATGATGTCTACTGCACCTGGGACACAATGGCTTCTCAGGATCAGATGGAACTGTCGGTGGTTTAGGACTTGGCTCTAACTTGCCTTTCCCCTTGAAACGATCCCTTCCTCTTTGATTCGAACTCTGGCCTCTCTGAGCAATGGCCTGCTGCCTCGCCTATCTTTCCCTGGCAATGTCTTTCTCATCTTGTTCGGCCAACAAGGCCTTAGCTACAATCTCCTTGAATGTCACAGCTTTGGACATATTGATGTCCCTTCTGATCTCTGCTCGAAGGCCTCTAATGAAATGAGCACCCTTGTCTTTGTCATTGGAGGCAATGTATGGGGCAAACAGACAGCCCTCCTCGAACTTTAGAATATACTCATCGACATTCATACCTCCTTGACGAAGTTCTAGAAACTCATTCACCTTCCGCGCTCGAAGTGCATCTGGGAAGTACTTGTCATAAAAGAGATCAGTGAACTCTGGCCACTTCAATGTTGAAACATCCACACTAATTTTGGTAGCATTCCACCAAATGCGTGCAGCCTTGACCAACATGAACACTGCACAACTGATTCTGTCTTTGTCTTCGTAGTTGAGATGATCGAAAAATCGCCTCAAGTGCCTTGATCCACTCTACGGCCACTAACGGATCAGTGCTTCCTGCGAATTCAGGCGGATCCATCCTCTTGAAAGCAGTAAAGATCCCATCGGTTCCCACTGCCTGAGCCACTTGGCCTCTACCCTGTCCTCTACCTTGACCTGTACTTTGCATACGGAGCAACTGTTGGATCTGCTCACTATGGACCTTGGCTTGCTCTTTCAACAACTTGCCGAACTCATCGATAACTCTAGAGGAAGAACTATCCTCACCCTCTGCAGCCTTTCTCTTAGGAGGCATCTATTCCTACAATGTTCTCACACAATACATATCAATAGATAACAATGAATAGATGTAGAAGAAGACATACCCGGACCGTTGAAAGTAGACGAAGTCATATGCATTGGTCCGAAGAACCTGGCTCTGATACAACTAAATGTGACATCTCTGACCCATTTTATAAAATAACTGCGGAATTTAAAATTTTTCTTTAAAGGGAGGAAGGATTCTGATACGAATCCTCGTATGAATGGAAGGCAAGCACGAATATATAAATCGCACCCTCAATTCAATAACAAACAAGGAACGATTATTTTGCCCCGATCTTTTGAAACAAGTAACGATTTTGTGATATTCACCTCTAAGCGATTATAACTTACCAACAAATATCAACGATAAAACAATTGAATTTCAAACGAACCTTCAAAGAGCTTGTTTTGACAATCCGTGCGAAGAACAATCGACAAACGCCACAAAGATGCAATCTTTGATAAGTTTGATTTTGATAAACACAAAGCACAAGCTTTGCAAATTGAGAGAAAACTCAAGAACTTTTATCTATCATTCATCATGATTCGTTCATGGTCTGATACACTGAATATATATTCAATAAAGTATGAAAAAGTAGTGTAAAAAGGCTTAATTATGATAACAAGCAAATTTGACACGGAAGTTGACAAAAGACCGCGGGTGCGCTGTTGACTGGACCGCGGGTGCAGTGTCGCTTCGGTGAAGTTCGGATGCAAAGGACCGCGGGTGCGGTCCTTTTAGGAACGCGGGTGCGGCTGTAAGGCTTGAGATTTATGAGTCTTCATTGATGTGATATTCGAAAGATATGAGTATGCATGACAGGTAATGAGAAGCACTAAATGAGATTATGAAGTGGTACATGAAATATAGACCGCACCCGCGGTAAGGAAAGGACCGCACCCGCGGTTGAGCTCATGAATTGTGGAAGAATTACAGTAGCATGAGCGCACCCGCGCTACGAAGAAGACCGCACCCGCGGTTGATGGACAGAGAGTTGGAGATTAATTACGGAAGTGACACCGCACCCGCGGTGCTAGACAGGACTGAGCGCACCCGCGGTCGAAGCTTTCGGAAAAGTTGATGTATATCCTTACATTGAGCGCACCCGCGGTTACTGAATGAGCGCACCCGCGGTGCGACGTGCAGCTTGAAAAATAAGCCACGTTTCCTGGTGTTGCATGCAGTATATATATAGATATTTAAGCGATTCATTCTTCACAATTCAGAAAGGAATCAAGAAAAGGCTCCGAGGAAGGATTCCAATTTGTGATTGAAGATTTTGGAGATCCTTCCGTCCGATTGTGAATCCGACGTCAGTACTGTGTTCCTATCGACGCAGGCTACAACTGGACGTAAGTTTTGTTACGTTTAGACATGATTTGAATTTATGATATTGTCAGAATTGAATATGAATCAGATATGATGTTTCTGCTACAGTAGACATGATATAACTGAAATCAGATTTAAGAATAGACTGTTTATGAAATTGTTATGAATTTCAGAGTTGATTTAGTTCAGATTTTATATCAGAGTTGTGTTATTATTCAGATTATGAGTTGTACTGATACTGGTTATGAATTCTGGTATTATATCTGTGATGTTGAGATAGACGGGGTTATCGTGACTGTATTGTTATGCCGTCGAAACATCAGTAGATTGATACTGATCAGATTCAGTAATGATTTCGATTGTATCATGATATCATTGATATGGATTAGATTGTACCTTGTTCAGATATGGATCAGATTATATACCGATTTGAGTATTGATCAGAACAGGTCTTGAATTGATTTATATACTGATATTGTATTTATACGATTGTCATTGCCAGACTGGTTATGGACAAATTGGAATACAAGACTTCGTCTTCATCAAACCGAGAAGAGAAAAGTATAAATGGATGTCAATTGGGAGATCGACTTGAGTTAGATTTAACTCGATTTTCCCTAAACCACATACTTGTATGGTATTGTTTTTATACCTTTGTGTTTTAATGAGTATGTTTATTCTATTAAATTAGAAGTAGAAAGCAGAGAGCTATTAAGTAAGAGTCACTGACAGAGGGGTTAGATTTTGATAGACTTGTCACTGACCCATTGCACATTGTCAGAATAGGCTTAGTCTTGGTAGATACGCCAAGGCACTGGACGTTTGGTATATCGTTATGCTTCAGATACAGATAGCATTCTATTCGATATAGATTAGACCAAAGTCCAGAAATAAGAACGTACCGCCACTGCGACTGGTAGTAGTAGGTGGGAGACTTGTTACGTTCTTATTCACCGGGATCCCTAGATTAGAATGAGAGATGAGTCGAGTTTTAGATATTGAGACTAGAATTTGATTTACAGATCCGTATTGATTTATATTTCGTAGATTACGATTCATGTTTTATTTACGGACTGGTATGGATACATGTTGCTTGATTATGCTACATGTGATAAGATATAATTCATGCTTTTATGTTAAGTCAGTTAACTGCATGTATACATTATTTATACTGGGATTTATTCTCACCGGAGTATCCGGCTGTTGTCTTGTTTGTATGTGTGCATGACAACAGGTGGGGCAGGATCAGAGTCAAGAGGATGATGAGAGATCGAGATTAGAGTGGTGATTCCGGACTTGGATGTAGACTCGGTTTTATACTGGAAATTAGTAGTTGAACCTTAGACTAGTTTGAATAATTGTTGTACATTATTGTACTTTTATACTGAGATGTATATTAGTTAAATTCCATTACGTTCCGCACTTATATTTTAAAAAGAAAAATTTTTAGACCCTGTTTATCTTAATTGATAATTGAATCCCAAAGATGATTAAGAAGATGATTAGCGTCCGGGTCCCCACAGCAGCATAGTTTCGGCAATATTCTCTTAAATTTGATTATTATGGACCGCATGTGCAGTCCCTGAACTGGCGCGGGTGCGCTGTACCTTCGACAATTGCACTTGAATAACATTCCAAAAACCTCCAATATTATTCCCATGATTCTCAACCTCCTCTAATTTAGACATCCAACTTGTAGGACTTCCTTGATAGCTCATCATGAGTCCTTGAAGTGCATCTTTAAACTTCTTGCTTCGTCCCCTCGTTATAGGTCCTTCGGGCAACTCCAACGACTCCCATGCTTTCTTTGGTGCTTGATCAACCACATTTGCATCATTCTCCCCTTCTTGAAAAGGATTTGTCCTCAAATCTTGATCATCTCCTACATCAAACAACGAAAGATCACTAACATTAAAAGTAGAGCTGACATTATACTCACCTGGTAGGTCTAATTTGTAGGCATTGTCGTTGATCTTTTCAAGCACTTGAAATGGTCCGTCACCCCTAGGTAAGAGTTTTGAACGTCGCTTTTCTGGAAATCTTTCCTTCCTTAAGTGCAACCACACCCAATCTCCTTTTTCAAAAATCATCTTTTTCCTTCCCTTGTTGGCTTGCTTCGTGTATTGTAAATTCTTCTTCTCGATGTTATCCTTGACCTTCTCATGCAAACTTCTAACGAATTCAGCTTTCTTCTTGCCATCCATATTCAACCTTTCACTCACAGGTAAAGACATCAAATCCAACGGAGTCAAAGGATTAAAACCATATACAATTTCAAATCCAACGGAGTCAAATGATTAAAACCATATACAATTTCAAATGGTGAATAATTCGTAGTAGAATGCACACTACGATTATAAGCAAACTCAACAAATGGTAAACAATCCTCCCAATTCTTTAAGTTCTTTTTAAGAATAGCACGCAAAAGTGTTCCTAAATTTCTATTGACAACTTCAGTTTGCCCATCCGTTTGAGGATGACATGTAGTAGAAAACAACAATTTTGTGCCAAGTTTAGCCCATAACGTTTTCCAAAAATAACTCAAGAATTTAACATCACGGTCCGAAACAATAGTCCTAGGCATGCCATGCAACCTAACGACTTCTCTAAAGAATAGATCCGCAATGTGAGATGCATCATCAGTTTTGTGAAAAGCAATAAAATGAGCCATCTTAGAAAATCTATCCACAACAACAAATATAGAATCTCTCCCCTTCTTTGTCCTAGGCAACCCCAAAACAAAGTCAATAGAAATATCAACCCAAGGTTCACTAGGGACGGGAAGTGGTGTATACAAGCCATGTGGTTGTGTTTTAGATTTAGCTTGTCTACAAGTAATGCACTTATCACAAACACGCTTAACGTCACGTTTCATGTGTGGCCAATAGAAATGTTCATACAATGCACTTAAAGTTTTAGCCACACCAAAATGCCCCATTAAGCCACCCCCATGTGCCTCCCTAACAAGTAATTCACGAATGGATGATCTAGGGACGCACAACCTATCTTCTTTAAACAAGAAATCATGATGCAAATAAAATTTGTCATGTGGACCATGCATACATGTTTCAAATACATTCTTAAAATCCTCATCTAGCACATATAATTCCTTCACATGCTCAAACCCCAAAACTTTAGACTCCAAAGTAGAGATTAGTATATACCTCCGTGATAATGCGTCAGCCACTACATTTTCCTTACCTTGTTTGTACTTGATGATGTAGGGAAATGTACCTATGAATGAAACCCATTTGGCATGCCACTTGTTCAACTTCTGCTGCCCCTTAAGGTGCTTAAGAGACTCATGATCCGTGTGAATCACAAACTCTTTAGGCCTCAAGTAGTGTTGCCACACCTCCAATGTCCTCACAAGCGCGTACAACTCCTTGTCATACTTTGAATAGTTCAGCGCTGCTCCATTGAGTTTCTCACTAAAATACGCCACTGGTCGTCCTCCTTGCATCAAAACACCACCAATACCTACACCTGAAGCATCACATTCAATTTCAAAAGTATTAGAAAAATCAGGCAAAACAAGTAAAGGCGCATTAATTAACTTTTGTTTAATAATATTAAAAGACTTCTCTTGCTCTTCGCCCCAATGGAATGGAACGTTCTTCTTAATCACCGCCGTCATCGGTGCCGCCAGTGTGCTAAAATCTTTTATAAACCTCCTATAGAAGCTTGCAAGACCATGAAAGCTTCGAACTTGACCAACAGAAGCAGGCGTTGGCCAATCTCGAATAGCACTTACCTTGTCCTCATCCACTTGTATCCCCTGCGAACTTACCACAAAACCAAGGAAGACAAGTTTGCTTGTACAAAAATCACATTTCTTTAAATTAGCATATAAATTTTCAGCCCTTAGTGTGATTAACACAAGTCTCAAGTGATTAACATGCTCATCCAAGTCTTTGCTATATACTAGGATATCATCAAAGTAAACAACAACAAATTTTCCTATGTATGCACGCAAGACATGGTTCATTAACCTCATAAAAGTGCTAGGAGCGTTAGTTAAGCCAAAAGGCATGACCATCCACTCATATAACCCGTACTTGGTTTTAAAAGACGTTTTCCACTCATCACCTTCCCTCATCCTAATTTGGTGATAACCACTTTTCAAGTCAATCTTGCTAAAAATACAAGCACCATGCAATTCATCTAACATATCATCTAGTCTAGTTATGGGATGCCTATATTTGATTGTTATATTATTGATTGCCCTACAATCTACACACATACGCCATGAGCCATCTTTCTTAGGAACTAATAAAACATGTACAGCACAAGGAGACATGGACTCACGCACGAAACCCCTATCTAATAATTCACTTACCTGCCGTTGAAGCTCCTTGGTCTCCTCCGGATTGCTTCTATACGCTGGACGATTTGGTAATGCACTTCCGGGCACAAAATCAATTTGGTGCTCAATCCCCCTCAATGGTGGTATTCCTTGAGGTAGCTTCTCCGGAAATATATCATCAAACTCCTGCAAAAGGGAAACAACAATTCTAGGAAGATTTCCGACTATATCACTTGTGTTAAAGAGAATCTCTTTGTAAAGAATCAACACAAGTGTATCATGTGTGTGCAACAATTGTTTCATGTCATTCTTTTGGACCATATATATTTTCTTTTTGGTCTCTTTCTTCTTATTTTCTTTTTCCTAAATTTTCTTTTGTATGGCTATCTCAATTTTTTTATCACTTTTGTTTTTAGCCATTTCATTTTTCTTTTCAAAGGCCATCTCACTTTTTAATTCACTCTTTCTTTCGGCCTCATCTCTCTTTTTTTTTTTAAATTGGTCCTCCAACACTTGTTTTGGTGACAAAGGAAGTAAAACAATGGTTTCTTTCTTGAGTACAAAAGAATATTTATTTCTAAACCATCATGTGTCACTTGCCTATCATATTGCCATGGTCTTCCTAACAAAATATGACAAGCATGCATTGGTACCACATCACACAATACCTCATCAACATACTTCCCAATCGAAAACGCAACCAAAACTTGTTTGTTTACCTTCACTTCAGCACAGTCGTTCAACCACTGTAGCCTATATGGTTGAGGATGTTTCAAAGTAGGCAATCTCAAATTTTCAACCATCTCAAGACTAGCAACATTGGTACAACTTCTACCATCTATAATAACGTTGCAAACTTTGCCACTGACAAAACATCTAGTATGGAACAAATTTTCCCGCTGATTCGTCTCCTCTTCTTTGACTTGGGCACTCATGATACGCCTAGTCACTCAAATGTTTTTCACTAGAATTTGATAGTTCTCTCAAAGGTGTGCTCAACCTTTATATATATATTATATATATATTTTTTTTATCAAACTAACAAGATTCAACTTGTGAACATTTGCAACTGTTTCACATGGATTGCACAAAAACAAGAACGACAGAATAACACTGAACAATTTTTTCGGGAATTCTGGATTATCAAAAGATGATAGAAAAAAACGCAGATCTTAAAATAGAACAAAGGATAACACAAAACTTGAAACAGAACGAATTTTTGTTTTTGTTTTTGGTAGATATGACAATAGAAACAAAAGAATACCACAGATCTGAAAACATAATGAAATTTGAGACAGATCTGAAAAATAACAACAACGATACTTACTTGAATTCAATGAGCCAAAGCTCTGATACCAAATGATACGAATCCTCGTACGAATGAAAGGCAAGCACGAATATATAAATCGCACCCTCAATTAAATAACAAACAAGGAACGATTATTTTGTCCCGATCTTTTGAAACAAGTAACGATTTTGTGATATTCACCTCTAAGCGATTATAACTTAGCAACAAATATCAACGATAAAACAATTGAATTTCAAATGAACCTTCAAATAACTTGTTTTGACAATCCGTGCGAAGAACAATCGACAAACGCCACAAAGATGCAATCTTTGATAAGTTTGATTTTGATAAACACAAAGCACAAGCTTTGCAATTTGAGAGAAAACTCAAGAACTTTTATCTATCATTCATCATTATTCGTTCATGGTCTGATACACTGAATATATATTCAATAAAGTATGAAAAAGTAGTGTAAAAAGGCTTAATTATGATAACAAGCAAATTTGACACGGAAGTTGAAAAAAGACCGCGGGTGCGCTGCAGACTGGACCGCGGGTGCGGTGCCGCTTCGGCGAAGTTCGGATGCAAAGGACCGCGGGTGCGGTCCTTTTAGAAGCGCGGGTGCGCTCGCCTTCCGCGAGTGCGCTCGCCTTCTGACCGCGGGTGCGGTATAGCTTCGGCAATATTCTCTTAAATTTGATTATTGTGGACCGCGGGTGCAGTCCCTGAACTGGCGCGGGTGCGCTATTCCTTCGGCAATTGCACTTGAATAACATTCCAAAAACATCCAATATTATTCCCATGATTCTCAACCTCCTCTAATTTTGACATCCAACTTGTAGGACTTCCTTGATAGCTCATCATGAGTCCTTGAAGTGCATCTTTAAACTTCTTGCTTGGTCCCCTCGTTATAGGTCCTTCGGGCAACTCCAACGACTCCCATGCTTTCTTTGGTGCTTGATCAACAACATTTGCATCAGATTCAAAATACATTTCCAATATATATACCATCAAAAGAATATACATGATCCAAAAAGTGTTGCGTCAAAATACAAAATATCATTTTGATCATGTATAACAAAATAATCTTCCACTTCATTCCATCTCTATATGCATATGACCCCGGCTTTAATCAACGTCCTGGTTCGTCGCTCTTATCTGCATCACATGAATAACTGAAATGAGTGTAAAACTCAGCAAGTGGAACTCTTACATAGCAATGTACATAGCATACTCTGTGAAACATGGCTTTAAAAAAAACATTAAATACCATCAACTCTGAATCATGAATAACATAGCAATAATATAACAATAAGATGGTATTTCTCTTTTCTCTGTTGGATTGATATCTATATAGTATCTCTGTCTCTGTACCTATATCCATCGATATAAATCGATAACTCTGAGGGATATAAGCCTATGATCGTTAATCCACTAATTGCATGCAATGTATGACTATGTATCTATTAATTCATAAATCATTTTAAACACTCTTTGGGGCATTTAATCAAACACTTTGTAAACTCTTTTCTCTTGTATTCACTTTTTCACAATTGAGATATTCAATTGTCTCAAATATACAATCAAGTAATTCAATACCTAATATGGATCAAATGGAAGGGAATAACATGTTAAAACCATTGAAACACAATACATATACTATCATGTGAGCACAAGAATGAGATTCCACTTACAACCAACAAGAACACCTTCAACATACCCTTGGTACAAAACCTACACAATAAATCATATATAACACCATCAACATCTCAATAATCCAACAACAATACCAATAAACCCATAAAATTAACACCATCACCAAACCCATATCATCTCCAACACCATAATCAAAAACAAACTAAACCAGAAGCTTACCTTAGCTCTTTGAACCCTCAAGAACCTTGCTCTCACCACAAACAACCAACAAGAAGCTAAAATCAAAGAGAACAAAAGAAAGAAATTAAGAACCCTAGGTCTCCCTTAGATGAAGAACCGAGAAGAAGAGGAAAAAAAATGAGAGAAATGAAGCCAACACTTCTATTTAAGCACTAAAAATCGACAAAACACGTTTATACTTTGCTGGGCGCTCGGGCGGTCATAAATTACCGCTCGGGCGCCAACGATTCTGCCCAAAACCCAAAGTTCCAGAAGTAGTGGCACTCGGGCGGTCATAGAAATAGTGCTTCAGAAACGCCTCTTCCCTTCCGAATTAGAAAAAGTTGTAAACTACAAAGTTGTAGCCCTATGTCTTTCCTTGAATCTCTCCGTGTAGAACCCGTGAATCAGTAGACGTATAAACCATGCATAATTCTAGATTTTTAAATTTAATTGACTTCATTGCATGATTATTTTAAATGCATTTATTTGAAGTTAATTATTCATTATTTCAGTTCAGTAGTTTGATTTTTAGCATTTCAGTTATTTCAGTGAGGCCGGACCGGAGTTGGAGTTTTGAGATAGAATTTAAGATCCAGAAAATATTTCCAGAAGTTAATTTAGCTGGCAACTAAGTTCATTTAAGTTAGAAATGGAGGTTTGAGGATTTAATTTAATTATTTGAGGTGATTAAGAAATGAACTCATTTAAGTTATTAAATTAAGGGGTTAGCTCACTAAATTATTTAAAAGATTAGTAAGGCTTTCAAGGATTATTAGTTGACTAGATAACCAACACTTCCCACTCATTTTATTAGCATGATTTCGGCCCCTTGGATTTATTAAGCAATTCATTCCAACTCATCAACTTTGACCAATTCTTTGCATGTAATTAGTAGGATAATTCTAGGATTTTTGGGAGCACAATTTAATTAAATAAATGGACATATCCTAGACTAGAAAATAAGCAAAAATCGGCCACTACCTCCTAGAAGCATCCACCAACTCATTTGATATCAAACCATAATTCAAAAATTCAAAATGGGAAGACTTGGTCTTGGATCTTCCTTATATCTTGCACCCACTTCCCTCACCCTCCTAACCATTATTCCCCCCCTCTCCTTTTCGAAAATTCAGAGTGAATTCACACTCATTTTCAGTAGAAAAATCGTGAGTCTTAGCTAGAGGGAAGGGAAGAAATAATCGAGAGCTTAGGCAAGGTAGAAAAGGAAGCCACTCCGTCTCCTCCGCGCCGTCTCGTCTTTTCTTTTCGTTTCTATTTCAAACGATAACAAGGCATGTCTAGATTCTTTCAAAACCTCAATCAAGTCATATTATCATTTATTTTTCAGTACATTATCAAGATTTATCATTTCAAAAACCGAAATTTTCAGTAGACAAGAAACGAAAATTCTGCACAGATTTTTATCGACTTCCATGCTTCACGATTGGTATGTTTTGTTTCGATTTCAGGGATGGATCGTTCCAGGGGCTTGAGGCTGCATATGGACATGTACTAGGACATGTTAGGGCCATGTTAGAACGTTTATTTCAGTCCATGCTTGCTGGAAAAACAGAAATGACAGCAACACCATTTGTGTCCCTTTTTGAGTTCGAAAAATTTAAGTTTTTATGTCAAGGGGTTGGATCTGATCTTGGCTGCCCTAAGGGCTCTTAGCCATGGTTGGATCACTCCCCTAGCATGTCTAAGACGTGACTAAGTTGCCCTTTTGGTGGCTTGGTCCATGGCTCATCGGTTTTTAATAAAAACATCACAACAGCCCCTATATCCCTTCGGCTACTTCGGTTGGACAGCTTTTGGTTCGTTTCTTTTGGTTGCTTTGTATGGATCTTGGTTGGCCTATGGCCCTTAGCCACGGTTCATATCATGCTCCTAGATGTCTAGATCGTGCCACGGTCAATCAAATGGCCACTGGAACGACGCAAGACATCGATCTAAGCAAAACACTACACACGCATGCACGTTGGCTCTCGGTTAGACCCTTCGGTTGAGTTTTGGTATGATGCGGATTGTGTCTGGCCTAGGGCCCTTAGCCATGGTTCAAATCATTTCTTGGGATGTTGGTAAGAGTCTCTGGTTGGTGGTTCACGCCCCAATGGCCGGTAGTCTCGAAAACAACACAAGTTACACGGGTGTGCAGCTGCTGGAAATTTACAGCAAGTTGCTGTGTAATTTAGAAGGCTCGTTTGAGATCTTGGTTGGATTTTAGCCCTTGGCCTTGGACTGGACAGTGCCTCATTGAGTTGGGAAGGTCATGTTTTTGACCGTTCGTGATTTGGATCATTTTTGAGGTCGTACGAGAATTTTACAGTGCGATGTGCCAAATTGACTCTCGAAAGAGCGTTTCGTGTTTTGGCCTCCATTCCACTTAGATTTCGACCCTATCATTTTAGGAGCATTATTTTATGATTTTTCAGCGTATTTTAATCATGACTATACGTCGGTTCAGTGTCGGTTCAGGTTGGCTCGGAGTCATGATTAAATGCGAAGTCATTAGGCGTCATAGTCGCATCTTTTGAACGTAAATTGCATAGTTGGTCAAGTTTAAGCTATTGCATATTTTTCATGGCACAGTTAGGTTGCAGGGAGCCTGGGGACGATCCAATCCAATCCAGTTGGTAAAATTACAGGATTTTTCATTACGTCAGTTAATTATATTACGTGTATGAAAACAAAAAATGATATTTTTTTGAGATTTATGCGATATGGCTTGTGGTTCATTCACTATGTGGGAGTGTTATTTTATACGGTCGCCAGTGACCGATCAGTTCAGTATGGTACCACCCGGTCGCCAGTAACCGGCCAGCTCAGTTCAGTTTCAGCCTCCCCGGTAGCCAGTTACCGATCAGTTCAGCTTAGTGCAGTGGCCACAGGCGTAAAACATAATCTCAACAGAAAATTTTACCAGATATTTCAGTACAGGCTCCAAGGAGCAAATATTTTTACAGTGATTTTCAGTTCAGTTATGCACGTATTATAATTGCTCAGTACAG
This sequence comes from Primulina tabacum, assembly GCF_025594145.1. Lineage (NCBI taxonomy): Eukaryota > Viridiplantae > Streptophyta > Magnoliopsida > Lamiales > Gesneriaceae > Primulina > Primulina tabacum. Next base: position 16,321,727 of record NC_134565.1, read on the forward strand.
ATTATTTTCAGCATGCCTCATGACATGATATTTTATCCCATGCATATTTTAATTCAGATTTTTACTCGTTACTTGCGATATATGCATGCTGAGTCTTTAGGCTCACTAGACTTGATTGTTGTAGGTACTGATGAGGCCAGGGCCGAGGGCGGGGACAAGTGAGCCAGCTTGGGTCGGCAGTAGTGGCACCCGAGGACCTCAGAGCAGCAGTTGTTATTTTTTTCCGCAAACATTTTATCAGTCGTTGGATATTTTTAAATTGTGATTTTTGGCAAACTTTATTTTCTTCCGCTGCGATATTTTAAACATTGAACTTGATTCATCAGTCGATTTTATGAATGAGGCCATTTAAGTTCTTTTAAAAAGAAAAATTTTTTATTTTCCGCAAATTTTCAAGCAAGGAGAATTAGGGCCTTTACACTCCAAATTTCAGATCATTTGGAGGTCTGAGTAAAAAGTTATGCTAAATCTCCCAACATGTGCCACTGGAGGAACGACGAAACGCACGACACACTTCGGGGCTCTTTTGGCTTACCTTCCACAATGATTTGAACAAAACTCAAAATAAGAAAGTTACACCTCTATGTCTTATCTAATCATTCCAATTGGCCTCATACAAATTGGATCAACATACGAATTATTATGAATTTAATCGTAACGCCGCTACAATAGCACTACACATCATCTATAACCAACCATACTATAAATCCTAAATCGAAACTCTGAACATCCAAACTATACTTAAACTTGACCAAGTAGTCAATAAACATACGAAAACTTAAACCGTACCGTACACCAAGTTTGGCTATTACATAAAACATATATATACATCTCAGTATTAAAAGTACAAGTCTTGCATTATATACAATCAGTCTCAACTAAGGTTTAACAACTATATAGCAAGTGTTTAAACCCTATCTCTAGTCCAAGTCCGTAGTCTCCACTCTAAACTCGATCTTTTTTCACCTCTGTGACCCTGAACCTGTCCCACCTGTTGCCATGCACACATACAAACACGACAACAGCCGGATAACTCCGGTGAGAATAAAATCCCAGTATAAACAAATGTATCAATGCAATCATATAACACATATATGAAAGCATAAACAAACATTAAAACATGTATATGATCTGACCACATGACTCAATGCAAATCTGTACCTAAATCAAGGACTCATTTCTAATCTAGGGATCCCGATCTAATTTAGACTTTGGCATGCTGTATCGAATGTCTACAATAGAAGTCGATCTATATCTAAGCTCATCGATACACTGTAAGTCTAGAGTCTCAGCTGTTCTGTCAAAGACTCGGCGGTTCTGCCCTAGCTAGGCTGATCTGCCCTAGACTCGGACTCTTGCTCTGCTATAAATTCAATAGACTAAACATATCAATCTGATAATTTGCAAATATCAATGCCATAAAATAAAGTATGTGATTTTGGGAAACTCAAGTCAAACCTAACTCGAGTTGTGCAATCCCAAATCAACATTTATTTATACCTTTTATTATGTCGCTCTAATACAATCAAAGTCTCGACTCAAAGTCTGTCAATGTTCAATCTGGCAATGAAAATAACGAGGAATACAATATCAATACCTTCCTCAATCGATACTGGATATAATTAGAACTGAATCAAACTCCGTTTCAACAGCATAACTGTACAATCTCACTATACCCAGCAGTACCAATCGATACATATCAATTCTTGCAACTCATGGGCCATAATGATACACATCTGATATCATATCTCAACCCAATTAACTCTGAAATTCATAACAATTCCATAATCAATCTGTTTCTTAATCTGACTTCGATTCTATGATGTCTACTATGTCAAGAACACTATATATGAATCGTATCTGATTCTGGACATAGCATAATTTCAAATCTTAACAAAACGTAACAAAACTTACGTCATGTTGTAGCTGTCGTTGCTAGGAACACGGTGCCGTACTCGGATTCAAATTTGGACAGACGGATTGATCGCAAATCGAATTGAACGTAATTCCCCTGGAAGCTCTCGTTCCTTTTCTTATTTTCTGAATTCTGAACGAATTCAATGACATATATATATATATATATCCAGTTTCCATGTAAAGCAACGTGGCTTATTTTTCTTGATTTTGGGTCGGCACTCGAGCGGTGCTAAACAACCACTCGGGCGCGGTATTCTCTGTCCAAGCATTTCCAAATTGCACCTTGGCGCTCGGGCGGTCACAACCTACCGCCCGGGCGCCACTTCTTCTGCCCACAACATATATTGGATGAACACTGGCGCTCAGGCGGTCAAAAACTACCGCTCGGGCGCCAGACTATCTGTCCACAAGTTGTGTAATTCATATGCTTGGCCCAATTTGGTCTCGTAATGGCCCGACTATAATCACATTAGTTCAAATTCAATAATCTTCGCTTAACATGATATGAAATCTAGGGCATTATAGCATTTAAAACCAAATATGGGTTATATGAGTGGATGGTAATGCCTTTTGGTTTAACAAACGCTCCTAGTACCTTTATGAGGTTGATGAATCATGTCTTGCGTGTTTACATAGGGAAATTTGTTGTTGTTTATTTTTATGATATTCTTGTGTATAGAAAAGATATAGAAGAGCATGTTGAGTATTTGAGACTTGTACTGACAACACTTAGGGCTGAACATTTATATGCTAATCTTAAGAAATGTGATTTTTGTACAAGCAAACTTGTCTTTCTTGGTTTTGTGGTAAGTTCACAGGGGATACAAGTGGATGAGGACAAGGTAAGTGCTATTCGAGATTGGCCAACGCCTCCTACTGTTGGTCAAGTTCGAAGCTTTCATGGTCTTGCAAGCTTCTATAGGAGGTTTGTAAAAGATTTTAACACACTGGCGGCACCGATGATGGCGGTGATTATGAAGAACGTTCCATTTCATTAGGGCGAGGAGCAAGAGAGGTCTTTTAATATTATTAAACAAAAATTAATTAATGCGCCTTTACTTGTTTTGCCTGATTTTTCTAATACTTTTGAAATTGAATGTGATGCTTCAGATATAGGTATTGGTGGGGTTTTGATGCAAGGAGGACGACCAGTGGCGTACTTTAGTGAGAAACTCAATGGAGCAGCACTGAATTATCCAACGTATGACAAGGAGTTGTACGTGCTTGTGAGGACTTTGGAGATGTGGCAACACTACTTGAGGCCTAAGGAGTTTGTGATCCATACCGATCATGAGTCTCTAAAGTACCTTAGGGGACAACAGAAACTGAACAAGCGGCATGCCAAGCGGGTGGCATTCATAGGGACATTTCCCTACATAATCAAATACAAACAAGGTAAGGATAATGTAGTGGCCGACGCACTATCACGGAGGTACGTATTAATTTCTACCTTGGAGTCAAAAATCTTGGGATTTGAGCATGTGAAAGAGTTGTATTTGTTGGATGAGGATTTTAAGGAGATATTTGAAACATGTATGCATTGTCCACATGACAAATTTTATTTGCATAATGGGTTTTTATTTAGAGAAGATAGATTGTGCATTCCTAAGTCATCAATTCGTGAGTTACTTGTGAGGGAGGCACATGGTGGTGGTTTGATGGGGCACTTTGGTGTGGCTGAAACTTTGAGTTGTTTGCATGAGCATTTTTATTGGCCACATATGAAACGTGATGTTGAGCGTGTTTGTGAAAAGTGCATTACTTGTAGACAAGCAATCTAGAACACAACCACATGGATTGTATACACCACTTCCTGTTCCTAGTGAACCTTGGATTGATATTTCTATGGATTTTGTTTTAGGTTTGCCGAGAACTAAGAAGGGGAGGGATTCAATATTTGTTGTTGTTGATAGATTCTCTAAGATGGCACATTTTATTGCTTGTCATAAAACCGATAATGCATCAAACACTGCGGATTTGTTCTTCAAGTAAGTCGTTAGGTTGCATGGTATGCCTAGGACTATTGTATCTGATCGTGATGTTAAATTTTTGAGTTACTTTTGGAAAACTTTGTTGGCTAAACTTGGCACAAAACTGTTGTTTTCTACAACATGTCATCCTCAAACGGATGGACAAACTGAAGTTATTAATAGGACTCTAGGAACACTTTTGCGTGCTATACTTAAAAAGAACTTGAAAAATTGAGAAGTATGTTTGTCATTTGTTGAGTTTGCGTATAATCGTAGCGTGCATTCTACTACAAATTATTCGCCATTTGAGATTGTTTATGGTTTTAACCCTTTAACTCCTTTGGATTTGATGTCTTTGCCTGTGAGTGAAAGGTTGAATATGGATGGCAAGAAGAAAGCCGAATTTGTTAGGAGTTTGCATGAGAAGGTCAAGGCTAATATCGAAAAGAAGAATTTACAATACACGAATCAAGCCAATAAGGGAAGGAAAAAGATGGTTTTTGAAAAGGGAGATTGGGTGTGGTTGCACTTAAGGAAGGAAAGATTTCCAGAAAAGCGACGTTCGAAGCTCTTACCTAGGGGTGATGGACCATTTCAAGTGCTTAAAAGGATCAACGACAATGCCTACAAATTAGATGTGGGGATCCGAACCTAATTCAACACTTAATTGTTATTAAGATCAAAGTTAACAACTAAGTAATAGTGGGACATAAATTTTTTTTTTTTATATACAAGTGCGGAAACGTAAGATAATAAATCTGGTACACGTGTCAGTGTAATAGTACAAATCTTGCACAACATTTATTTAACTTAATTAAAGTTCAGTCGCTATATCAAGTACTGAAAATCACTCTACTCTAAGTCCGGATCTCCACGCTAATTCTGAATCTCTCATCCTCTTCATGATCCTGGTCCTGCCCCACCTGTTGTTATGCACACATACAAAACAAGACAACAGCCGGATAAATCCGGTGAGAAATACATCCCAGTATAAACCATGTATACATGCAATCATATACACAATATAAAAGCATATAACAGATATTCATGAAATGTATCGAATCAGAAACATAAATCAATCTCACGCAATGAATCACACTCAGACTCAGACTCGACTCAATCCTAATCTAGGGATCCCGGTGTCTGGATATTGACAAATATATCGAATCTCAGTCAATAGGAATGAATAAACTCCTAAACGGCATCGATATAATTCATATATCCAGTGTCTGGGCGAATCAGCCACAGAATTTGCGAGTCAGCCAATGACTAGGCGAATCAGCCAGTGCCTAGGCGAATCAGCCAATAGCTAGACGAATCAGTCTATGACTCAATACATACATTGTCTATGAATCAATAGACCACACACATCAATATCATTAATTGCAAATATCACTGCAATAAACTAAGGTATGTGATTTAGGGAAACTCGAGTCAAACCTCACTCGAGTTGTGCAATCCCAACTCAACATTAATTTATACCTTTCGTTCTGTTATCCTGACTCTGTCGAAGTCTCGAACTCAAAGCCTGTCAATATCAATCTGACAATAACAATATCAAGGAGTATAATATCAATACCCGTTCAAATCACTATGGGATATAATCAGAATCCAATCAAATTCCGTTTCAACGGCATAGTGGCGTAATCTCAATATACTCAGCCATATCATATCAACAGATATCAATTCCAACATCTCATAATCGATACCATACAAATCTTATATCAAATCTCAATAAAATCAAGTCTGAAAATCATAACAATTCTGTAATCGATCTGTTTCTCAATCTGACTTCAATTCTACGATGTCTAACATGCCAAGAACATCATATATGAAGTGTAATCGGTTTCAACAACATCATAATTTAAAAACATGTCAAAACGTAACACAACTCACGTCCAGTTGTAGCCTGCGTCGATAGGAACACAGTACCGAAGTCGGATTGAAAATCTAGCGGGAGGATTTCTCGTAAATCGAATTCTTAACTTAGAACTTGAAGCATTCCCTCAGCTTTTCCGTTTTCTTCTTGTTTTGAGGAGGAAAGGGCCGATCTCTATATATATTCATCTCATGCATGAAAAGGGGCAAGTGGCTTATTTTTCATAAAACACGTCTCACCGCGGGTGCGCTACATATTGGACCGCGGGTGCGCTGAGCATACTGGATCACTTCCAACATTTCAGAAAGAACGACCGCGGGTGCAGTGCCTTTTGTACCGCGGGTGCGGTACCTCTACTGTAGCAACACCGCGGGTGCGGTAGTTTGGATGGCGCGGGTGCAGTGAGCGTTTTGTATTTCTTCCAAAATCTCATATGGACCACCGCGGGTGCGCTGTCTTTTGAACCGCGGCTGCACTGTCTGTGTTGTCCCAACAATATATTTTGTAACTAAAATCGAATCGAAACGTTGCTTCTCCGGCCTTCGATAATTACATCAAATCATGCATTACTAATTGCTGATTACCAACTCACATCTCGGGCACTACATTTCTCCCCCCCCCTAAGATATGATTTTGTCCCCAAAATCACATGCAGTTAATCATATCAATAAGAAGGAATGTAATAGAAATTGAACAGAAACTTACATCAGTGAAACAATGTTGGGAATTTATGTCTCATGTCTGATTCAGTCTCCCAAATAGCTTCTTCAGTGTCATGACGAGTCCATTGAACTTTCACAAGCGGAATTGTCTTTGTTCTGAGCTGTTTTTCTTTACGATCAATAATCCGAATCGATTTCTCGACATAACTCAATGTCTCATCAAGCTCGGCCTCGTCGGGCTGTATAATATGTGAAGCATCAGGCATGTATTTCCTCAATAATGATACATGAAAGACATCATGTATCCCGGATATAGAAGGCGGTAATGCAAGTCGATAGGCACGATCTCCTATCTTCTCGAGAATCTCATACGGCCCAATATATTGTGGAGACAACTTCCCTTTCTTGCCAAACCTGACAACTCCTCTGAAAGGCGAAATCTTCCAAAATACTCGGTCTCCTACCTCAAATACCAATGGTCTACGTCAGACATTGGCATATTTGGCTTGTCTATCCGGGGCTGCCTTCATTCTTTTCTGTATCAGCTTCACTTTCTCAGTCATATCTCTGATCATATCAGGTCCAATCCCAGGAACCTCAGAGATATCATCCCAATAAAGAGGGGATCGACACTTTTTTTCCGTACAACACTTGGAAAGGAGCCATCTCAATACTCGTTTGATAACTATTGTTGTACGAAAACTCACAAAGAGGCAATGCAACTTGCCAATTAGTGCTGAAATCAAGCACTACAGCTCTCAGCATATCTTCCAATGTCTGAATCTTCCGCTCTGACTGTTCGTCAGTCTGTGGATGATATGCGGTACTCAGATGTAAGTTCGTACCTAGAGCCTGCTGTAAACTCTGCCAGAAGTGCGAAGTAAACCGAGGATCACGGTCTGAAACAATCGACTTTGGCACTCCGTGCAATCTGACCACCTCACTGACATAAATATCGGCCATCTGATCATATCTGTATGTCATTTTTTATGGAATAAAGCATGCAGATTTGGTCAATCGATCAATCACGACCCAAATCGCATCATAATCTTTGGAGGATCTCGGTAACTGTGTCACAAAATCCATGAAAATGTGATCCCATTTCCATTAAAGAATGGACAAACTCTGTAACAATCCTCCTGGTTTCTTCCTCTCAGCTTTTACCTGTTGGCAATTCAGACACTTGGCAACAAATTCAGTAACATCAGATTTCATCTGTTTCCACCAATATTGTGTCTTCAAATCATTATACATTTTCCTGCCACCATGATGAATGCTAAAACGACTGTTGTGCGCTTCTGTCAGTATTTGGTGTCTCAATTCTGAAACTTTTGGCACAACAATACGATTATTCACATACAAAATACCGTCACGAACCTGATACTCCGATTGATGTCCAGCTCTGACCATAGCAATCGAATTCTGTACGTTCTGATCAACTTTCTGTGCCTCTTTTATTCTCAATATCAATTCTGGCTCAGCTCGAATTGTACACAATCTCAGAGGTTGACAATCTGTTTCAAAAGCTAATCCAGACAAACAGCAGTCTTCTATCAAATTCGAGACACCTATCGTCGATAAGGATAAAGAACATACCTTTCGACTCAGTGCATCAGCTGCTGCGTTGGACTTTCCTGGATAATATTTGATTTCACAATCGAAATCCTTCAGTAAATCAAACCATCTTTGTTGCCTCATATTCAACTCGGATTGTGAAAACAAATACTTCAAGCTCTTGTGATCAGAATATATCTCAAATTTCTCGCCGTACAGATAATGTCGCCATATCTTCAATGCAAAGACAATGGCTGCCAATTCAAGATCATGAATTGGGTAACGAGTTTCATGTGGTTTCAGCTGCCTCGAGGCATAAGCAATAACATGCCCTCGTTGCATCAGAATACAACCCAATCCTCGATGAGATGCATCACAATAAATCACAAAATCATCAGTACCTGATGAGATAGTCAATATCGGTGCACTGGTCAGTCTTTTCTTTAATTCAAGAAAACTGGTCTCACATTCCTCATACCAAACAAATGGAGCATTCTTCTGAGTCAACTGTGTAATCGGTTTGGCAATACTGGAAAAATCTTTGATGAATCGACGATAATATCCTGCCAAACCCATGAAACTGCGTATCTTTGGCACAGATGTCGGTCTCGGCCAATTGATTACTGCCTCAACCTTACTGGGATCATTAGCTATACCGTTTCCAGATATAATATGCCCCAGAAATACAACCTGTCTCAACCAAAACTCGCATTTCGACAGTTTAACATATAATTTCTCAGCCCTCAAAATTCTCAACACAGTTCTCAGATGCTCAGCATGCTCAATCATATTCTTTGAATAAATCAAAATATTATCAATGAAAATAATCACAAAATCATCGAGATATTTCTGAAACACACGGTTCATCAGGCTCATAAATACAGCTGAAGCATTCGTCAACCCAAAAGGCATGACAATAAACTCATAATGTCCATACCTAGTTGTGAATGTTGTTTTCGAGATATCAGAATCCCTGACTCTCAGCTGATGATATCCAGATCTCAGATCGATCTTTGAATATACAGAAGAACCCTGCAACTTATCAAATAAATCATCAATACGAGGCAAAGGGTATTTGTTCTTTACCGTAGCCTTGTTCAGTTTCCGGTAGTCAATACGGAGTCTCATAGAACCGTCTTTCTTCCTCACAAACAGTACTGGAGCACCCCAAAGAGACACACTCGATCTGATATACCCCTTGGCCAGTAGATCCTCCAGCTGTTCTTTCAACTCTTTTAATTATATCGGTGTCATTCTGTACGGAGACCTCAAAATCGAAACTGTACCTGGCATCAATTCATTGTTGAAGTCGATCTCTCGAATCGGAGGCAAACCAGGAATCTCATCTGAGAAGACATCAGTAAACTCGCAAACCACTGGCAAATCGGCCAATGATGGACTCGATTTCAGTAAATCGACTGAATAGACAAGGAATCCCTCCGCTCCTTTCTGCAACAATCGAGTCATAGACAATACGGATATCAAAGGAATTCTAGATCGAGAACCCTTACCGTAGAATTTCCACACATCGGCCATATCCGGTCTGAATCTCACAATTTTGTGGAAACAATCAACGGTAGCCCTGTACTTGGTCAGCACATCGATCCCGATAATACAGTCAAAATCAGACAACCCAAGCACAATACAATCTAACTCAATCTCTTGCCCGTCATACTGTAGTATACAATGTTTCACAGAATTTACTGACATCAAACTTGTCCCAAAGGAGAAGAAACAGACACTACAGACAACAATGACTCAACAGGCAATGCATGACTCAATGCAAATTTCTCAGAAATAAACGTATGAGAAGCACCGGTATCAATTAATACATAAGCAGGGCAACCACATAAAGAACAGTTATCTGCAACGACGTCATCTGGTGCTTCCTCAGCTTGCTCCTCCGTCAAGGCAAATACTCGGGCCTGCTGTCTCGGAGGTTGGCTAACTGTCTGGCTTCGTCCTGGCCTCTGTTGTGACTGAGATGGTGCTGGCTGAAAGGAATGAACAGCAGCTGATCTTCTATCAGTCTGTGCTGCTAATCCTGATAATTTGGCTCGCTGGGATCTTTGGGAACCTCTCTGTGGACATACTCTGACAAAATGTCCCTGTTGTCTGCAGATATGACAACTACCGAGCATTCCTTGGCATTGCTCTGGGGGATGTCTCCCTCCGCAAGTTCTGCAGTAAGCTCTGGTATAACTCTGTTTGGAACCACTGGAGCTAGAAGAACTGCTGTTAGACTTCTTAAACTGTTTTCCTCTAGCTTTCAAGAAATCCTTCTTTCCACCACTGCCACTACCACCCTCAAATTTGGGAGGTGGTTGCTGTGGTCTCGGCGCTGGAGGAACAAACGAAGCTCCTTTCTGTCTCATCAGACCGGCTTCTGATCCTTTGGCTCTGTTCAGGGCGTCAGTAAAGTTATTCGGTCGCCCTGTGTTCACCAATGTAAAAATCTCGGGGTTCAGGCCATTGATGAATTGATCAGCAGTAGCTTCCTCGCTCTCAGCAACATGTGGGGCAAATCTCAACAAAGTAGAGAACTTGGTCACATACTTCTCAATAT